>NC_141137.1:16197500-16857500 GCF_053477565.2 Lygodium microphyllum | reverse complement strand
TTTAAGAGATTCATACACCATTGTAATGATGGAAGATGCATCAAAATTATGAGAGTCAAAATCAACTCCATTGAATCTTTCTTTTGGAATGGAGACAATAAGTTGTTGCTTACCAAAAAAGAGGGGCTATTAGAAGACTTGTCTATTCCTACAATATAGAAGTCATCAAGCAACATAGATAAGGCATTAGGTTTGGTTTGATTTCATAAAAATGTGCACTACTAGCAAGGGAGAGTGCCAAGTTGAATTTTTTGAGTCATACATGAATAAAATTTTCCAAGATAACTACTATCATCAAGATTGAGAATGTAAAGGAATTCCTCAAAACTAATAAGTAGTGAGTCATGAGCCTCTTTAGTATTAAAGCTTCTAGAATGAATATGCTTTAATCCCTTAGAAATTAGAAGCTTGAAATTATTATATGCAACAGTATTGGGGTCAAAGGTACCAACATCACATGTTTTTGAAATAAAAGCTTTTATTATAGGAACCATAGCTACAAGGGGACGAAGAAATCACAAATGTATCCATGGGCTTGTAGAGAATGTCTCTTAAGGACGAAAGAAATCTCCATCCAAGGATCAGATTGTTAAAAATATTTCGAGGCAACGATTGATTTAATAAGTATTTTGAAGCAACTTTTTGGTTTAACAAGATCTAGTAGCCCATTACAAAAAGAGATATGAAGGGACTTAGCATGAGACTTGATAGAAACAATATCCTTACAGCCACAAGTTTGAATAGAAATAAACTGCAATATTAGTCAAATAGAAAGTATTGTTGGAACTTTGGGTTGAAGTAGTAATGCTTCTAGGCCCAAAGTTTCTAGGCTTATAATAATGACCTTGAGGTTGTTGACTACCACAGGAGAAAACTTGTGAGTTCCTTTGTATGAGGGAATTACTTGCGGGATTAAAAGTTTTGATGTTAGAGAAGTATGTTCAATAAGTCTGCCCCCTTCACCTTTTTTGTTACCAAGAATATTTGGAGAACCATTGTTAACCATGAGGTTCTTTATTGCAATAAGAACCATTCCACAGAAATAGGAGAATACTAGAGCTACTTACACTATGTCATGTGCTTGCGAGACAAGCCATTTGAAAAATAAGCCCCTCAGTGTGTAAGGTGCCCGCCCATCGGCTGTCTAGGCATGCTTTTAGCGGTCTATCAAGAAACGAATCTAAACGTCATTGCCCGGCACTCCCATGGAATGTTTAGAATTTTGTCACCTAGGGTTTCCCGAATCTGCCTCGCAACGGAATGTTCACGGCCAAACCCACTAGGATCGACCTGAAATTTAGGCTCCTAGTGGCCAAGGTCTCCTAACAGCATTCTAGCGTCGAATCCTGGGCATCCTACTTTACGCAGAGATACCCAAGTCGAAGCAGACCCATGTTACATTTGGTTCAAAGAGAATGGGAAACCAAAGGGATGCACTGTTCAACCTCTCTGCTCGTAGGGCATAGTCCCATCCCGGTCCCCTAAAACAACATGAATCACGAATCTAATCTAACAATTCCTAAGTGTTGTCGGACGTCAGTAAAACCTTGTGAGAAGCCTCCCAATTCTCTAGGACCACCCTACCGTAGGATAGACCCGTCAGGGGTTTGCCCACCCGCTTCCCTTGATAGCTTTAGTTTTCTAATTAGGTCCTACCACATTTATGTGCGGCATTTAAAATCAACTTTATTAATTAAGCCTTTTAGGAGCAGGGTTTATTCACGTAACTTACAGCACATACACAAAAACAAAGCAAGAAATCCTTTGGCAAACAAGTTCAAACAAGTTCCTTAACTTATCTTCAAGTTAATCTTTGTCTCCCGACCATACAGGAGAAATTATATATCCCTTTTGTCCAACAGAAGTAACTGGTCCAAATCACATGGTACCACAAATTCCATATCTTTCTGACCCAGTGGAAGATATACAAAATTCCACGAGGGTATTCTGCCCACCTAGATTCCACCCTTGTAACTAGTATTTAGGGTTCCAGGATCCCATCCTGGGACACAAAGGGGCTCGTCAGATTTTGGGAACAATGTAGGATTTACAGCCAGAGCCACCTTTGGCACCCACATTTCCTACTGCCCGAGACTATCCCTACTGACAGACCTTTCGCCTACGGAGCCGGTCCAAGCCTCTCTTAGCGATAATCATGACCCCCTTGGAGTAGGGTCTCGCCGCTAGCTTGGGGGTAGCCTAGCGTAATCCTTCCTTAATCAAATCCTTTAAGAATCAAGCACAAACAAGGCATTCAACCCTAATATCCTTTTCCAAGAAAACATTCCTTTATTCTCATGGCAACTTGTCATCATAGACCCTTGCCATGCATTTACCATAAATCACAAGCACTTGGAATAATCATCCAAACAACAAATCAACAACCAATTGAATGTAAAAGCATTTTGGATGTTGTTCGATCAATCAACAAAAAATACCAATTGTATTCTTTCCAAACAATGCAAGAATAGACGATACAACATTTCCATTGCATATTTGCTCTTCCCCTTGGGATCTAAGAGCGATACTATGCAAAATATTTCTTAACACTTCCTTCCTTCGACTAAGGCATATGTTAAGGGTTCAAACATTGTTCATGACATAAGTTCTATAGGTCACTTACATTGATCGATAATGCAACCCTAACCACAGCACCAATTCTACGAGCCCTAGATTGGACCATAACCTTCCACGTGCATATCGATGCTTCTAAAATCGCTGTGGGGGCAGTGTTGTGCCAACCTGGCGAGCACAACCTAGATTATCCAGTGAGCTTTGCTAGTAGACAACTGACGGAGATGGAAATGAATTACTCGACGATCGAAAGAGAGGGCTTGGCCATGGTGTTTGCTGTGAAGAAGTTCCGGCATTATCTATTGGCTATACCCTTTACCTTCTTTGTAGACCATCAAGCCTTGCTATACCTAGTGAACAAACCTTGCGCTATAGGATGCATAGCTTGGTGGATCCTTTTGCTTTTGGAGTTTGACTTCTCTGTGGTTGTACGGAAGGGGAAACAACACTACATGGCTGATCATATGTCACGCAACCCCATAGGGGAATCCGTTGGAGAAGGCATTACCGATGAATTGCCAGATGCCCACCTCTTTAACCTCTCCAATGGGTGGGATTTATTCAAGGCTGATTTAACACCATATTGGGCAGATGACATATTCCTTCTCCATCAAACTCGGGTGCCTTAATTTGTTTGAGAAGAAATTTGTTCTCTTGCATGTCAGCATTTATGGTGCAGGAGGTGCCTAACAATCAAGCCATACCACTTAGATTATTTTGTTTAAGATATGTCTATGAACCATACATTAATCAATCATGCGTCATTACGAAGTTTGGCTCTGATACCTGGCTCTGATACCAACTGTAAGGTGCTCGCCCATCGGCTGTCTAGGCACGCTTTTAGCAGTCTATCGAGAAATGAATCTAAGCATCATTGCTCGGCACTCCCATGGAATGTTTCGAGTTTTGTCGCCTAGGGTTTCCTGAATCTGCCTCGCAATGGAACGTTCACGGCTGACCCCACTAGGATTGACCTGAAATTTGGGCTCCTAGTGGCCAAGGTCTCCTAACAGCATTCTAGCGTCGAATCCTTGGCATCCTACTTTACGTAGAGATACCCAAGCTGAAGCAGACCCATGTCGCACTTGATTCAAAGAGAATGGGAAACGAGAGGGATGCACTGCTCAACCTCTCTGCCCGTAGGGCATAGTCCCATTCCGGTCCCCTAAAACAACATGAATCAAGGTTCTAATCTAACAATTCCTAAGGGTCGTCAAACATTGGTGTAACCTTGTGAGAAGCCTCCCAGTTCTCTGGGACCACCCTACCATAGGATAGACCCGTCGGGGGTCTGCCCACCCACTTGCCTTGATAGCTTTAGTTTTCTAATTAGGTCCTACCACATTTATGTGCGACATTTAAAATCAGCTTCATTAATTAAGCCTTTTAGGAACAGGGTTTATTTGTGTAACTTACAACACATACACGAAAACAGAGCAAGAAATCCTTTGACAAACAAGTTCAAACAAGTTCCTTAACTTATCTTCAAGTTAATCTTTGTCTCCCGCCCATACAAGAGAAATTATATATCCCTTTTGTCCAATAGAAGTAACTGGTCCAAATCAAATGACACCATAAATTCCATATCTTTCTGACCCAGTGGAAAATACACAAAATTCCATGAGGGTATTCTGCCCACCTAGATTCCACCCTTGTAACTAGTATTTAGGGTTCCAGTATCCCATCTTGGGGGTCACAAAGGGGCTCGTTAGATTTTGGGAACAATGTAGGATTTACAGCCAGAGTCCCCTTTAACACCCGCATTTCCTACTGCTCGAGACTATCCCTACTGATAGACCTTTCGCCTATGGAGCTGGTCCAAGCCTCTCGTAGCGATAATCATGATCCCCTTGTAGTAGCGTCTCGCCGCTAGCTTGGGGGTAGCCTAGCGCGATCCTTCCTTAATCAAATCCTTTAAGAATCAAACACAAACAAGGCATTCAACCCTAATATCCTTTTCCAAGAAAACATTCCTTTATTCTCATGGCAACTTGTCATCATAGACCCTTGCCATGCATTTACCATAAATTACAAGCACTTGGAATAATCATCCAAACAACAAATCAACAACTAGTTGAATGACATAAGTTCTATAGGTCAGTTACATTGATCAATAACGCAACCCTGAATTGGATTATAGTTATCAAACAGATCTCAAAACATCTTAGTTTTAATCCTTATGATTAATTTCTTGTACTAGCTCTTAGTCAAGTCATGAGGCAAACATGAAATTATTCTCATATATCAAAACATATTATAGGCATAACGTGTAAATACTTGATAAGATAAGTGCGATATGATTTCAAGTAATTAAACTCCAATAGGCCTTGCCTTGAGCTAGAATTTAGTTCTTCTTAATATTTGGGCTCTTAAGCTTAGTATTTTTGAAGTATCTAAACTTTAAACTACTACTCTCTATTCATGATTCTTAATGTCATATTCTTTTAGCAATTATGCTATTTATAACCCTTGACTATGTTTTAACCTAGCACTTGTATGCACAATCTTTTAATGCCATTCTTTTGATGACTATACCATTCATAACCCTTGACTAATTCTTCCTTGTAATTGCTTTATCAGTAAATAAGCCATATGCAACTAGGTGCAATTAACTTCCCTTGATATATGCACTTCACAAACTCCATCTTTCGAGTAGTTAAGATAAAATTTATCCTTTCCGATGGCCTATACTTGTGCATCATAGTATGGGGCCTAATGTATCTCATACGAGAATCAAAATAGGCATCTATCAATTTGGAAATACATTACTTACGACTGGTACCGCAGTTGAATTAACAATGATGCCTTCACCTGAAGCTTTGTTGTTGGTTATAGGATTGCCATCCGCACATGACAGTCTTCGCTTGGGAGCCATTGTCACCGCAAGTAGACTCAAGAGATTAAGAAGGCGGAATAGATTCGAGATGGGAGAGCGTAAGAGAAGATGGGTGAGTCGAGGATTGAAATAGATGGAATTGAGCTGACTCTCTTCCTTACAGCCTCTTCAGGTGACTCTTCTCTCTCTCTCTCTCTCTCTCTCTCTCTCTCTCTCTCTCTCTCTCTCTCTCTCTCTCTCTTTCAAGCTCTCCCTCACAATCTCTTGGAGAGGTATCCTTCTCTCTACCTCTCTCTCGTAGCCTCTCGGGGTCTCCTTATGCTTCCTTGTGTCTCCCGATGCCTCATATTTATAGTGAATTAGAGAGGAGGACTTGTGGCTGAGAAGTGGAGCTCTTTGTGGAGGGGGATCTTAGAAAGATAAGTGATCCGATGCTCAGATCATAAATATGATGGTTCCATTGGCTCCGAAAGGGGGGTAAAACTGCAAGAAATGTGGATAGAAAGCTCTTAGTTCACTCCTTCTTTTCTCTGTTCGAAGTGCTGTTTTCTGTCTGTGGACTGCGATCGCGGCGCGTGCGATTTCTTCAGTCACTTTTCTTTATTTTTCTTTTTATAAAATCTCCAAAACTAACTAAAATATCACTTGTCTTTTCTTTTAAATGACATCCAGTTCTAGAAATCTCCATATCTTTTTTTGTGGATAATATCTAAAATAAACTAGTTTTGCCCAAAATCTAATATTTTTGGATCATCCAAATTATACACATTAATACTAGTGATTAATATAGCTCATAAGTCTCGTTCACATTGTAACTTATGTGAAGGATGGCTACAGTCCTTGTCAATCCAAGAAAAATATCAGATTTACAACTCTCGATTTTTTAAATAAAATATTTTTAATTAAATAAAAATCGTTAATTATTAATGTTAGTTAGTTTTTACCTTAGTTAGTCTTTAGTTAGTAACCTTACTACCTTATTAATTGACTAACTAACTTCTGAACTAACCAACTAACTTTTATTTTGTGGAAATATTGCACAATGATTTTTCTTGAAAAACTATATCAATATTATGCATGACAAACTAGATTGCATGATCAACCCATAATATTGCAATTTTTGTGCAATAATCAAATTTGTGACTAGAAAGATCACAACATCATTTAATAAAGGGTCTCAAGTAGTTGAATACTCCATATTTCTAAACTTGGAGTCATGCCTTCCTTCATTAGGCTCTGTAGGTTTTGTAGAAACACACACACACACACACAACATGGGGTGAGTAGTATTTGCCAACTTCAAATAGTGTCAGATTCAAAGGATCATTTAATATAGTAGTCTTCGTGAGAGATGGAGTACCTTCATGAGCTAAGCTCGAATAATATTTGGTTGCAATAGGGACATCCTCTTCGGAAAACAACACAAGGCGCATTCCCATTGGGATAAATGTAGTAAGCATGAGTACACCATCAACCCAAGGTTGTTGTTTGAGTGGCTGAAGATAAAGCTCCAAGAGTCTGGGAGGGATGAAGGTATCAACATAGGGCCCTTGATTGTATCCTTTCACTCATTTTGGAGTATCCTAAGAACTTAGCATTAGATTCTAAGAATTCAGGAGGCATGAGGGCCTTCCTTATAGTTGGGTCAACAGGGGAAGGGGTGGCAACATCCATAAACTTCATTTGCCTAGGATTTTCTTCCATGAACATTATATTGATATGAGAAAAGAGAATGTAGATGCTATTATGGTTATGTATGTCTTCTTTTATGAGAGCAACCAAGTTGCCACCTAATATTTTTGGTTTAGAAATTGCATTACCAGTGTTAGAGATGGCTATGTAATAGATTTTTAGCTAATTTGAAGTATCCATCTGCAACAACATGAGCTTTTCACATTAGGAATAACTTGGAGAGCGACCATATCATTGTCAATAATAGTACGATGCAAGTCAACAAAGTTAATGCAAGAAAGTATTCCTTGCATAAAAATGGAGGGGGTGGCAGGGGTTCATGGCACCCCATTGTAATAAGTTTGGGGGATCCACACAACAAACTACAAAAGAATGGTTAACAAATTAGCCCATATAGAAGTTACAAGGATGAGCTACAAGTTGCACCCTCCCATGTGAGTGTTACTGAAAAGCATTAAACCGAGCCATCATTTTGAAGGCAAAATGTTCTTGTAAAGTTCCCTTGTTTAGATGAAACAAGAGTATTATGTAGAGATACACATAAAGGGATATCATAAAATTGGTATTTACAAGTTTTTTGAAAAATGAGAGATGGGGAGGCCTAGAATATAGGCCCAAAGAGGAGGATGAATATTATAGGCCATTGCTTAAGAGGTACATCAATTTCTTATGAAGTTATTGTAGAGGGCTCAAATTTATGAGAAAGGAGTATTTGGGAGTGGTTAAAAACTCCTGCACAATAAAATTTTCCTTAAGCAAAATTTTGTGAAAAAGGTCTAGAGGATATAAGAACATTAGAATGGCAGGGTAGTAGTATCAATAACAAGAGTTTTCAAAAGAGGATTGAAAATAGAAATTATGAATGATGAATTATTGAAATAATATAATCTAAGAATAACACAGAGAACGGAGTGGGCATCATTTCTTAATGATGACATGCAATGGGGCTGCACCACCTCAATGAAGTTACTGTGGCACATAGCAAAGCACATGTGTAAAGCACACAAATCTCAAATATTATATGGACAATGCCATCAATCTCTTACCATCCTCAACCAAGAAAGCTCTCATTTGACGATTTTTGAGAGCGAAGAAGGATGCTTAAATAGCACTATCCTCCTTTGGCCAAGGCCATTCATTCCCCTTGGTTGCTAGCAATGCTACTTCTTTAAGTGCCTAAAGCCACTGTGCCCCCTTCCCCCTTCCTCCTCCCCTCCCACTTGCAGTGCAAGATCTTGAAGACACAAACTCCAAAAAACTAAGAGCCAATGGATCAAGAAGAGGCAATGCAAGCTCCTATATTATGATGATGTCATGCTTTTGCCTCTTGGCAATACTTCATTAAATAGACTTCTTTACAAGCATAATCTCCTAATCCCCTCATATTGCATGTGAATGTTTTTAGCCTAGGTGATTCTTTAAGTCAATTAATAGATCTCATCTATATCTTCAAAGAGATCATATTCCTCATCTAGATCTGCATAAAAATTTATATCCATTAAGGGAAGTCTAGCCATTTTCTTTACTGCAATCCTACCAATACCTTTATCATTTTTTCTTTCACCATTACTACTAGATGGGATAGTCTCCTTGTCCTTATCATTTATGTTCTTATCTATCTTTTGTTGCATGTTCAACTTATGCTTTCTTCTTTGCGGATGGGCATGGACAACTTGCTTGGGCTTGGCATACTAGAAGGGCCCATCTTGGCTATAGTAATCTCGTCTATTTTAGCTATTAATGTTGGAGAGGCTTATTTGCGTACATCTTCTTTTGATTTTTGGTGGGGAAGGAGTGAGTTTACATGCAAGCTTTTAGTTGCCATGTGCATACAAGTATATACACATCTCTTGTGTAAAAAAAGGTGAAAAAAGCAGTTCACATGGTTTTCTTCTTGCTCCTATTATGGCCTAAATTTGGGAGTTGTACTCAACGAGCTAGTATAAGGAAAAATATAAATAAAATGGGTATATTACATTCTATTCCCCTTAGAGAGATCGAGATGTCCTCATCCTAAGAGAAACTTGCAGTGGTCTCTTCAAAGGATGGACTCTTCAATCCAAGTTGCATACTCTTTTGTGAAACCTTTCGATAGTACTACATATTATCATAGAGTTCAATTCCTTAGGGGGTTTTCCCTAACTTTTAGTATCTAGTTGAGAACCTCAAGGATCCCTTGTGTTAGCACTACAATATGATTGTCATCAAGGACATGACTAAGATTGGAGACATATGATCTTAACAAGGTACATGAAATATATTGTGGAGTTTTAAGTAAGGAGAGATTGCTATCTTATAGGCATGTTTGCCAAGGCATTTTATGATCTTATACAGTCCATAATATCTCAAGCTAAGCCTTTTAGATTTTCCAAGAGATAGTGAACTCTGGGTTGGATCCTTAGGAAGACCATATCTTTGTTTTTCAAGGTGTACTTTGTCCTCTTGGGAACTATATCAACCTTTTGTTGATCTTGTGCTGCCTTTATATCTTATTGGATTGCCTTGACTTGCTCTTGCATGTCCTCCGACATCCTTTTAGAGGCCTTGATCCTTAGGGTAGAGTCAAAGAAGTTGAGAGGAGATAAGCATTGCTACCCATACAATTCTTGAAAGGGGGCCATTCTAATGCTTTGTAAATAAGAGACATTATGCGAACTCAACTAAGGAAATGTATTTTATCCATCTTCTTAATTCACTATTGTAATAGCCCCCCGTAGGATGTCATTCAAGACTTAATTGACCTTCTCTATTTGCCCATCAATATGTGGGTACCAATAGCTTGGAAGAGAGAGGCCTCAAATTTAAAGGTGGAAAGAGTGTTTCAATCACAAAAAATCCTTTTTAGCAAGCCATGTACTCGAAATATTTCCTTAATGAATAATCTTGCTATATCTGAGGCCTTAAAGGCAGTTTTCCCTAGGATGGCATGTGCTACTTTAGTGAGCAAGTATCCTCCTTAAGTAGTGGATAGACCAATCGCAAAACGAATATTGATCCAATTCATTTGGGGAATATTAAGGGGGTGTGATTTGCTAGGTAATTTGACCCTTTCTATCTTCACCCTTTGGTAGCTTCAACATTGTGTCACATACTGAAGCATATCTACCTTCATTCCAAGCCAAAATTATCTTCTCCTTATAGCATTCAAGGTCTTTTCATAGATGTATTCAACTATGGGATTGTCATGTGCCTCCCATAGGATCCTCTTCTTGAGATCCCAATCTTGGAAACACATAACTTATGTTTGTAGTATAAGAGCTCTCCTTGGAGGTGACACTCCTTAAACTTAGCTTCTTCCTTTGGGTTTCTTTTCTCTCCTTAAACAACCTTCTTGATCCTACTTTGCTCTAGATCATTAGGGATTTTTGTGGCTACAAATTCAAGGATGGGATTACTTGGTATAGAGATAAGGTTGGATTGACACTTTTATGGTCCGTGGTGGGTGATTAAAAAATATTTTACCAAACAAGTCGATAATGACATGAGTGCTTTAGGGCATGAGTGATGGTTTCAATGTTGGAGAATAATAAGTTACCATATGATCGTCTTGTGACAAAGCACGTGCGAGTGCTTTTGTGCTCACATTAGTGACAACTTCAAATTTATGAGAGAAGTCAGGGAATTTCAAAATAGGAGTGGTGTGGAGTCATTCTTTTAGCTTATCAAAGTTTTCTTGTTCTTTGGTTATCCACACCATTCTAGTTTTTTTCTTGAGTAGCTTAGTAAATTGGTGTAGCAATTAGGGCATAGTCCTTAATAAAGATTTGGTACTACCTTGTATGTCATAGGAATCCTTTGCTTTCTTGGATGTTTTGGAGAGCTGACCACTCTTGAACATCTTGCGCCTTAGTTGGATCGACTGAAATCCCTTCCTTTGAGATAATGAAGCCTAGATAATCAATATTTTTCTTGAAAAATGAATATTTTCTTTGATGGGCATAAAGCTTGTTCACCCTAAGGATTTCAAGGATGATTTGAAAATCGATTAAGTATGTTTAGCTTCCTCCTTAGGGTAAGTTAGAATTTCATCAAAGAAGGCAAGCACAAAGTCATCAAGATATGGCCTAAAAATATGTTGGACTGACTCGTTAAAAGTAGTTGAATCATTTGTTAATCCAAAGGATATTATTATTAAATTCATAATGGCTATACCAAGTCTTGAGGGCTATTGTTGGAATATATTCTTCCATAAGTCGTATTTGATAGTATCTTGATTTGAGATCAACTTTTGAAAAGATTTTGGCCCCTTGTAATATATCAAGTAATTATTCAATCCTAGGAATGGGATACTTACTTTTGATGTCACGGTTTTGGTCCTCGATAACAATCAATGCAAAAAGGGTTCCATCCTTGTTCTCCTAGAAAAGAAAATGGGTACTCCAAGGTGAATCTTTGGGACGGATGAAGCCTTGGGTTGATATTTGTTTTAGTTATTATTTCAATTCTTTGGCTTGAAGAATTGACATTTTATAGGGTCTTGTTGCGACTAGTTCAACTTGCAATCAATTTAATCTCATGGTCCACCTCTCAACTAGGGGATTGCTTAGTTAATTCTTTGAGAAAGATAATAGGATATTCACTTAGCCATGAAGGTTTTTTTGGGTCTTTTCGGCATTCTACCTTATTTAATTTGATTAAGTAAATATGAAGCCCTTTTCTCAAACCCTTTGAGAGACCATTGGCTTTAACTAATTGAAGTCAAGATCTCCTAAGTCTACCAATGATTTGAATTGAAGTCCCCTCAAGGTTTTCAAATGTGATTTTTTCCTTTGCTGATAGTGAATGTTGGTTAAGGGACTTGACTATCTCACCTAGAGTATTGTTATGAAGGTGTTGGTTTGTGCAAACGTGCTTCTAATATCTCATTTTATGCATGATCTTGCACCCTCAAAAACCCTCTCCTATTCCAAATGATTAGGATGAAGACAACTAGGAGGAAGCAGTTCTTACTTGGGATAATGATGAGGCTCATGCACTACTCTTCTTCAGTGCATTTCCAAAGGGGTCCTTACAATAGTTACCTTCCTTAAGACATCTTTTGAGGTGTGAGAGAAGTCACATGTTATGTATAAGACTCCATCAACCATGCAAGTTATAACCCTGTAAGGTCAACTACACAATATCAAGCTTGAGACAATTGACATGATTCAATCATTTCTTCTCAAAGTGGCATAGATATAGGCTTTGCAACTTACACATGTGTACAATAATAGAATCCTTTAAGCTCATGAAGAGAAAGATAAGGCTCGAGAGTTGAGCCAATCCCATAAGATAGTCTAGTCTATCCCTGAACTAATTTTGGGATCCTCGACTGGTCGAGGAATAGGGATACTAGCAAAAGACCATATATTGAAGGTGTCAAGAATACACTCCACTTTGCAAGACCAAATGGAGTAGTTTGACCCATCAAGAGTCAATCTTCTTATGGCATTTATAGAGGGTTTCACAATAACTATGCAAGGGCCAAAGTATGGGCCATATGCAAAACATCTGAAGAAGTAGGAGGGGGAGAAGGGGGACCTAGATCTTCAAGACCTATTGAAGTGAGATGGCTTTGCTCTTCTATATTCATATAACTCATTGTGTTGATACAGACTTGTTGATTGAGTCATCAAAACCATTGAACTTGCCCTTTTTGAAGCCCATCTTATGAGGAATATTTTGTAAACACCAAGTAGTAAGAGTAGAATGGCAATGACAACTTTTTCCTTCTCTACAACAATGAGAGCCAAATATATACTCACATGATGCTTCACTTAATAGGGTACATAATAAGGAAATTATGGCCTTGATTGAGGGGAGATAAATGTTCTAAATAGCACCGATGGACTACACTAAGTTGGACTATTATGCAATTTAAAAGGACGATTGACGAGAGCTTGTATTAGCACAGATGGTGGTTGTGAGAAAGTACTAGAATTTATTTGAAGATTGGGCAAGAAGTAATACTAAATGGGCTTGGTTTGTATCAAAGGTTTCATTTGGAAACCTCAAATCTTATTCTTGAAGGTAAATACAAGGGTGACCCTACCAAAAAAGGAACCTATCAACATGCCATCTAGCTTCAATGTATAACATGTATAGCATATGCATATATATATATATATATATCACATTTGAAGAAAAGTATATTGGACTATCTTCTAGAGCATGAGAACAAGGCAAGGGCATGGTTAATGTGTTTCTTTGAATCTCCAAGGAAATAATAAGGATAGTTTGATTAATTCTAATATTGATAATGTTTATCTTAATCATTAAATTCAATTCACCATGGTTGGGTCTCATTGTAGACCATCTAAGATGTATTGTAATGGTAGCAATGCATCCATCTTTGGTGTGCACATATCAAGGAATGTCAAAGGCTGCATTACAAAACTATCAGCATGCAATCTAACTGCAAGCATAGCATGTGTGCCACACACACACACACACACACACACACACACACACACACACACACACACACACACACACACACACACACACACACACACACACACACACACACACACACACACACACACACACACACACACACACACACACACACACACACACACACACACACACACACACACACACACACACACACACACACACACACACACACACACACACACACACACACACACACACACACACACGCACACGCACACGCACACGCACACGCACACGCACACGCACACACACACACACACACACACACACACATGTATGTATGTATGTATGAAATATTTCAAGGAAAGTATTTTGGACTATCTTCTATAGCATGAGAATAAGGCAAGGGCATAGTTACAAGTATAGGCTTAGTTGAGAAGCAAAATTGACTAGGCTATAGGACTAAGGTTGAAATGAAACTTTTGGGAACATGCAATCAAGAAAGGAAAAACAAAAATTGATAATGTACTAGAAGCATTCAACTAGATTCATGATGCAAGAGTCCATGCAAATGATTGCATACATGCAATAGTACATGCAAAAAAGTTTGTGAATGGCATGCACTTTTCTAATACATTGACTTTATCCATGTTATGTGATTGTTTTATGTCCCAAACACATCATGAAAATTTTCTTAATTTTTCAATCATGCAAGAAAAACAAAAAGGCATTCTATCAATGAAAAGATGATTATTAAACGAAAGTTGTCCACATTTTGTGATAATATAATGTTCTAAATATTGCATGTAATTCTTCTTAACATGATTGCAAAATTAAAAGGGATGTAGCAAAACATTGAATGAGAGTGCAAGAACATAACATACATATTAAATGGTTTTTGTAAGTGATGTTAGATGAGAAAATGTGGTGGGTAGTTCCCCTTAAGTTTTTTAGGTTCCCAATCTAAAATTTTCCACAAACCAAGCCTAAATATTCTTGAAGTCTTAGTGATAACCTTCAAAAGAGCCAAAACACAATGTTCCAAAATGGTGTGATAACATTGAGATCAGTGTTGTTCTCTATTGCATTCCCTTAAAAAAAGTGTACAAGTAACTATGTACTTCTTCTATCTTGCAAGTGCTATGTGCATGAGTGGTAGACCAAATGGGAGAAGGTTGTTGAATTATGGATATGAGCAAGTTAATGTTTACCAAATAGCATATCCATGGACATTGATATCCAAACGTTATCAGTATTTTCTTCATTTGGCAAAAAGTTCCTTTTGAAAATATATGATATTCACCATGTCATTCCATAAAGGCAATTCTAATTAAAAACAATTATAGATGTGGACTTTCCTCTCTCTCTCTCTCTCTCTCTCTCTCTCTCTCTCTCCGTGCGCGCGCGCATGCATGAGTGGCCAAAGAGCAACCCATAAAATCTTACAACATTTGCTCTTAGTTTTGTAGCTCCCCCCCCCAACACACACACACACATTGAGAGAGAGAGAGAGAGAGAGAGAGAGAGAGAGAGAGAGAGAGAGAGAGAGAGAGAGAGAGAGAGAGAGAGAGAGAGAGAGAGAGAGAGAGGGAAATATGGATGCATGCACTGCTAACTATTCCTGAACTACAATGTTAAAAGAAAAAGCCATTATATGCCAAATTATTGTAATGTTGCTCGTTCTCCATGGATTTCAATGACAAGAAAAAATAAAGGATCATGAATATTAGTTTCGATTACCTATCATTGATGGGTTCAAGGGACATGAAAATCCAATAGTGTGAGTTTGCTTCAATCACTTACTATTGATGGATTCTAGAGATGCAAGATTCCATCGGATCATGATGTTTGGGAGAGACAATTGTAATCACATGTCATCATCATGCAATATGAGGCCAAAAGAAAGAGACGATATTATGAAAAATGCAAGTGCAAGGGCTAGGTTCATGTGAAGGGGATTGATGAATCCAAAAAGCGATGCACTATGCATGATACAATAATGCTCTTCATTAATAGCACCAAAGGTATGGGAAGGAAATAACATGTGAAATATTTGATGGATTTATATAATACGTATAGTGTTCGAATTTCAATATCATTCATCTAGAGAGGAGTAGGAAATGCGAATAGCACTAGTGAGGCCAATGTGAGTAATATATTTGCCATTGTAAGATAGCCAACAAATAAGGAAGAGCTGTTCTAAAAGAATAGTGCATTGACCATGCTTGTGAACTTAATTAAAGCAATGCACATTCATAATGTAGCAAGGGTTCTACAAGTGTCCAAGAAAGACTTATATCTGGCATGGTTCCATTTCCCAAACACCAATATAGGTGATGCAAATAACTTATTCTCATTGCCAACATTTTGGAAGCATCAACATAGTAGTATCATAATTGAAGAATTAAAACAATTAGTTTACAAGTTTTGGAATATTGAATTGTGTTTATCCCAATGGGAAGGATGTATGTAGAAAAGGATTAGGAAAGAACTTAGACATCTAGTTCATCTACTCGATGAACCTTGGGTGATTAGTATTCACTAGCATACAGCTATTAACAAGCTAGTGTATAGGTTGGTGCTGAATAGACTTTAGGTGTTAACAAGTAGCATATAAGTGAGTATAGACTCACATACAATTGTTAATTGGCTAGTCAATAAGTGCTACTAAGCATTCACATTATGTTGACTAGCGCGCGCGCGCGCACACACACACACACACACACACACACACACACACACACACACACACACACACACACACACACACACACACACACACACACACACACACACACACACACACACACACACACACACACACACACACACACACACACACACACACACACACACACACACACACACACACACACACACACACACACACACACACACACACACACACACACACACACACACACACACACACACACACACACACACACACACACACACACACACACACACACACACACACACACACACACACACACACACACACACACACACACACACACACACACATGCTAGTAGCTAGCATATAGACAAGTGCTAAGTATCATGAAATTTCATGTTAACTAGCATAAAGATTTGTATTAAGTGGCATGCTTTCATAGATGTTATTGTTAACTAGCATACATGTTAGTGTTGTAACTAGCATACACATGTGAACTACCATATAGGTTAGTGTTGAGGACTAGGATACATGTTTGGACTAGGTAGCATATAGGTTACCATTAAAATAGCATATGTTGTTAACAATATGAAGGAACGAAGGAAGGAAGCGCTTGGAAGGACCACAAGTTTTTTGAATTTCCGAGTTTTACTATTATTTTGAAAGATGTCAAGAGAGCCAGGCTCTCTCCCTTGCAATTTGTATTGCAAAAGGAGTGACACTTGAATTAACAACATGTAAATCAATACCTCTAGGTGCATGCAAGGAGTGACCACTCACTTGGCCAAAAAGAGGATTGGAATGCCGAAGGGGGATGTGGAAATCATAACCCTTAAAACTTGTATAAAGATGATGAGAAAGAATGGAACAAGACATTCTTGTGTGTGCTAACTTTTGGCTCTTGCTTTCTTACTTTTGTCTTGTGAGAGAGTAAGGGAGAGAGATTGAGATTGAGGGAAAGAGAGTGAGAGTGTGTGGTGAGGGAAAAATGATGAAGTCTCCTTCTCTTATCATGTACTCTCTCATGCCTTATCCATGCTCTCCTCTTGACTGGTGAAGGACATAGAGGGTGTGGAAGCCCAAGGAGTGTATTGTGGATCATGGAATGCATGAGAGTGCTCTTCGTGCATGGAGATTTTCTTTGCATATCCACTACAATCAAGTATGAATTCAAGTGCAAGAGACTATGTGATGAGGTAGTCATCATCGGTGGGCTAAGTGGTTGAAGCTCTTGAAATAATAGGAGTGTATCCAAATATCCCAAATACATTGAGTGTGTGGTGCCCCAAATTTTGGTTCCATTGCCAAGGCCAAGAACACATAGACTATGAAGTCACTTGCATGGTTCATGGTTGCGGAATAGGAGGGGGCCTACTCGTGCCAACTCCAAACACTTCCAAGTAATTAAATTTGTTTTTTTGTGTTCAAACATACATTTAGGTTTTATGATTGATATTTTTTATTCATGAATTGTGATTTGGAATTATGGTAGGATGGTAGTTTAATAATTTTTAATTCAAGATCGTAAGAGGTAATTGTAGTTGTAAGTAAGCACCTTAGAGTGAGATGAATAAAGAAGGTGCCATGTGCATATTAATGACTAATAGCTTTAGGTTGCTTGATTTTGTGGGATTGCTTTTGTGTTGAGGAAGAAAATAATAAACAAAATCACGGGAGGAAAATAGAGGAGAAAGCAGTAGTTGCTTTTAGCAACCCTACTCCCTGTCTCATACCAGTCATCTACATCTTCTACCTCATGCTCATGCTCATCATCATCTTTATCTTCCTTTGTTGCTCGTGATCAAAGTAGGGTGGCATCAGCATCAACATCTTCTATAGGCTGTGCTTGTTGCTACTCAGGGACAACATCTTCCTCATCATCGTCTATTGCTCTTCATCATTGACTGCTAGTTCTCTTGAACAAGCATGTGTTTGCTACCTAGGGCACCATCAATGTCATCCTAGTCTTTAGATTGCACCTACTCTTGTTATTCATGGATAGCATCATCATCATCATTAGCAACTTGTGGACAACGTTGATCATAGTCTTCTCCTAATTATGCCTACTCATTAGAACCAAAAATGCTTCAAAAATTCACTTTTGTTTATCATGGGATTAAGAAAACAGAGAGTTTGCCATATATGCAAGAATATAGTATTATTGTCTCCTCTTTTTTGGAGATAGTAGATTCCATTTCATGATTGTCTCCTTTTTAGCCGAAATCTTCAAAGTTTAACATGTTTTGGTAGTGCCAAATCTTTATTTACTTTAGAAAATGTGATGAAATATGTGACAAAGATGGGATGAAGTCAATAATGACTTTTTTGAAAGTTAAGATATATTTCAATATTCTTTTTGGCACCCAATATATTTTCATTAGTCTTCTTGATATTTCTTTTTAGTTCATTCACCTTTCTCTTTGAACTTCTTTCTTTGTGAGTTTATTCTTGTCATGGCATCCACAAGGCTCCCTTGTTGTTTAGTAAACTCTTGCACCGTCTATAGCCAAGGAGTAGACAGAAATCGGGGGCCCAAAACCTTTAGCATAAATGATTGGGCTACCATGTTGTAATTTTGCAATGGTTCTTACAAGGTGAAAAGAAGAAAACGAGAGGATATAAAATATCACTAGAAGGGATGTATCATTTCCCTCAAAATTATGCCTAAAGGGTGGTTTTTCAAAGTGTAATGTATTTATACAGCCAAGGATATACACTTGCCTCCAAACGAATATGTTTCCCAGGCAAACAAATTGTATGTCTTTAGTTGAACAATGTATGTGATATTTTTTAATTTGATCAAGTACTAATAATGGATTCTTGGTTGCAGACATATTTCTACCAACAAGTATTGAAGGAAAAAGTCCAAGTGAAACTTTCCATGCAATTCATAAGGTATTCACAAACATTATCTATGCTAATCAGACTATGGGTTTTTAAAGTGAAGGTAGAATTTTTATATATTATGCACAATATGTGGTTTCCTCTAGAGTAGGTACATATGGACATATCGAATATTTTTTATTGCCAATCCTTTCATCTCTAAATCAGGAGATTCCAAATAAGAAAACAACACAAAGTTTTAAATTTAAAATATCTCAAGATATTTAAAAGTTCACAATGGTCGGAAGGATCTAAAGAAGAATATACATATCATGGTTTGTACCCTTACATATCTTTGTGGCTTGCTTCAAAATAGCACTTTTACAAAGGATAAAGGTATCTTGGTCAAGTATAAAATTCTAGAAAATGATTTAGAGAAGGCTTTGGAAAGCTAGAGAGTATGACCATAAGGGCGATATCATGAGGTGTAGTGCGCATGTCCCCAACCCTTGGTCTTGTCTTACAATATCTCTCAATAAATTGTTGATTTGGGCTTTGATTACAGAAGATACAAACTTAGATTCGGTATTTGGGTTCCCTTGGATTCTAGTATAGATTGCATGCCTTTTAAACATAAGGTGCAAGCTATACCACATGAAAAAGTAAAGGAGGTAAATGTTACTTTCAATTAAAGTCTAAAGAATGTAAGAGATACCTTGGAGTTGCTAGATAGTACATCCCTTGGATATAAGTTCAAAGTCAATGGTATAACAATTGGGAAAAGAGTTGAATGTTCTTTCTCTTGTATGAGTTGTTTACCTACCCCAATTATAAGTTTTGGGATATAAATATGAAAACTTTATAGGATCCCATCTTGTTGAGTGACATTGTTAAAGAGATATTGATCAATGCAAACGTATAAGACATTGTGAAGTAAATTGCCTTTTGAATATATAAAAATAGCTTTATTAAGCTCTACATAGGATAGAAAGCATTTCATTACATCACGATTGTAATAAAGCATAAGTCACCTTAGTTTAGAGTAGGCTAGGGTTAAGTATAAAAGGTGGAGATGTAACTTGTGGGGGATCTTTTTGCCATTTCAAGCAATACATGCTTTGAGGTTCCTAGAGCCCCAAGAGGAACACCAAGGAAAAGGAGATTATATTGCAAGAAAATCTATATTGTAACATCAACAAGCTTCTATTTCATTCTTTAGAGAACCATTACAAGGAAATCAGTAAATCTTCACACAGCATCATAGTAGATATCTCCCACGGATTTAATAGAATCAACCATAATCTTCAACATCTTCATAAAATCCATCAATAGAACAAGAAGTATAAAATAATACACCACTTTTGAATGGAAATCAATCACATAGTATTCATCTTCAATGTCTTCATAGTTCTCTCTCTATCTCTCATAGTATATACATTGTTTTTAGGCATAGAATTGAGTTTCTCTCACTTCTCTCTCTCACATACTCTTACTCTCTCAATAATACATCATAGCCTCACTACAATAATCAAGAATGGCACTCAAATATCCTCTCTTGGTCGTGGATACACCTCCCAAAAGGTATATCTAATGTGAAGAGGCACCAGAGACATCATAGTGTCCTGTGTAGAAGAACAGAACTACAGAAGCTACAGAGCCTTACAGAAGATCAATAATGACCATAAAAACCATAAAAACCAAACCAAAACCAATTCAATCTTTCATAAACCTTTCAACACCACCTCAACCATCTCTCAAAATATTCATTCAACCATCTTAACTACTAAAACAAAAACAAACAGAAGAAAACAGAAGAAAATCAGACCTTACAGAACCAAACAGAAAAAATTACTGAACCCTACAGAACAACATATCCTCATAAAAAACCATCATAAACCCTTCAAACATACTCAAATCATTCCAAATACATCAAAACATCTTCAAATTCAAACAATCCATCACAAAAAATAACCATTCAATAATAAAAATAATAAAAAATCAGCCCAAAAAACGTATCATTTCAACACTCAACATATCCCCACACTTAGAAAGGAAGCGTCCTCGCAATCTTAGAAAAAAATGAATAAAATATCTAATATTTGCTAAAAATAATCTTCAATCCAGCTTAAATCACCACCTACTATCACAACCCCAACATATCAGCTTCATAGAACTTGTATCTAAAACACATATGAAAGGAAAACCAATAACACCAAAAACCATTCCAATACCATAAAACCAAAATAACTTAAACTATTAAAGGATATAAGAGTTCAGCATCCAAATTCTCACTGCAACCATGTTATAACCATCATCAACAATCTTCACAACGTCATCTTCATCAGCTCCTCACAATAAAAAAACAAACAAAACCCAACACAAAAAATACCCATATACAAATATAGTTTGAATGGCACAAATCTCCAAAAAATTGGAGAGAAAGAAGAAGTTTCCATTAAGAAAGAGAGGATACAATCATGAAAACCCTCCTACTAAGTAGGATGAAGGTATTTCTTCTTAAATTGCATACTAAATTTCCAAGGCTTTGTTCTCATCTACAAAGTACTAAGGTACATTTTGGAGGAACTGTAGACAACACATCCTTTCCAGTAAAATTATGAACCTGGTAGGGAAGGCCTATGCAAAGTAATACAGAACATCCATGTGAGCAACAGCTACATCCTCATTTGGATTAATCAACAATTGTGGGATACTCTTTCGAGTATTTAGGGTGGACTGCTAATGCATGAAAGCAAGATACCAGCAAAAATGAGCTGCAATGCGAACAGTGGTATCCCTAGAAGTAACATGTACTCTAGCAAAACGGAGGTAAGAGTTCGAGCATGCCGCAAAGGTATCCCAGGACCCTGGAATAAAAGGCCAGTTAAACATCGGTCAATCATGTAGTGTCCATTGTCGTCAACGAAGTATGTCACTATTATACCCTGGTGTATCCAGCACTGTTTGAGGAGGAAGGTTAATGTAATTTGATGGAGAGGGCAATGGAATAAAAGGGGAACATTGTAATGGAGGATAGGATAGATCATAAAAGGAAGGTAAATGAAGGGATAAAGAAGGTGGGAAAGACGGAGAATACATCAAAAAGGTATGAAGGGATTTTGCTGGAAAAGTAGAAGGAATAAATGGAACGGTAGATGGAGGTTCAGAAGGAGTAGGAGATAATGTAGGATCAGCAACATGAAAGGATACGTAGTAAAAATAGGAATATGAGGAAATCCTAAAGGGGTAAAGGATAAGAGAGGAATGGTGTCAGGACTAGATGAAAGAAGAGAAACATAAAGAGGGAAACGATAAGACATGAGGGAATAAGAAACAAGATCTACAGGATCTAAGGGATAAATAGAACAACGAAAATTAAGGTATTGAAAAAAGGACTCAATAAATAATAGGTGATCAGCAATAAAGCTCAATAACTGAGATTGTAGAGACTGGATATTAGATTTATGAGAAACATTTCTGAGTCGATGAGGATCCAGAGAAACATCCTCCAAAGGTGGATGCCAAGCATGTCCCTTACACCAAAATGTCTGCTCATGATAGGCTCGCAAACTCTCTACTAGCAGAAGCTCAACTGAATGCACATACATCACTACCTGTAAGTTGATATCTCCACATAAACATTCAAATCTTCTTCATCAAAGATCTCCAAATGGCCTATAAGATACATAAAAGATAGTAACTGGACCTCATGGGAAATTAGCTCATTCACAAAGCGATCAAAAACAGCTCTCAACAAATCTGCAGGCTAGAGATTTGACCATCCATCCTCTGGAGGCTCCAAATCCACATTGCTTAAGGATATATATATAAAACAAATCTCTGTTGGTTATACTTCACCCAAAAGGAAGGAGGAGGTGACACCAATTCAGTATAACAGACAAAATTATTCTGCATGCAATCCATGCACTGTTGAAGGCGTTCAACCTTAGTTGAGAACCCATCACATAGTTTAGCTTTTTGTTGCAACTGATTAAGCTCCTCTTTGGAAGACAAAGCAGAAGATACAGGAGCGGGAGGAGAAACAGAAAGAACAACCACTCTTTGGTTAAGTTCTTCAATAAGTTTCTTTTGGGACTCTATAGTTTCCTGAGAGTGCTGCATCTGTTCCTCACTAGTAGCAAGTTTACTAGCCAAAGTGACCATTTCCTCAAGGGCAAAGTTTTTCTCAATCATTAGAGATGCATTATTCTCCTCCAATTTAGCAATCTTAGATTCCAGCTCTTGAATAGTTACCTTCTGTGAATCCATTAAGGCTGTGGCAGTAGTCATTTGGTTATGGATATAACTAAGTGTAGCCCTTTCGAAAGACAGATCCTCCAGTGCCTTACTCAACTGATTGGTTAAGGAATCCACCTTGTCTTGCATGGAAGTATAAATACTTGTGTATGGTGTCTGAAGACAAGAAGTGAGGGAGGTTTCCAGAGTAGACTGGACATTTGAAACCATTTGTGGAAGGATGGGTCTAGATAATATGGTTTGTAAAGATAAAGGAATTTGCGAATCTAATTGTCCTTCCTTTTGGGATGCAAATAGACTGGTACATGAGAGGAATGAAGGAAGGGCATTGCCAGAAACAGTAGGAGTGGATGTTTGTATCAGGGAATCTAGTACAGGAGGATTGGAAGGACCCTTCGTGCGAAGGCATTTCTTATGAGAAAACACAACATGGGACTCTTCATCTTCTGAATTGGCTTGCATAGGCCGAGGAGAAGGAACTGAAGATGTAGGATGCACTGGTAAAGGAGCAGGATCGGGCACTGGAACACCACCAGGAGGAGGTGCAAAAGTGAGGATTCTCTGTAATAAGGAACCACATGAAACATTACTGTTTTGACCCTTAGATACTCGCTAGAAATGTTGATCCATCTTGGATAATAGGAAGCTTGCCCAATTGAACTTAGCACCCTCTAGAATCTTCACAGAAGCTGTGAATAGTTCTTTGGATAGATACTTGGATACAGACTTGCATAAATCGGTCATGGAGGAAGAACTGACATAGTTGCTTCCATATGGGAGAAGAGATATGGGCAACAGATACCCTTGAACTATTAATGAGCTGGTTAAGGAGCAAGGGGGTAGAAGTTTCCTTCTTCATCAACGTAACAATCTCTTCAGCAGTGAGTAACTGGTTACTGCTGGGCACAAATGAAGCAGGGCAAGCACAGTGCTTCACTCATATTAGCTACAGATAAATAGAAGGTGTGGTTATAAACCAGACCAGACTGATTTTTGTAAGAAGCCAAGAAGGAGTAACAAAGTTTCTCATCCACAAACGGCAATGTGAGGGCAACAAATGGGTGGAGGCCTACACGTCGGATGCAATCTGCCTCTAAAAGGAGGGAATAATCATGGACTGTGAGGGGAACATGCTGTACCACAATCAAAGGGGTAGAAGTAGGTGCCATTTAGACTATAGCAAAAAACCTACACACACAAAACCAGGAAGACAAAGAGAAAACTTGCAAAACCCACTAACAATCGGCATCATCATCCGTGATGTCTCCCCCCCCATGACATACTTCTTTTTTCCCTGACGGTGCCGTTGTCCTTTTCCTTCCCCCCCCCCCCCCCCCCCCCCCCTTGCCACCTGTCATAAATGATGATACAGGGGGGTAAACTATTTTTATTTATTTGAAGGGGGGTTTCCCATGGGTCACGGAATATTATAGATTTAGAGAATTCTTTTTGTGAGGTAAAGGTTGGTGTGTGACTCCTACGATTGATCAAGTTATCTCTAGGAATGCCTAAAGAGTTCAAGAAGATTCTTCACACTCGGTATATTGTTGAGCCCTTGGGAATAGCTCGGGTGGGAGATGATTGGTTTGAATATACTGAAAAGCATTGCCAAGGGTAGCAGCGTTCAAAACAAACCACATCCTACGGAAAATTTGACATGACCTACGCACATATGCAATTGAAAGCTTCATGCTATGCAACAAACAGACACCCTAGACCTCGTATCAAGCACGCAAAATAAAACAAAAATGGCACACATATCATAGCCCAGACACAGACTAAAAAAATCATGATTGAACCAAATATTATGACTAAAAATAGAATAAACACCATATAGACCAAGGTCAGATTAATAATCCCAAATCCCACGTAATGTTTAGTGTCCTATAGTGCGGTGAAGTGGGTGGGAGAAACTAACAACTCATTTTTAATTAGATAATCCATTAAACACAATTCATTGTTAAGTTAATCCATTAATGCATGGTGAGTTGAAAACATAGCCCCAGCCCCTCTCAGACTTGACACGACTTGACTTGACTGGGTCTTTACTGATGCAGTTCATTGTTACAATTACATGATGTGTGGCACTTGAGTACATGCATGCATGACTTCGAGGGGTTTATTTTAATTACAATTTAATGTGTTTGTAATGCATGTGCGTGTGCACTTGTGAATGGTTTTTAATTTACAAAAATTAAGTGGGTTGCAGTGCAAAGGTGTGCGTGCAATAACGGGATTCCTTTGATAATTAATGTATGATTCATTTTAATTATAATTTTATAATATGCATTCTGTTAATTGGGTGTGTGCAATGGTCATAGATTTTATTTACAATTAATGGTGTGTTATGGAAAAAAAGAAAGGAACCTGGCAATGTGTGGGTGAACACTTGCAAGGTCTGAAACCACGTCCTCCAAAATGGAATGCGCAAGCCATGCAAATCCACAAAAACGGACAAAAGGTCGACTGACAATAGTCGTCCTGTTGGATAGAAAAAAAAACGAAAGCTAACTAACATCACAAAAACAATGATACACATGACCAAAATAAAGGAGAAGATGTGGATTGGAAGTTTAGTGGGATATTTTGATTGGTGTGGTTTTCTTGTTTTTATTTTGTGTTGTTTTTAAATATATATATATTTTTTGTTTGTTGTTATTATTGTTTAAAAAAAACAGTAAATGAAAATGAGGGTTTGTTTCGTTGATTTGGTTTGTGTTATTTTTGTGTATTTTGTTTTGTTTAAAAAAAAACCAAGAAACTAATTTGTCCCACTATGAGGGCTGAAAACCATTTTGTTTCAATGTGATGGAAATGTTCTTATCATGTGTTTGGGAGTTTCAAAGGATGTGTTTATGGTATTTACAGTCATAGGATTTTTCCAAAAAAGAATTATTTTTTAAAAAATATGTTAATAAATTTTCATTTCAAAAAAATATCCAAATTGGGAAAGAAAGTGAATGTGATTTTCTAAAATTTTTTGGATTTTTTAACTTTTTATATGGAATTTTTATCCATTTCCATCATTTTGTGAAAAATTTTAGGTAATTTGAACATTTCAGTAATTAATTAATTACATTTTTCATGAAAAAAAATTAAACTATGTTAAAAAGTTTCAACAAAGTTTTGTACTTTTTAAAAATTTTTAATGTTTTATATATATTTTTTAAAATGATGTTTTTTGTTTTGTTTGTGGAATTATTTGCGGGATTTAAAAAATGAATACCCGGACGTGCGGGTGAACAATCGTGTGTGAACAACAGCAACGATGCACGCCCATGAATGAGTCCGATGCGCGTCCTCCCGCGTGAACGCCTGCAACAACCATCGACACCACGACCACGTACAGGTAACCTGGTTTTTAAAAAAAAAAACGGCCGCTACCATGACGCACGAAGGGGGGCTGAAGAGGGGTGGGGGAAAAGGGGGGATTAGGAGGGGGGTATAGGAAGGGGGGCTTAAGAGATGGGGTAGGAGGGGGGGCTGAGGAGGAGGGGTAGGAGGGGGTCTTAGAAGGAGGGTAGGAGGGGGGGCTTAGAAGGAGATGTAGGTGGTAGAGGAGGGAGGTGGAGAAGGAGGTGGTGGTGGAGGAAGCAGGTGTAGGAGGGGGAAGTGGGTGGAGGAGGGTGTGGAGGAGGGTGGAGGAGGAGGATGGTGGAGGAGGGTGCGGAGGAAGAGCACAGGAGGGAGGCGAGCAGGGTGGGCGGAGGAGGGAGGCAAGCAGGGCGGGCAAAGGAGGGAGGTGAGGTCGAAGGCAGGGCGGGTGGAGGAAGAAGACGAGGTTGCAGGAGGTGGGAGAAGAGGGAGGCATGGAGGAAGGGGAGAATGAGGAGAGGGGAGGTGGAGGAGAAAGAAGAAGAAGAAGAAGAAGAAGAAGAAGAAGAAGAAGAAGAAGAAGAAGAGGAGAAGGAGGAGGAAGCGGTTGGTTGTAGGGGAGAAGGGTCAACCGTTTTTTTTTTTTGGCCTTCTCTTTTGTAGTTGTTTAAAAAAAAGTGAAAATGGGTGTCATTTGTTTGTATTTCTTGATTTCTTTCGTGGGTGGATTTTTTGTTGTTTTTATATTTAAAAATGAAGGTAGTTTTTTTGTTTATTGTTTTTTTTGTGTTTTTTGTTTTTAAAAAATAAAAAATGGGGGTTTTGTTTTTTGTTTTTGGTTTTTTGTTGTTGTTGTTTCTTTTTTTGGTTTTGTTGTTTTTGTTAAAAAATTAATTGGTTGGTGTGAATGTGGTGGTTAGGTGGTTGTTTTTGTTTGCTTGTGTGTGTGTGTTTTTTTTTTTTCTGGTTTGTTTTTTGGTTTTTGTTTTTGTTTTTGTTTTTTGGGAAATGTTGTGAAGGGTGTGTGTGGGTTGGTTTTTTTTAAATGTGTGTTTTTTAAAATTTGTGGTTTGTTTTGTATGTGTTTTTTTTTTTTTGGGTAACTTTGCTTGTTTATGATTTTGTTTAATTATTATTATTATTATTATTTTTAAAATAAAAGAAAAGAAAGGCCCGAAAAAAAAGGAGTGCGCCCCCGTCCCGTGCATATATAGGGGGGGAGGGGGAGGGGGGAATTTGTAGTGACAGGATTGAACACAGTTGGGACGGCGATACGAAAGGGCACGAAGGCGACGGGACGTCTTGAGATGCGTGAATTAAAAAACAAGCGCGTTCACGCGCGAGGCAAGGCATGCGGGCACACGGCAAAACAAAGAAAAATTAATAACTCACAAACCGTTTAGCGAAACGCAATGCCGTAAAAAGGAAAACTAGGCCGAAAGGTGAGGGGGAGATTGTGAAACAGTACAACGGGGTGTCGGGGATCAAATCAGCGCATTCCCATGGGAAAAAGAAAAAAAGTAGGCCCGAAAACCTAGACGATAATTAATATCAAGAAGTCCATTCGCTGAAATGAAACAAAAAAAAAAGAAAAATTGTAAGAAAAGTTATACCGAACAGGTCTATCATGTCAGAACATAGGTCCGATGGAGATAAAACCCGTTCACATGGAAAAACCCCAAAAATCAACCCCGAATCGGGATGCAGAAATGAATATAAAAAGAGCAGGGCACCAGAACGAAGGGCTGGAAAAAGGAAAAATGTCCACGGGAAGGGGATTCACATGGCTATCACATCAACACGCAGTGCCTGGGGATTTAGGAGGGGTTCAAATTAAATTGGAAGGCCAGGGCAAATAGGGCATGTGCACATGGGAAAAATGTGGAAAGTACGCCCGAAAATGTCTCGAAAACCCGCAAAAATCAATATAGAACCAATCGTGTATCGGAATGACACGGAGTAAAAACAAAAAATATCAAGGGGAAGGTGTTGTCAGGGCTGTCATATTAAATCATGGTTCTGAAGCAATAAAGGCACATTTAGATAGGAAACCGTCGAATTTACACGAAATGCATCAAAAAGTAATATCTCAGGAACCGTGGGTTGAAATAGGAGTTGGTAATTTGAAGGGATAAACATGGCTGTAAGGTTGGATTGGGAGTTCGGTGAATGAAGGATACGTTCACATGCAAAATGTCAAAATAAGGGAGAAAGGGAAATAAGGAAGGAACGGCCCCAAGGGTGGGTTAAAGTTAGATGGGTGGGTGGGAAAGGGGCCCCAGGAGGATAACAATAGGTCATGGCATACATGCATGATCAACTGGAGGCATATGTAGGGGGTATGCACATCAGACACGCAGGGATGTATCCCCACACTTAAAACCCTAACGGATAGAGTAAAATGCATGAAGACAACCTAAGACTCGTCAACCGACTGGACTCGAACATCCCCACACTTAAAACCTTACATACACTTACAATAATAAAGATAGGGTTAGAAAAACTCGGCCCGTTTCGCCGAGCATTGCAATTGATGGTTGATGTCACATCCCGTGTCGCAGTTGGCTCTACAGGAGGTACCAAGGTGTCTTCATAGCATACATACAACGTGGCAGGGACCACACAAAAACACCCAGGGAGGTAGCTGATTGATAAAGCCCGTCTGATATAAGTGTCGTGGACAAAGGATAGTCTCTCAGCTTGCAGCACTCAGATGGGAATGAATGAATACTCACTCGCCCCATTACTGACATCACTTGAGATAGTATTGATGGTAACCCAGATCTCACACCCGATTTATAAATCGACAAGGGAAATGGTATAGAGGGAGTATGCCAAGGTGCACAATTGATGGTGCATTAGTGCGTCCAACCCTGTCTGGCATAGGTGCAAGCAGCAGGAAGGCCAGGGAGCCTTGTAGTGCAGTGTACAGAATAGGATGACATGTCATGTGATAGCAGCAGAGATCCATCCCATGTGTGCATAGAAAAATAGAAACGTACTTGACTCCAATTGTCGTAATGTCCCTCAATCTCACCTCTCGAAATTGATTGAGGAGAAACACGAGTCACACTCAGCCCACCCTCTATCTCACACTCTGTTGAAAGATACAGAGGGTAGTCCATTCCTGAAACCCATTGATGTAATCCTCACATTCACTTGTGTAGAGATTGTATGCCTTGTGCGCATTTGATGGTGGAACGGTGCATCCCGCCCTGTGTCGACATACAGTGCAAGAAGGAAGTCCAATGAGCCTTATGGTGCAGTGCACATGAACAGATCGTGTGTTGTGCATTGAGAGGCCCAACCCATGCGTGCAACACTCCATTCACACATCTCACCTCTCATTTGATTTAAAGGGAAAGACTGGTCACTCATCTCACCCTTTGTCTCACACTCTTTTGACAGATACAGAGGGCAGCCCATATTCACGTCCCCATCCTGTTAGGATGAAAGCTCGCATCACTCAAGGGGTTGTTGATGAAGATTATGTCGGTTGTTGTTGTCGCCAGAGTGTTGAAGATGATGCGTACCCAGGGAAGTAGCTGACACGTCTGGTACTTCAATGATTTGTATGAAAGATTATCTATTAAGGAGGGCAGACAGACTGATATTGCAGAGACAGCACATCAAGGGAAGTGGCTTCAAATTGCTTCTGGAAAGGTTTTTGTCGTGAATCAGCTATCTTGAGCTGCAGGGTGTTACCACCTTTTCCACAGTCAGCTTCCTGCCCAAGGGTGTTTCCACCTTTTCTTGGAAACGAGGCCTGTTATGATAGGCATTTTCTCCTATAACAGTTATATATATATATATATATATATATTCTATTTTCTCTTTTGTTTTTGTTTTTTTTCCCAAAAGGAAAATGGTAGAAACGCTATTTGTCAGAACCATCCTCTCCATCGTGGCTGATTAAAAATAGAGGATAAGAGATCAGGGGTAGGAGGTGGGCCGGAGGGGACAGAGGATTGCATGCACCTCTTCAGGAGTGGTAGAAGAATGGCTATTAGAAGTAGCATCAGAAGAATTACAATGCCACGCCAATGGGGAAAAGGATGGGGTGACTGTGATTGTTAAGATTCCCAAGAAGAGAAATACTTCTTTAGGCGATAGCCATTAATCAGGAAGGGATCATCAGAGGCATCAGCGGTCTGCACCTGAACAGAGACATTAGGGTTGACAGCAAGTACCTTGTACGAGTCCATCCATCGTTGTTGAAGCTTGCCAGGAAACTTGCCAAATCTCGAATCATAGGCCAGAACCAGATCACCTTTGTTGAACTCCTTGTGCTTGATGAAGCTGTCATGATAGGCCTTGCGTCGTGCTTGAGTGGTTTCCATGCACTGCAAGGCCATCCACCAAATCTCATCTAAACATTGCAAATGCAGCAGGCGGCACTGGAGGGACTCATCTTCTCTGAGGTGTTCTTTAACTGCCACTCGCAAAGAGGGCAATTCTAGTTCAACCGAGAAAACAGCTTCTGTACCATACATGAGTTGGGAGTTTGTCCTGTAGCAGCCTTATGGGAGGTTCTGTACGCCCGCCCAGAGGGCCTTTGTAAGTCGATCATCCCATTCGCGATGATGTGCGGCAATTGTTCTTGTTAAGATCGATGGAGCCCCAAGAGGAACACCAAGGAAAATGGGATTCTATTGCAAGAAAATCTATCTTGTAACATCAATAAGCTTTTATTTCATTCTTTTGATAACCAAAACAAAGAAAATAACAAATCTTCACGCAGCATCATAGTAGATATCTCCCACGGATTTGATAGAATCAATCATAATCTTCAACATCTTCATAGAATCCATCAATAAAACAAAGAATATAAAAGAATACACCATTTTTGAATGGAAATCAATCACATAGTATTCATCTTCAATGTCTTCATAGTTTTCTCTCTCAATCTCTCATAGAAAGATACATCGTTTTCATAGGATTGGCTATCTCTGGCTCTCTCTCTCTATCTCTCTATCAATAATACGTCATCTCCTCACCACAATACTCAATAATGACTCTCAATAATCCTTCTTAGATCGTGGATGCACCTCCCAAGAGGTATTGTCTATGTCAAAGAGGCACCAGAGCCACTACAGTAACCCTTCATATCTCACTTCTGTCTTTGTCACTCCAGTCTTCTCTTTAGTCTTCAACAGCTGCTTCTTCCATTTGTTTTAGCTCTTTTGAACTTAGATTCATCCTTTCCAAAAGTTAGAAAACTTTTCCAAAGTCACGCATACATTCTATAGAACACTTACAAAAGATCTACAGAACATAACATAACAGAAACAGAACAGAGAAAGAGACTCTATAGAAGATTTATAAAAGGTCATTAGAGAACAGCAAATCCTCATAACTCATACTAAAACCATTTCAAACTATCAAAAACTATTCAATAAACTTCCAAAAGATTTCAACATTCATCAATTATCAATCCATGCTTCATACAGAAGAAAATTAGAACAAAATAGAAGCTATACAGAAGGTATCAGAACCAATCAGAACCTCAAAGAACCTATCAGAACATCACAGAGCCTCATGTTTCCACTAAAAATCATCATGAAATTTCAAAACATAATCAATATAATCCAAAACACTTTTAAAAACTTCCATTAACAACCATACATCACTCTAAATCCATCAAAAAGCAACCATTCAGACCTCAAAAACAACAAAAATCAATAAAAATTTCAGTCTTTTTCCACTCTCAACATATCCCCACACTTAGAAAGGAAGCATCCTCGCGACCTAAGGAAAAGAAGAATATAAGTTTAGTAAAGAGCTCAATTTGATCTTCTTTAGTATCTTTAATAATCACTGCACGACCCCAACTTATCACCTGTATCTCTAGAAAATACTACAACGAAAGGAAAACACCCTTTTGGATATTATCTCCATTTTTTAAAAAAACTGTTAGCAACACAAAGTCATAAAGGATATAAGAGTTTTCTTTGAATCAACATCATCTTTTGCTAGCTTGTAGTCCAACATCTTTTTCATCAATCCATCTTCTACTTCAGCTCCATCCAACAAAGATAAACAATATATACATACCACATATACAACTCACACAGACACAACACCATGAAATCTGAATGGCACATGCAACCAAAAAATGGAGAGCACAGAAAAAGATTTCCATTAAAGAAAAAGAATTGATACATCCAAAAGGAAATCCACTGCTAAGCAGGATGCAGACACTTCTTCTTAAACTGCATGCTAGACTTGAGACGCTCTAGAGTTTTACTCTCATCTACAAAATGCAAAGGCACATTCTGGAGGAACTGCATACAACACATCTTTTCCAACAAAATAAGAAACATGGTAGGGAAAGCTTGTGCGAAGTAATACAAAATATCCATCTGAGCAGCAGTCACATCCGCATTCGGATTGATGATCAAATGGGGGATACACTTGCGAGTGTTTAGATTAGATTGTTGATGCATAAAAGTAAGGTATCAGCAAAAATGAGCTACAAGACGTACAGAGGTATCCTTAGAATGAGCATGTACCTGAGCAAAATGAAGATAAGAGTTTGAACATGCTGCAGAGGTATCCCAGGACCTTGGAATGAAATGCCAGTTAAACACCAGTCCTATCACAGAATCATGCAATGTCCATTGTCGTTGACGAAGTATGTCATTATTATACCCTGGTGTATCCAGCACTGATTGAGAAGGAAGGTTAATGTAATCGGAAGGAGAGGGGAATGGAATAAGAGGAGAGCATTGTAAAGGAGGATAGGATAGATCATAAAAAGAAGGGAAATGAAGAGATAAGGAAGATGGAAGAGATGGAAAATTCATCAAAAACTTATGAAGGGAATCTGCTGAGAAAATAGAAGGAACAGGAGGAACTATAGGAGGAGGTTCAGAAGGGGTAGGCGATAATGTCAGATCGGCAATTAAAGGACAAAAAGCAAAGACAGGAATGTGAGGGGAATTAGGAGTAAAAGACAACAAAGGAATAGTGTCAGGGTTGGAAGTGAGGAGGGAAATATATAATGGGAAACGATAGGACATAAGAGAATAAGACAAAAGATTAGTGGGATCTAATGGATAAAAAGAACAACAATAAGCAAGATCTTGGAAAAAAGAATCAATGAATAATGGATGATCAGCATTATGATGCAACAGTTGAGTTTGCAAAGGTTGGATATCAGATTTGTGGAATACACCCCTGAGACGACGAGGTTCCAAAGCAACCTCTTCCAAAGGTAGATGCCAAGCATGTCCTCTACACCAAGACGTCTGCTCATGATAATGCTTCAAACTATCTGCTATTAGCAGGAGCTCAACTGAGTGCACATACATCACTTCTTGTAAGATCACATCTCCCACATACAAATTCAAATCCTCCTCATCAAGAATCTACAAATGCCCCGTAAGATACATGAAAGACAGCAACTGTACTTCATGCGAAATCAGCTCATCAACAAATCTGTCAAACACAGACTTCAACAAATCTATAGACCACAAATTCTACATTGTCCACTGGCGGAAACTTCAAAGCCACAAAAGGATGAAGACCAGTACGGCGAATGCAATTTGCCTCTAGGGGAAGAGCATAGTCATGCACCGACAACGGCACATGCTGGATGACAATAGGAGGAGTAGAGGTAGATGCCATTTAGACTACAACAAAAAACCCACACACACAACCAAGGAAAAAGACAAAAAATTTTCTGCAAAACCCAGACAAATCAACACTGAGAAGAATATTAAAACAAAGGACAGATGACCAGACTAGACTGAACTAGACTTCCCCAAACAATTCACATCCTATGGAAAAATTTTGACATGACCTACGCACTCGTGCAACCGAAAGCTTCATGCTATATGCAACAAGCAGGCACCCTGATCTCGTGTAATCAAGCAATCAAAAAGAAAAACTAGACAACAACCAGACTCAAATAGAATCCAAGACTTGGACCAACAGAATAAAGAGAGATGAATAAGATCGACATCTTGGACTTAACAAATCCCAACCCCCGTAAACGCATTGCGTAAACCTATGGTGTAGTGAACGTGGATGGGTGAACACTATCAAATTCATTTTAACCATGTACAAATTAGATTGCAGTTCGTTATTAGTTAACCATTAATGCATAGTGAGTCGATTCCGCAATCCCAACCCCTACTTAGACTGACTTGACTGATTGGGGGTCTCTAAAAATGTAATTCATTGTTATAACTTACGTGATATGTGGCGTAAAGCACATGCATGCCTGACGGCAGGGTTTGTTTAATTACAAATAAATTGTGTTTGTAGCGTGTGTGCGCGTGCACTGTGGATTTATTTTACAAAATTATGTGGGTTATTGTGCCATGTGCTCGTGCAACGGTAGGGTTCCTTTACAATTAACAGTCGGGTTCCTTTTAAATTAAAAATTAATGAAGTGCATTCTGTTTATTTGGTGGGTGCAACGGTCGTTTGATTTTATTATAATTACATGTGTGTTACGATGCAACGTGAGAGAGGGAAAAAGAGAAAAAACCTGGCAGTGGGTGGGGCTATCTGCAAAGTCTGATACCACATCCTCAAAAAAAAAAGGAAAGTCGCAATCCATAAATATTCCATACAACAGACAAAAGGTCGACTAAAATTAGTCGTCTAGTTGTACAGAAAAATGAAAAAACAACTAAACACATTTACCACAAAGAATAAAACAAATGATACATATGACCAAAATAAAATAACATGATGGATATGTTGGGATTTTGTTTTGATTGGGTTTTATTGTTATGGTTTTTGTGTTTGTTTGTTTTTTAGTTTTTTTTAAAAAAATTTGTTTAAAGGACAAAAATGCGGAAAATAAAATGAAGGGCAATATGGTGGTTCATGTTGATGTGTATCAAAATGACAAACCAAATGAGAAAACATGTCACAATTAAAATATCAATGTGCGAAAAGTTTGTGGTTTTTCTTTTTTTGTTTTTTTTGTGTGTTTTGGTTTTTAAAAAAAAACATAATGTAAAAATGAGATTTCAGCAACATGATCATCTAGTGTCAATAAGGTAATCAGATTTAATTCACATTTTTCAGCTCATTGTTGAGATTGAAAATGAATTTCGCATGAATTTGGCAAAAAATTTAGGGTTTTATCTTCAAATAATACTTCGACCAATTAGGAAAGCATTTTCAATTGAGAAATGATTGAAAAAAGGGACAAGGAAGTTTGTAGAATTTTTTGAATTTTTTTTGAAATTATGACGATATTTTTATCAAAATTTAATGAATTTTGGCCAATTTTTTAATGTTTTTAAAAATAATTTTTAATTTTCGATGTGGTATCTTTGTGGATTGCACCTTTTCTTTTTTTTTAGGGTGGTCACGCGCGACGCGAGAGGCACGACAGGCGCAATGAGCCGAAAAATTTATAAAACCCAAACCGTGCACTGGAACGAAAGGTGGAAAAAGAAAAAATGTGCAAAAAGACATGTCGGACAGGCCTATCACGTTAGAACACAGTTCCGATGAAGATAAGATCCGTTCACATGGAAAAAACCCAAAAATCATATCCGAAAAGAGGTTCAGAAATTAATATGGAATGATCTGTGCACCGGAAGGAAGGACAGTAAAAATAAAAAATATCCAGACACATATAATCTTCTGGGCTCCCACATCAAATCGTAGTTTAGAGGGGGTTAGGAGGCATTCACGTGGAAAAAACAAGAAAATAGAGCTAAAAAACACCAATGAAAATTAATAACAAAAAATTTAGAGGGCGAAACAGGGCAGAGAAAAAAGGAGAATTGTGTAGGAAGGTGGCCGAACAAGGCTATCTAGTCAGAATGGAATTTCGAAGAGAATAGGGTAGGTTCACATGGAAAAAGGGCAAAACAACACACAAAAAAGATACGAAAACTCGCAAAAATTAATAACGGACAACCCGTATAGTGGAAGGATAGGGTGTAAAAAGGAAATATATCCAAGGGAAGGCGTAGGACAGGGCTGGTACGTTGGATTATTGTTTTGAAGGGAGAAGGACACGTTCACATGGAAATATATCAAATTAGTAGAAATTGCTTAAAAAATTAATAACTCAAAAACAGTAAGTCGGAACAAGGGGATGTAAAAAGGAAAAGTGTGGCAGTCAAAGGGACGAACTGGGTTATGGCTTTAGATATCAGGTCCAGTGAATCTAGGATACGTTCACATGGAAAAATGTAAAAATGTTCAAAATGGGATAGCGGATAAACCGTAAGTCGAAACAAGGGTGTATGAAAATGAAAAACAACCAGTTCGAAGGGACAAATAAGGTTATAAGGTTGGATGTGAGTCTCAGTGAACATAGGGTGCATTCACATGGAAAAATGACAAAAAAAAGGATAAAGGAATACGGTGAAATATAACAGATGAGTGGGGAAGGGACCCCATCAGAGCATAGAAAATGAATTTTCACATTTGGAGGTGGATAGATGTATTTCCATGATCATATGCAGAACAGATGCGCAGGGACGCGTCCCCACACTTAAGACCTTATCGGGGAGGGTTAGATGCAGCAACATAACCTATGACTCGTCAACCGACTGAACTCTGGTGTTCCCACTCTTAAAACATAATGTACACTTGCAATCATAAAAATAGGGTTAGAAAGACTTGGCCCGGTTCACGTATGGTAGTCAAAGGAACTGCCATTGCTATAGAAGGGTTGGAGTCGGTTGCAGGAGGTACCACGGCTTGCTCCAGCGTTCAGCTAGCATGGCAAGGACCATGTAGCAGCACCTAGGGAGGTAGCTGGTTGATGAAGCCCGTTGGGGGAGGTGTCGTTTTGGCAAAGGATAGTCACTCAACTCACGGGCACTCAAATGGAATGAGAGAACAGCCACTCGCCCCATAACTTATATCACTCGAGGTAATATTGATGGAAACCCAGATCTCACACCCGGTTTAGGAATCGACAAGGGGGTGGGGCAAAGGGAGTACGCCAGGGTGCACAATTGAGGGTGCATTAATGCGTCCAACCCGTTTGGCATAGGTGTAAGCAGGAAGGCCGGGGAGCCTTGCAGTGTAGTGTACAGAACAAAGTGATGTGTCCTGTGCTGATGGCATAGACCCATCCCGTGGGTGCATAGGGAAACAAAAATGTACCTGACTCCAATGGTCGTAACGTCCCTCAATCCTCACCTCCTCAATAATTGATTGAAGAAACATCCGTCACACTCAGTCCACCCTCTATCTCACGCTCTGTTGAAAGATACAGAGGGTAGTCCATTCCTGAAACCCATTGATGTAATCCTCACTGTCAGTTGTGCAGAGATTGTATGCCTTGTGCGCATTTGATGGTGCAACTGTGCATCCCGCCCTGTACCGGCATATAGTGCAAGAAGGAAGGCCAAGGAGCCTTATGGTGTTGTGCACAGGAACAGATCGTGTGTTGTGCATGGAGAGGCCCATCCCGTGCGTGCAACACTCTGTTCACACATCTCACCTCTCATTTGCTTTGAAAGGAAAAACTGGTTAGTCACCCCATCCTCTGTCTCACACTCACTGATAGATACAGAGGGCAGCCCCCCATACACACATCCCCATCCTGTTAGGATGAAAGGTCACATTACTCAAGGGGTTGGTGATGAAGATCGTGTCGACTGTTGTTGTCATCAGGATATTGAAGAAAGGAGTACCCAGGGAGGCAGCCAACAAGTCTGGTACTTCAATGATTTGTAAGAGAGATCGTCTGTTAAGAAGGGCAGACGGACTGGTATTGTAGAGACAGCGCACCAAGGGAGGTGGCTTCAAATTACTTATTGGAAAGGTTCTGCTAGTGAGTCAGCTATCTTGAACTGCGGGGTGTTACCACCTTTTCCATAGTCAGCTTCCCGCCCAAGGGTGTTTCCACCTTTTCTTGGAACGAGGCCTGTTATGACAAGGAATTTCTTCCTTTTCTCCCATAATAGTTTTGTCTGTTTTGTGTTTTTTTTCTCGTTTTTTTTTTCCGTTAATAAAGAGAATGGTAGAAATACCATGTGCCAAGACCAACCTCGCCACCGTTGTTGGATCAGACGAGAAGAGAACAAGGTTGGGTTGAGATGTATCTTTGAGGGGCTAGCAGAACGAGACTGCCTCATGAGGAGGATCATAAGGGCTATCAGAAGCACGAAGAGAATGACGGTGCGATGCCCAAAAGGGAGAGGGTAGGTCGATTGTGATTGTCAAGATCCCCAGGGAGGGAAGTACTTCTTTAGACGATAGCCATTGATCAGGAAAGGATCATCAAAGGCATCAACGGTTTGCACCTGAATGGAACCATCAGGATTGACAGCAAGTACCTTGTATAGGCCCATCCACCGTTGTTGAAGCTTGCCAAGAAACTTGCCAAATCTCGAATCATAGGCTAGGACAAAATCATCTTCTTTGAACTCCTTGTGCTTGATGAAACTGTCATGATAGGCCTTGCCTCGTGCCTGAGTAGTTTCCATACACTATAGAGCCATTTGCCGAATCTCATCCAAACATTCCAAGTGCAAGAGGTGGTGTTGCAGTTATTCATCATCTCCCAAGCATTCTTTAACTGCCACTCGCAAAGAGGGTAATTCGAGCTCAACAGGGAAGACGGCTTCTATACCATACACTAGCTGGAAAGGGGTCTGTCCTGTAGCTGCCTTATGGGAGGTTCAGTATGCCTAGAGGGCCTCTGTAAGTCGATCGTCCCAGTCACGACGATGTGCAACAATCGTTTTTGTCAGGATCGAGCAGAGGATGCGATTGGTGACTTCAACTTGGCCATTGGCTCAGGGGTAGTAAGGAGTGGACTTACAATGGTGGATCTTATATAGTTCTGTCAATTCTTCCATGATCTTGTTAAGGAAATGAGTACCTCTATCACTTACCAGCTTGAGGGGACTGCTAAAATGGGTGATAATATTCTCGTACATGAACAGGGCTACGCTGTTACCATCATCCCGCTTCAGAGCTTTAGCTTCATATCACTTTGTGACATAATCCATACATAACATGATGTATCTGTTCTGCTTCTGTCTGGTGGGTGGATCAATGGGACCCACAAAATCAATCCCCCACTTCTCAAATGGCTTTAGGGGAAGAATGGGTTGCAGTGGCATGGCACTTGTTTTGGTGGGTTTCCCCATTCCCTGACAAGCATCACATCGCTTGCAATAGTCATATGCATCCTTGTGGAGGGTCGGCCACCAAGATCCTGCCAACAGAGCCTTCCTGGCTGTCGCTTCTACTGCAAAGTGTCCACCATATGGTTCATCATGGCATGCTTGCAATACTATACCGATTTCATCCCCTGCAACACATCTTCGCAATACTTCATCTTTGCCTCTCTTGTACAGTGCACTGCCTAGCAAAGTATAGGGGGCTGATTCTAACTGAAGCTTCTTCTTCTCACGGCTTGAGATGCCAGGAGGATACTATTGAGTTGCTAGGAGGTTGGCTATGTTTGCATACCACGGAGTGACTGTTTCAACTAGAAACAAGAAAGCATCAGGAAGGTCTGGATCATCCTGTTCCTCTCTTGCAGTTTGAGGGATCCGTGATAAATGATCGGCTAGGACATGGGAATGACCAGGCTTAGTGATCACTTCAAAATAAAACTCCTGGAATAGGAGCAATCATCTCATCAGTTGTCCTTTAACATCTACTTTGTTCATCAGGAAGGACAGGGCTTCATGATCCACATTGAGCTTGAAATGTGTTGACAATAGATAGTGTCTAAACTTCTCTAGTGCAAACACCATTGCCAAGCACTCAAGCTTTATCACTGTGTAGTTCCGTTCCCTATCAATGACCTTTCGGCTTGCATAATATATTGGTTGATCTAATTTAGAGGGGCCCTTTTGACATAGGATAGCACCTAGCCCTTCAGCTGATGCATCTGTGTGCACATGGAACTTCTTAGTCTAATCAGGAGGCTGCAAGATAGGTGCTTGGATAAGGCACTATTTTAGGGTATTAAAGGCTTCTTTGGAGTGATCAGTCCAAAGGAAATCTGCATCTTTCCTTAGGAGCTTGTGTAAAGGGGCTGCCTTGGTTGCAAAATGTACAATAAATCTTCTGTAGTAGCCCACATGACCAAGAAATCCTCTCAATTGCTTGAGGTTTGTTGGTGCTGTCAAGGCGGCAATCTTCGCTAGGTCTATTGCAATCCCTTGTGCAGAGACAATATGGTCCAAAAGAACTCTTGATGAAATGCCAAAGACACATTTTTCGGGGTTGAGAGAAATCCCATACTCTTGACATCTGTCAAAACATTGCTCTAGGTGTCCCCAGTGCTCATGGATTAAACTATAGACATAGAAGTCATCAAGTTACACCTCAATGAAATCATACAAATGATTTTGGAAGGCAGCCATCAGTACTTGTTGGAAAGTGGTAGGAGCATTACAAAGCCCAAATGGCATCACTCTATAAGAATAGGTCCACCATTCTGTGGTGAAAGTTGTTTTAGATTGGTCCTCTTTTACAATTTGGACTTGGTTATATCCACTGAATCCATCCAAGAGGGAATAGAGCTCATGGCCTGCCACTGTGTCCAACAGTTGGTTTGTAAAAGGGATAGGGAAATGATCCTTCTTCGTCTTCGAATTGAGCGTTCAAAAGTGCACACATATTCGAAGTTTCCCGTTCTTCTTGGGTACTACCACAATGGGCGAAACCCATTCACTGTTAGCCACGGGATAAATGAACTCGACTTCAAGAAGTTTCAATAATTCAGCCTTCACCAAAGCAGAATAATTAGGATTCATATGCCTTTGTCTTTGCCTTACAGGTTTGGCATCAAGCTCTAGGTCAATGTGATGTTGGCATACTGTGGGATCAATCCCCTTTAGATCTTTGTACGACCAAGCAAACACGTCTAAGTTCTTATATAATAGATCTCGTAGGACCACTAGTTCTTCTGGAAGATTGAGACCCACTTTTAGGTGACATTCAGTACCGTCAGTATCCAGGAACGCTACTTGCCTTTCACCTTCCACTTTGCGGATAAATGTCCCACGGATTGCTTCTGGATAAAGGTCTGACTCTTTCAAGGAAGTAGTGTCCTCATCTGATGTTCCACTAGAACCAGTGTCCTCCTTCTGGACAGATGACTCATTTGTCATTTGAGATTTTGCTGGAAGGATATCAGAGCTTTGTTTGCTTCTATGTGAGTGGTGATTTCTTCTAAACTTAGGGATTCATCTTCAGAGGATGCGTCTAGGAATGTCACATAGCACGGACCTTCTATGAGTCGTGGCTCTGATGGCTCTAGCTTCTGTTGACAAGGGGCATCATTATCATCTTTTCTCCAAAATGAATGGTCAAGGCGACAGGAACCACTGATGAACTTAATTTTTATACCTTTGATCCATTGCTTATGTAGAGTTTGCATACTTTTCCATTGGTCAACCCAAATGGAACCATGGTCATTCCATCTAATACCCTGAGATCTTCGGGCTCTGAGGTCTCTATAGGGACATCAACAAGATCATCCACTATCAGAGGATCTTCTTCAACCGCACTTTCATAACCTGCTTCGTTTTCTTCCTCATCATGTCCATCCTCTTCCTCTGGAGGCTCTGTCTCTGCTTCTGTAGAGGCTCTGTAGGAGAAGAACAGATCTTCTGCCTCTGTGTCTGCTTCTGCTTCTGCCTCTGTCTCTGGCTCTGTCTCTGTTACTGTCCGGCGACTGCTATGTAACAGGGAGAAAGTACATCCATGCTTCTATTTCACTGTCAGAGGTGATTCCAAAAGTCAATTCTAGTTGAGGCATGAGGTATTCTCCCATAGACAAAGACTTTTCTTCCTTTGGTAGTTCGCTTACAGTGCCCACTGTTAGGGAATGTGCCTTTGTTTTCTTGGGAAAGATCTGTTTAATAGCCTCTTCATCTCGTGATGTACCATCTATTACCTTATTGGAGGAGTCAGTTATAACTTCGATGGATGTGGATCCATTGCCTTTTTGCAATCCATACAATTTCAACACCACTTTGTTGGGTCCTCTGCCTAGGGTTAGGGTTCCTTTGAACCAGTCCGTCCTGGCTCTCTTAAAAAAGCCAAGGTCTTCCCAACAGCAGAGGGTATGAGGTTCCATAAGAATTTGGTTTGACCACCAAATATGTTAGCCAAGGTCTTCCCAACAGCAGAGGGTATGAGGTCCCATAAGAATTTGTTTTGACCACCAAATATGTTAGCCAATAGTCTCTTCCTGGAAGGCTTGTTTCTACGTATGGGAGGATGCCCAATGGTTTAATTCTGCTTTGGTTTGCCAATCTGATAAGCCACTGTGTAGGTTGAATTCCTTGTAAGCCTAAGTCCTTCATTGTCACATCCGTCATTATGTTTACTGATGAACCTCCATCAACCAATCCATCTGAAATAAATCATCCTTCTATCCATACACTAATCTTTGGGGTTCCAGGATCTAGAAAGGCGTTAGCCACATCTACTTCCTTTACATGCTTTAGGGCCTTATTGGTCTTAATCGCTGTTGAAGGAGCAATCCTTAGTCCACGTCTTCTTGTCAAGATGCATTTGAATATCTTTTGATAGCTGGGAGACAGGATCAGCAACTGTCGGAATGTTAAGTTTGGTTTAAAAGTGTCTAGGTCTTTGACCAAGTCATAATCTTTGATAGGATCCACAGGCTTCTCCAGCTTGCTGGGGAATGGGGCTACACCCATTTTCATCTTTTCTTTTTCTTCTAGCAATGGGGCAGCATTGGCACTTCCTCTGTTTTCGGAGGTGCTTCTGTATCGTCTATCTCTTAGACCTCTGGTCATATTTTTGGGACTGTCTCTATGACTTCCTGTGGCACTACAGTGCTCTGTACTGCACAGTTCTATCCTGTGCTACTCTGTCCCTCTGTTGGAATGTTTAACTTCATAGTCTTGGCAGGGGAATTGTTTTCATTTTGAACAACTAGTTCCTTCTTCTTGGTGCGCGTAATAGAGAGGCAACTTCCAACTCTACCAAATTGGAAGCAGGCTTTTGTGCCTTCTGTTGCCTATTAGTGGCATTGGCCTTGACAAGGGCTAGACTTGGATAGTCCTTTGCAGTGTGGCCTTCTTCTTTGCATCGACTGCATAAGGGCTTGTAATCCACAGATCGTCTAGGGTTTGGACAATTCAGGGAGATATGACCATTTTCTCCACACATGTAGCATTCCACTTCTGATCTCAGACCATCGCCAGACTGTCGTTCTCTGTAACTTTGAGAGGGAAACCTCCTTGGACCAAAATTAGGAGCAAAATCCCTAGGCTTTGGTCCAATATCTTGTGTTGTCATTTTGGATTCTAGCAAGTTGAATCTTGCATTTTCATCCTTCTGTCTTCGCTCGTGCATCTCTTTCAGAGAGCAAATATCCTCTGTATGGTTCTTCCTCAAACAATAGGAACAAAAGGCTCTGATAATAGTTGGTTTTCGGGTACATTCAGTGGCTAAATGTCCCGCTTGATGATACTTTTCGCACCATGTATTAGAACACATCACATCTCTTCCAGCTCCCGCAGGAGTGGATATATTGGCGGTATTCACCTTCAACGTCTGTAGCTACTCTCTAATCACATCCATAAGCTCTTTCTTGATATTTGCAACTGAGTTGGATAAGTATTCCTTCAGATTTTCACCTCCTGAAGTACTTGAAGTAGGGTTTCGTGAAGCTTCCGTAATTACTGCATACACTGGTTGGGTCGATCCAGAGGGTCCTCTGTTCTGGATCTGATTCAGAGCTCCTGTTGAGACTTGGGGTTATTGACTCCAATTGGTAGGGTTCCACTATTGTTGAGTTGCTATTGGAGGAATTGTTTGAGGCCACTGTTGTCGTGGTTGAACCATCATTTGAGGCATTGTCATCTGTGGTGACCACAGTGGATTAGGTACATTATACTGCGGCACTGCTTACATCTAGGGATAGGAGTAGGGAACTGTCCCTGGGATTGCATTTGGTGGGTATACCATTCCTGGCATGGGAGGAGGTAAGACTCCTCTTCCTGGAGTCATTGACAACCTTGCTTCAACTTTGTCATATAATCTTGCACATTCCACTGCAGCTTGTAGATTGACTCGTCTTCTCAATTCCACGAACTTGCAAACTTCTGATTGTAGGCCTCTAAGGAACACTCCTTTCTGAATGCCTTTGTCCAAATGATGGTTAGTCTATCTCTTCAGGATGGATTCCATTCAATAGACATAAGCTTCTACTCTTTCTCCAGAGGACTGACTTAGGTTCATGAACTCCTCTCGCATCCGCTCTTTAAAACCTTTACACCTGAATTTAGTGAGGAATGCCAATTTCAGGTCGTCCCATGTGCCAAAAGTTCTTGTTGCTTGTCTCTTATACCACTGAAACGCCGTGCCCTTGAAAGTGGCAGGGAATATTGCTAACCAATGCTTAGGGGTTTTGGCATTGATAGCCACACATGCTACCATAAACTCTGCTTACATGAAGATTAGGGTCTTCATTGTACTCTCCCTTAAAAATTGGCAATGGGACTACATTTGCTAGCCCGTCATTAATATTTCCAGGATGAATCTGACTAGGAAGGGGACCTTGAGTCACCATGGGAACTTCTGTAAAGAGTGCTTTTAGGGCGTCAAAGGAGGCTTCTGCTGCGAGCTCATTCTCAGCCTTGATTCTTGCCTTCTCTCTTCTCACGTACCTCTGGACTCGTTCTAATGCTTGCCTCTTGATTGTGTCATTCATCAGGGGCTTGGCTTCAACCAATTGTTCAGGTTTCAACAGAAAAGAATTAGAGAGGGCTTCAATCTCTGGAGGATTCTCTAGCCAACATTTCCTCTACTTCCTTCTTTTCAACATCTTTGAATTCAGCTTTCAAACCACTACAGAGGGGGAGATATTCCGTTCTGAAAGTATCAATACTCATTCTTCTTAGGATCATTGTTGTGCCATGATTATAATAATGCCAGCTTCTGATGGTTTCAACAGTGTATGTTATGAAAAACACTCTATCTACCAACTTTCAGTGGGTTGCTAATTGGACAAATAGAAGATTGTCAGAACACCAAGCATCCCACGTGTCTTGCTGTTGAGCATCCATGAACAACTTCCAACTCTTTTCCTTCTTATTTTCGTGAACCTCCACAGATCATGACTCCTGAAGCTTCTTCACAATCTCCCACTTGATGATGTCTAGAAACTTCTCAATGAAAATCAAATCTTCCATGGATAGTCATTCTCTCTGCTTATGCTCTTTAGTTTATTTCCACCAAACAATTTGCCACCAAGATGCAAGTTTTTGTTGCTTCAACAAGAAGAGGAAACAATCCATCGCATAGAGCTTGCATCATGATGGTAATATGTTTCCGCCAATGTGGGATGAACTTCTTGTGGAAAGTGGCTTTGATAATAACAATCTCCAACTCTTCAGTGGAAGAAGGAACTTTGCAAACATCCATTGAATTCTTCTCTTCTTAGCAATGCCATTTCCTTCATTTTCAGCCTCTTCTGATGCTTGTTGATGGCAAGTTTCCCTGGCTGCGTACCAAAAACATGGAGCCCCAAGAGAAACACCAAGGAAAAGGGGATTCTACTATAAGAAAATCTATCTTGTAACATCAACAAGCTTTTATTTCATTCTTTTGATGACCAAAATAAAGAAAACAACAAATCTTCATGTAGCATCATAGTAGATATCTCCCACGGATTTGATAGAATCAACCATAATCTTCAACATCTTCATAGAATCCAACAATAGAACAAAGAATATAAAAGAATACACCATTTTTGAATGGAAATCAATTACATAGTATTCATCTTCAATGTCTTCATAGTTTTCTCTCTCAATCTCTCATAGAAAGATACACCGTTTTCATAGGATTGGCTATCTCTGGCTCTTCGCAACACTTTATCTTTGCCTTTCTTGTAGTAGCAAGGTGGAGGTTGATTCTAACAGAAGCTTCTTCTTCTCACAGCTTGAGATGCCAAGAGGATATTGCTGAGTTGCTAGGAGGTTTGCTATGTCTGCATACTAGGGAGTAACTGTTTTGATTAGAAATAAGGAAGCATCATGAAGGTCTGGATCATCCTGTTCCTCTTCTGTAGTTTGAGGGATCCATGACAGATGATCGGCTAAGACATGGGAACGGCTAGGCTTAGTGATCACTTCAAAATCGAACTCATGGAACATGAGCAACCATCTCATCAGTCGTCCTTTAACATGTGCTTTATTCATCAGGATGGATATGGCTTCATGATCCACGTAGAACTTGAAATGCATTGACAATAGATAGTATCGAAACTTCTCTAGTGCAAACACCATTGCTAAGCACTCAAGCTCTGTCACTGTGTAGTTCCGCTCTCAGTCAGTTACTTTTTGACTTGCATAATAGATTGGTTGATCTAATTTAGAGGGGCCCTTTTCACATAGGACAACACCTAGCCCTTCTATTGATGCATCTGTGTGCACATGAAACTCCTTCGTCCAGTCAGGAGGCTGTAAGATAGGTGCTTGGATGAGGCACTTTTTTAGGGTATTAAAGGCTTCTTTGCAATCATCAATCCAAAGGAAATCCACATCTTTCCTTAGGAGCTTGTGTAGAGGGGCTACCTTGGTTGCAAAATGTGCAATAAATCTTTTTTTAGTAGCCCACATGGCCAAGAAATCCTCTCAATTTCTTGAGGTTTATTGGTGCTGTCAAGGCGGCAATCTTCTCAATCCTCACCAAGTCTGTTGCAATCCCTTTTGCAGAGACAATATGGCCCAGAAGCACTCCGGCTGAGACAAAGACACATTTGTCAGGGTTGAGAGAAATCCCATACTCTCGGCATCTGTCAAAACATTGCTCTAGGTGTCCCCAATGCTCAGGATTAAGCTATAGACACAGAAGTCATCGAGATACACCTCAATGAAATCATGCAGATGATTCTAGAAGGCAGCCATCATTAGTCGTTAGAAGGTGGCAGAAGCATTACAGAGCCCAAACGACATCACTCTATAGGCATAGGTTCCCCATTCTGTTGTGAGGGTTGTTTTGGATTGGTCCTCTTCTGCGATTTGGACTTGATTATATCCGCTGAATCCATCCAAGAGGGAATAGAGCTCATGACCTACCACTGTGTCCAACGGTTGGTCTATGAAAGGGATAGGGAAATGATCAGTCTTCATCTTTGAGTTTAGCTTACGAAAATCCACACATATTCGAAGTTTTCCATTCTTCTTGGGTACAACCACAATGGGCGAAACCCATTCACTGTTAGCCACAGGATAAATGAACTCTGCTTCAAAGAGCTTCAATAATTCGACCTTCACCAAAGTAGAATAATTGGGATTTATATGCCTTTTTCTTTGCCTTACAGGTTTGGAATTAGGCTCTAGGTCAATGTGATGTTGACATACTGTAGGGTCAATCCCCTTTAGATCTTTGTACGACCAAGCAAACACGTCTACATTCTCTTTAGTAGGTCTCGAAGGACCACTAGTTCTTCTTCTGGAAGATTTAGGCCCACTTTCAGGTGACGTTCAGTACCGTCAGTATCCAAGAACGTCACTTGGCTTTCACCTTCCACTTTGTGGATAAATGTTCCACGGATTGCTTCTGGATAGAGGTCTGACTCCTTCAAGGGAGTAGTGTCATCATCTGATGTTCCATTAGAACTAGTGTCTTCCTTCTGAATAGATGATTCATTTGTCTGTTGAGACTGCTGGAAGGGTATTGCTTCTATGTGAGTGGTGATTTCTTCTAGACTTAGGGATTCATCTTCAGAGGATGCATCCAGGAATTTCACATTAGCACGTACCTTCTATGAGCTATGGCTTTGATGGCTCTGGCTTTTGTTGACAAGGGGCATCATTATCATCTTTTCTCCAAAATGAATGGTCAAGGCGACAGGAACCACTGGTGAACTTAATTTTTATACCTTTGATCAATTGCTTATGTAGAGTTTGCATACTTTTCCATTGGTTAACCCAAATGGAACCATGGTCATTCCATCCAATACCCTGAGATCTTTGGCCTCTAAGGTCACTATAGGGACATCAACAAGATCATTCGCAATCAGAAAAACTTCTTTATCTGCACTTTCATAACCTGCTTCATTTTCTTCCTCATCATGTCCATCCTCTTCCTCTAGAGGCTCTATCTCTGCTTCTGTAGAGGCTATGTAGGAGAAGAACAGGTCCTTTGCCTCTGTGCCTACTTCTGCTTCTACCTCTGTCTCTGGCTCTGTCTTTGCTTCTGTCTCTGCTTCTGACTCTGCGACTGCCATGTAACAGGGAGAACAATACATCCATGCTTCTATCTTGCTATCAAAGGTGATTTCAGAAGTCAATTTGGGTTGAGGCAGGAGGTATTCTCCCATGGACAAAGAATTTGCTTCCTTCGGTAGTTGGCTTACAGTGCCCACTGTTAGGGACTATGCCTTTGTTTTCTTGGAAAAGATATGTTTAACAGCCTCTTCGTCTCCTGATGTACCATCTGTTACTTCATTGGAGGAGTCTGTTATGACTTCGATGGATGTGGATCTATTGCCTTTTTGCGATCCATACAATTTCAACACCACTTTATTGGGTTCTCTTTCAAGGGTTAGGGTTCCTTTGAACTAGTCCGTCTTGGCTCTTACTTTGAAAAGCCAAGGTCTTCCCAAGAACAGAGGGTATGAGGTCCCATAAGAATTTGGTTTGACCACTGAATATGTCAGCCAATAGTCTCTTCCTTCAAGGGTTGTTTTTACATATGGGAGGATGTCCAACGGTTTAATTTTGCTTTGGTCTGCCAATCTGATAAGCCACTAGTTAGGTTGCATTTCTTGCAAACCTAGATCCTTCATTGTCTCATCCGTCATTATGTTTACTGATGAGCCTCCATCAATCAATGCATCTGAAACAAAGCATCCTTCTATCCATACACTAATCTCTAGAGTTCCAAGATCTAGGAAGGCGTTAGCCACATCTACTTCCTTCGCAAGATTTGAGGCTTTGTTGGACTTTGTTGTTGTTGGGGGAGCAATCCTTAGACCATGTCTTCTTGTCAAGATGCTTCTGAATCTTTTTCGGCAACTGGGAGATAGCATCATCAACTGTCGAAAGGTTAGGTTTGATTTAAAGGTGTCTAGGTCTTTGACCAAATCATACTCTTTGATAGGATCCACAGGCTTTTCCAATTGACTGGGAAATGGGGCCACACCCACTTTTATCTTCCCTTTTTCTTCTAGGAGTGGCAACATATGCACTTCTCTTCATAAGGAGGGACTTTCACGTTCTCTATTTCCTGGACCCTTGGTCCTGTCTCTGCTTTTGTCTCTGTAACTCTCTGTGGCACTATAGTGTTCTGTATTCATTTTGGATTGCATTGTCCTGTTTTTCCCAAGGGAGGTTGAACTTCATAGTCTTGGCAGAATGAATGTTCTCTTTTGGAACTACGGGTTCTCCTTTCTTTGCTTGTGTTATTGCAGCCACTTCCAATTCCACCAAATTGGAAGCAGGTTATTTGGTCTTCTGTTGGGTATCATAAGTAGATTTCACAGGGGATTGGACTTGGATAATCTTTTGCATTATGGCCTTCTCCTTGGTCTTCTGTTGGGTATCAGAAGTAGATTTCACAGGGGATTGGACTTGGATAATCTTTTGCATTATGGCCTTCTCCTTTGCATCGATTGTGTAAGGGATTGTAATCCACAGATCTTCTAGGGTTTGGACAATTTGGGGAGATATGACCCTTTTCTCCACATCTATAACATTCCACCTCAGATCTCTGACCATTGCCAGACTGTCGGCCTCTGTAACTTTGAGAGGAGAACCTCCTTGGATTGAAATTAGGACCAAACTCCCTGGGCTTTGGTTCAATGCCTTGTGTTGTCATTTTGGATTCTAGCAAGTTGAATATTACGTTTTTATCTTTCTGTCTTTGTTCTGCATCTCTTTCAGAGAGTAGATATCCTCTGTATGGTTCTTTCTCAAATAGTATGAACAGAAGGCTCCATGAATGGTTGGTTTTCAGGTATATTCAATGGCTAAATGTCCCACTTGATGGCACTTTCCACACCATGTATTAGAGCGTATCACATCTCTCCCACCTCCCATAGGAGTGGATATATTGGTGGTATTCACCTTCAGCGTCTATAGCTACTCTGTAATCACATCCATAAGCTCTTTCTTGATACTTGCGACTGAGTTGAATAAGTAGTCCTTCAGATTTTCACTTCCAGGAGTACTTGTAGTAGGGTTTTGGGAAGCTTCTATAATTTCTCCATATACAGGATTGATCTAGAGGGTTCTCTGTTCTGGTTCTGATTCAGAGCTCCTGTTGAGACTTGGGGTTGTTGATTCCAGTTGTTAGGGTTCCACTGTTGTTGAGTCACCATTGGAGGAACTGTTTGAGGCCCATGTTGTTGTGGTTGTACCATTATTTGAGGCATTGTTATTTGCGGCCACTGTGGATTAGGTGCATTGTACTGCGGCACAGTTTGCATCTAGGAATAGGGGTACAGAACTGTCCCTGGGATTGCATTTGGGGGGTATGCCATTCCTGGCATGAGATGAGGTAAGACTCCTCTTCCTGGAGTCCTTGATAGCCTTGCTTCAACTTCATCATACAATCTTGCACCTTCCACTGCAGCTTGCAAATTGACTGGTCTTCTCAATTCCATGAACTTATAAACTTTTGGTTGTAGGCCTCTGAGGAACACTCCTTTCTGGATGCCTTCATCCAAATGATGGTTAGTCAATCTCTTCAGGATGGATTCCATTCGTGAGACATAAGCTTCTACTCTTTCTCTAGAGGACTGACTTAGGTTCATGAACTCCTCTCGTACCCGCTCTTCAAAACCTTCACACCTGAATTTAGTGAGGAAGGCCAACTTCAGGTCGTCCCATGTGCCAAAAGTTCATGCTGCCTGTCTTTCATACCATTGAAACGCCGCGCCTTTGAAAGTGGCACGGAAGATTGCTAACCAATGCTCAGGGGTTCTGGCATTGTTAGCCACACATGTTACCATAAACTCTACTACATGAAGATCGGGGTCTTCATTGTACTCTCCCTTAAAAATTGGCAATGGGACTACATTTGCTGGCATGTCATCAATATTTCCAGGACGAATTTGACTAGGAAGGAGACCTTGAGTCACCATGGGGACTTCTATAAAGAGTGCTTTTAAGGCATCAAAGGAGGCTTCTACTGCAAGCTCATTCTCAGCCTTGATTCTTGCCTTCTCTCTTTTCACGTAGCTCTGGAATTGTTCTAGCGCTTGCCTCTTGATTGCATCATTCATCACGGGGTTGGCTCCAACCAATTGGTATGTACTCAACAAAATAGAGTCAGAGAGGGACTTCAGTCTCTGGAGGATTCTCTTGCTAACATCTCTTCTACTTCCTTCTTTTCAACATCTCTAAATTCAGCTTTCAAACCACTACAGAGAGGGAGATATTTTGTTCTAAAAGTATCAAAACTCATTCTTCTTTAGATTATTGTTGTGCCATCATCATAATAATGCCAGCTTCTGAGTGTTTCAACAGTGTATGTTGTGAAAAACACTCTGTCTACCAACTTCCAGTGGGTTGCTAATTGGACAAATAGAAGATTGTCAGAACACCAAGCATCTCACATATCTTGCTGTTGAGCATCCACGAACAAATTCGAACTCTTTTCTTTCTTGTTTTTGTGAACCTCCACAGACCACGACTCCTGAAGCTTCTTCACGATCTCCCACTTGATGATGTCTGGAAACTTCTCAATGAATGCCAAATCTTCCATGGATGGTCATTCTCTCTATTTTTGCTCTTCAATTTGTTTCCAAACAATTTGCCACCAAGATGCACGTCTTTGTTGCTTCAACAGGAAGAGGAAATAGTCCACCACATAGATCTTGCATCATGATGGTAATATGTTTTCGCCATTGTGGGATGAACTTCTTGTAGAAAGTGACTTTGACAATAAGAATCTCTAACTCTTCAGTGGAAGAAGGAAATTTGCAAGCATCCATTGAATTTTCCTCTTCTTGGCAATGCCATTTCCTTCATTTTCAGCCTCTTCTGATGCTTGTTGATGGGAAGTTTCCCTGGCTATGCACCAAAACATGGAGCCCCAAGAGGAAAACCAAGGAAAATGGGTTTCTAATGCAAGAAAATCTATCTTATAACATCAACAAGCTTTTGTTTCATTCTTTAGAGAACCATTACAAGGAAAATAACAAATCTTCACACAGTATCATAGTAGATATCTCCCATGGATTTGATAGAATCAACCATAATCTTTAACATCTTCATAAAATCCATCAATAGATTAAGGAACATAAAAGAATACACCACTTTTGAATGGAAATCAATCACATAGTATTCATCTTCAATGTCTTCATAGTTCTCTCTCTATCTCTCATAGTATATACATTGTTTTTAGGCATAGAAGTGAGTTTCTCTCACTTCTCTCTCTCACATACTCTTACTCTCTCAATAATAAATCATAGCCTCACTAAAATACTCAAGAATGGCATTCAATTCTCCTCTCTTGGTCGTGGATACACCTCCCAAAAGGTATGTCTGATGCGAAGAGGCACCAGAGATATCATAGTGTCCTATGAGATCTGGCTTCTGTCACTGTTCTTCTGTAATCTCCTATGAATCTCCATTAGCTACTTCTTCACTTCAATTAGCTTGAATAGAGCTTCCATTCATCCTTTCCTAAAACAAAAACACTTCCCAAAACATCCATAAATCCAACATAACATTCAACACAAACAAAGATAACAGACCACAGAGCAACAGGACAACAGAAGAACAGAACTACAGAGCCTTACAGAAGATCAATAGAGACCATAAAAACCAAACCAAAACCAATTCAATCTTTCATAAAACTTTCAACACAAGCTCAACCATCTCTCAAAACATTCATTCAATCATCTCAACTACCAAAACAGAAACAAAACAGAAGAAAATAGACCTTACATAACCAAACAGAAAAAATTACAGAACCCTATAGAACAACATATCCTCATCAAAAACCATCATAAACCCTTCAAACATACTGAAACCATTCCAAACACTTCAAAAAATCTTCAAATTCAAACAATCCATCACCAAAAACAACCATTGAGCAACAAAAACAACAAAAAACAGCCCAAAAAACATATCATTTCAGCACTCAACAGTTTCTTCCTCCCACCAACTAAGAGGGTGCATGCTCTTAGCCACCAAGATATGGGGTGCATACCATGTCCCACCTTGACATGAGGTGAGTATTCATGTTTCAGCTTACATTTATGATTCTCAGCCTTCCATGACAATACTATTTCATGCTTAGCTACCTTGGCTATGGCTTCCTTGCAAACATGGTGTACTTCTTGTATTTCTTTGCAAGTATGGTGTAATTCATAAATTTCCAGTTATTTGACTTACTGTGAAAACTAGTATATTACATTGGTATCAGAGCATAGACTTTGATCCATGGGAATAGTCATTTTCATGGAGAATTTAGTTACAGGGAGAGGCAATAGGTAACCGGAGTACCAATACTTGGTCACAGGGTTTGGTACAGTTCAAACCATAACTTGTGGAAGTGATCTTCAGCAATTTGGGACTAAGTTGGTGGAATTTGAAGGAGTCTGAAGGAAAAATGGCGGGCTCAAGGTCATTTTAGTAGGTTGTGGTCCATTTGGAAGTCATTTTGGAGACCTCTTGGACAAAAGGATAACTTACAGTGACTAAATGAGGTTAAAGAAGAGTTACTTTTGAGAAGCAGACTTTCTCTCTCCTCTTCTCAAGCTTTTCTTCAAGAATCCATGGCTTCTATTGCTTCAATCTTCTTTCAATGGTCATTACTCACACTGATGAGACACTAGGGCTTGATTCTTTATGCCACAAGCTTCATGTAGAGCAATCTATTGCTTACCTTAAGAAATCTTGATTATTCAGGACAAGAGGAGCAGTTTGCGCAACTTGCGCTGATTTTCAACCTCTTCTACTCCACAAAAAATTCAGCCATTAAGCTTGGCTATTGCTATTGCAAGCTTCGATAGGGATTACTCAAGCATTTCAACAAGTATTCAGTTCTATTTCCACTCTCTTGATCATTCTTGACCTTCCAAACCCTGGCTATGGTGGCAGATTCATGACAACAGTGAGTCTTCTTTGAAATTTCTTCAACAGATCAGAAGGTTTTTGTTCTAGCAAGCATCCTTGAGCTTCTTCAGCACTCATTGAACCAACATTGAAGACTTCTTGCAAGATTAGAGCACCTTTACTCTTGAAATGAGTCAAAACAGGGTAGCCACTTGAATTCTCAGAATTTTTGATCTTTGAAGCATGTTATCATGGGGCTTTTGGTTCTTGAGGCATCCTAAAACTTTTATGCATGGGATTATATCAAGAATTCATGGTCTTGTATCAATATTGCAAGAATAGGGCCTCGTCTTGGCATTGCAAGTGTATGGGCAGCATATGCAAGCTTATGTGCTACAATGGAAGAGTTATCCATCAAGGATTGAAGTCTTCTACCCCTTTTGATGCTTATTATTGATTCCCTTTCAAATCTCCAACCATATTTAGGCTACAAGGATCACTTCTATCAAGATTTTGGATATTGGAGCTTTCTTAAAGAGAAATTGGAGTCTATGAGCTACATATTCATCATGGGGATTGTAATTTGAGGATATTCTTGTCTACATCAAGCGAGAGTTCAAGAATTTCAAGTCTCATACGCGTATTGGAGCTTCCATAATCATCTACTTCAACAATGCAAGAGGTATTGCTTAATTTTACTCTTAATCCCTTTATAATCCAATTGTTTAAGCCATCCATTTGTTGAAAAGGGATAATTAAGAGTAATCCCATTTTAGAATTACCATTTGATTGCATATAGACCCAACTTAGGGCTGAGTGATGATATGATGAATTCTTTTCATCTTACCTAATAAAAATCAGTAGCCAATTGTTGCTAATTCCTTCCATTTGTTGGAAAAATTGTGCTAATCCTAACCTTGAATTGCTTGATGCGATTGAACGTAATATGGCTGAAAATAAGAATCAATCGGTAAGTGTAATAGAAGTGTAAAGTAATGAGTCATTGTTGTAGGTATTTCTTACCCATATCGATTTCAATTTAGTCATATTCCATTTTGTTCTTGCATATCATGAAATGGCAAGATTTTGATTCAGCCATGCATATCATGCTTTGATTGATAGAATACTGGCTCTGCCATGTATATTTTGACCGAGGAAAAAGATCGAAGCCGAATGAGATAGCGAGACAAAAGAGAGGTGACCCTCCCTTGCTATTTAAGACTCAATAGGGGTGCACACGTTGGCCTGGAAGGAATTTTGCACACCTTTTGTAGTTTCAAAGACCATTTAGGTGCCCGTCCTACTGTTTTATCCCTCACCACAGGTGGTGGACCACAGAAGACCACTTGGGAAAGAGTGGATGAAGATTTGAAGACTAGGGGTACCAAACAGGGCAGTTTGTGACATCCTTGGGTAGATATATAGGTCTTTCCAACAGGTACCTATTAGTTGCAGGTGTTTATTGGATACTTATAGGTGCCTTATAGCCCATCATAGGTCTATTAATTACTTTGGAGGTCTACAAGTAATACAAGACTCATTTCAAGGTGAAACAGGGCTTCTACAGCGTGTTAACAGATTGTAGGAATTCATTGGACAGGTACACAGTTTCTATTACAGAAAATTCTATCATGATCTGATTTGGGATCTTCATAGCTTGATTTGAAGAGGGGAAAAGCTTAGTACTTGGAAATTGGGAGCAAAAGTTATGGCCAATTTTTTGACAGGAGGTCTAGTGGACTGCACCTAGACAAGCTGACAAAGGTGCATTGTTTGAGTTCATTTTACCCATATACCCTATTGCAAGCTGAGATCTTGATAAATCTAGAGTATCCCTGATATATAAGCTTTGTTTGGATCAATAAACCATTGGCATTGGTGCATACTAAGCAAGTTATTGATAATTTTCTTCCCCATAGTCATTTCAATAACACCTATCCTTTAATGGCCAAACACAAGAGAATAGATCAAGTCATGGAGACCAATATCAGAGAATACATCAACGATCAAAACAACACTAATGAAGCCCTCAATCATGACCAAAAAGATGATGATATAAGCATTGGTAATGCTCATAAAGTGCATGATTGGGTAATGATGGAAATCTCTTGTCTCACGAACCTTTTGAAGATCACGTGCTTTCAAGAGAGATATGCTTGCTGAACATTGGGATGCATGATCAATATGAGAAACTTTTTGGGGAAGATTGAGAACACATCCAAAAAAGTAGATAAAGGACTTCAACGCTGGTCAAGTTCATGAAGAGTGGATTTGAGGATGTAGTAGCAGCTATCAAGGATTTGAAGACTCAAACCACATCTTTTACACTAAATGAACCCACTATTCATATTGAAAATACTTCAGCCTAGCCCTCCAATATGAAAGGAAAGAGGATTGATCAGCCTATTATGTCAACCTTTGAGAAAGTAGAGTCATCCACATTGAGTAGTACTCATTACCAGCCACCAATATCATCAAAGTACCATGCTCGTCCTCAATTCAATCCAAGACGTGAGGCTACTTATGAAGAAGAGGAGGACATAAAAGAAAAAGAGAATGAAGAGTTTCATGGATGTGACTCCTTCTACAAATATTTTCCCTCTCAACCTACCATTAACCAAAAAGAATTGGATTTTCATGATAAGAGTGGAAGATTTTATGAAAGAAGGTCATTTCATGATATCACCAACAAAGACAAGCCATTTCATGGTTAGCCCACAAATGGACAGCATCATTCTTTTGGATTGGGACAATTGAATCATGATGGTAATACTTCTAGACCAAATTATTTTGGAAGAGATTCAATGAATAGAGATTCTTGGAGACAATCATCTCTTGGGCAGCACTCCAACAATTTTCAGCCAACCTGTAATGAAAGGGAGTACAAAGAAAAGATTACCATTTCCAACTTCATGGGGGATAACGCATCTCCAATGGAGTGGGAAGAATGGGTTAAAAAATTAGAGATGTACTTCACACTTTTTCCTCGCCATGATGAAGCCAATATATATTTTGTAGCACTCCATCTTGAAGGCTACGCGCAAACATGGTGGAGATATATGCAAAGAGTTGGTCACAATTTTGCTTCTTGGGAGGATTTTAAGACATTGCCTTCATTTTGACGACCATTGTACACTTTACTATAACCCTTTTGTATGGCCCAAATACAACACAAGCTGCCTTGCCACAATTTGTTTTTCTCTGTAATCGTCGCTATTAGTGTCGTAAATTTACTTGCATGCGTCACTATTATCATCGTAGTTTGCATCGCAAAACATCACTAGATGCAAATAGCGATGGTTCTATGGCATCACTAATACCAATGTGTTTAGCGACGACTTTTGCAATGGTAATACTAGTTCTTAGTGTGATGTCATACTGACAAAAATAGCAATTTATATTAGGAAAAAATACCAATGCTTATAATGATGGTTGCGGCAAACAAAAATGGGTAGTAGGGATTTGCAACCTTTCCACCCATCTAGCCACATTGGATTGGTAACCAAAATTTTCATTCAATATGATTGACTGCTCTAATTATCATTTTCTAAAAGACAAATAGAACATTACGAGATTATCCAACACATTAGAAACTCTTAAAAAAAACAAATGGAAGACACATTGATGAAGCATCGTAAATAGAGTGCATATCCTCTAAAAAGACAAATACAATCATGATGTGGATCAATGTCCAGAATAACCATGAAGCTATAAGCTATATACAATGTGAATGCTGCAAGTTGTATTGATAATAAGGCCACAATGTATATATACAATGCAGATGTTGTTGAATATAAATGTACAATATACATCATTGCTAGCATGTATATGATGATCACCCAAAAAGAAACAATGCCTAGTTTGCACATGCTAGAGAGGAGAGGATAGAGAAAAAACAAAGGGGAACCACCTACAACTACTGCTAATCACCATCCAAGAGCTCATTGCAAACCAATGATTGCTCAAAGCAAGTCTCTAACTCAATGTAAATAATAATTTAAAGTTAGATGCAGCATGATGGCAACTAGTTTCCAAAACTTTAGGGAGAGTGATCTCATACTTGTCCATCTCATGCATAGAGCTTACCAATGAGGGTGTTCAAGTCATGCTTTTCTCCATACTTCTTTTCTAGTTTTTAGGTTCGACAGCTTGCAATGGAATGCTCCACCAAATCACATAAAGAAGCATTATTAGAACCATGTTAATACTTTAAGAAACACAAAAAAGTGTAAATCTTCAATCATAAAAGTACTGCACTTAGAAATCCTCCAAATAGGTGCCTCAACGGCCCCACTATTGAGATGATGTACCAAACCAGCCCTCTAACCACACCCTCCATATCCCTCTACTACTGCCATCTCTACGAGGAGAAAGTGGCCTCATCTTTGATCCTTCTCCAATCCTCTTTGTTTAAAAACTCTAGCTTCCCCCTATCCTCTTTCAACACTCTTCATGTGTCAAATTTCATATGGTTCGTGTACTCCCACATCTGCTTAGTCATCCACCTAATGGAGAATCAATTTGCATGTACTAGAATAGAGAACTCACGATGTAGACTATCAAGGACATACCACTTGGAGTTCTACATGCAACATGACCATCTCTAGTATCCTCATCTGCTAAACAAGAGTAGCCCCATGGCACCCACCTAACATGCAACCTACCAAATCTAGGTTTATATTGCAAAATATTCGTATGAGTACTCTAGATGAGAGTTGTACTAATAGAAGTGGCATCTATAGAAGACTGAATAAAATTAGGCATCCTGGGGGACCGAGTTTTAATGGACATGACAAATAAGAGAAACCATGGTATACTAGATTGATGAGAAGAGTTCATGGCATCTGTGTCTCCATAGCACTTGCCTCCTCCACCCTCATTAGAGCCACCATGGTATACTAGATTGATGAGAAGGGGTGGGTCATGGCATCTATATCTCCACAACACTTGCCTCCACCACCCTCATTAGAGCTAGCTACACCAAATCCACTCTTTGCTAGGAATACCAATGCGGCTAGAGTTGTAGCACCCATGTCTTACAACAACGACCTTCTCCACTCACATCTGCCTCCTCCACTCACATCAACACTTCCACTACCATAAGAAGTATTAGAGCAATGATGGGTCATGGCATATGTGCCTCTATAACACCCATTGGAGCCACCCATATCGAAATGAGAAGTACCATATCCACCGTCTTCTCCTCCCCTCCTGGAGCAAGGAGAGTGCCATACCACCTTGGGAAACACCCCTGCTAGAGTAAGGAGTAATGCCATATCCACTTTGAGTAACACCCCCACTAGAGCGAGGAGTACCATAGTCACCCTTTGTCATCACCGGCCTCAACTATTGTGTCTATTAGAGGCTGATGCATCCAAGCATACAAATGCAAAACAAAATGATGTAGAACACAACAAAGATAACTCAACCCTATCTCTAAATCTAGCCATCTACTTTGGAGAAATCAAGGCAAAAATCTCCTCAAGCTCCACATATGAGTACTTTCAACTCATGATATCCATGATTACAATAAAATGATCTCCATATATTTTTAATAATTATTTGATCCAATATGTGGGAGATCAATACATGCAATACTAAGTATATATAGAGCGAGAGTGCCATATCCACCTTGAGAAGCACCCTCACTAGAGCTAGTAGTACCATAGCCAACCTCTGTCATTAGAAACCTCAATTGTATGTTGCATCTATTGGAGATTGGTGCATCCAAGCATACAGATGCAAAACAAAATGATGTAGGACATGACAAGATACCTCCACTCTATCTCTAAATCTAGTCATCTCCTCTGGAGACATCAAGGCGAAAATCTCGTTAAGCTCCATATCTGAGTATGGTTAGCTCATGTTATCAGTGATAGTAATACAATGATTCTCATAGATTTTTAAAAAATTAGTTGATCCACTGTGTGGGAGATCAATACATGCATATATATATATAGCCTAGTGTTAAAGACAAAAACATATAAGTATCAATGTTAGTGATGATGAAAAGTGACTTGAATGATGAGCTTATCTCAAACACAAACTCATCTAAGGCACCAAGCTTGGCATACACTAAAACATTTATACAAAGGTCTCTACAAAATGAGGAGTCCATGATTAATTCTCAAAGAACTCCTATAAGCCGCCCTCTACTTGTTGCACCAAACCTCTCAAGTCTGCATCCTCCACTTGTTGCAAGCCCTCACCTCCTCCCTCCCTGGCACATTTCTTCCTTCATACACTTAAGCTCTCCAAGGCACCACAGGAATAACCTACCACCAATGGGATTATTGTGGATTAGGCTAGAAGATCACTTGCATGGGAAAGTCAAGAACCAATCATCATTAAATGATCATCATCACAACCTTCAACACCATAGAAAAAATGACTCTCACTTGATCATAGTGTCTCACTAAAACAAATGTGTCTCAAAGTCATTACACTTCTTCACTAAATTTATCTCAAAGAATCTAGATGACCCTCGCCAAACAGTAGCCCTTGCTCCTTCCAAACAACTCTGAAACACTACACATCTAACAAGATCATGGAAAATATATGATAGTCCATTGAAATCACACTTTTTGCGAGGTGCCAAAGTATACCATCTCTGTGTGTACATCGTTTGAATCCATGGCTCTTCATCTACTTTTCTACTCAAACTTTGTCTCATGACACCACAATCCAATGTCAAACATAGTTTGTTCGATATGCTTTGTCCAAAAATGGTGCCCATGCAACCAATTGCACTATAAGCCTTATATTGATTCAAGACTTAGTATATTACTATTTAGAGGCCAAGACCAAGAAAGTGGAAAAGCATGCTTATCTTTTGGCTATGTTTCCTTGAGGAATCCTACTCATCCTTTGTGCTTTTCTCACTCTCATGTTACACTTTTGCTAGTTCTTCATGGAGCCACCTCATAGGTATGATCCATGATAGTTCTTCAAGGCCCTCAGGGTATTGGATAGGTCATTGACATGTACTAGATTAAAACTTGGACCTCGTAGCCTCTTATTAAATTTGAAAAACCTAGTACCTAGTGAGCCACTTCTCCATGAATGTGTGATGCAACATGCAAAAATGATTTATCTTTTGTTCCATGCTTCCATCCATCCTCTTCTTTATCCCATTTCCAACTGGCACATCCCCACTTAGTCAATTGCCTTCTTTAAGAGTCCGTAGCACCCATGTCCAATATCATGAGCTACTAAAAAATATGCAAAAGTACCTCTAACACTAACCAACCCACACCCATGCTACCCTTGGAATGAGCTCACTATCACACAAAGCCCTTCAAATTCTTCATGAATTGCTCAAAAAAGAACATCCACCAATTGTGCACTAGTTCTGCAACCTCCACTTCATGCAGGTATGATACGAATCTATATTGTGGGCATGCTTATGAATAAGTGCTTTTGAAAAAGCCAAGCTATCTTTGTTGCCCCTTGCCTTGCCAATTGAATTGAGAATGTCATTATCTCTTTTTGTGAGATTCTCTACACCAATTCTAGCAAGTTGTAAATGGTTGGGTAGAAAGCCATGTTGGAGTGTTGTAGTTAACAAGGACTACTGGCCATCCATTATAAGAGGTCGACTCCTATCCAATTAGATTCACACTATCCATGGCAAGAATAGACTGCAAGTCTCTCAACTTTTTAGAAATTCCAAAAATATTGAATAGATGTGATGCCATGCCTTTGATTTTGCCGATATAAGATGGATACTATTTGTGGATCTATTTTGCATGTGTCATTTTTTCAAGCTTGCCATGCTCATACTCTAAAAAATGTGATGGATGTGCAACATGACTGAAAGTGTTTGAGAACTTTATGAGATATTGTTTCAGCTTGTAAGACTTGTAATATATGTTAGTGCTGCATTTTGGACATGTGATCATGGACTCATATTTCTCCCCTGAAAGAGCACAAAACCTTTTGAGCATGCATGTATATAGTTGTAGCCCATGTTTAGTTTCCCGAACACTTGGCACGCATCATTGTGAGACTCATGCATTATGTTTATGGCAAGCAAGATGTTGTATCTCAATGTTCAAAAAACTACACGTGTGTGAGACAAGCATACCATCCATGACCAAAGAGCTTATTATAAAACAATAAGGAAAATGTATTGAATACCTAAATAACTCTATTACACTTGTGTCACTCCATTTGTACTTTGCCTACAAATTCAAAACTGCAAGAAGCCTCTTCAAGCAAGACACCTAGAATTCATCATACAATAGCACAGAGGCCTCCTTTTCAATGGCTATAAGGAGGAATTTTCCATTTCTAGCAAGTTCTAAGGTGGGTCCAAGTGGCCCCCAACTTAGGATCCAAGTTCTAAGGTGGGTCCAAGTGGCCCCCAACTTTATCTGCTCTACAGAAGGCCCATTAGAGGAATCACCTCCCATGAGAGATGAGAACCTTATGGGATATTGTTTCACCTTGTAAGACTTGTAATATACATTAGTCCCTACATTTTGGACATGTGATCATGGACTCATATTTCTCCCTTGAAAGAGCACAAAACCTTTTGGGCATGCATGCATATAGTTGTAGCCCATGTTTAGTTTCCCCAACACTTGCCTTGCATCATTGTGAGACTCATGCATTATGTTTCTGGCAAGCAAGATGTTGTATCTCAATGTTCAAAAAACTACACGTGTGTGAGACAAGCATACCATCCATGACCAAAGAGCTTATTATAAAACAATAAGGAAAATGTATTGAATACCTAAATAACTCTATTACACTTGTGTCACTCCATTTGTACTTTGCCTACAAATTCAAGACTACAAGAAGCCTCTTCAAGCAAGACACCTAGAATTCGTCATACAATAGCATGGAGGCCTCCTTTTTCAATGGATCTAAGGAGGAAATTTCCATTGCTAGCAAGTTCTAAGGTGGGTCCAAGTGGTCCCCAACTTAGGCTCCAAGCTCCAGGGTGGGTCCAAGTGGTCCCCAACTTTATCTACTATAGAAGGCCCACTAGAGGAATCACCTCCCATGAGAGATGAGATTGGTGGTCAAGTACCCCTTGCATGGTATGCCTACGGGTTCTTCTCTCTAGATGCAGCAAATTTACTAATTGTGATGGATCATATTCACCTGGAAAATCTATTAAGATGGACAGAGCATTGGCATACCTAAATTATTTCATAGATTCCAAGAGATAACATCTTCAATGCAAAGCTTGTGGGAAAGATGTAGAATTCCACTAATTCAATGTCTATAATTGCTATGCCAATGATTTATGGCTAGAACTTTCCATGACGTTGCATGTAATCAATGAATAATTGACTTTTCTATTGAATTTCTTAGTTGCATTACATGCATGGATGTCACACTAATTAAGATATGTCTCTTGATCCATCGAGTATTGACAAGCCTCATGGCTACCTGTTTTGACTAGTGTTCAAATAAGGTGCATGTAGTAGCAAACATTCAATTGGTGTTTGATCCTTAAGATAAGGATCAATTTCCATTAAAGATAAGGTATTTGATGCTTGAGACTACTTTAGCAAGGTCTTAAGTCTCATGGGCATGAGATCTTAAGGTCTTGAGCTCAATACACACAAGGCTCAATTTTTAATTTGAGCCCCAAGAAATACAATCATTATAATGCTATATTTGATGACCATGACTTTTGATACCTTATCTTTTATAGAAGGTCATTTTCACAATGGCCATGCTATATTTTTGTCTTTTTATAAAGTATAGTTTTTAGGTTGGAACCTTATGTCTTGAGCATCATGCTAGCTAGCTCTTCCTAAACCTAAACCTATTCCTCTAGGTGTGTGTCAATCAAGGGCCAAAAATCATGCATTATGTCTCCATTCACAATTAACCATTTGAGTTCTCTCTCTCTCTCTCTCTCTCTCTCTCTCTCTCTCTCTCTCTCTCTCTCTCTCTCTCTCTCTCTCTCTCTCTCTCTCTCTCTCTCTCTCTCTCTCTCTCTCTCTCTCTCTCTCTCTCTCTCTCTCTCTCTCTCTCTCTCTCTCTCATACATAAAAATTGCACAAAGAAATAAAGAAGGGAGAAAGGGGGCACTTGTATTAAAGCTTATTCTACCCACACTCCTAGCTCCTCCTTCACACTCTCGACTCCTTCTTTTACACTCCTAACTCCAAGATATGTTGTCTCTGCCTTCTCCTCCTCCTCTCTCTCCACCTTTTTTGTGGCCAAAAAATGATACAAAGCTGTAGGTACTTTTTTCTCAATATACCATGATCACTACCCCATAGTCATCATCGCTATATGTGTGATGCTAACAACGACACCATGAAAATCGTTAGGGGTAAAGATTGTTGGTATTCTTGTAATGTGTGCCCTAGTATGGCACATGGCATTTACCAACATCAATGTTTACTTTTAACATCAAGGTAGGTTGCCTTTTATAATTGGATTATTTATCCCTACATCTAGCAAAATAGATATTGAAAAATCAACACCATTGTGGAGATTGGCCTACTTTGGCTCCCTTTGCCATTGAGAAGAAAAGGCCTTGCAAATTATGATCAAGATTTAGATTTAAAAAGTAGATAAAGGGCGTGTTTAATAAGGCATTTAGGGACCTCTATCTTCTACGAGGAGATAGTAGTACCACATCACATTACTGGAACAACATTTGATAACTAGTAACTCTATAGGCTCTATAGATGTCACACAATCAACAACTTACCCTAAATGATTATTATCTCTAATTAATAGCCCAAAAGTTAAGCTCTTTGATTAAAAAGTATCTACATGTAGAATTTGACTTGCCTTTTTTAAATGTGAACTTGCACATTGAATTTTTGAAAGAGTTAGAACTTTCCTTTCTCTTAAGGTAAGATTTCCACTTTTCTAAAAGAAAGCAACTTCCTCTTTGGTATTAATTTATCAAAGTGATTTTACAAGTGATGTTATTCAACTAAATATTATTGCACCTTTTTTATAGATTTAATTTAAGTGGTGAAAAGTTCTTCATGGTCATCAACAAGATTTTCTAGAATGCTCGCCCTTATGGAGGTTTGATTGATCATGGATAAGGAGCTTCTCTTAGTCTTTTAGCATTATCCACCCTCGTGTAGGTTTGAACAAGGAGCTACTTTATTTTAAAACTATCTTAGGTTGAGGGTAGTTGACACTTTAGAGTGGACCCATTCTACATAGGGTAGAATGAGAACAAAGCTACAACCCTCTTTAAAACCATGTTTACAACCAATATAACAATGCATATCAACTAATCCAATCTTTAGATTAATTGCAAATTTATGTGAGGGATTTTTTAAACTTGTCAATGTATGAGTGTGAGCAAGGGCATCAATTAATCTTTGCCCTAAATATCCACATGTAATGCCATAATAAATAGTATGTAGACTTTCTCCAAACAAGTGGGTGGATCTTTCCAACATTTTTGCATCATCTTATTACAAAAAGTATAGTAATCTGACACGTATGTCTTGGGTGATTGTTTGTAGATCTTTCAAACATAGAGATATTCGAGAGATATCTAATCAAAACCCAACCTTACTCATTGCACAAGGGAGCCGTGACATTATGGATGACCCACAAACCTCCTTGTACCCACACACCCTCCAAACCAATGGGCTAAAACTCATGTGGCAAACAATTTTTCCAATTGGGCATGGACATCTAAGATTAATACTTCTTCACACCAAACATACAAATTTTTTGATTGGTTGCACAAGCACTTTGTGCACTCTATGTTTGTCACTTGGTAAGGTGGGTAAACAAGAGCAAGCATCCAATCCCTAAAGAATACTTTGGCTAGTTAATAGTTTGCAAAGTGGTCATCCATCACTTGGCATGTAACCAGTCTAAGTGGATGGATGGAACTATGAGGCACATAAGCATAGATCAAACTACATGTATTTGCAATTTTTACAAGTCATTGTGTGTTAAACTAACAATACCAATGTTAATTTTAATTTTTGAAAGCTGTTTTCAACTTTTTATAATTTATTTTACATTAACTCAAATTTTTATGGGCACCACCACTAATTTGCTTTTAATTTTGCTTGGATGGTTATTGATTTAAGTGTGTTGTTGTGGGGGTAATCCTAAATTTTTCTACAATGCACAATTGTATTATCAATGATAGACAAAAAAGAGAACAACACCACAAGAGATGCTTTTAGGAGCTAGTGCTCTCTCATACTTATAAAACTATTATTGCTCCTTAAGTCTCTTGTATACCAAATTGTGGGTATCGAGACCTTTTTATGCCTTAGGTCACAATTCTCTCAACATCAAAAGTTATTTATTTTGCCAATTAGGCCATTTTTTCTTTGTTTCCATATCCATCCTAGTAGGACAACATCTTACCAAGTTTTATAAAGGTTCCATCCATTCAAAGTTCATTTATTTAAATCACCTTGGTCTCTCAAAAGGATTGTCTTTTGATACGTCATTTGAGAACCTTGCTTTACAAATCTTACCTCGAGCAAGTCTCCAAACAACCCTCACTTCTTTGCATTACCAAAATACATGTGACACAATCTCTTCTTCTCTTTTGCAAAATACACAAAGAGATATTTTTTATTTTTGAAGGCCCAATTGGTGGGCATACTATGTATGTGCATGGTGGTCACATGTTCGATACTCAATTGGGTAGCTTGAGAGCATGGGTCGGGGGGATATATCACCAATGCATGAGCTTGACCTGTCAAGGGTGCAAGACAAGTTCATCCTACTAAATAAAAATGAAGCAATAATTGCATTGACTTGCCAATGGTGATAAGCTTGTTTATTATGTTTCTCACTCCTATATTTTCTCTAATAATTTCATGAGGTATAAATGGTTTGCTCCATATCATGTGAGCAATCATTGTCACTGTGTTAGGTTAAGTTTCTAGTAGGGGATAGCTCTCCACATAGCCCGAATCCTCCTCTAAGCTCTTTATTTTGATCTAGCACTACTTCCAAATGTGGAAAGCCTTTTGGATATGGTTTGAAGTATTCAAGTGAAAAGCCTATTTTTGCACTTTCACAATGCGGTATCCATGGGGGAAGCTAGAAATTTGGCAATATTAACATCATATGTTATTGATTATGTCAACCAATCCTCTCTTTTCTTGTCAAGCACTTGTCGCATCCATCTACTTTGTTTGCCATTCAATCAATAAGCCTGTGAGATTCGATCCAAATTCACCATTGCCAACTCCTTTTTATCCCATATGTCCAACCACCTAATTATTCCTTTAGTTGCCAACTTGTTTACCATCCCATGGGGTCTTCCTCCATTGGCTTGAAAGAGGGTTTCAATGTGTAGTCTCTAAGCCTATCTTGGGCACCCATCCATGAGCAATTTCCCTACATTCTCTTCCATGACATGACCATGGTTGCTTGCGCCACCTAGGAAGTAGTAATCTCAAGACTCTCTACCTTGAGAGTAGCACATCTGTCTAATCTAGATTCTTACAAACCATAATTTTCCCTTTTAACTTTAGCTAGTTAGGATTTAAAGAACATCATCAAGGTTGCTTATGATGTGTACACTTGAATAGAGTGAACAAAAGCATTTCTAACTCTGCTTTAGTTAGGGGATGCCTAGCTTTTCTTCATCCTTTCTTGTTGTGGTAGGTGTCCAACTGGATCTCCATCCCTTATTGTTTATTGCTTTCATAGAAAGGCTCCAAACTCTCTCTCTCTCTCTCTCTCTCTCTCTCTCTCTCTCTCTCTCTCTCTCTCTCTCTCTCTCTTTTGCCACATAGGAGTGCTAAAGCACCATTGCCAACCAAGTAGACGAGAGTTAGCATTAGAAGTAGGTCGATTGCACACTAGGAAAAAGCTCCTACTCGTCCTCAAACTAGTCCAAGGTTCGTACTCGAGCATGTGTGTAACCAGGAATACTCTCAAGGCTACTAACCTTCCTGCCAAGTTGAAGCCTAAGAGGGATGCCACCATTAGATTTCAAGTTGACATTACAAATTACTCTCAAGACGAGAGTTGGCATTAGAAGTAGGCATTAGAAGTATGTTGGTTACACACCGAGAAAAAGTTCCCACTCGTCCTCAAACTAGTCCAAGGTTCGCGTCCAAGCATGTGTGTAACCAGGAATACTCTCAAGACTACTAACCTTCGTGCCAAGCTGAAGCCTAAGAGGGATGTCACCATTAGATTTCAAGTTGAAATTATAAATTACTCTCAAGACTACTAACCTCCAAGCGAAAGCTGGAGCCTAAGGCCCGGTTCACACTTGCACGGTGGACAAAAGGGTGAAAAATCCCCTTTTCCACCCAGCCACAAGGATTTCCAAAGAGTTGTCCGCCCTCTCATTCACATGAGTGGTGGACAAGGAAAGGAGCGAAACGAGCATTTTGCTCCACTGAACGGAGCGTTTCGCTCCTTTCCTTGTCCACCACTCCGTTCAGTGGAGCGTTTCGCTCCGTTCAGTGGAGCAAAATCTGCATAAACCTGTAATCGGCTTCGTGATCTCTGATCTCTGAGTACTCTCGCATCACAATTCGGCACATGTGCAGCCTACGACTATGAATCCTTCTCACATGTTAGCTGGCTTGAGCTTCGACAGGTTTCCTGTGCCATGGCAATGAATCGTCCCGGCTTATGAATAAGAATGGTTCCTACACTTCAGTCGATGCGTGCTGCCGCCTTCTGCAGGCCTGTGCCAAATCAAAAGACCTCTACAAAGGTAGGCGAATCTATTGGTCGATCTGTACAAACGATGTCGCGCTCTCTGATTCTCTGGCAAGCCGCCTCATCCGAATGTTTGCCGCATGCGGAAGATTACCTGAGGCTAGTGAGGTCTTCACCAAAGCCCCCAAAGTGAACACATTTGTCTGGCATGCTGTTATCTCTGCCCACACTAACTCGGACCACAACCACGAGGCCGTCAAGCTCTATTCTCAAATGCAGCAGTTCAATGTCGTGCCGGACGACTATCTCTTTGTCGCTGCCCTCAAAGCATGTGCCAAGGCAAGGCTCCTTACTTCTGGTAAACTCATCCACACTGACATTGTTAATAACTGTCTCGAGTCTGACATCTATGTCAGGAGTACCCTTATTGACATGTATGCTAAGTGTGGGAATCTTGAGGATGCCCACACCTTGTTCAATAACCATCAGATTCGCGACATAGTGACATGGAATGCCATGATTGCTGGATATGCAAATGTGGGGTATCTCCATGAGGTTCTAGTTCTTTTGGGCACAATGCAAAAGGAGGATTTGAAGGCTGATAATGTCACCCTCTTTAGCATTCTCAAGGCATGTTCTAGGACATCAGCCTCAGATACGGGAAGACAACTAAATGCTTACATTCTTGAAGCTGCATTAGAGTCAGATCTTTCCCTGAACAACAGTCTCATTGATATGTATACAAAATGTGGAGAACTCAAGGACACTGAATATTTGTTTGGAAAGTTGCCAGTGAGAAGTGTTGTAACATGGAATGCAGTTATCGCAGGTTATGTTCAGCAAGGGCTTTCTGTAGAGTGCATTCAACTTTTTCAACGGATGCACCAAGAAGGAAGAACACCAGACAAAGTGACATGCATTTGCACTTTGAAAGATGTTGCCAGTTTAGCAGCTCTAGATGTTGGTAGGCTGATTCATGCCTACATTATTGAAACTATTCTTGAGTCTAATGTTGTAATTGCAAACTCTCTATTAGACATGTACACAAAGTCTAAGTCTCTCAAAGATGCGGGCAGTTTATTTGGCTGGTTGCTGAGGCGGGATGCAGTGACATGGACTGTAATGATTGCTGCATATGCTCAACATGGGTATAGCCAAGAGGCACTTCAGCTTTTCCAAGACATGAAACAGGAGGGAATGGTTTTAGACAACATTACTGTTGCTGGTGTACTCAAGGCATGTTGTCTATATCAGGGCAGAATGATGCATGTTGGCATCCTTTGCAGCCACTGCAGGTTTGATCTTCTTATTGGGAATGCCCTTATTGACATGCTTGCTAAGTGTGAGAGTCTCATTGAAGCAAGAAGAGCATTTGATCAATATGGATATGTGCAATATGGATTCAATGGCCAGGAGGCTTTGACACTTTTTGAGCAGATGCAGCAGTCTAGAGTGACACCTAATGCTGTTACGTGTGCTAGCATCTTAAAGGCTTGCTGTCGCTCAGGTGCTCTGCATCAGGGCAAGCTTATTCACACATGTGTTGTTGAGAGTGGCTTGCATACTGACCAAGTGATTGGAAGTGCCCTTATAAATCTTTATGCTGAATGTGGAAGCTTGGAGGATGCTCATGGAGTGTTTGAAACATTGTTCAAGCATGATGTTGTCACATGCAGTGCAATGATTGCAGGATATTCGTTTCATAAGAATTACATTTTAGCGCTGCGGTACTTTAAGCAGATGAGACAAGAAGGCTTGAACCCAGACAGTGTTGTCCTTGTCTCCCTACTTTCTGTGTGTAGCCATTTGGGTTTGATTGAGGAAGCTTATCAGTGCTTCTGTTCAATGGAAAATGAGTTTGGGTTCAGGCCAAACCTTGAGCATTATAATTGCATGATTGACCTTCTTGGTTGTTCAGGTCGCTTGCATGAAGCTGAAAAACTGCTTCAAAGCATGAGATTCCAGGAGAATATGGTAGGCTAGAGATCTTTGCTAGGTAGCTGCAAAATATATGGTGATGTAGAAGTAGGAAGACGCTGCTTTGATGCTATCAGCTTACGAGATGCAGGAAATGCTTCTGCTATAGTTTTGATGTCAAATATTTATGCTGATGCTGGCATGTGGAAAGAAGTGGACAAATTAAAACAGCTTCGTAAACAGACACAAGCCTGGAGGAAGCCAGGACATGCCTTCATTGAGATTGATGATTTACTTTTAGTAGTTTCCATTTATGTATTGAACATTTGGCAAGGTTCACGAGGCAAGCTTCAGACTCATTTGACACTTCTGCCACTTTTATTCATATTTGCCACTTTTAGAATGTGTGACATGTCCTTGCTCTAGATTGATATTTGATATGAGGTTCCTTTTAAACATTGTATCAACTGCCATTGTTTTGATGATGTTAATAGTAATGAATTGTAATGTGATTTTAAAATGACCTATATTCTGGAAGATTTGGCATTGTTTATATGTTCATATTGTACAAATTTTTAGATGTTTCCTTAAAATTAATACTGTAGGAAACTCGTTTCCGATCTTGCTGTTTCCAAAACTTCTGGCTACTATGGCTGGAGATGGGAGAGGAAACAAGGTGACTGTGAGAGGATGAGGAGCAAGGCCCTCTTGCAGACTTGGGACTTGGGCATGTTTTTCCATATTGCACCTCAGATGGTTTGGCATTAAAGCCCACCAGATTGGTTGTTCACACAACCATTCTTTTTGTGATGTACTTAGCCACTCTTTGCAGAGTTCCTTGTGCTTTGTACTTTGCCTGAAGGGGGTTTCCTCCGAGGTGCTATTGATCGAATTTCTTTTCTTAAAAAAAGAGATTCAGATAGAGGGCCCCTCAATGGCAGCTAGAGAGGACAGAAAGTGAAGAATGCAGAGTATTTGTATGTTTTACAGGCTTCTTAAACTCATGCATTGTTCAGGTCTCAAATTTTGGTTTTTCATATTGATTGTAGTGTAGATCATGTATAGACCAGATTTGTCTTTTTGTGAGACATAGGTTGTGGGCATTCTTCCTTATATTTCTCCACATATAGTTTGTCTTTTTTTGTGTAAAATAATTGGATGATTGATGGTTTATAAGTTGAAATGCCTTGCTCCAGATGTATTTCAAGGTCTTTTCTCCATAAGAACATGGAAGGGAACGTTACCTCGAATTCACTGTTACTGCTTCATGCGAGTTCATGAAACTGTGAAGGACGTTATCAAGGTTCGTTTCTTACATTTAACAGAAATGTTTGCTTTTTACCCATTATCTCAGAGTTATACCTCAATAAACTTCTCTATTGAGTCTCAACAAAGGCCCGGCTGGAGTGGCATAAATTCTTACTCTCTTGAAGAGTTCATTAAGCAATTCTGAGATGATATCCTGCTGACAAACATCATGCTCTTAGCCATGTTTCTGAAAGGTATTGCCTTTCCAAAATGGCTACTTGCAGGCATTTGCAGACAAAAGCAAGTGCCCAAGTACCTCAACTATTAAAGCTGCAAATTACAGCAAATATTGTTCAGGAACGGAGTCATACCACTAAGGACTTCTAAAGTGCATGGAGAGATCCTGTTAGAAACACTTGAATTGAGAAATCCTGTTAGAAACAAATCAACAAAACATTCTGAGTAGCAGAATCAGCATACAAAATTTTGCATAATGCAACTGCAGTCAGGAAGCAGTTAACAGGTTGTAAAGGAAAGTCTAATTAAGTGGCAGCATATAGGCGTGAATGTCAACATTTCATGTTTTACAGCGTGCAGAAAAGGCGTTAAATGGACATATTGAGCATCCTGATGTTTGGGAAGTTAGGGATGTTGCTCCCAACAAGGCAAGTTAGTATCCATTATTCTGATAAATAATTTCATACTTTCAGATGGCAATTTTTAATGACTCGTATGCACATGAACAGAGAATGCTATACTTAAGCTTTGATTTACCACATAAAGTTGGCTTCAGAAGTTGCACTGAGGCAAACTCTGATGTGAAAGTCGCATTGTCGGATCCAAGAACAGGTGATGCAGCAGTACCTGATGCAGTACCAAAGAGGGCACGAACAGGCAGCTAGACTATATACCAGTTCTTGTAGAACTTTCTCCTCTTGTATGCTATACACCAGTTCCAAAGAGATTCTCCAGTGTCCTTATCCTCAAACTGGAGGTGACCTTTGTGCCTAGATGAGGAATGCCATAAATAGAATGAAAATTCAAACCCCAATTTGTGTCCTTATCAGTTTGGTAGGAGAGGCATGGCAGCCACACCACGAATTTAACATTGTAGACTTGTTACCAATTGTCATGGATTCCTGTAGTGAATGGCAGCACCCTAAACTTAAAGTCATCTAAAACCATGAAAATGCTAAGAGAAAGCTACCACCCTAAACTAAAAGTCGTCTAAACTAAAGTCATCTAAAACCAAGACATGCCAGCATCATCATAAATATTTGACTTCAAAACTATAGCAGAAGCATTTCCTGCATCATTGTGGCTATCAAATTAAAACAGCACCATATATTCTACATCACCATATATTCTGGCTATCAAATTAAAACAGCATCAAAGCTGATAGCAGCACAAGCAAATGCAGGAGTCCCATATAACAAAAGTGTTATTGTGTTATGGACTATATACCCTTCAAAATAGAAGGGGGACATTACTACACTGCAAAATTTGCTACTGATATACCATTAATTTTGATCAGAATAACAGAGTACACAGAAAAGAACAGAAATGAACATGTAACAGAGTATTATAAATTTCAGAGAATATTTTTAAAAATTGCTAAGCAGATTTGTACAAAGTTGAATCTGAATCTGTAGATTTATATTGTAGATTACTCGTCTTCACCTAGATGCTCATCTTCACTATCACCAAAAACCATTTGGATGTTTCTACGACAATGCTCCTTATACATTACTCGAGCCAAATTGTCCCTGCGTTCAGTACCTCTACCCATATTGTTGGTCTCTACATCATCCGCTTCAATTTGTGCTCGATTGACCACCTCTGCTTCTGACATTGGTAGAATTGCACGAACTTCAAATAAGGTGGATGTTGATGTCCTTGTGGTCCCTACCTCAAGGTTTACTGATTGCCTGAGGGTTGTTTCAGCATCCCTTACCCAATCCATGTCAAAGGTGTCACCATGTAGTATGCAAATATTATGCAACAAAAGACATGCAGTGACAATGTCAGGAACATTAAGCAGATCCATGTCTATGCGTTTTAGGAGAATCCGAAACCTTGCCTTCAGCATTCCAAAAGCCCTCTCAACGGCCATCCGTGTACTGGACTGGATGAAATTCCAATAATACTTCATCTTAGACAAGCCTTCCTTGCTTTCTTTAAAAGGAACTAGCATGTATGGTTTTGCTGTGTATGCACAATCACCTACTAAGCAATACTTGCCAAGGTCACCTTTGTTGCATCGGATCCCAAGTGCACTCTTGCCAAAGTTCACAGAGTCATGTATGGACCCGCACCAACCTACATCATAGTCCCAAGCAGTGCAATCAGGTGCAACTATCAATTGTAACAAAATAGAGTGAAAACCTTTTCTGTTATAGTAGTCTGCTGCATTGTCCTTAGGTGCTATGATGGGGATATGTGTTCCATCAATGGCACCAATCACAAAGGGAATGCCTCTGATAGCTTCAAATTGTTCGGAAAGCTTTTGCATTCGAAACGGTGTTAGCCAACGTATATATGTATCCTTCAATCCTGATGCTACCAATGCTGCACAAAATTGTAGCACTATGTGACATGCTGTACCTTTCCCACATCCATAGAGATCTGCAAGAACTTCGAGCGGAGTTCCACTTGCCAACCTATGCAAAGCTATGCAAATACGGGTTTAAAGTGGTATGGCTTGTCTCATGCGAGTGTTTTGCCTCCCAAACACAGCAGACAACTTTTTACAAAGATAGTGGAATGTATCCCTGCTAACACGAAGGCGTTTCTTGAACATTTGGGCTGTGTATGATCCCATTAAAGTGGCTTGATAAAAATTTTGGGCGCGTGGATAAGCCCAACATCGTCGAGTAAGGTGACCTCGACAATGATTTAGGGTCTTTGCCTTCATCATCTTGGCAACAACTTTTGCCTCATAAAGCCATGCCTTTGCAATATCATCAACTTCCTCCGATATACAATCTAGCATGGCTAGCATCATAACAGATATCACCCAAGCACAATACAAAGCCATCTCTCTACTACATGCCATAGACTCTGCATATACAAAATCTAATCAAAACTTGCTAATCCTAAAAGACAAATTTGAAGATACACATATGCTAATCCTAAAAGACAAATTTGAAACACATTTTAAGTTAGTATACTTTTGAAACCAACATATGCATTTTTGAAGACACATATAGAGACATTTTACAGTGTTGAGATTGGAACACCAACATGAGATTAAAATTAATCTTCAAACTCCCATTACAACTCAACATTACTACACTAAGTAGGCTTCTTAGCTAGCTCTAGAAATGCCACCATGCTACCATGCATGGCTTGAAATATATCAAGTTTGCGGGATTCTATTGCATCTCGTCGCTCAGATGAATCTTTTAGTTGTGAGATCAGCTCTCGTCCAGTGTTAACCATTCCAGATAGATAGTCATCAACGGCAGGCTTGCGACGTGTGCGATTAGATCCCAATATCTTTTGTGCATTTTCTATAGATGTACTACCTTCAACATTCCCTGGGGATGCTTCTCCCTCTACATTCAAGTTTTCTTGGGTGGAAGAAGCATGGCTGATGCATGTGACATGAGCTCGGCCATGCATGTACTCATCCACTACATCATACCACTTACATGTTATCTTCCTATCATTGCCCGAGATTGTGTTATGTGCTTTATCTTGCTTGTATTGTTGATACACACGGGTCCACTTCTTCCTGCAAGACTCACTGTCCTTATCGAAATCAGAATACATGGAAGCCAACTGTGTGGCAATTTTTCCCCAAAGATCAACACCTTGTTTTTGAGGCTTGTTGAACTGGTCATTCATACTACCACGAGCATGAACTAGCTGCTCAACCCAAAAATCCTTCCAAAAGTTGTTCTTTTTTTCTTCTCCATTCTCCTCATTGTCTATGTCATTGGTCATGGCTTTCTTTCCCTTAGTCTTGCTCTTCTTAGGGAGAGGAAGGGTAAGTGACACATTATTGGGTGCCACTACACGCTTCTTTGTTCCTCGAGAGTTTGGAGGTCGTTGAGGTAATTGCACACTTGCCTCGTGATGGTCCAGATTCTGACCTTGGGTAGAGAAGGGTTGAACCCCTTGCATATTGGTAGCTTGAGGTGTTGTGTAATGCAAGTGTTCAAAATAGGAGCTGTCATTAAGCATAGCACTAAACCCATGTGGAGGCATTCCGAATTGCATACCCATTTGTGGAAGATGCTGCAAATAATACGATGTGTTTGGGAGCAAACCTGAAGGACTTGAGATTTGGCTATCCAAAGAGATTTGTGGCTGTGATTCCATGACAATGTCATCTTGAGAGTCTTGCGTATATTGGCGGAAAGCCATTGCTGCAAGCCTACAAAATAAGACAATCATTTGATTACAGACAGACATTCACAAATATATAGAGAAAAGAATAGCAAAATTGTACCTAACTTTGTTTTTTTATTTTATCCTGCTCCACACACTTTCTACCACATGTGTGAAGGCTACAACAAATGAAAATTGAGTTCTGATGTACACCAATGAATGCTGCAAATTAAATAATGTTTTGCTACAAAATTGAGTTCTAATATCCGTCTACAAATCAAGGCTCAGTACTAAAAGCAGTACTTTTACAAATTTCTTTTCTTTTGAACGTACCCGAGTGATCCCTTTGGCTAAGCAATGATGCCAAGTGACGCGAGATGAGCAGGTGCTTCGACGTAATAGAGGCCTGATAAAAGCTCGCATGATAGCAAAAAACGAAAATTAGGCCAATTTCAACACAAATCCAATGTCTAGACTTGATTTATTGATCCAATGCATAGAGAGACACAGATACACCCAATTTTTTAGTTCAATGCAGATTGCATGCCTCTTTGGGAGTGGAGAGAGAGAGATGCACCGATTCAGATAGATAATGCACCTAATTGAGAGAGAGAGAAATCAAGCAAATTCTGGTCAAATTGTGCACACATTGAGAGAGAGAGAGAGAGAGAGATGCATCCAACTATTACGGAAAAAAAAAGAGACGAATACGATTTCCATTGGGGAGAGGGAGAGATGCACCCGACACCTGGGGAGAGAGGGAGAGATGCACCCGACATCATTGTGCCACAGAGAGAGAGAGTACCTCTAGATTGAAGCTCGAGAGTTTTGCGATCGAAGCAGCACGTATATATAGCGGGGAGAGAGAGAGAGAGAGTCAGAGATGCACCCAACTATTACGAAAAGAAAAGAGACAAACACGATTTTCAATGAAGATTACATGCCACTGGGGAGAGAGGGAGAGATTCACCTGACATCTCTGTGCCACACAGAGAGAGAGAGAGAGAGAGAGAGAGAGAGAGAGAGAGAGAGTACCTGTAGATTGAAGCTCGAGAGTTTGATGATGTGATCGAAGAAGCACATATATATAGCGGAGAGAGAGAGAGCTCAAGAACTGCAATGGCAGTCTTGAAGCTTTTGCTTCATAGGCAAGATGGAAGGCGCCAAAGAGAAGACATGGCGCGAAGGAGATATATCCATGCTGGCCAGGCCGGAAGAGAAGAGCAAACACTTGACCGTGACGTGTCAAAAAGAGCCCCTACTTTTTTTGGGCTTCCACCATGTGTGTGAACGTTCACTTGTCGATGCTGAAATTTGATTGGTCAACTTCGTTTGGGACGCCCCTTTGTCTGCCGTGTCTGAACCCACCCTAAGAGGGATGCCACCATTAGATTTCAAGTTGACATTATAAATTACTCTCAAGACTCCTAAGCACGAGACCGCAACTTATGTTTGCTATATAAATTCATCGTGTCAACTCTGAACGACAGGTCGAGGACAGCGATTTTTAAGAGAATCTGGTCCGTCGAGGCGTTGGTGGCTCGGATTGCATCTCTCGGGACGACGTGAAGGCAAATATTATTGTCTAGACTCTAGACTCTCTCCGAGTACTCTGACCTCTCTCTCTCTCTCTCGCGCGCGCGGAAGCGCGCTTGCGCTTGTTGCTTCGTCGTCGCCCCCTCTCCTTCCCTCGTTTCTCGTCTGTCTTTCTCGCTTCTGGCCTTGCTCATCAAGCCTAGAAGTTCTCTGAGCTTCTCCTCCCAATTGTGGTTTTTCCCCAAACCCCAGCTAACCGCGTTTTTCTTCATCGCCTCCGGACAAGCTTTATCCTTACGCGTTGGGCTCGATTGGCTGAGCCTTATGCATCAAGATTTGATCACCACATCTCTGCATTCGCAGTTTTGTGGGATGTCTGATCACCAATGGAATTTGCTAATACGCGTCAGATGCGCATGGATGAGCTTCTTGTGCTGATAGGCAGACAGGGGAGTGAGAATTGTGCAAGCGTCTATAGCTAGCATCCATCCATCAAATTTGAGAATTTGCACGCGAGTCGATTTGTGGCAGGCATCGGCAGCCCTTTTCCTCCTCCTCGGCATTGTTTCGTCCTCATCATCATCATCAATTCAGGTGGTTGTCTCAATGTTGGCATCGTGGTCGTCCTCATCATCAATTAGCTGGCCCATTGTTCGCATCATTATCATCAATATCGGGCATCGTCGTCGTCTACAGTAGATTGTTGCCCGCAGAAGATCGATCTCTCAGGCTGCTCATGGATTGGCCTGCAGAGTTCATGTGCCCGATCTCCAAATCCGTCATGGCTGACCCAGTCGTCGTTGCCTCCGGTCAAACCTACGAGCGCAGATGCATCGAAGCCTGGTTCCAACTGGGGCAAACCAAATGCCTGAAGGAGGGAATCCCTTTGGAAGGCAACTTCATAATCCCCAATGTGGCCGTTCGGAATGCTATCCACAACATGGCAAAAGCTCACGGTATATATTCACTGCCTACCCCTCCTAGTCCCGAGGAGGCCTGTATGTTAGCCAAACGAATCATATCCCAATCCCAGGTGGAAAAGGAAGGAGGTGCAGGCCCAGCTGTACGGTTACCAGTTCAGCGCCCTAAATCACAGACACAGGTGTTGAGAAATAAAGGACCTGTAGAGGGAATGGAAGGGGGAGAGGAAGAGGAGGGTGGACACTCTGTGTCCAATAGTGTCAGAATGCCCGATAGCTTCAATAGATCATCATACAGGGACTCACCATACAGAGGGGCAACAGATTCAGTAGTTGACAACTTCAGTCGGTTTAAGATATACGGTGAACAGAAAGACACTGGCATGAGAGGTGGTGTCCAAAGTAGGCGGACCTCCTCTGCTCTCCCCCTGCAACACCATTCTGCAAAAGATGAAGCTCCAATAGATGCCATTAGTAGAAGAAAAGAGGTCCCCCTTCCATTCGAAACAAAGCCTTCCTCCTACTCATCAACAGAAACACCATCTCCGCCTCTCTCATCGACACTGGAGCCTTCTTCAACTGATATCCTTATTCAGAAGCTGCATAGCTCTGAGGTTAGTGAGCAAGAAGGTGCAACACTCGAGCTCCGCCAGCTCACACGCCTTTCAGTGGAGAATCGCCTGGCCTTTTGCCGGCCCGACCTCATCCAAGCCCTCATCCCTCTCAGCCGATCGCAAAATTCCACTATCCAGATTAATGCCGTGGCTTCTCTTGTCAACCTTTCCCTGGAGAAGCCCAATAAGGTCATAATCGTCCGAGCTGGAGCTATTCCATGCATAGTTCATGCCCTCACCCGTGGCTGTCCTGAAGCTCAAGAGCATGCTGCAGGTGCAGTCTTCAGCCTTGCTCTCAGTGACGAAAACAAGCATCCCATTGGGGTGTTAGGAGCCATTCAACCTCTCGTCCATATTCTACAATCTGGCCCTCCTGGGCCTCAGCTAGATGCAGCCCTGGCGCTCTACCATCTCTCCCTATACAAGAACAACAGGGAAAAGCTGGTTAAGGTAGGTGCAGTTCCTATTCTCCTTAGTCTTGCTCAATCTGAAGAAAGGCGTGACCTGGGAAGCAGAGCCCTCTTTATCCTCAGCAACATTGCAGCAATCCCTGATGGAACTACCGCTCTTCTTGAGCTAGATGCTGTTGGGCCACTGGTGAAGCTTCTGGCTGTGCAAACAAGCAGAAATGCAAGAGACATCCCGGAACAGGCTGCGGCAGTCCTCTTACTTCTGTCGAAGGGCAATTTCAGGTTCAAGTCTATGGCTCTGCAGACAGGAGCAAGGGAGCTGTTAACTATTCTAGTGGACAAGGGGACACCCCGAGCTCGAGAGAAAGCGCTAGCATTGCTGGCCATCATCAAGGAGAGTCCTGAGGCAGATGATTCCGGTGCAGACTCGATCCTGGCCAGGCAGTATGTGAGAAGAGTCGTTGGAAACGTGGATCGTGCTCAAATGAACTCCTCGGCTTTTTGATTGAGCATTATTGATGTGTTATGTATTTTTCGTATTGGCACACACATGATGAACATGGGCGGCAGGAAGAGTTGCCATGAATAGCTTGAGCTGATGCTGCATTTTCAGCAGCAGCAATGCTCAAAGCCGATCCCTACTCTCTATCCTCAGGTCACTCCGCATAGGATTCATTGCAAACCGCGATAGTTGCATCAGAAGGAGCGGGCCCGACAAGACATGAACAAACCAAGTTGTTGAAGCCCTTGCATCGGGAATACCACATTGTTTTCATGTAAGGTTAGTCTTGTGCATGCCCTACAGACTCATGTATCATGTCTTTACATGCGATCCCTAGCTCGATCAGTAAGGTTATTCTTGTTCAAGCCCTTCCATCGTTTTCACGTAAGGTTAGTCTTGTGCATGCTCTACAGACTCATGTATCATATCTTTACATGGGATTCCTAGCTCGATGAGTCGTGTATATTGTGTTTCCGTTTACTTTGATTCTCCGTGCTCATGCTGGGCGTTACCGGCCCATGCATTCCCAATAATCTAGATGACTTGTGTTTGCTTTGATAGATGTGAACCTGTTTGATGTACCCTGGTTTGTACCTTCTCAATGTTAATATGCTGATAGGAATCGATTGAAGCAGCAATTTGACATTCAAAAGAGTAAGATGTCCATTTGTTGTAACGAGTGCTTCATTGATAAAATGTATGTGATTATTACCCAATGTTGTGCTCATATAGACATTCTCAATTGTAGCACGGTTATTTAAGTTAGTGGAGAACAAGAATTGGGCTACTACCTCTAAAAATGGTGGTACTTCATGAACTTGGTGAAGTTCAAAGACTTGGCAATCATTGATTGGTAGAAATTATGTTCTTTCTCCTAAAGACCTCTCTCTCTCAGTCTCTCTCTCTCTCTCTTTTTCTCGTGAAGATAATTGACTCTCTCTCTCTCTCTCTCTACATCTCTCTCTTCTTTATATGGTTCTCTCTCACCTCAAACACACCCTCTCTCCTTGTTAGCATAGGTGCGGTCCCAGCCTACTAGTCAAAGTAGGGGTGGCCTCCGTATCTTTACTCCTATTTTTACTCACCTAGGTCCAAAGACTTAGGCATGGCATGAGCTCTTAGCAACCCTAAGAGCCACACCATGAGCAAGTCAATTTACTTGCGCATTGGTGAGCAAGATGTTGGGGATGTAATTCCACATGCAAGTCAATTGACATGCACATTGATGGCAAGATGTTTGGGATATGAGGCCATGTGCAAGTGGAAGTTGAAGAGTGGATCCCATTGCCACAAGACTATGAAGGTATTGGGAGGAGAAAACACATGGGGGAGGAAAGAGAAAACATTGCATGTGTTAAAGGAGGTGAGATGAAGGACGGGATGATGCAAGATGAAGGAGGAGCCAATCAATAAATGGCATCCACAAAGATATACCACACCATTATGAAGTACCCTCATTTTTAGAGGGTACTTCATGGACTTGGTGAAGTCCCTTTCCTCATAGGGTATAAGCTCAAAAGGATTGGATACGTGTAGGTCAAAACCTAATTATGGGGACTTGCACAGCGTGTCCCAACTCTAAGGCAAGATATTTCCAAATGTTGAAAATTGCAAGATTTGGAGTCTAGACCATGTAGTTACATAACGAATACCTTGCATATGCCTTTTGGCATGCCAATAGTTGCTTAGCAAATATATGTTATGTGTGAAAACTCTACACCTTCAAAATGAGCCTAGACCCCTATTATTTAAACAAGGTTGGATTTGGTTGTTGTAAGAATGTGTTGTTTCTTCAAATACATATTGTCCTCTTACCTTGTTGGTTAACTTTGTAACATTCGATGACATGAGGTTTTTTTATGTGATACTTTTCGAGGTTGGCAAGACATTGCTTGTTCTATTCATTACTTATCCTTCTAATATGAGAAAGGTAGTTGCAAGGTCTTGGTCATTCTCAGATAAACATCATGTACAAATGCAATCCCATTTTAATATTCAAGCTACTATTGCATGTATGAAGTCAAAACTCTGCAATAATACATTGAACGATATTTCTTTGATGATGAGTCTAGATGCCTACATGATATTTCCATCCCAACAAGGCCTACTTGCAGTAATAAAGATTGATAGTCTTTAGTAGCAATCCATGGAAAGGCCTATAAAATCTATGCACCATAGAATACTTTTGTTTAAGCTTATTGCAAAAAAAATTTGATTGGTTAATATACACTCCATTTCACAACTTGGGGTTTTACTATTAAGCCATGTAGTAGCATTTGCTTCCAAAGGGGCTATCATAGAGAAGAAATATTGACATCTTTTCGTTTCATACAATGTACATTTGCATGTGTTTAGATTCTCCTTGCCCTCTTTAACACACATGATGCTTATGAAGTTCCAATTAAAAGTTGCAACTTTGATATAGGTCTAAAGTTATAAGCATTTAATGTTAGCATAACCGATATGTGACACATATTAACATATTAAGGGATGGAAGAGGATATTTCATTGGAATATACCTTAAGGGATGCATGGCGCAAGGTTTGAAGCCACACGCAAATAATTAAACTCACACTAAAACCATTGTGCCACGACCCTATTGGCAAAGAGGACATTTCATTACATAAGAGTTAATGGTTGAATATTCAAGGAAAAATATTTAGTCGTCTTTGTATTTATTTAAGATCTTTGCTTGCTTCTTAGTCGAGATTGTTAATATTTGAATATTTAATAATCCGTGGAGGGTTTGTTCAAGGTTTCACCTTGCCTATGCAATGTGAGGCATCATAAACCCTTTGCATATTACATATAGGTTATTAAATATTCATTGAGAAGTTTTAGCATTCTTAATGCTTTTACTTAGGAGGGCTAAGTTACATCCTTAAGAATTTCAAGCTTGGTTGTCTCCGGTTACAAATCAACAAGGTTATCGTAATGGTAGAATAATAAGAGCACTTGACTTGATTAGCTTATATCTCAAATGGAAGCATCAAAGGTCAGCTCATGTTTAGAAGTCTATATCCATTGTGGTAAGTACCATGAATACACCTTTTATCTTCTTGATGTGATGATAGTAGAACTACAAGAACCCTTGCAACATCATAAATTGTTGAATGTGGTATCTCCTTTCCCTCTTGAAGTTGACCATGCGTGATCCTTATGATGGGGGTGGTGGGTTGGTCGATGAAGCCAAGGACAAGCTACATGACGAGGGTGCTAGTGTTGCCCCAAGCTCATGGTGTAATTTGAGGGTTGCCAATGGGTGCTAGATGTTGCCGAACACAAGGGTGGTCCTATAGATGACTAGTTTAAGGGCCTTATTAGAGGAGTAACCCTAGCCTTAAGAGCTATAATCGATGATTTTAATGATGATTATAATATTTTATGTCTATGGTTGCAATGTGCATCATTGCATGGGCATTCTCTCCTTGGTGCAAGTAGGGACTACAATAGGAATTTAGGGATGTAGGCACCCACATCTTTGAAGGCATTGCAAGTGGACTCCCAAGTTATTGAAGCACCCTCTTGTGGACCTTCACATACCATCACTTTCAATGCCACTGTTGAGAAGTCATCCATATAGTCACTCAGGGGCAACAACAATATTGAGCTCCCCATTGATAGGTAATTGCAGACCCATTAACAACAATTGGGTAGAAGAAAGCGATAACATCACAGAGAAGAAAGCCAATTGCATAATAGAGAATGGTGTAATAAATGAGCCTAGAAGAACAAACAAACATGTTTTGGTTGAAAATTTCAGCAATGCAAAATTTTGCAAGTTCCAAGAGAAAAACAACTAAAAAGGCGACCCTTGATATGGGCCATAGAATGGAGGTATTTTAATGACTAACCTCTTTAATTGCATCTTAACAATCAAATTTGGAGGGTTTATTACTCTAAAATCTCTTCTAATTAGCAACTTAATAATTTTCTTTACGATAGTTATTTTTTGAAATATTTTTGCCCCTAATGTATTGCTTAAAAGCTCATTGTTGGCTGATGTTACAACTCTTGATGTGGCTGGATTAAGTAAGTAATGCTCATTATGGCTCGATTAAACTATCAATATTGCTTGGTTGATTTTAGTATGCTAAAATGTCTAACAATACCTCTTCAAGTAACACAAGCTTAAATGCACATAAATATAAACTTGCTATTCAAATAGATTGAGTTTATTCATCTTGGAGTAGTATATATCATCATCATTGTTTGACAAGGATAAACCTAACAAGTTATGACTGGAAGGAAAGAAGAATATTGATTTGTGGGTGGATGGAAATATCTATCCTGATGGCTCTTCAATAGATAAGCCTCCTCATTTTCTCAATATTCACGACTTCTAAGATATGTTGGAGATGGTTGTGGGAATGCTGGGGTATTGCATACGATTATATTTTGAAGGAAGGTGAGCCTTGAAGTGGAAGCACGAATAGAAGCAAGAGCTATGGTGGAAGGAGCAAGAGCAAGAGCAAGAGCAAGAGCAAGAGCAAGAGCAAGAGCAAGAGCAAGAGAGAGAGATAGAGAGAGAGAGAGAGAGAGAGAGAGAGAGAGAGAGAGAGAGAGTCCAAATGTAGGAACTTCAATAGTCACAATGTGTGATTAGCCTTCTCTTTATTCAAATCTCATTGAAAGAATTAAGAATGAAGTACTAGTGATGGGTGCCACCGCCTGTGGTGTGCAGGCATGAGCACTGTCATTGTAGTAATACATGGGCAGCTAGGTAGAGGCGCCTTTATCCCTAACAATCTCCCACCTAAAGGCAAATTTGCCTCAATGAAGAGTGAAAAGAAAAAAGAAAAAAAATGCACTACAACATACACATAGATACAACAAGATGAGGAAAGATGTCATCTCATCTAATGTCCATCAACCTACTAAGGAAGGCAAAGCACTCTGTAGAGAGGCTTTTCGTAAGAAAGTCTATAGGATTTTGGTTGCTTGAGATCTTGACAAGGTCAACAAACATGTTCTCAATGACCTCACGAATGAAGTGATACCTCACCTTAATGTGTTTCATCTTCGCATGGAATACCAGATTTTTGGCTAACCGAATAGCACTCATAAAATCCGAATGTAATGTAGGGATAGCATCTACAATACTAAGGTCAGCAACCAAACAACCCAACCAAATGGTCTCCTTACAAGCCTTAGTGGTAGCACCATACTCGGCCTCTGTAGTAGAAAGGGCAATGCATTTCTGCACCTTGGACATCCATGAAACAACACCTCTAGCAAAAATGAACACATAGCCACAAGTGGACTTCCTACTATGTGCATATCCTGCATAGTTAGAGTTAGTGTATTCCACGACTCATGTATCTTGACTGCCATAACATATACACATATCAACAATGCCCTTCAGGTACCTCATGATACCATTCATGGCATCCCAATGCCTCTTACCAAGTGTAGCCTCTTACCAAGTGTAGCAATATAACATGCCACAATACCAATTGTAAATGCAATATCTGGACAGGTAGCTATCATGACATACATAAGACTGCCCACTACAGATGCATAGGGAATCTTGGCCATCTCGGCTCTTTGCTCATCTGTCTGTGGACAATCAGCCTATGATACCTTTACATGAGAAGGCAATGGATAGCCAGTAGGCTTCACATATTGCATATGGAAGTGCTTAAGGACTTTATGGATATACTCATTTTGTGACGACAGATAGAGTAGTCCTTGAGACCTGTTACGTGTAATGTGCATACCAAGCATATGAGAGATATGTCCTAGATCTTTTATCTCAAAGCTCTTCTTGAGCTGAGCCTTAAGAGCATCTAGCTCATCATGAGCTTTCCCTGCTAAAGCATGCCATCCACATAGAGTACCAAAATCAGTAATGAACCATCACATGCTTTCTTCTATGCAAGCATGAATCCATAGCACTACGATTGCAGCCCTGTGATTACATGAATGCATCAAATTTGTGGTACTAGATCCCTAGGTGCTTGCTTCAAGCCATAAAGACTCTTCCTCAATCTACACACTAGGTGCTTTCTACCAAGCTATGCAAAGCCCTTAGGCTGCTCCATGTGTATCTCATCACGCAAGTCCCCATGTAAGAAAGACATCTTGACATCCAACAAGTCCAAGTCAAGCTGTGCAGCCAAAGACAAGACTAAGTCTAGGGTGGTAATCTTAACCATAGGAGAGAAGACCTCATCAAAGTCAACACCATGCTCATGCTTAAAACCCTTTGCTACCAATCTGGCCTTGTATACTGGCGAGGGGTGTCCAAGGGTACTTTTCAACTTGTACATCCACTTGCAAGGCAAAGTCCTCTTGCCACTAGGCAAGGAAACCAAATCCCACATATGATTCTTATATAATGAGTGAATCTCAGACTCCATAGCCCTCTCCCAGGAGTGACTATCAACCTTGCACATAGCCTCATCATCATAGGTGAGAGGCTCTCTAGCATCTGTAACCAAGACATAATTTATGGAGAGCTCATAACAGTCACGAGGTCATCAATCTCTAGTAGAACACCTCAATGCAAGTTGTACTACCTATCCAACATCCTCTCTAACATCCTGGCCATGAGCATCAACTGCTTTCTACTGCACGTTGTCCAGCTGGTTGTACAGGAGCAGGCATGGCTTCTCCCAAAAAATAACCCTATGTATCTCAATAACTTTCTCAGGCTGCTTGTGCATTTTGTCCTCATGGAACACAACATCGTGGCTGCGGATCACTTTTTGCACATGTAGATCCCAAAGACAATATCCCATGTCACTTGCATCTCCATAGCCAAGGAAAATGCATTTCACACTTTTAGGATCCAACTTATTGTGTTTGTCCTTGGGCACATGACAAAATGCCTCACATCCAAATACATGCAAATAAGAGGGAGGTTTTCCTGTCCATATCTCCTCGATCATCACCTAAGCGCACAAAACTAGATACACTGTGATAGGTATGAAACCACTCACGGTTGGGGGTCACATAAAAAGATGCACCCAAATTTGAGCCTCGGTCTGTTGAGAGGTTGATGTCACATGAAGAAGCTTCTAAGTGCATGCATAGATTGAGTCTCGGTCTGTTGAGAGGCATAACATGAAGAAGCTTCTAAGATGTGGTCACCATCGAACTCCTCAAGCTGCATGACATTTTATCTCCTCAATCTTGAGGCTAGATTTTGCAGGTATAATATTACAATCATTGGATTTCCCCTGCACTTTCTCTTTTTCCTTTTCTTTGCACTTGTCATCATGCATCTTATGGCACTACGGCCGTCATGTGTCCTACTTTCCCACAATAATGGGATGTAAGATTAGACTTACGTCCACGGGACTTGCTACATCCACCTAACTTAGAGCAGGGCTTCTAAGAGTTCTTCCCATGATGATCATTATCTTTCTTGCCACTTTTGCCACCTCTAATGGATAAAGCATGTGAACTGCAGGAATTATAATTGTTTTTTCTATTAAAATTTCAGCTAAAAGAGCACTCTCTACCATTGAGAAATATACAAATGATGTATGCTCCAGGAAGAGCTGTACTGAATCCCATATGCACAGTGAGAAGAGTGGAACAACCAAACTTCTATAAAGCATTGCACTTGACTATCACTTTCATATGGAATGAATACAATGTCATGATGCTTTGTACTTTCAGTTAAGTGTCTTGACTTTGTTAGTCCTACACAAGATTGTGTTTATGAGTCCAAGCTGCCATCTTGGAACCTAATTCAATTGTGTAATAGTTTCTCTCTACTTGTCTATATCATCATGAGTTTGGTCCTCATCTTCCATCTGCCATAGCATCTGCCATGCTCTAGATCCACGATTCTAACATGGTATTAGAGCCCAGTCGCGCATGGCATCACTCCCTTTCTATGATCTCTCAGTCCCTCTTAAACCTCAAGTTAGCTCAATGAGCTTATCTCTCAACTCATCTTCACTTGCTCCATCTTGGCAACCATAGCGAGGTCTGCACCTATCTCCCTTCAAGCTTCTATAACTTTCTCTATAGGGCATATCTCTCCAATATCCCTTCTAAAGATTTATTCCTTGACTCCCAAGGCTTCTTTGCATCACATAAGAATCTGATGTTGCCCTATCTGCAGCTCAGCATTGTCACTTCTGTCAATTACTACCATAAACTCAATTTGTGGCCTGCAGGACATACCCTTCATGGAGGACTTGGATCTCTCTCTAGAGGCAATATCTTCACAAAATTCCTTCTAAGAATATCCTTCTAACATCAAGGTGCTCCCTTCTATAGACTCAAAGCATGTCATTACTCATCATTCAATGCACTATTACCATGACTCCCCTCTTTCTCTTAAATCTTCCAAGGGCAAAGCCAAGAGATAGGTGAAAGCTACAAGCGGTAAGGACACTACTAAGGTAACTACAAAAAGCCTTTTACTACCTCTATAAAGAAAGGTAAGGACACATCCAAGTCAACCACCCAAAAGACTTATGTTGCCTCTAGAAAGAAAGGTATACTGAAGCTTTCTCCTTTGAATTTTGATCCCTCTCCTCTGAAACCCCAATAGAAGAGGATGCTCACAAAATTCAAATTCTTTTAGCAACAAAAAAATAGCCTATAGTGAGGAAATTAGTGATGACGAATGAAAGTGATGAAGATGTATCCGTGCCAAAGAAGGAGAAAAGTCCAAAGGAAGGAGAAATTGAAGATAAAAAAGTAGACTAGCCTTGTATTTATTTCTTTCTACATTTGCACCATAGTTACATTGCCTTTGTACATTTGTACTTCAATTTTGTAACTCACATATAATTGAATTTTTCTATCTTGCTCACATGAGTTCTCTGTAATATTTATGATTATCTATTGAAGAATATATTTGGAAATAAATGAGATGGAACAAGTTTCAAATTTTTATATATATTCACAATTCAAAACTCAAAATACTAGGAGGAAAACACCTCATAGAAGAGAAAGAGCATTCAGCTCTTCTTCCGCTTGTAGTGCCATTGAACCCAAGGTGTCACTTACATCCTTTAGACTCTAGTTTGAAGTCACATTAACCTCTTTTGCTTCTTGTCCAATTACTCACATTTCCAATTTTATTGGAATACAATTAACATCAAAATCTAAAGGAACCCAAGTACCATACCTAAGTTCTCCTATAATCAAAACCCATAACAATAGATTGTCGAGAGATGTTGTAAGATATAGCTAAAGACTCAGGACATGCATTGCACCATATAAAATCACCCTTGTGATCACATTCCTTAAGTTTCCAGGATAGTCCTAAAACATTGTTAAAATCCTCCATTGAAATTTTTCTACTTAGCCATGAAACCTTTGTCCTCTGTTAATCTACTGATTTAAAATAAGCTACAAAGATGTGCAAGGATACAAACCATGACAAGGGTACTCTTCTAGATATCCTTCCAGGAGTCATGGTCTTTTGGATGTCTTTCGCTATTCTAAGTTTGAAGCTCTTTATCGTTACTTCAGTAGGAGTCTCCCGATTCAAGGATATAAGGCTTGGCAATGGCCTTACGGTTTGATCCACATAGATAATGTCTGCAGTTTTTTTATAAATTTCATAGAATGTGCTACTAAGGCTCTCCATGGGCTGCCATTGAGAACTTGTCAATGGAAATATATCTAATACCAATAATCCATTGTTTACTTAGTGTTTTAATGAAAATATATATTTGCATACAAGATTCAACTCAAAATCAAACTTACAGGGGCTTTGTTGACGAAAAAGTTCATTTGAAGGCAAGTACATTTTTCCTTCACCATGTAAACATGTTACACTCCTAGCAAACCACCGCTGAGCTATGATTTTGAAACCAAGAATACGTCCCTTCCAATGATACTTGAAATCCTCTCATTTTGTTTTCTTTACCTTGTAAGAGCTCCTGCAAGATGGCAAGATGGTAACCCAATGGTTTATACTAAACATTTTGGGCTCCCATTTTCCATTTGCACTTTTGTTGAAGAGAGCGCAAGAGTTAATAGAATGAGAAGGATGCCTTGTGGAAGCCAAGAAAAAAGGGAGTGTATCCAATATACAAAAAAGAACACTCATAGCGAAAAGGTCAATGAACCCAAAATGAGTGTCAACAAGGCTAATGAAAATACACTCGGTGCCAATAAGAATATTCAAATGCATCTCAAAAGTTATAAAACCAATAGTATTGATTGCAACCCATTTTTATCTAATATTTTATAAGCTTTTATTAGCTTTATGAGCTATGGAACTATCAAAAGATGTCAAATCTTATAAATTTTGGCTAAAAAAGAGGAGAAATCCACAAGATGGCCTCTGCTATCTCCAAAGTAGAGGAGACAAGAATACCATATTTTTGCTCATGTGGAAAACTTTCATTGGCTCTTTCCTTAATCCAATGATTAACAAAAGTGCCATTTTTCCCTTAATAACCTACATTGGAAAATTTATCATAAGTAAGAAATTGTAATATCTCAACTTTTACGTGTGAATAGGGGTCTAAAAATCAGCTTTTTTTTGAAGTAATAATAAAATAAAACTTTTAAAATGTAGGAAGAAGCATAGATCAACATTGTCGTTTCTCATCATCATTGAGCTTATCATCAACATCTTCGTAGTCATGATCTTAAAACGAATGGTCTCCATCATCACAAACATCACCAAGGTTAATGCTGACATGACGAGAGAATGAAGAGGTGACGCACCCATAACTACAACAATCAATCATCACAAAGAGAGAGAAAGAAGAGATCGGGACAAATAGAGAGGAAGGGCGAGTAAACAAGACATGATAGTCAATATTTGCATGGGGGTGGGGGTGGGGTGGGGGCGATGCATAGGCTATATATTAGCCTCCCCCTATATAATTAATATTTTCCAGTCATTATGGTATCTCCCATATATAACGGTAATGGGACAGAAGAAGTTCATATAATATGCCATCAACCACATTTAATTCCATACATACAAATAACAATTGGAGACAAAAAATAAAGTTAACATAATATGCCGTCAGCTAGCTTTAATTTCACACATACAAATAACAATTGGAGAAACAAAATGGAGTATATGATTTTTTTAAAAGAATAACATTCCATGAGCAAGACAAAACTTTGTATTCCAATAGTGCATGTCACAATAGGAGGAGGAAGGAAAGTTGCTTGCATCTATGCAACAATAACTAGTAAGAATCACAATCATTGATGTGTATTATAGGTGCCTATGGCCAAACTTAGTTGTCATCCATGGGTTTAGGAAAGTTTTCATTTCTAGTAGGGGCTAGTTGAGTGTGGTCATCCTTATCCTTTATATAGTAGAGAGTTTAGATAGAATGGGTTATGAATGTATCTTGTGTTTGATAAGAGAATACATGGGTAGTTGCTAGAGATAGTATGGAGCTCATACATATGATGTTTGAGGTGCCTAACAAATAGGATCGATTGTTTATACATGAGAAAAACAATCAACGATGTAGGGAATACAAGCATATGTTGCAATGGGTTGTATGCTATCTATAGTATATCTGATAGCATCATTATTTTACATGTAAATGTATCTTGCATCCCATTGAGAGTGCATGGATAGTTTATTGTAGGCTTCTCTAGGGTTTAGCATATATGGTATATGGCTTATTGGGTATGTAGGCAGATCATATAAGAATGATGGACACCCATATTAGTACATTCATAAACTTGAGTAAACTGTGAATCCCCAATGAAACATTCATAAACTCGAGTAAACTGTGAATCCCCATATTGGTACATTCATAAAATTGAGTAAATTGTAATCCCCAATGAAACATGGGATTCATGGTGTATACAACTAGGACACGTGCATAGTATGCATGCATGTCAAAGCATTTATGTGTGACTAACATCCTAAAATTCAAGCAACATTGAGTCCTAGTGCATCGTAGGATTCATGTATCTACACACAATAGTGACATGTGCATAGTATGCATATATGTCTACATGTCAAACAAAAAGGCAATCAAGGGCATACAACAAAACTGAATATTAGCCATAATGCGTAATTATCATGGAAAGTATACCAAGGCTGTAGGCAAAATCACCTCCCACCATCATGTATGTGTGCATTCCAGACACGACTGACAAATGGTTATGTATTCATGTACAATATGATTGCATAATCAATAATGATACATAGAAACTGCCTAAGATGCTCGACACAATTGTCTTCATCTATTCTACATGTGTAAAGTATGCTTCTTGTGTGCATATGATTATCAAACAATTATACATTCAAAGGCATAAAGTAAGGACATGCTACATAGCTCATGACTACAAATGACTAATCATTGTACTTGAATAGTTATCTTCAATAGGGCTACATGTATGTCCATACAATTATCAACATGATATGAATTCATATGCATATCATGAAATAGCTTGGGACTATAGCCAAGTAACCATTATGCCTAAATAAGTGCCTTTAGTAGAGCCACTTGTGGTAGGATGTGACAAATTTAAGGTAGGGAGAAGATAGCCATAGCAATAAAAAATTATCCTACAACAATTGTTACAAAATTCTTTAAAAGCAAAGGGAGGTAGATAGGGACCCAAAGGTATCCGATCTTGGACATTCAATGTGTAACCATGTCTCCTTCTCAACTAAATCTTTAAAGCTTTTCGAGTGAGTGAACATCTCACTTTTCTAATGCATAAAATAAACCCATACTTTTTGAGTGTGATCATGAATAAAAGAGACATAATACTTACAATCACTCATAGTTGCAACCTTTATAAGACCTCACACATCAGTTTGTATCAACTTAAGTGGCTTCTTACATGCTTTTCATGTGAAATGCATGTCTTCTCTACCTTCCAAATTGTCATGCTACACATATTGCATGCATCCCATCAACTTTGAACTTTGGTAAGCCATCCACAATTTATTTTGACTACATATTTTTCAAACGCCACACATTTACATGAGTGATTTACTTATGACAAATTTCAACGTCATCCACAACACTGGCCTTGTCAGAAATTTCTTGAGCATGATACACCATAGCTATTATGGTTAGCTAGGCCTCTGCTATAAATAGTCTCATCTTCATATATTCGATTGGACCACCTTGCCTAGCAGCACAAGGCTACATCATAGGCAGTGGAGAGTGATGAAGCAAGAAAGCGAAGAATCAAGGTCCTCTTTCATGATTTTAAAGAAAGTGAGGGTGGATGGAATCTAAGAAAGACACAGAAATCCCTCTCTTTTTTTGAAAAATATTTGAATATTGATGATTTAATGAAGAGCCTTTAAGAGTACCTTAGAAAAGTGTATGGAGACTTGAAGGTTCCACTTTATGAGTATTTTCCAATGTGATTATTCATGGTGCCAAGGAGGGTAATTCAATGGTTTATAAGGGTAGATATTGACCCTATTGAAGTGCTACCTAAGAAAAATTATTATTTACTTTAAGATGGGATTGATAAATCGCATAATCTATGTAAACCTACCATGGATCATTTGATGTTTCCCTTAACATTGATTATGCATTTATTGGGAGTGAATATTTTAATATTGGATAACTAAAACATGGTGCAAATGTGGTTAGGTGTGAATAAGGCTATATCAAACTATGCATAATTTAAGGTTAGGTGTGAACAAGGCTATATCAAACTATGCATAATTTAAGGTTTTCAAAAACCTCATCAATTAATAAGGAAGGGGTGCCTTAGGGATCTTATGGTATAATTCTAGAGATTTTTTCACATCAACTATTGATCTAATAAGTACAAGGACTTGTTAGGTCAATGAACAAGGTGCAAATGCACTTAGGGTGATTCATAGTGTGTACTAGGCTATATCAAAGAGCTAGTAGGATTAACTTCAGGCATTCAAAAATTCATCCTTAAGTGTTTTAGAAGGGAGTTAGGGATTCTACGTTATAATTATTGAGATTATTACTAAGCAAAATTTAGAAAAATAAAGAAATCAATATATGGTCTACAATAGGAGGAGAACATGTACTCATTTGGGGAGATTATTGGGTTTATAAAAAGACAGTTGGACAATATTTTCCTTCAAGACTTTATGCATACAACCCCATGATATAAGGAGATGGAGCAAGGAGAAACCAATCCTTTTTTTAGTGTCAATATAAACTCTTTGGTTCCTATTGTATGCTTTGCAATCCATCAACATGTGTGTGTGTGTGTGTGTGTGTGTGTGTGTGTGTGTGTGTGTGTGTGTGTGTGTGTGTGTGTGTGTGTGTGTGTGTGTGTGTGTGTGTGTGTGTGTGTGTGTGTGTGTGTGTGTGTGTGTGTGTGTGTGTGTGTGTGTGTGTGTGTGTGTGTGTGTGTGAGAGTGTGAGAGCAAAAAGCATTTCAAATAAACTAAACATTCAAAGTATTATACATTCAACACATCATCACTTGAATGTCCAACAACTAGTTATGAGGTATACATTGCAAAAAAAAATCATGTTAGGAACTTGCAAAAAAAAGCATTTAATAATATACTAATTTACCTTTGTGGAGTCCATTTAGCGTCTCTTGTTGAAGGTATTTGTTGCACATTGAGTAATCTCCTTGGTGGGTGTTACACCCTCGGAAGTCCAAGATGGAAAATTCAAAAAATTAGAAATGGAAGAAAGTCCCAAGGCGAGAAAAATGGAAGAGGAAGGCACATTCAGAAAATAATTTGAAGACATGAAGTGCAGGAAAAAGCCTCGAATGTAAAAGGAAGCACACAATAATAAGCGCACCATAATATGCTAGCAAGAAAAGTGCCAATGGCATTGTAATTCATTTTGTAAAAGAGTGATGGGCTCTCTCTTGTGCAAATTATAAAGAATGAGGGGTGTAGGTTGAGGCCTATGCTAATAAGAAGGAGAAGAAAAGAGAGTAGAGGAAGGGATAAAGGCCGGACCAAAAAGGAGGAAGGCCACCCAAGTAAGGGATAAGGGCATGTATAAATCTCAAGAAATGAAGAAAAAAGTTCATTCTTGTGTGTGGAAAAACTTGCTCTCTTCTTATTTCTTGCTCTTACTTCCTTTTTGTGCATGAGAGAGGGAGTGTGAGAGGGAGAGAGAGTGTGTAGGAGGGAGTGAGAGACCGTGGAGAAGCTCTTCTTCTCCTCTCTTCATCATCATCTTATTCTCTTTCCCCTTCTTGCATGCATGGCTATGGAGCTTGAAGCTTGGAGCTTGGAGATGGATTTTGCTTGAGGTCGCACCTTGAATCATGGAGCCATCGACGAATTCATGGGAGGAGATACTCGATTGGATTCTAAGGTAAGCTCACTACATTGGTGTGTGGAAGAATATGCACAACTATGTGAGAGGTAGCTATAGCTCTTGGTTTGAAACACTTGAAGCAATAAGCAGTTTGTGGGTCTTGATGGTTTGCCCATGAGGGCGAAGACATTTTGGTTCCATTGTTGGGACAACAGATTCAAGCTTGAGTGCTTGCGTGTTTCAAATCGATTGACAAAGTAAGAGTTCATGTCTGAAACGACACTTGGTTTTAGGTAAGAAGCAAGGAGTGAGAGGTTATTCAATCTCTTTTATGGGTTAATTTAGGTTTAGGAAGCTTTTTGTGCATAAGTTAGAGTAGGAATTGTGTAGTTTGATTAGATTTGAGGTATTAAGATGTGGGAAATAAGGAAAAGATAGCTCTTTGGATAACCAAGGACTAGGGGGAATAGGGGAAGAAAGAAAACAGATTTTTTATGTCTAGGCAGGAAAACAGCGTGTGAGGGGAGAAAGAGATAACAAAAAAGGTGAAAAAAGGGAAACAGAGAGCTCACTGCATTCAACGAGATTGAGAGAGAGCTTGTGAGAGAGAGACATGTAGTGATAGGTCCATAAGCAGCAACATCTATGATCCTTGCCATTGGCACCTTCAACCTTCCAGGTATGTTTTGAACCCTTATTGTGCTGATTGTTGCATTGGTCTGGGATTCTGGGTGCATTAAAATATGAGCATTAAGCCATAAGAAAGGATTTTTATGTCATTTGGTGGGTTTTTGGGTGCCGCTTGGATGGCATTTGTCATAGGACTCAAATCGTTGAGTTGCGGCTCAGATGTCTAAGTCACTTAAGGCAAACCCATTCAGATGTCTGACCACTCAGCCTTGGATGGCCAAACTTGGGGCCTCGAATGGCCACTTAGATGCTCGAATGGACAGCCCTCGTGCAAGTGCGATGGTCACTCAAATGGCCAGATAATTTGAGGAGTCAGCTCGGATGGCCGAATCTGTAACTCAGATGGCGGAGTCTGGGACTCGGACAAGTTGTTCAGAACCCTATTTTGACTTATTTTTTACCACGTTGGGACGTGTTAGAGCTTGTTGCTAGTTGGCCAACAACTAGGATGAGGTCCAGACCAGTAGGTGAAGCCATAGAATAGTTTGCACTTGAAAACCTTGACCTAGTAGTTCAAGGGGGGTTTGAAAGGATTGATCATCATCTGCTATGTGGATAGAGATGCAAGCTAACCCACTCAATTGAACGGCCATTAGACCACCTGGCAGACTCGTAGAGGACCCGATTTCAACTGTTAGAAGTAATCAAAACCCCCTCTTGGACATAGTTAACTTCATCAAATGTCACACTCGGCATTGTAGGCATTTAAGCACATGTGAAAATTGGAAATCCTGATTTCACATAGTGCACATCGAGTTGCATTGCTAGTGTATAAGTGTTGCACATTTGCAAATGGTTGGATTAACAAGGAACGCACAGAGGGGACGAAGTTAAAAATGAACCCACTAGTATAGGAGTACAACCCTAAGAGTAAGACAAGTGACCCAAGACAATGGGAACAAAGACCTAGAGGAGACACACCCATCAAGCCACTGAAGGAAGGAAAAGCTCACCAAGATTAGGAATACAACTTTAGCCAGCTTAGTTGACCTCATAGATGCATTAGTGGGTCAGGAGGAGGCAACTACTATGGTAGGCACAAGCTCAAATGAGAACAATCTCGACCTCAACCTTGACCTTAACATGGCAAAGTACCTGGATGACATTCGGTGACTTGTTACATATTACGACCAACAAACAAGAATAGCGCACCATGGAAGACGAATAGCCGATGTCATAGTCGACCTTGAGGAGGAGATGAAATTGGTAAGGATAGCATTGCATCACATTACAAATTATAGATAGGAGCAAAGGGCTCAGAGATTGCGTTAGGAGAGAGAGATCACTGAGATTCATTGTATCCTAGCCATCTCAGGTAGGAACAAAATGGGAGGCAACGCTAATAGAGAAAGCCTTAGAAGCTGACCTTACAGTGAGTGAGTTGCTCACGAAAAGATTGCTAGAAAATACTAGCACTCAGCAAAGTGGGACAGCCTTGGTGGCATCATTGCTAGTCAGTTATCCCAAATGCTAGGAGCCAAACGAAAATACCCATGGTCACAAAGCAACTTAATATATACCATGCAAGAAATGACACCTAGAACTTCATCGAGCAGTTTGAGTAGGTGTGTGAGGCTAACAACCTCATGGACCCCACTCAACAAGCATTAGGAGACAAGGGATGGACTTGGTTCACCAATCTAGACAACATTGAACATAATAACTTCACTTAATTGTTGAAGAATCTCTTCATCAAAGAGATTGTTAGAGGCAAGATACTTCGATAACCTCATTGTTGAGCTGAGGAATGTCAGCCAAAAAGACAAAGAGGACGTACGAGACTACATCACACATGTGAGAAGTCTCTACAAGAGGATACTTGCAGTAGAGTGACCTAATGAGAGAGCAGTCTCTACCATATTCATTAATAGGATCTGTAACAAAGAGCTCTATAAGGCCCTTGCAAGAAACTCGAATATGCAAAGGGATGTGCTCGCAAGAGTCTTTAAGGAGACCATACTGGTAGATGACTTTCTCAGGGAAAGAATCTCTCAGGCTATGCAGTAAGGTAGCAATGCATTTAGGAACACTGAGAGAGCCATAGCAACTAGCAAGCAGGTAGCTCCAGTAAACACTTGCCCTATGGAGGAAACCACTTGCGTGCAGTGCGTGCCCTATGGAGGAAACCACTTGCCGAATGTCTTGATCCTAGATCAAGGCCTTGTGCCAATTGCAAAAGATTCGGGCATGACACCATGTCAAGACAATTGCCTTAGGAGCAACCTTATACTCAAACATATTACCCAGGAGAGAGTTAGGCAACCATAATTGGGGAGCCCCTTTGGCACTCCATGCACCCCTAGCTAATGATTCAAAGTGAGTTGCCTCAAGGATAGCGCCTCAAGGATAGACATCAACCCAACGGGAATCCCTAAATTGCCAGGACCTATCGTGGCCCATCCACCAAGTGACACTCCAGTGCACTTTGTGGAACTACTAGAGGAAGATTCTTACTTGAACCCTTATGTCTCTTAAGAGGGTAATTCCATATTGATGGACTATAGACCTACACTAGTCATGACCTTGGGAGGCAAAGGAAGAGGTAGAGGCTTAAAAGGAGCTCAAAAACTAGGAACCCATAGCATGTTGGACATCTGGTCATCTAGGACATATATCATCCCACTACCTTAAAAAGGAGCAAGAAAATAGAGAAAGGGCCAATGTGAGATGCCTCAAATGCAGAGTCACACGCTTGTTTGCCGATTGCTCTAGGCAACAACCCTCCACTAGCTTGACAATCGTACCATCTGCATTGCTCGAACTCTTTTTTGTTGAGTCATCAGACAATGATGCCACACCTATCCCCATAACTTTCATGACACAAGCTCAAACAAAGCATACCAGTATCTCATTACCTAGACCTAGCAACCTAGATGCATCCTCTATAGGGAAAAGAGTCGATGACGAAGGAAAAAGAAGACCAAGGCAAAAACAATGCTCAAGACTAACAGTGAGAGGAGAAGTAGGTCATTGATACTGAAGCAAAAACATCTACTTCTAAGACGATGAGAGTACTTTGAACCCAACCAGTAGCTAAAGGTTGCAGATAAGGTCAAGGAATGGATAAAGAAGTGCAAGCTCACCTTGAAGATGCCAAACCTATCATTGAGAATGAGATTAACAAACTCTCAACCTTGAGCCCACCAATCTCTCCCACATATTTGAGAGCAAGAGAGACAACACCACCATATGAGCAACTGCATGGGAAAAATGAGGGGGCTACGACTACGTAAAGGGATCAAGAGTATTGGTAGGGAGCCGTGAAGCTAGAAGGAAAAAAGGAATGGAAAATTGCTAACCACACTAACTCCTATGATATTGTCATTGGAAGAATTGCTTAGGCAAATCTGTGCACTTTGGCAAGAATTGAAATGATGGGTAGAACACAATAATGAACATTAAACCAAAAGACTTTCTAGACCACGATGCTATGACACATATACCAAGCCTAACACTAAATCCAATATCCAAGTCTCCACATGTGAATGCCATTTGGGAGGGCATTGAGATGCATGCAGTCTTACCTGTCATTGCCTTAGGAGATACTATACAAAAGGGGATAGTGGACACAGGAGTGGGGTTAATGTACTTAGTCATGTAGTATTGCAAGCTTGGGGAAAGCAACCAGTGGAAACTACACGGTTCAATGTCACTCTAGAGAATGGGATGAAGATTAGACCTTTCGCAGTCCTGAAGGATTGGCCTCTAAAGATACCGAGAATCCAATTCTCTATGAACTTCATAGTTATGAAGGGAGTGGACTATGATATCCTACTAGGTAAACCTTGGATGAGGATTTCTGCTAGAGTGATAAAGGACTGGGGTAATGGCTTGATATTCTTGGAAAATAGATCAAAAGTAGTCCAAGTAGAGATGGACACTTGGAAAACCTCATTAGTGGACTTAGATGCTATCTCTACGCTACTAAAGGGGGACTCAATGCCTATAAGTGATTATGGACCTCTAATGAGGTACATTCCTTGCCCTATAGATGAGCATGATTGGACACATGTATTGGCAACCATTGATCTCTGATTCTTGGAGGATGAGGGTGAATACATGGAAGTTGTAGACTTAGCTAGCTACCCTAACATTGCCATCACTTCTAACCTACCCACAATGCCTTTGTGCATGATGGCCAAGAGTCTCAACAGAGCCAACCAATGCCAATCACCTATCGCGTCCCAACAAACAAATTGGAACTCCACGAAATCCTTGAATACCTATCAAGTGAGCTCATGGGTAATCCAACCACTAATTTAAAGTCCCCCCCAAGGACCTTATGGAAAGCAAAGAGTGGCAATGGACAAAGGCACATGATCTAAACTTATCATATAATTGGACTCTCATGACCAACATGGTAGAACTCAAAATTAGGGACCCTACAAAAAGTGATAGATAGTTCCAGTATAAGGATTCTGACGATGAGTATGAAGACTATTGTTCCATCAGTGAGGAGAGAAAAGAGGAAGTAGGGACCATACAATACGACATAGATGAAATAGTGATTAAGCAAATCGGAGTAGACACAAAACCCCAAGAAGTCAACATGTTTTGAGTGAATAAAGGAGTAGCCAAGATAGATTGCAATTGAGCTTGGCTAGAATGCCTCGAGATAGTAGATTATGAGTAGTCATCCTTGCACCACACCATTATTTGGAGTAGAGTCAGCTTCAAAGTTGCGAGCAAGGGAGACAACCTCTTCTAGTGCGGATGATGAGCACAATTCCAAGTTAGAGGTGAGGTCTAATAGTGACCCCGAGGAATACCTCGCACGACCACCTGGGACCCTATGCACTAAGGGGGACCTTCCACTCCACCTAAGGCGCAGGAGGCTAGAGGAGGAGAAAAAGAAATAGTCAAAGTTGTCAAAAGCTGAATGGCAGAAGAAACCCAAGGACTTTCCCAAGAACTTCACAAAGTACAAAAATGGTGATTGAATAGTGGTGCTAATAGGATCCAAATGGAAAGCACAAGCAAGTAAACCCATCAAGGGACTAGCCAAGGTTAAGAAGGTCAACTTGATGAGAAAGGAGGACAAGCCTTGACCCATGTAGATAGCAGATGGCCTAAACAAGGAGAAAGAGAACGATCTCATGACTCTCTCAAGGGAGTTTGCTAATGTGTTTGCATGGTCCTTAGACAAGCTGAAGGAAATAGATCCAAGCATAGTGACTCACAACATTCCTATGGAAGCCGAAGTGGTACTAGTCAAGCAACAACCATATATGATCAATCCTAAGCATATTCACACAGTAAATGAAGAGATTCATAAGCTATTGAGGGAAAGATTCATTTATAGATCACACAAATTGAGTATCAGCCATAGCCATAGTCATGAAAAAGAATGGGAAGATTCGAGTGTGCATAAACTATAAGAAGGTCAATGTAGCCTTCAAGAGAGACAACTACCCACTATCATACACAGAGCACATGCTAGAGAAAGTGGCAAGAAAGGATTCTGCCTAAAGCTTTTTGGATGGCTTCTCAAGCTATAATCAAGTGCAAGTCCATTTGGACGATAGGCACAAGACGACATTCGCCATTGAATGGGGGATGTTTGCCTACATAGTCATGCCATTTGGACTAACCAATGCTTCTACCTTCCAACGCCTCATGTGTGCTACCTTCAAGGACATGCTCAAAATATGGTTAGGAGTCTTTATCCCACAATAGGGTAACTACATCCAATAAATATCAAGAGAGTATGCACATGTCACAATGAGTTTTATTGTCTCATTATGATGAGCTCAAGCTCAATTGCATAAACCAAATGCCCTGTAGTACATCCAAGTGCCAATGTGGCTTAGTACATAAAGTTGAGTAGCTTCCACTAAAACAAAAGTTTGCCAAATGAGCAAGCAAAGCTCAAAACATCATGCGAATGACATTTGAGTATCCAAGATACATGAAGCATAAGCGGGGAGCATAAAACCCAATAGATTCTTCAAGCTCATAATTTCTAATCAAGGAATGTAACCACAACCAATATCAATGTAATGGAGCTCAAATCTCACCTCAAAAGTATGCCATAGTATATCAAGAAGTATACATAACAATCAAAGTAGTGGTACATCCATTGAATATTCCGTAAAGCATCAACGAGCATTATGCATAAGCTTGTTACTAATTAATACTTGTTGCCCTATTATTATAGCACTAAAATAATAGTAAAATTCGAGCTATTGCATTCTCAAATCATTCCCAAAAACATAACCATACCATTCAAGTATTAAAATAGTATCCTCCAAGCATCAAATATGTAGTATGGAATTTATTATTTGCTGTCCAAACTAGATTCGTTCTATTCTATGTGAAACAAAGAACAAAAAAATACATATAATCAACTATGTGAGTACCTAGATTTGTAGCTCTCATGTCACTCTTCAATTCTAGCTATAGAATATCTAAATCTAATACCACATGCAAAAGTTATGGCCAAAATATGATAGTGTTGTTAAGCTATCATAATTGTCTACAACTTCTACAACATGTGTTATATCCACTCAAAAATGGATAAAATAGCTACTCCTTAGTTCAACAAGCACTCAACAAGGCTTAGCTAAGCTGCCTTGGGAAGCTCCTTGACAAGCATAGAGTAAGTTTGAACAAGTTGAAAGAAGGAAAGACTCAATGCATACCTTGAGAGAAAGAAACAATGGCTGCCATAAAACCTTGAGTTGAAGCTTTGAATCCAAGTTGAAGCAAAGGGTGAAGAAGCTCCTTAAGTGGTTGGCTATGATACCAGTTGACGAGAGTGAGCTAGGAGTGGAAGTGCATGAGCAGAAGCAAGAGCTATGGTGGAGAGAGAGAGAGAGAGAGAGAGAGGATGTGGGAACTCTAATGTTCACAATGTGTGACTGGCTTTCCCTTTATTCAAATGTCATTGAAAGAATAAAGAATGAAGTAATAGTGATAGGTGCTCACCACCTACAGTGCACAAGTATATGCATACTATCAGTGTAGTAATATATAGGTAGCTAGGCATATGCACCTTTACCCCTAACACACAGGCACAACTAGACTCACAATTATTCTTGTCCACATAAAGCATGGTTGACAATGAGAGCCTACACTATGATAATGAGTGATAATTGCATCATTACATGCAACATGAGTGCAAAGTGTGATGTTTGTGGCATACAAAGCACGTTGTTTAATTGACTTTTTGTGAGCAACCATGTGATAGTGTAGTTACTTCCCTTTGATCACAAAAATCCAAAGTGAATGAGGTATAGCCTCATGAGCTTTGCAATGATGCCAACCAATTAGTAGACCTAGCTAACAATACCATCCATGCCAGCTTTAGTATCTTATGTCAAGCAATGAGAGTTGTGGCATACTTGCTTCTAGATCTGAGATGTGATTTGACCCCCATATTACGTCCATAGGTGATGTGTATATGCAAAAAGACTACATAAGTAGAAAATTAAGAGGAATAAGGTGAGGAGCATAAGGGACGAGTTCTTCAGTAACAAAGTAGATCATAATCAATTGCCTCTATTTGTGTAGTATGGCAACTAATGTAAGAACTTGTTAGTTAATTTTAAAATAGGTTAGAGTTTCATAATTGCCATTTAATTGTGCCCATATAGAGCCAAAAAAGCAACATAATTTTGCATTACACCTTATCCATTAACATGCTTAGTTTTAGTTAGAGCTTACTATTTGTAATGTTCCAATTACTTAGTTTATTTTAATAAACAATGTACGTATACATTCCAAAAATTGATTTATGTTGACAAAATGGTAAAGATTGCACATTTTTAAAACTAGCTCTAACTATGAAGATAATTGATGAGGTATTATATGCCAGTTCATGGAAGGAAGGCTTGGGAAACCCTCCCAAGACAAGCTTATTAAAACTATGTTTGTAGTATAGAACAACAAAAAGATCTAGCCTAGTCACTACAAGATATAGGCCTTATACCGACGTTTAAAGCAACAAAAATGCAAATAACAAAATTTGCCCCCGTTGTCACAAAAAGCATCGTTATTGACGATGCCATAGAACAGTCGGTATCACCATTGCTATCAGCATCGGTATTGGCGTCGATATCAGCGCCGCAAAATCGCTATCAGCGTCGGTATCAGTGTCGCACTGTCGTCGATATTGGCGTCGGTATTGACGTCGATACCAGCATCAGTATTGGCATCGGTATTTGCGACGCTGATATCAATGCCAATACTGACGCTGATAGCGATGATTTTGCGACGCAAATAACGACGCCAATAACGACGCGAGCAATAAAATTTGCGATGCTAATAGCGATGGTAACAAGGAAAGAAAAATTTTGTGGCAAGGCAACCATACAAAATAGTTTCTGCACTGTGTACATTGTGCTTGCAAACAAAAACAATATACTGAAATCATAACACTGATACATTAAATAAATACATGATCTCATAATAAGTGATTGGTACAATCATGACAAGATATCACTAATACATAGAAAATGTCTACATAGATCAGGCGACTAAAAAATAAAGTGTGTGTGAGCTCTAGGGATCCAAGGGTGAGCTACATATCCTCGTCCCCCGAAAGCTCATCTCGTCGCAAAGGAGCATCAAACAGACTCTGCAGAAAAAGAAACAATACATCAGTCCACCATACAATAATGCATTCTAATTAAACATAGTAACTACGGACAAGAAAGATGAGTGACTTACAGGGCCGCCGTGTCTATACAATCGGTCGATCAATGAAGTGAGACCATGCCTCTCTGCATATCGAGTCTCAAGGCCAGTTGGATTGCGATTTGTAATGGAGTGCTGCAAAGAAAACAAAATGCTAACTGTTAGAAACATGATTGTCAGTACAAAGAATATTGCAAAAAAATAAACAAGTAAAACAAAATAAAGACTTACAAAGTCCTCCAAATATGTCATATGGCCGCCACTCCCAAGATGATGGATCACTCTGGCCTTGAGTCATGCCCTCGCTGCCTCGCACTGCTGACTCCAACGTCCTGGAGAATCTATAGCCTCCTCCCTCAGTCGGCGCCAGTCATCTGCGTCTAACCACTCGGGCTTTGCAACCCCACTCTTGATTGCCTTGCATGCGTTGGATCGTCTGTGTGACATGTATGCACGCACGCAATCCATCATCCAGCCCGTAGAGAATCTATCTACTGAGGCTGGAACCGGAAACTCCTCGTGCAAGGATGCTACTATGTAGTCCTTGCTCCCCTCCGGTATGTTCTTCTAATGATCCAAGACGTTGTGCCGAAAAACTTGTTGGCACAACTCTCTCATGCGAGCCATCACCCTCCTCCCCTCATCATTCATGATGATGGCTCCTGACCTACCATCGACTAGATATCCATATCCCCCTGGAGCCTGCCTAAGATGGGTCCTCTCCCATCTGCGTCCACGCTCCTGGGCATATCTAGGAGACCCCTGTGCATCCGATGTAGCGACCGGGGTAACATCTCTCGGAGTGGGGGTGCCACCTATTGACAGCTGAGCAGAAGCCGGAGTAACTGGAGTAGACGTCCCCACAAGTGTGACAAATTCCTGAGGTGACGCAACTCCAGCTGAATGATGAGACAGAGACATCGCGTCCGTGCCTCCACAACATCCACTTGAGCCTGAGCCACGCTCCCTGGAAGGGCCACGAGAGCGAGGAGTCGCACCTGTATTCCGTGTCGACCGCGGGCTCACTGCCTCTGTATCTCTGCACCATCCCCCTGACCCTGAAGCACTCCCTCCCTCCGGCCCAAGTCTGGAGCGTCGAGTTCGTCTGCTCGAAGCCGAAGCATTCGATCGAGCTGAAGTAGATCTAGCAGAGCGCCCTGACGAAGACCAAGACAGCTCCTGGTCTGTCATATCTCTGAATCTCGCAATTTGGTCTGGAGACATGCGTGTGAAGATATCATGTAACTCCTCATCACTCATCCCTCGACTCATCCTGAAAATGTCACCTGCACAGACAAAAAATAATGTTAGAATAATCAATTTAAATTATACAAAGCACAGTAGTATAAATCCTTTTTTTTTAAATCTCACTTAAAATGCATATCTTATGTATCCTTATAAGCGATTAGTCAATGAATTGAGTAAGTGGATGCTCCAAGTATGAAGTATCCTATGGTCCCATGTTAATCTATTGACATAATTCCGCATACACTGGAAGGTCGATAGACATGTCACCACAAAAGAATGAGTCCACCTTGTTCTCAAAGAATTCTTGGACTCCTGTATTTCCATCATTGTTAGACGATGCTAGCTCCAAGCTTTCGACGGCATCCACCCCTTGCAATATCGACCCCTCTATTTTCATATTATCTTCATCTATGCTCGAAACATCGCTTTGATCATATACTCTCGCACTTTGGGGAGTTGAAGGTATAATATACCACCATCGATTGCGATCGCGATCTGTAGCACAAACTGCCAGAAATGAGAAAGCATTATGAATCATGGCTACACTCCAAATCGCAAAATGCGTACGCCAATTACAATCCATTCGTAGTACAAATCTGACATATCTTATGCCAGTCATGGGATTTTAGCCCTGATAATTGGTCGTCTTTAGAAAATGCGAACCTGAGAGAACACATCATACCCATCGGAGTGCGGATATACTTGATTACTTGCTTCACAATGCGCTCTTCTTTAGTGGGCAAAACCCAAGGAGTGCGAGGAAGCTGCACGCGACCATTAGTACTCTACTGCGGCCAAAGCGCCTTCATCTTACCTACCTCCTTCAAATCCATTCATGCCCCTATAGTGTCTCTCTTTCCTGTGATATGGTCCCATAGCAAGCTGCCCACATTCTTGAAAATATGCATGGGATCCAACAAGTGGTTGACTTGTAAGTGGGTCCAATATGGCAACTCGTAGAAAACCGAGAACCATCGCATTCCGTTTGGATGTGATTCCACGTGGACCATTTTCAGCTCATACCAGCTTGCGGCGTTCATACATGTTGGAGGTCGTCCAAGGAAACCTTCCCCAAGTTCATGATCCTCTGGCAAGAAAGCAGCGTGTCCTTGATATACCATATTCTTCATGGTTCGTGACCTTCGGGGGCCCGCACAATGGACATGCATGATAACCTGAGGTAACCAGACCTATTCCAACACCACGACCCAGTGAATACTTGCTTGAATGAGATAAAATATAGATATTACCAACGAGAACAGAGGCCTGCTCACCTGAGCACTCTCTGAATCCTAGAAAGTCATGCATCGTCCACATAAGAATGGCTCGAATATTGGCTGAGAATATTGGCTGACCGCCGACCATCGCGCATTCTCATATCTTGCACGGTGACCCCCTCCTCCCACAAAATCTTAAGCTTATCAACTAATGGATGAAGATACACGTCCACATTTTTGACTTTGTAGCGGCCGGGGACGAGTAAGCTAAGAATGAGATGTCCTTTCTTCATAGAAAGCCATGGAGGGATATTGTAGTTGACAAGGACTACAAGCCACACACTGTAAGAAGTTGAGCGGAGACCGAATGGGTTCACGCCATCCATTGCAAGACTGAGCCGAAGATTCCTTGGCTCTCGGGCAAAGCCTGGGAAGGTAGAGTCAATGTGGCTCCATGCACGTGAATCCTCTGATATTTGTTGAACTCCATCCGTGGACCTATTCTGCGCATGCCACGTTGTCAAGCTTGCCATGCCAGACGTATGAAACATGTGGTTTATGCGGGGGATAAGCGGAAAGTGTTTGAGAACTTTTTGAGGGATGGTTTGTCCTTGCAAGTCCTGTCAATACCTATGAGCGCTACACTTTGGACATGTCTCCATAGTCTCTTATTCTCCTCGAAACAGTATGCAATCGTTGATACATGCATGGATGTTATTGTAGTCCATGCAAAGCTTTCGTAAAGCATGTCGTGCATCATCACGAGACTCAGGTATAGTAGTTGCAGGTGGTAATATATGACATTTCAATAACCTGAAAAAAATCATGAACACCTTGAAAAAGCACAAATGTTTGTAATAATAGTGCCGGAAAAAAATCAACGAAGCATATGTACAAGGTACCTGAACAACTCGGTCACACTCATATCGCTCCACCTGTATTTTGCTTGCACACTTAAGAGTGCAAGCAGTGTCTTCAGCCGAGATACTCGGCACCCATTATATAATGGTATGGATGCTTCCTCTCTAAGCGGATCAGAAGTCTCGATATCCATGGGAATCAATATATAAATCATTGCCTCCATCTCAGGATCCAAGATTGTAGGTAGGTCTGGAAGGTTGTCTGTCTCCTCTGGAATTGACGGTATAGATTGGCCTTGCAAATGGTGGATTGTCTCCTGCACTCCATCCATCGCACGCCCACGTACTCTTCTAATTGGCCGCAAAGGGTGCACTCCTCCTTGGGATGAGACATCACCTCCCTGGATAGAAAATTTGCCAGCGAGACCCAATCTTATTGTATATGGTATTCAATTAGCTTGCGAGTACAATGCATGATTGATATTAACTTCAAATTACCGTTTGCTGAAAATCCGCAATCGCCTGATCAATGATCTCAGATTGAAACTCGTCAAATCGTCGTACGTGTTCTATAGACAATCGGCATTTTCGTCTAATTGCCAGCTTGCATTGAGAGCAAGGACATGGGACACACTGATTAAGATACGCCTCGCGATCTTGAACAACAGGACCTTCTTCGTTTTCCATTTTTTCTACGTTACAACAAATAATTTGTTTTTGTTATCATTCGTTTCTTTTCTTAGATTGTTATCCTCTCCTTCCGTCTCTCTCTTTTTCTATGACCGAGCATATAGTATCATAGAACACTAGTATTTAGTACCTAGTACTCAGTACCTAGCACATAATATCATAGCATCTTAGTATCTAGTACTCTAGTATCATAGTGCCAAGTACCCAGTACTATGATACTATGTACCAAATGCTAGGGTACCCTCTCTTTCCCTATTAGGTTTAATGATTGTTATCTCTTTTTCTCTCTCCTCTCTCTCATATTTCTTTTTCTCTCTCCTCTCCATCTCTCATTTCCCTTTCTCTCTTTCTCCCTCTCTCATTTCCTCTCCCTCTCTCACCCTATCTCATTTCCTCTCCCTCTCTCATTTCCTCTCCCTCTCTTTCTCTATTAGGTTTAATGATTTTTTCCCTTTTTCTCTCTCCTCTCCCTATCTCATTTTTTCTCTCTCCTCTCTCTCTCTCTCTCTCTCATTTCCCTTTCTCTCTTTCTCCCCCTCTCTCATTTCCTCTCCCTTCCTCACCCTAACCCTCTCTTTTTCTCTTTCCCTATTAAGTTTAATGATTTTTCTCTTTTTCTCTCTCCTCTCCCTCTCTCATTTCCCTTTCTCTCTTTCTCCCCCTCTCTCATTTTCTCTCGCTCCCTCACCCTAACCCTCTCTTTCTCTCTTTCCCTATTAGGTTTAATGATTTTTTCTCTTTTTCTCTCTCCTCTCTCTCCTCTCTCTCATTCCTTTTTCTCTCTCCTCTCCCTCTCTCACTTTTTTCTCTCTCCTCTCCCTCTCTCATTTCCCTTTCTTTTTTCTCTCCCTCTCTCATTTCCTCTCCCTCCCTCACCTTGACCCTCTCTTTCTCTCTTTTTCCATTAGGTTTAATGATCTTTCTCTCTTTTTCTCTCTCCTCTCTCTCTCATTTTTTTCTCTCTCCTCTCCCTCTCTCATTTCCTTTTCTCTCTTCCTCTCCCTCTCTCATTTCCTCTCCCTCCCTCGCCCTCTCTTTTTCTCTTTCTCTCGTTCCTTATTAGGTTTAATGATTTTTCTCTCTCCTCTCTCTCTCTCATTTTTTTCTCTCTCCTCTCCCTCTCTCATTTACCTTTCTCTCTTTCTCTCCCTCTCTCATTTCATGTCCCTCCCTCACCCTGACCCTCTCTTTCTCTCTTTCTCTATTAGATTTAATGATTTTTTCTCTTTTTCTCTCTCCTCTCCCTCTCTTATTTTTCTCTCTCTCCTCTCCCTCTCTCATTTCCCTTTCTTTCTTTCTCTCCCTCTCTCATTTCCTCTCCTCCCTCACCCTGACCCTCTCTTTCTCTCTTTTAGCATTAGGTTTAATGATCTTTCTCTCTTTTTCTCTCTCCTCTCCCTCTCTCATTTCCTCTCCCTCCCTCGCCCTCACCCTCACCCACACCCTCTCTTTCTCTCTTTGCCTATTATGTTTAACATCTTATCTCTTTTTCTCTCTCCTTTCATTCTCTCTTTTTTTCCTCTGTCCTCTTCCTCTCTCATTTCCTTTTGCTCTCTTCCTCTCCTTCTCTCATTTCTTCTCCCTCCCTCTCCCTCTCTCATTTCCCTATTATGTTTTCGTCTCTCCCCCCCCTCTCCCTCTCTCATTTCCTCTCTCTCTTCCTCCCTCTCCCTCTCCCATTTCCTCCATCTCCCTCTCCCTCTCCCTCTCCCTCTCTCTCATTTCTTCTCCCTCTCTCATTATACACAAATTATACAAAAAAATAAATAAAAGAGAGAGAGAATACACTCTCCCTCCCTCTCGTTCTCTCATTTCATCCCCCTCCCTCTTCCATTTCCTCCCTATCCCTGTCCCTGTCCCTCTCCCTCTCCCTCTCTTTCTCTCTCTCGCCCTCCCTCTCCCTCTCCCTCTCTTTCTCTCTCATTTCCTCTCCCTCTCTCAATATATATACACAAATCATATAAGCAAAAGTAAAAGAGAGAGAGAATGCACTCTCCCTCCCTCTCCCTCTCTCATTTCCTCCCCATCCCTCTCCCTCTCCCTCTCCCTCTCTTTCTCTACCATTTCCTCTCCCTCCAATATACACAAATTAAACCCTAAACAAGCAAAAGAGAGAGAGAATAGACTCATCGTAAGATATGGCGAGGGTTTGGCGGCTCCTCTTCGCGACGGCGGCTCCTTCTCTCCTTTGCGAACGGCGGCAGCGGCAGCAAGCCTTCTTCCTCTCCCTTTCTCACCCTCTATGCAAAACGGTCGCTTTCTCTCTCGCTCTCCCTCTCGAAGTGCCTCACGAAAATGCGCGAAATGAAACACGCTCGGGTTTCGACCCTCTTTTTTTTTCCTGTGGGGCGTCGTTATTTGCGTCGCAAATGCGACCCAAATAGCGATGCCGCTATTCCTTCATCGGTACCCGCCGTTGCTATACCTCTCTTTCCTTGTAGTGAGTGGATAGTCACTTGGCAGTTAAGTGCACTTGGGCGATGAAACTGTCGGGATGGGTGACCTCTCGGGAAGCTTTTCCTATAAGCTAGTGGGAACTTCTCGTACATAGCTAACTGCCCCAACAAAGCCTTTGTAGCCTGTTTCCAAGTATGCCAAGGTCTATGCCTTGGTCGCTGCCTTGGTCGTGAGCCTTGGAGTGACACTCGCCTGACGACATGACACGTGGTGCCATAAATTCTTATCTTTATCTCCACGCTACGTTTCAAAAATAGAGCCCCTCTCTGACACCATCAATGATATCATCAAAAATATTAAAAGCAAGCATTCTCTCTTTATCCCCTTCCCCCTCGGATTACTATATAAACAGGGATAGAGCATCACGTCAAAAAAAAAACAATTGATGTAGAAGTCTCTTTGTTGTTGACGGGACGAAGCTCTACTGCAATCAGCTGAGCCTCTCTCTCTCCACACCTACGCGAAAGTGCCACTCAAATCCATCAAGCTTCTTCCATGGCTCCCAAGAGACGTCAAGATGTTGGGCGAGGTCATGATCTGAGAGCTCCCCAATGCAAGGAAGTAGTCGCTGCTAAAACACAAGCGGAAGTTACCTCCGAATCCATTTAACTTGAAGGATAGATTATTCCACAACAAACTAAGGTTGCGATCGTAACTCGTAATCACGATGGATGGCCAAACAAAGATAATCAAGTTTAGTACATAAGAATAGGATTACTTTTAAGCTATTAACTCTACAACTTCTTAATTTTTCTATTTTATGTTATTTCTTTTTTGCATCTACGATAAAATGCGGGATAAGTTAGTATTGTAGTCATAACCTGTAATCATGATGGATGGCCAAACAGAGATAATCAAGTTTAGTACATAAAAATAAGATTACTTTTAAGCTATTAACTCTACAACTTCTTAATTTTTCTATTTTATGTTATTGCTTTTTTGCATCTACAATAAAATGCAAGATAAGTTAGTAATGTTAGAAAATGCCATAGGATAAGTCTGTTACATAGATTACGATTAGTTAGAACATACTTAAACTTATTAAAACATGTTAGTATTATAATATTTTTTTTTAAAATAACACAAAAATTAATGAGGGAGATAGATTCTATTATAAAATCCGAGATACAGGCTCAACTTTCTTATATACTAAAAATATATATGGCAAAAATTATGTTGGCACAGAGGGAGAATAGATGAGAGAAAAGAAAGATGTAGAGAGAGAGATAGAGAAATTGGCAACACACTAGGGATTGGAAAATGGGCCAGTCCCCCCCTTGTGGAGTTATATTATTGACAAGGAGCAAGCTCCTCTGTTACACATAAGCCAATTCTTACTTGTAGATCTTGGAAACAATATCACGGTTCCTTGCATGGTATACAACCGGCTAACACTTGCACAACTTGGAAGTTGGCACCTTTTGATCCTTCTTGAGTCTCCTTCTCTCCTACACAATATATGTAGGGCTCTCCTCTTGGCGCTTGATTTTAGCAGAGCTTCCGTAGCACTTGCACCTTCTCTTCTCCTCTTAGAACTTGATTTCAGCAGATCTTGCGCAACACTTGCACCTTCTCTTCTTCTCTTGGAACGCGATTTCAGCAGAGCTTCCGCAGCACTTGATTTTAACATGGCTTCCGCAGCACTTGATTTCAGCAGAGCTTCTGCAACACTTGCACCTTCTCTTCTCCTCTTGGATACATGCAAAATGATACTTTCTTTACCTCTCCCTTACACCCAAGGAGAGCCTCCTCTTTTATAGACTTTCGAGACTTCTCTTCTTGGAGAGAGAGTTGAGTTTATCTTCATTTTTTAGTGGAAAAAGACTAAATTTTTGACTGATTTTTGTTGTTTTTGAGGTCTGAATGGTTGCTTTTTGATGGATTTAGAGTGATGTATGATTGATAATGGAAGTGTTTGAAAGTGTTTTGGATGATATTGATTATGTTTTGGAATTTCATGATGATTCTTAGTAGAAATATGAGGCTCTGTGATGATCTAATAGGTTTTGTTAAGGTCCTAATTGATTCTGATACCTTTTGTATAGCCTCTGTTTTGTGCTGATTTTCTTTTGTATAAAGCATGGATTGATTATTAATGAAGGTTGAAATCTTTTGAAAGCTTATTGAATAGTTTTTTATAGTTTGGAATGGTTTTAGTATGAGTTATGAGGATTTGATATTCTCTAATGACCTTCTGTAACCCTCTGTAAACCTTCTATAGAGTCTCTGTCTCTGCTCTGTTTCTGTTCTGTTCTATTCAGTAGATCTTCTGTAAAGTGTTATGTAGAATCTATGTGTGACTTTGGAAAAAAATTTAACTTTTAAAAAGGATGAATCTAAGTTCAAAAGAGTTAAAATAAATGGAAGAAGCAACTGCTAAAGACTGAAGAGAAGACTGGAGAGACAATGACTTTGATCATAAGAACTTCTTGTGGAAAGTGGCTATGTGGTGGACTATTTCATCTTCCTATTGAGGAAAAAGAGACGTGCATCTTGGTGGCAAATTGTTTGGGAACAAACTAAAGAGCAGAAGCAAAGAGAATGACTATCCATGGAAGATTTGGTATTCATTGAGAAGTTTCCAGACACCATCAAGTGGGAGATTGTGAAGAAGCTTCAGGAGTCATGGTCTGTGGATGTTCACGAAAACAAGAAGGAAAAGATTTGGGATTTGTTCATGGATGCTCAATAGCAAGATACGTGGGATGCTTGGTGCACTGAAAATCTTTTGTTTATCCAATTAGCAACCCACTGAAAGTTGGTAGACAGTGTTTTTCACAACATACACAGTTGAAACCCTCAGAAGCTGGCATTATTATAATGATGGCACAACAATGATCCTAAGAAGAATGAGTTTTGATACTTTCAAAACTGAATGTCTTCCCCTCTGTAGTGGTTTGAAAGTCGAATTCAGAGATGTTGAAAAGAAGGAAGTAGAGGAGATGTTGGCCAGAGAATCCCCCAGAGACTAAACCCCTCTCTGATTCTATTCTGTTGAGTACTGAACAAGTGGTTGGAGCCAAGCCCCTAATGAATGATGCAATCAAGAGGCAAGCATTAGAACGAGTCCAGAGGTACGTAAGAAGAGAGAAGGAAAAAATCAAAGCTGAGAACAAGCTCGCAGCAGAAGCCTTCTTTGACGCCCTAAAAGCACTCTTTACAGAAGTCCCCATGGAAACTCAAGGTCCCCTTTCTAGTCAGATTCGTCCTGGAAATATTGATGACAGGCCAGCAAATGTAGTTCCATTGACAGTTTTTAAGGGAGAGTACAATGAAGACCCCGATCTTCATGTAGTAGAGTTTATGGGCACGGCATTTCAGTGGTATGAGAGACAAGCAGTAGGAACTTTTGGCACATGGGACGACTTGAAGTTGGCCTTCCTCACTAAATTCAGGCGTGAAGGTTTTGAAGAGCGGATGCGAGAGGAGTTCATGAAGTCCTCTGGAGAAAGAGTAGAAGCTTATGTATCGCGAATGGAATCTATCTTGAAGAGATGAACTAACCATCATTAGGAAAAAGGCATTCAGAAAGGAGTGTTCCTTAGAGGCCTACAACCAGAATTTTGCAAGTTAGTGGAATTGATAAGACCAGACAATATGCAAGCTATAATGGAAGGGGCAAGATTGTATGACGAAGTTGAAGCAAGGCTATCAATGACTCTAGAAAGAGGAGTCTTATCTTCTCCCATGCCATGAATGGTATACCCACCAAATGCAGTCCCAGGGATAGTTCCCTACTCCTATCCCTAGATGCAAACAGTGTCATAGTATAGTGCACCTAATCCACTATGGTTACCACAAATGACAGTGCCTCAAATGATGGTTCAACCACAACAACAGTGGTCTCAAATAGTTCCTCCAATGGCGACTCAACAACAGTGGAACCCTACCAACTGGAATCAACAATCCCAAGTCTCAGCAGGAGCTCTGAAACAGAACCAGAACAGAGGACCCTCTGGATCGACCACCCAATGTATGCAGTAATTACATAAGCTTTCCAAAACTCTACTACAAGTACTTCGGGAGGTGAAAATCTGAAGGACTACTTATCCAACTCAGTTGCAAGTATCAAGAAAGAGCTTATGGATGTGATTATAGAGCAGCTACATACGCTGAAGGTGAATACCGTCAATTTATCCACACCTACGGGAGCTGGAAGAGATGTGATACGCTCTAATACATGGTGCGAAAAGTGTCATCAAGTGGGACATTTAGCCACTGAACGTAACCGAAAACCAACCATTCCTAGAGCCTTTCATTCCTAATGTTTGCGGAAGAACCATACAGAGGATATTTGCTCTCTGAAAGAGATTCACGAACGAAGACTGAAAGATGAAAATGCAAGATTCAACTTGCTAGAATCCAAAATGATAACACAAGATATTGGACCAAAGCCTAGGGAATTTGGTCCTAATTTTGGTCCAAGGAGGTTTCCCTCTCAAAGTTACAGAGGACAACAGTCTGGTGGTGGTCAGAGATCAGAAGTGGAATGTTATAGGTGTGGAGAAAAGGGTCATATCTCCCTAAATGTTATAGGTGTGGAGAAAAGGGTCATATCTCCCTGAATTGTCCAAACCCTAGACGATCTATAGATTAAAAGCCCTTATGCAGCCAATGCAAAAGAAAAGGCCACATTGCAAAGGACTGTCCAAGTCCAGCCCCTGTCAAGGCCAATGCTATTGATAGCCAACAGAAGGCACAAGAGCCTGCCTCCAATTTGGTAGAATTGGAAGTTGCCGCTATCACGTGCACCAAGAATAAGGAACCAGTTTTTCAGAATGAGAATAATTCCCCTTCCAAGACAGTGAAATTCAACCTGCCAATAGAGGGACAGAGCAGTACAGGACAAAACAGTGCAGTACAAAGCACTACAGTGCCATAAAGAGTCACAAAGATAGTATAAGAAACATGACCAGAGGTCTAAGAGATAGACGATACAGAAGCACCTTTGAAAATAGAGGAAGTGCCAATGTTGCCATTACTAGAAGAAAAAGGAAAGATGAAAATGGGTGTAGCCCCATTCCCCAGTAGGCTGGAGAAGCCTGTGGATCCTATCAAAGATTATGACTTGGTAAAAGACCTAGACACTTTTAAACCTAACTTAACATTTCGGCAATTGCTGATGTTATCTCCCAGCTGCTGAAAGAAATTCAAAAGCATCTTGACAAGAAGACGTGGACTAAGGATAGCTCCTTCAACAGCAACCAAGCACAATAAGGCCCTGGAGCTTGTAAAGGAGGTAGATGTGGCTAACGCCTTCCTAGATCCTAGAACCCCAGAGATTAGTGTATGGATAGAAGGATGCTTTATTTTAGATGCATTGATTGATGGAGGCTCGTCAGTAAATATAATGACGGATGTGACAATGAAGGACTTAGGGTTGTAAGGAATTCAGCCTATACAGTGGCTTATCAAATTGGCAGACCAAAGCAGAATTAAACCGTTGGGCATCCTCCCGTACGTAAAAACAACCCTTATAGGAAGAGACTATATTTGGTGGTCAAAACAAATTCTTATGGGACCTCATACCCTCTGCTGTAAAGTGGTGTTGAAATTGTATGGATCGCAAAAAGGCAATGGATCCACATCCATCGAAGTCATAACTAACTCCTCCAATGAAATAACAAATGGTACATCAGGAGATGAAGAGGCTACTAAACAGATCTTTTCCAAGAAAATAGAGGCACAGTCCCTAACAGTGGGCACTGTAAGCCAATTACCAAGGGAAGCAAAGTCTTTGTCCATGGGAGAATACCTCTTGCCTCAACTAGAATTAACTTTTGAAATCACCTCTGATAGTGAAATAGAAGCATGGATGTACTGTTATTCCTGTTACATAGCAGTCACTGAGACAACAATAGAGACATAGCCAGAGACAGAAGCAGAAGCAGAAACAAACACAGAGACATAAGATTTGTTCTTCTCCTACAAAGCCTCTACAGAAGCAGAGACAGAGCCTCCAGAGGAAGAGAATGAAAATGATGAGGAAGAAAATGAAGTAGGATATGAAAGTGCAAATGAAGAATTTTCTTTGATAGCGAAAGATTTTGTTGATGTTCCTACGGAGACCTCAAAGGCCGAAGATCTTACGGTGTTGGATGGAATGGCTATGGTTCCATTTGGGTTGGCCAGTGGACCACAAAGTATGCAAAATCTGCATAAGCAATGGATCAAAGGCATAAAAATTAACTTCACCAGTGGCTCCTGTCGCCCTGACTGTTCAGTCTAGAGAAAAGATGATGATGATGCCCCCTGCCAACAAAAGCCAGAGCTATCAAAGCATCGGCTTCTAGAAGGTCTGTGCTATGTGACATTCCTGGACGCATTCTCTGAAGATGAATCCCTAAGTCCAAAAGAAATCACCACTCACACAAAAGCAAACAAAGCTCTGATACCCTTCCAGCAACCTCAACATACAAATGATTCATCTGTTCAGAAGGAGGACACTGGTTCTAGTGGAACATCAGATGATGGCACTACTCCCCTGAAAGATTTAGACCTCTATCCATAAGCAATCCGTGGGGCATTCATCCGCGAAGTGGAAGGTGAAAGACAAGTAATGTTCTTGGATACTGACGGTACTAAACATCACCTGAAAGTGGGTCTCAATCTTCCAACAGAACTAGTGGTCCTGCGAGATCTACTAAAGGAGAACTTAGACGTGTTTGCTTGGTCATATAAAGATCTAAAAGGGATTGATCCCACAGTATGCCAACATCACATTAACCTAGAGCATGATGCCAAACCTGTAAGGCAAAGACAAAGGCGTATGAATCCTAATTATTCTGCCCTAGTGAAGGTCGAATTATTGAAACTTCTTGAAGCCGAGTTCATTTATCCCATGGCTAACAGTGAATGGGTTTCGCCCATTGTGGTAGTACCCACGAAGAACGGGAAACTTCGAATATGTGTGGACTTTAGAAAGCTCAATTCGAAGACGAAGAATGATCATTTTCCTGTCCCTTTTACAGACCAACTGTTGGATACATTGGCAGGTCATGAGCTATATTCCCTCTTGGATGGATTCAGCGGATATAACCAAGTTCAAATTGCAGAAGAGGACCAATCCAAAACAACTTTCACCACAAAATGGGGGACCTATTCTTATAGAGTGATGCCATTTGGGCTTTGTAATGCTCCTACCACTTTCCAACATGTAATGATGGCTGCCTTCCAAAATCATTTGTATGATTTCATTGAGGTGTAACTTGATGACTTCTGTATCTATAGTTTGATTCGTGAGCATTGGGGATACCTAGATCAATGTTTCGACAGATACCAAGAGTATGGGATTTCTCTCAACCCTGACAAATGTGTCTTTGGCATCTCATCAGGAGTTCTTTTGGGCCATATTGTCTATGCACAAGGGATTGCAACAGACCCAACGAAGATTGAGAAGATTGCTGCCTTGACAGCACCAATAAATCTCAAGTAATTGAGAGGATTTCTTGGCCATGTGGGCTACTACAGAAGATTTATTGCACATTTTGCAACCAAGGCAGCCCCTCTGTACAAGCTCCTAAGAAAAGATGCTAATTTTCTTTGGACTAATGACTATGAAGAAGCCTTTAATACCCTAAAATAGTGCCTTATCCAAGTACCTATCTTGCAGCCTCTTGATTGGACAAAGGAGTTTCATGTGCACACAGATGCATCAATTGAAGGGCTAGGTGTTGTTCTATGTCAAAAGGGCCCCTCTAAATTAGATCAACCAATATATTATGCAAGCCGGAAGATCACTGATAGGGAATGGAACTATACAGTGACAGAGCTTGAGTGCTTGGCAATGTGTTTGCACTGGAGAAGTTTTGACATTATTTATTGTCAATGCATTTTAAGTTCTATGTGGATCATGAACCCCTATCCTTCTTGATGAATAAAGCAGATGCTAAAGGACGACTGATGAGATGATTACTCCTATTCTAGGAGTTTGATTTTGAAGTGGTCACTAAGCCTGGCCGTTCCCATATCCTAGCCGATCATCTATCACAGATTTTCTCAAACTGTAGAAGAAGAATAAGATGATCCAGACCTTCCTAATGCTTCCTTGTTTTTAGTTGAAACAGTTACTCCCTGGTATGCAAACATAGCCAACCTCCTAGCAACTCAACAGTATCCTCCTGGAATCTCAAGCTGTGAGAAGAAGAAGCTTCTATTAGAATCAGTTCCCTACGCCTTACTAGGCGGTGCACTGTACAAGAGAGGCAAAGATGAAGTGCTACGAAGATATGTTGCAGGGGATGAAATCGGCATAGTATTGAAAGCATCCCATGATGAACCATGTGGTGGACACTTTGCAGGAGAAGTGACAGCTAGGAAGTCTCTGTTAGCAGGATACTGGTGGGGCTGACCCTCCACAAGGATGCATATGACTATTGTAAGAGATGTGATGCTTGTCAGCAAATGGGAAAACCCACCAAAACAAGTGCCATGCCATTGCAACCTATTCTTCCCCTAAAGCCGTTCAAGAAGTGGGGGATTAATTTTTTGGACCCATTGATCCGCCCACCAGACGTAAACAGAATAGATACATCTTAGTATGTACGGATTATGTCACAAAGTGGTGTGAAGCTAAAGCCCTGAAGCGGAACAATGGTAACAGCGTAGCTCTATTCATGTACAAAAATATTATCACCCATTTTGGCAGTCCCCTCAAGCTGGTAAGTGATAGAGATACTCATTTCCTTAACAAAATCATGGAGGAGCTGATGGAGCTGTATAAGATCTGCCATCGCACATTGTCACGACTGGGACGATCGACTTACAGAGGCCCTCTAGGCATACAGAACCTCCCATAAGGTAGCTACAGGACAGACCCCTTTCCAGCTAGCGTATGGTATAAAAGCCGTCTTCCCTATTGAACTGGAATTGCCCTCTTTGCGAGTGGCAGTTAAAGAACGCTTGGAAGATGATGAGTCACTGCAATGCCACCTCTTGCACTTGGAATGCTTGGATGAGATACAACGGATGGCTCTACAGTATATGAAAACCACTCAAGCGCGACACAAGGCCTATCATGATAGTTTCATCAAGCACAAGGAGTTCAAAGAATGTGATCTTGTCCTAGCCTATGATTCAAGATTTGGTAAGTTTCCTGGCAAGCTTTAACAACGGTGGATGGGCCTGTACAAGGTACTTGTTATTAATCCTAATGGCTCTGTTCAGGTGCAGATCGTTGATGCCTCTGATGATCCTTTCCTGATCAATGGCTATCGTTTGAAGAAGTACTTCCCTCCCTGGGGATCTTGACAATCACAGTCGACCTACCCTTCCCCTTTTGGGCATCGCACTATCCTTCTCTTTGTGCTTCTAATAGCCCTTATGATTCTCCTCATGAGGCGGTCTCGTTCTGCTAGCCCCTCATAGATATCTCTTAACCTGAACTTGTTCTCTTCTCGTCTGATCCAACAATGGTGGCGAGGTTTGTCCTGACACATTGTATTTCTACCATTCTCTTTCTTAACAAAATAAAAAGGAAAAATAAAAAGAAAACAAACAAAACTGTTATGGGAGAAAAGGAAAAAATTCCTTGTCATAACAGGCCTCATTCCAAGAAAAGGTGGAAACACCCTTGGGCAGGACTATGGAAAAGGTGATAACACCTCGCAGTTCAGGATAGCTGACTCATTAGATGCACCTTTTCAGCAAAGTAATTTGAAGCTACCTCCCTTGGCACGATGTCTTTGCAATATCAATCCGTCTATCCTTCTTAACAGACGATCTTTCTTACAAATCATTGAAGTATCAGACTTGTTGGCTGCCTCCCTAGGTATGCCTCATCTTCAATATCCTGATGACAACAACAACCGACAAGATCTTCATCACCAACCCCTTGACTGATGTGAGCTTTCATCCTAACAGGATGGGAATGTGAGTATGGGCTGCCCTTAGGATCTATTAGTGAGCGTGAGACAAAGGGTGGGGTGAGTGACCAGTCTTTCCCTTCAAATCAAATGAGAGGTGAGATGTGTGAACGGAGTGTTACACCCACGGGACGGGTCTCTCAATGCACAACACATGATCTGTTCCTGTGCACTGCATCATAAGCCTCCCTAGCCTTCCTTCTTGCACTGTATACTGGCACAGGGCGGGATGCATTGTTGCACCATCAAAAGCGCACAAGGCATACAACCTCTGCACAAGTGACAATGATGATTACATCAATGGGTTAGAGGAATGGGCTACCCTCTATATCTTTCAACAGAGCGTGAGACAGAGGGTGGGCTGAGTGTGACGAATGTTTCTTCAATCAAGTATTGAGAAGTGAGGATTGAGGAACGTTACGACCATTGGAATGAGGTACGTTTATGTTTCCCTCTCCACCCATGGGATGGGTCTCTGCCACCATCAGCGCATGACACGTCACTCTGTTATATACACTGCACTGTAAGGCTCCTTGGCCTTCCTCCTTGCACCTATGCCAAACGGGTGGGATACACTGATGCACCATCAATTGTGTACCCTGGCATACTCTCTGTTTACCGCAGCACAGAGGAGCGGGAAATGGAAAAAAGAAAATAGCAAAAGGCGCAGGACAAAAGGAAGAAAAAGGCTCCTTAACCGGTAACCAGACCCTGAAAAAATTAAAAGCACGGGCACGACTCTCAAGAAGTCTTAGAGTCGCCCAAGGAAAGTAAAAGAGTAAAAAGCGCACCATTAAGTGTGAAAGCGCTCCTGAATCCTTGTAAAAGAGCACCAGGCTCACTCTTGTGCAAATTGTATGCATTAGTTGGGAATAGGATAGATTAGAACGGTGGGAAATGAGAAATGGGCCTAGGCTAATGGCCGGCCATGTAAAAAAGGGGATGACCGCCCATGAAAAGTAGGGTATGTATATAAAGTTCAAAAAGTGAATGAGAAGATCATTCTTGTGTGTGGCCAAAGCTTCTTCTTCTTCTTCTCTTGTTTCTTGCCTTCTTGCTTGTGCTTGAGAGAGGGATTGAGAGAGTGTGAGGGAGTGAGAGAGTGATTGTGTGAGAGTGAGGGATCTTGGAGAAGAAGCTCTCCATCTTCTCTCTTCATCTTCCCCTCCTCTCTTCTCTTCTCTTGTCTCGCACATGGCTATGGAGGATGAAGCTCATGGGAGAGGGATTGAGGTTGCTTGAGCTTGCCTCAAGGATCGTGGAGCCACCGGTGTGCAAGAAAGAGGAGGGTACTCGATCGAGCATCAAGGTAAGCTCACTACACCCGTAAGGTAGGCATTGCGCATCGGCTATGTGAGAGGTAGCCATGGCCGCTCGGTTCGAAACACTTGAGCAATAAGTGGTCCGTAGGTCTCGGGGTAGAGCTTCTAGCTCCCCTTCATTTTGGTTCCGTTGCCGGGACCAACGGAATTGAGCCTTGAGAGCCACGCGCATCAAATCGAGCATAGAAGTAGGGTTTGCAGCCCGAACCGGTGCTCGAGATAGCTAGGAGATTTAGGAGGTTTTAATCCGTGAAATAAGTAAATGTTTTGGTTTGTTGGAAGCATTAGTGTAGCACTATCATTCTGCAACTCTGTTTTGCATTTTGCCTGCACTAAATTAAGGTTAGATTAGGTTAAGAAAAGAGAAAACAGAAGGTTTTGGCTGCTGCTGGAAACAGGGAACCAGATTCAAATTTCTGGGTAAAACTGGGAAAAGGGAACTGGCTTTAAGGTTTTGCAGTGCTAGGAAAAGACCTACGAGGCTTGGGAGGCTAGGGCAAACCTCATCTCACTGGTTAGCTTTGTGAGAGAGAGAGAAAGAGAAAGAGCTTCTGATTGCTAGGAAGAGGGAGCGCTATCACGATTCTGGGTGCCATCGATTTGTGCTACTCCAGGTGAGTCTAGTGCTTCTTAGTAGTGCCCTAATCATATCTGGAAAGTCTCTTGTGATTGTGTGTAGCAGGCGTCAAGTGGGATCAAAACGCGTCGAAATTGCACCTGCCGCCAGACGCAGTCGGACCAGGTCTCAGTGGTCTAATTCCCAGAATCGGACCACCCGAGTCGTGGAGTCGAACCGTCCGATTCCAAGAAGCGAACCGTCCGACTGAGGGAGTTGGACCACTCTGTCCGACTGCAAGAATCGGACCGTCCGACTACTAGAATCGAACCAGCCCTGTCCGATTCCCAGAATCAGACAGTCCGATCGGACGTGCCACGTGGCACTCGGACCGCCCATCATAATCGGACCATCCTGCCAGAAGGAAAAATAAGGATCTTTAGTTGACCCTACCACAGATCTGACCCCCAGGACACAACCCTAAACACCCCCAAGACCCAGTTTGACCATTAGAATCTTAGAGACCAATCGAACTTAGAGCAGAATAGAAAACGCAGCACAGACCTTCAAAAAGACCATAGAATAGCTGAGAACCGAGCTTAGAACTCAAATCAGGCTAAGAATGTGGAGAGAAACAGAGTGGAGTTTGCATTAAACGCTTTCTGCATTAGCACTTCACTCTTGTGTTCCACTAAGTTTGCATTGCAAGAAAAGAGAAAAGCCTGTTTTCGCACCAAGCACCACGAAAGCACTAAGCATAACGTGTGAATAAGGATTTCAGCTGCTTTCAAATAACAAGGAACACATCAGGATATCTAATAACATTAAGGAACCCACTAGTAGGAGAAGACCCCAAGACTTAGACAGGTGCCTGAGTGTCCTACTAGTAGGACCTGGAGAAGACACGAAGACACGGAAAGCAACAATATAGAGGATTGGACGCTGCCGGTTGGACGCTGCCAGAGCTGCTTAGATTTATTGACAACCTCATGGAGCTAGAAGTAGAAACAATGTTGGGATCAAGAGGCGAACGAGGAGAGGACCAATTAGACTTAGGAGAATTTCCAACCTCAGTCCAGGAACTGGTCCACAACTACGATCTACTCACTAGGACCGTGATCCAGGGCAGACCTGTAGAGGAAGTGGTAGCAAACCTGGAAGAAGAGAGAAGAGCAATTAAGAGAGCGCTAGAAGGCATAATTGCCTACAACCATGAGCAAAGGGCTATAGGGCTACAGCAAGACGTAGATATGTACGAGGCTAGACGAGTGCTAGACCTAGCTATACAGAAAGAAGTGCTATGTAAGGGTGTGTTAAATGTTATTAAGCATGGTTTGGAGCCGTAGGTGAGCTGTGATGTTCAAATTGCATAGTTGTGGAAGATTGTCCGGATGAGACAGCAGTTTTAGCCATTACCAGAGCAAAAGCTAAGCAAAAGATTAATTGGGAAGATCAAGAAAAGGCTAGGGAAGTGGCTTCCAATATTGGCCTTAGGTTTCTTCCTTGGGCGAGCATATTGTTGGACTTTGGTCATCTTGATGAAGGAAAATGGTCCCTTGTTTCAAGGACCTTGCCTACAATATATTTTGCCTCTAGATCTTATCAGATGCCTTGGTAAAGGGGTTTTTCTTACAGTAGTGGCATCTTAGAGATTAAGGGTCACACTAACTCCAATTGTGTGTCGAATGGAGGATTCAAAACTTATCAAATTCTGGCTACTTGTTAGGTGGTATCCATGGATGGGACATGCTTTTGGAGTGTTACAAATCAGGCTCAATCCCATCTAGCATAGGGTGAAGAACTCATTCATTTTCATACTATAGTAAGATGGTGAGAGGTATCTTCCACACACACCTTCTTTCAAATATTTCCAAATGGCACCCAACTAGGAGTTTCCATTGGCTCAACACCATTGCTTCCACCATATTCATGCTTCTTGTGGTCACTTAAGCTTAACTATCATGGCCTAGTTTTGAAGTGATAGTTCTAGTAGTAAGGAAACAATCTACCATCATCTTAATCCACACCTCAATATTAGTCTCAAAATCTTTCCCCTTGCTGTCAAACTTGAGAGGCTTGAATTGCTTAAGGAGAAATTTCTTCTCTTGAGTTTTGACACGGTCTATGGTACGTGCAATGCCTTGGATAATAGTACACAAAATTAGTCTAATATCGCTTACTTCAAAACTTCATGTAAAATTTTGCCCATTTGTAAGCAATACAAGACTAAAAGGCATATTGATCTTGCATAAATGGAAAGAGAAAAAAGAAAATATTTTATTCATAATTTCAATAGCCAAAAAAGTAATACATCATATAAGGATTTCTTCTACAATTCTTATTGATGAAATTTAGATATATCGATGGTTTTATAAACTTGATGCTCCAAAGAAAGTCTAGGATTTACTTACAGGGAAGGTCATGGTAACCTTCATTACAATAACTATTATGGCAAGAGTGACCTAGAATGGCAACATGCTTCATCAATATAACCTAAATTACTTTTACATGGATGTAGCTATTCTATCAAACTGGTTGTTGTAGAGGATAGTGCTTAATCTAGATTCGTAAAAAATGGATGATTTAACAAACCTGAGACTTTCCATCCACTAGATTTCCTTAAGGTTATTTTGGATGTACGCAAGATGATCAATGTTAATCAAGAGCGTACACAGTTTTGTATACAATATCATTCTTGATACAATGAAGAAGGATTGTAGATTTGTTCCAAGGTCCACATAAATCAATCTCTCCAATTGAAACCTAGAGAGTATATGGTATAAGAAACATAGCCTGAAACACTAGAAAATGCTACCAAGCTTCCTCATTTTGAAAAATCCATGATTGATTAGTGTTTAAACACTTCATACAAGTTGTCAACATAATCATAACATTATACAGGCTTGAAAATAATACTACCCATATTTTAGAACCATAAATTAATGTTTCTTTGATACCATTTGTGACATGGCTATCTAATGAATCCTTGACAACACGATTTGGGTAGTCCATCAAGAGATATACATAAGTGACTCCATTTAGAACTTCCATGGAAATATCCGAGCTTTGTAGTCCAGGGTCTCTTGAGTCTACCCTCATAGAAGAAGCTTTGCTCCATTTCCATGAGGATAGAGTTGTGACATAATTGACTCCAAGGTCTCCTAATAAGTCTTTTAGCATCGGTTATGGGTAACTGCTTATGCGAGACAACATATACCAAAGTAGATCCATATCACAGTTGGTTCAAAGAGAGCAAGAAACAAGGGGGAGCTAAATATGTAGGCCCCTCTCCCCATAGGTTATAATATCACTTTGATCCCCTAAGATGACACTAGGTTTGGATCTAAGAGGATGCTCTAAGATAGTCAACACTTGACTCTTTCGAGAAGTTCCTAATCTCTTCAAATTCTTGGTTGAGGTCGGGTAGCCTTAGGATAGGGGTGGTTACCAAACTTTGATTAAGCTTCTCAAAGCTAGATTGTTCGTTGGCAGACGTCCATGTAACGGAGACCTGTTTTTTGAGAAGGTTAGTGAGAGGTGCGACGATTGAGGCATAGTCTTTAATCAAGACTCTATACCAACTCGTTAGCCCTAGAGAGCTTCACACTTCCTCGATCGTTGTTGGGGATGGCCAGTCTTGTACATCTTGGACCTTGGCAGGATCCACTGAAATGCCATCTGTCGATACTATGAATCCTAGACATTCAATCTACTTCTTGAAGAAAGCACATTTCTTCTTTTTAGCATACAGTTTGTGGGCTCTCATTGTTTCTAGAGCTATTCATAGCTGTGGTTCATGGCCTTTTTCATTCTTGGAATATGTTAAGATATCATAAAAGAAGACGAGAAGAAAGTCATCAAGATAGGGTCGGAAAATGTCTTGCATCAACCTGTTGAAGGTGGCAGGAGCATTTATTAACCCAAAGGACATCATAATAGACTCATAATGACCGTACCTTGTGTTAAAAGAAATTTTAGGAATATCTTCCTCCCTAATTCTTATTTGCTAATATCCTGATCTGAGATCAATCTTTGAAAAGACCTTTGCTCCCTAGAGTGGGTCAACCAACTCATCTATCCTAGGAATTGGATATTTTCTTTTCACTATCACTTGGTTTAATACAAGGTAATCAATATAAAGGCGGAGTGTTGCATCTTTATATTTCTAAAATAAAACTAGGGCTCCCCATGGTGAATTACTTGGCAGGTTGTATCCCTGGTCTAATAGCTGCTTGAGTTGTTCTTTCACCTCAATGGCTTCAGGAATTGACATTCGGTAAGGTTGTTTGGTGATGGGGGCACTGCCTGGAATGAGTTGAATTTCATGATCTACTTCCCTTGATGGCGGGATCTCTATCAGGTCTTCTGGAAAAACATCCGCATATTCTTTTAGCCAAGATGGTTGATCCTTGGCTTCACTATCCTACTCAGCCTTGTTAAGTTTAATTAGATAGACGGGTAATCCTTTCTTTGGTCCTTTTACTATTCGGGAGGCTTTAGCCAGTTGTACCTTAGGGCTTCCTGCTTCTCCCTAAGTGGTTGCTTGTTCTCCCTTTGAGTTCTGGAATGTGTTTTGGCTCCTTCTGCAATGGATATGGGCATTATTTGGAATTAACCAATCCATTCCTAACAAACCCTCACAAGCCTTGAGGTTCATAATTCGGAAGTTCATTTTGGAAGAATTGCCACCCAAGTTAAATTCTACCCCACTAGTTTGTTGTCTTGATAGAACTTCTTTGCCGTTTGCTAATTCCACAAGCATTCTAGGTGCAAGAATAGTGCTTATGCCTAGCCTTTTTGCACATTTTGGTGAGATGAAAGAGTGCGTACTTCCACAGTCGATTAAAATTTGAAAGGATTTACCTTGATAATTTGCTGGTGTTTGAGTTACTGAGAATTGACGATTTGGGTCCTTATTGAGAGTAGCATGTGTTGAGAAGTAAGCATGGGAACTCTCCTTACATTGGAGAGGATAAGGGTAGCTAGGTGTAAATGGATTAGAGGATAGGGGAGAAGGGGAAACCCTAACCCCAACTTCTCTAGAGGCTATATAAACAACCCAAAGTATTCACTCACAGTTGAGGAGAGTGTTCTAGTTGTACCTTGAACAACTGACTAAGCAAGATCTTGTTCTTGTAATTGAGCTCTCTCTCTCCCTCTTGCGCACAATCTCTCATGCTTCGAACTCTGATTTGCAACATGGTATTAGAGCCATCTTTGATCCTTCAGCTTCCCTCAGCTTCCCTCAACTTCCCTATATCATTAAGTGCACATGAGCCTTTATTTTCAACCTCTTACTTCTTGACCACTATATCCACAGCCAGACCCACCTCTGATGGAGGACTTGGAGAGAACAAAGGAGGAGGTTTTAACTCAAGAGGTCTCCTAAGGAACTCTTCCCTAGCTCAAAGCATAGCAACCCAATACCACAAACCCCCACATTGGCCACACAGAAGGATGACATTGCATCAAATGCAAATTTAGTGCAGTTTCTAATAGCAACCTACCACGAGCTGAATCTCCTCTTGTAGAAGGTGCAATCATGGGGGTCACCACAGGGCTTTCAAAGCCCGTCCAGTGGGCTATCTCCCTCTAAGAGGTTTTGGAGAAATTCCTCCTGTGGTGGTTGCAATCAGTCAAACCCTAACTGTGGGTTTCTGGTAGCCATAGCCAAGGAGCTTCAAGCTCACTCATTTTTAGTTTTTCTCAACTTGGGCATTATCAATAGTGATTTTAATCACTGAAAAACACTTGTCAAGATTTTTTCCTGCCCTATAAAGCTTAAATACAGAGTACTTCTCATTCCATGGACACTATTAAGCGTGTAAAGATCAACCTACATTATGAGTACTAGAATGGATATTGGTAAGAGTGCTTCTTAGCACTACTAATACATTCAACTGATGATCCTTACTAGTTGCTACTATTAAATCAAATAAATGAGTGTTATTGTGCTCTCTCTAATTCATTCCACAACATAGAGTTGATTGATAAAACGTGCTCCACCAAGAACTCCTCTAATAGGCCACATTATCAAGAGGAGCCTGAAGTCCAATTGAAACTCAGCTCATTGAAACCTAGAAAAATAGTAAAGCTTAAATCAAGGATTATTCGAAGAATAGGACCTCCAAAATCATATCTTGAGATATTACATATGTATGATTTTCAACATTTTTCATCACTACATCTTTAAAGTTGGTTATCATTTGTAGGGCTATCAGTTCTGCTATTTGGTTTGTACTTGGCCACTCGTAAAGGACTAGACACTGCCATTGCTCAAGGCAATAGGTAAGACCTTCCTATAATGGCCATGACCTACACATATGTAAGGCCTCAAATTCAAAAGTTCAATGGAAAAGATTTCCATCCTTGGCAAGTCTTGGTAAAATATAAAATGATGGAACAAGGCTAATGGCCCTCCATAAAAGGGACCAAAGTTATTGACCCATGCAGTCCTCTTGATGTAGAAGATGATGAAAGAGCTCAATCATCATCATGCTTCATTTGGATGAATCTTTAATTCATCAAATTGACCAACTCTCCATTGCCAAGGAGAAGTGGGATGAGCTTGAAAGGCTCTATGGGGCTACAAGGAAGAACTCCAAGATCCTTCTAAAGATTGAGTTTTTTAGCTTGGAGTACAAATAGGGAGACGATCTAAGCAAGTTTATTTCACATGTGAAGGGGCTCATGGCATAGTTGGCTTCTGTTCAAGCACCAATTCATGATGAAGATGCCATTGCCATCCTTCTGAAGTCCATGAAGAAGGTCTTTCTAATTCTTGTGGTGACTACCCTAACTAATATCCCGAACCCAACATTGGCAAGTACCATCCAGTCTTGCCTGGATGAAGAAAAGAGAAACCACACTGAAGGGACATCAACATTTACTTCCTGTGAGCAAGTGTTAATCCATACAGCTTCTACTAAGTGCTCCTTCTGTCACAAAAAAGGGCATATTGTAGGCAATTGCTTGAAGAAATATCCAGTCAAAATGAAGTGCAATAAATGCAAAAAGACTGGGATGTCCCCAATAAGTGTCCTAGTGTTCCAGAAGTACCTAAGGAATTGGAGGCCAACTTTTCCTCCCAATCTACAGATGACCAACTCTTTTGAGTCTTGTAACACTCTCTACCTATAACCTTATTTTGTAGCTTCATTTATAAAGGCATCTCATTGTGGATTAAGGGAGGGCATCCTATCATGCTTTATCCAATGCCACCTGGCATTGAGGGGGGGTGTTCAGAAGTAAGCATGGGAACTCTCCTTACACTGGAGAGGATAAGGGTAGCTAGGTGTAAATGGAGTGGAGGACAGGGGAGCAAGGGAAAACCCTAACCCTAACTTCTCCAGAGGCTATATAAACAGTCCAAAGTACACACTCACAATTGAGGAGAGTGTACTAGTTGTACCTTGAACAATTGAGTAAGCAAGATTTTGTTCTTGTGCTTGAGCTCTCTCTCTCCCTCTTGTGCACAATCTCTCATATTTCCAACTCTGATTTGCAACAACGTGTACTCTGGCTCTTTCCATATCGAATTCCATTGTGGGATCTTTATAATTACTGTCCTCCTTTAGATTTATTCTAGCAACCTTTTCCCTTGCAACTTGGCTTTGCCTGCAAAACTGACCTTGGCCAAGCTTTTGGCACTGCCTCTTGAAATGTCTTGGTTCGTTGCAACCTTGGAGTCTCATTGCTCCTTCTTATGGGTATAAAGCTTCCCATTGTATTTGATTTGGCCTTCTTCGTCTTGTTTGGTTGGTATTGTCCTTGGGCTCTTTTTGCATAACCTTGGAAGTTGCCCTTATTCTGACTGTTTCTATTCCAAATTTGTATATTTCTTGGTCTTTGTTCAATCTCCTGAACTATTGGAGCTGCTCAAATCAATGCATCTTGTAAATCCAAAGGTCTCATTGATTCAAGACGTGTATTCAAAGGTGGATTTAGACCATTGCAAAATTTGGATACTTGTTGTGAAAAATCCATTGTCGGTGCATATTTTAGAAGTGTTACGAATTTAGAGTAGTAGGCTTCTAGGCTTAGGCTTAGTTGCTTTAGATTTAGTTGCCCATCAAGAGATGTCCTAGGAAGCGCTGTTCGGGATTTTGATAAAATCCTTAGAGTTTGCTAACTAGGCTCGCTTGAGTCTACCTCGCAAAAGTAGTGGAAGTTTTGGCCACTCCCTCGAGGATCCCCGACCTAAGTTTTTCTAGTCAAATCTATTACTAGCATCTAATTAATATTAGAAGATACTAAAGTGATGTGAGTCACTCTTTCTAGTTTCTAATGGTCCATAAAGTGTGATTTTTATTCCTTCTTAGGAAAGATCTTGGCTTACCGAGACCACCCAACCAATAGGTCTAGATCTTATCCTCTTACTTCCCTCGAGAGAGTAGTTTTAGTTATTTAATTATCTACCACTTTAGGTTCAACATATAAAATCAGATTCCTTGAATTATCTCATGATACAAATTTGTTACACGCCCTTAATTCATGATAGAAAAACAGAGTAAAGCAATTCCTTTTTAATAGTTCCTTAAAATAATGACATTTACAATATTTTCTATTCAAAATATTATTCTCTCCAAGTTTCTTTCCCTAACTAGTATTGGAACTTCCAGATCACAGTTTGAAAATCGAAGGGTAGTTGGCACTTCGTAATAGCTTAAGGAGTTTATGACCAGAGCCCCTTGGTATCCTCACCTCCTCCTTCCGAGTAGAGTTCCCTACAATAAGACCTTTCACACCATAATTCATCTAAACTCACTAACACGAAACAAAAAAACAAAAACCCCTTGGAGTAGGTTTTATTCACGCTGGCCTTGGGGAGGTCTAGCACCATCAAGAACATTGCCTTAGTTAGTGTTTTGTGTTCACCAAAATACTGCCTTAGTCCGACGATCTGTACTTAGTCATCCATCTTTTAGCTTGATGATTTTAGGAAAGATCAGTACCTAGTTTACAATCATAAACATCTTATTTCGAATGCATTATACATAAACTTTTAACAAGTTTATTTCCAAGAAAAATATTTTCTTTTAAAAAATAATAATATTGAGGAAAATTAGCATAACTAGCAAAGTAACTTCGAGACAAATCAACATAAGTAGCAATACCTTCCAATAGTTTTCCTAGACTCTCTCTTCCTTGGGGATTAGTTTGGATTGAATTTAAGCAAGAATTTCATACGTGAGGATAACTCCCTTGGAGTTTCGTGGGTCTTTACCCGCAATAAAAGAAAACCTTGATTAGTTTAATTACGAACAATATCATTTGGCAATTGCATCTCAAGGTCTCTTATATACTAAGGATTAGCGTCCGTTATTACCCATCAGGGATTTCATTTGATTGATACAAAAATAAAAAATATTAAATATTTTAGGGACACAGGATCTTTCTTATACTCGGATAGGTTCATCTTGTATTATAGACCCAAGTTACCCCTTGGAATTCGCAGTTAAGAATTCCTCAAAGAAATTATATGCAGGAATCGAATAAAATCTTATTTTACGCATGCATCTTCTGTTGCCTATTCATGGGATAAAGGCATGCTAGCTGTTTTTATTTTTAAAAAATTAGTACTTGAAGATCCATGACGAGTGCTTGGTTGATGGTATTCGTGGCTTCGTTTGTAATCCCCATACCATTCTGTTTGTCGTAATTGTGTCCACAACATTATTGGCAACTCCTGTCTCCTCGACCTTCGTAACTTTCTTCTTCGTAGTCTTTAATTGCGGCACCACAAAAAGGGGAACTTAGCGAAGGAATTTAGGGGTAATTAGATTGACGGAATTTTGATTGATGATGGAAAAAAGCGATTACCAATAATTTTGAGAAATCAAAAAAAGAGTCTTGATTTCACAAGAAGGAATAGGATAGAAGAGATGGATCAATTGAATTCGAGAGCTCGCGGAGTATCCTCCTTGTCTTCTTGACGAGAAATTCCCATGCTCGCACTTCTCTTGCCTCACACCCTCTTGTTCTATACTTCTGAGAAGGGCCTCTCCCCTCTTGCTCGGACTACTCTCAATGGCTCCCCATGCCTCTTATTTATAGTTGAATTAGAGAAGAAGGATTGTGGCTAAGAGGAAGAGTTCTTTATGGAGGGGATCTTGGCAAAATCAGCAATCTGATGCTCATACCACAAATCTGATGGTTCAATTAGCTCCGAAAGGGGGGTAAAACCTCAAGACACCTGTCCAGGACACCTAGTTAGAATTATTTCAAATCACTCCTTCTTCTTCTCCCTGTTTGAAGTGTTGTTTGCTGCCTGTAAACTACGATTGTAACATGCGTGATTTCGCCAATCCTTCTTTTTGCATTAGATCTCCAAAATTGGCTGAAAAAGCCACATGTTTTTTTTTACATGACACCCTGTTCTAGAAGTCTCCATAGCTTTTTAGGATATTTACAATAACTAATATCCAAAATATGCTAGTTTTGTTCCAAAATCTAGTATTTTTGGACCACTAATGACTAATATGACTCATAAATCTTGTTTATGCGGTAACTTACATGATGGGTGGCTATAATCCTTGTCAATCCAAAAAATGTCGGGTTACGATCTTCATGTCTTTTTGCTCGATATATTCTCTATTTAATGATTTTAGATTTCTTGAAGTCCATTTTGCGAGAAGTTGGAAAGATTTTAAATTAAAGTCAGGATATCACAAAGTGACCATCAAATTCCATCATGGGCTTGGAAAACCTCACAAGCACCCTTGCGTGTAACTTTTCCATGGCTTCATTGGTCACCTGACCACCCTCATCATCATAATAGTTACACATGGTTGATTGCAAGGGGAAAATGAGGCACCACATTTGACACTTTATGATGTTGCAGGGGGTCTCATAACTTCACTATTGTCATGTTGAGATGGATAAAAGGTGTGTTCATGGTACTTACCATGATGGATCAAGACTTTTAGTAAATGTGTTAATCATCTACAATGCATGCCAAAAGTGATTGGGACACCAAACGCCATGGAGATATGCTAAGGAATAAGGGTGGATGACGATGATGATGAGGTGTGTATGGGCAACTATGTAATGTATAATGCACATATGTGTAGGAGTGTGATGGTGGTGTGGTAATATTTGGAAATTAGTGAATATAATAAGTTATATAGTAAAAGGAGAGACATCCTTAAAATTGAAGGGAGAAATATTCTTTGAAAATTTGAAAAGGTAGAGAGGAAGAATCTAAATTTGGTCATTCACATGACAATTTTGCTTGTTGATGAGACCCAATCCTTAATAAAATGTTAATGTTGATTTATGCATGTGCAAAAATTACAAGAGTTTATTGTTGTTGTTGGCCTATTCTCACCTTTTGTCCTCTTTGAAGGCCTTAGGGGTGATGAGCAGTACCATTTTGGTTTTTAACAAAAAATAGAAAATCAAAGAGAATAATTACTACGGGAGATAAAACTGAAAGGATCTTATTGCATAGGTAGTAATTATCCTATGTGCACAAGTTGATGAATTGAGCTGCAAAGTGGGCATTAAGTAGTCATTACATTATGTTATATGAATGGAAGCTTTCTCCATCCAAGATTTTTCCTAAAGTATACTAATGCTATTGATGGGCAACATCTTGATAGTGATCATTATTTGGGCCATAGTTTGTTGACTACTCATATTTTCATGTTATAGTGCTTCAATTCTCTTTTTCCAATCCATTAGAGATATTCAAATGATTGAGTTCCAATAACCATTTCTTGCTACTTACATTATCAAGCCATGTGATGTCCATTGTGCTACATATTGCTATGACACACATTTGGCAATGTTATGACTATAATTTCTTTACTTGGATAGAGTCATGTCTATGCCATCATACATAGTTGTTAAACCAAAGAAGTCGTGTGGTGTATTTATGTAATATAAAAGAGGTGTTAAGCAATGACTATTAGAGAATGAAGAGGAATGGCACAATAAAGAAGATGCCAATGGTAGCAAATAGTAAGCAAAGTGGTCAATCAAGGTCACTCCTACTTTTGTGGTGAAAATCGATTACAAATAGAGAGTGAGAGAGAGAATCTTGTATGGTTGATGATACTCTGGTAGTTTGAGGATTAAGCCCTTATATACATAAATACTTTTTCTTTGTCAAGTATGTGTTTATACTTAGTGTACATTGTATTGTGTGTGAAAGAAGAGGAAAAAACCAGAAAGGAAATATTTTGGCCTCTATCTTTCTTCTTGTATTCTCGAGTGAGCTTCCTCTTGTGTGTATGGTGCATGCTTAGCATAAAACTCAAGTAAGTATCCCCGCCATGCAATTCGTGACATGGTAGTAGAGCGGCATCACTAAGAGAGGTTATTTTTGAAGGTCGAAGTAAAAAATAAGAAGCAAGGATTTGAGCAAGCAAGAAATAGGTAAGAAACTCTTCCATTCTTCCACTCTTTCTCTTGGATAGTGCTTGTGGAGGTATCGAAAGAGTAAGGCATAGCTAAAATCTCAGATTACTATGAGATTTGGTGTACAAGCAAAGCATTGTATGTTCTACAACATAGCCCTTTAGGACTTTTCCATTGCTTTTTTGGCCATCTGAGGCCATTTTCTGTCCCAATTTACATTCATAAGATTACAAGTAGTAGTTTTGGAATATACTACGATTTTGGTTGTATCAACTAAAAGTGGGTATACAGGTTAAACATTTCAAATTTGTAACTCTTGAGGTGTTTACCAGAAAGTAAACACAAGTTTTATATATAAACAAGTTGCATATTACATGCACTATTGAGCAACCAGTGAAAGAGAGGCAACTTGCTGTGTTGTTGTGTACAGTTGTTGTAAAGGGTTACATAAGACTTTGTTATTGTTTTATATCAATTTTGTGAAAATGGTAGAGAACAATGGAAACCCTATCATTGAGAAGTTAGAAAAAAATAATTACCCATCATGGAAGTTCCATGTGATGAACTTCGTTATTGAAAAATACCTTTATGAGTTCGTTTCACGTGAAGAAAGAAAACTGGAGCTAAGTAATCCTACAACTATAGAATAATTAAAGGCATGGAAAGAATGGAACACAAAAGATAAAAAGATAATGTATTAGCTATTTGTAGTCATTGATAATACTATGCTAAGACATATTTGAAATGAAAAAACTTCACATGTAACTTGGATAATTTTTGAGAATATATTTTCAGATAAATGCACAAGCCCAAAAGATTCAACTCAAGCAATAGTTGAATACTTTGAAGAAATGAAAGATGTATATAGAGGAGTATGTTTTGAAAGTGAAGATTTGAGCCATTGTTTAATGGTCTACGCCTACTTCTGTACATGAAGTTAGAAGTTTCTTGGGCCTATGTTCATACTATAGGAGGTTCATACGAGGTTTTTCATATGTTGCATCTCCTCTACATGACCTTACTAATAAGCAAATGCCTTTTTGCTAGGGATCAAGGCAACTACAAGCCTTTGAAAGAATTAAGTTTCTTGTGACTCAAAAACCAGTTCTCATAGTTTCGGATCTTCAAAAACCTTTTGAAGCTCACTGCGATGCTTCTAGGGATTGCATTGGAGCTGTGCTTAACCAAGAGCATCATGCAGTAGTATTTGAGAGCTAACGCCTCAAGGACCATGAGCTACATGCTCCAATATATGAGAAAGAGCTTATGTGGTGGTATATGCTCTTCAAGTATGGAAACACTATTTACTTGGTGCAGATTTTGTCATTAAAACAGATCACCAAAGTCTAAGATACTTCCTCACTCAAAAGAAGCTCTCAAAGAAACAGATGTGTTGGAAAAATTTCTTATCTATGTTTCATTTTCAAATCCTCCACATCTGGAACTAAGAATGTGGTAGCAGATGCTCTATCACGGTGACCTCGAGTGAATGCAATCACAACTGTTTACCATAACGAGTTCATGGATTTACCCAAAATGTATGCAACTGATTCTGACTTCTCAACCAATGGGAATTCGAGAAGGTCAGTCGATTACACCTTACTCAATTCGAGATGGTTATTTGTATCATCATCAAGCAATTTGTGTAGCATTACCATTGAGACACAAGGTAATGGATGAATCACATGCATCTCCATATGCTGGACATAGGGGTATTCTACCATTACTCAAGCATTGTGTAATATTTCCACAACGAAATATTAATGACTCTTGATCCCATGCAAAAGCAATTTTGAGTGATCTTCCGCAACAACGAGACTCTGGCCTAAAAGTGCTCCAGCCTCGTGCATTAATATTACCATTCCCGCATGGTGCATATGAATCCGTGGCTCGAAACCGCAAGCCACCCTAGGAACACCCCTTCAAGGGACAAAAAAGATAATGAATTAATTGCAATTTTTTTTACAAACTCCCTCCCCTTCACCTGTTGCATGGTGGGGAGAGGGAGTATGTGTTGGTGGTGGAGGGACATGGGAGAGGGGAAGCATGCTACCTGCCACTTGTGTGGCTACACCCCCCCCCCCCACCTTCACCCTATATATGAATCCCCCCTCCCAAGCTTGAGGAGGGAGAGGAAGGGATCATGCTGCTACCACTACCATGAAGGAGATTGCCCGTCATCAGTCCGCCATTGCCGCCAGGCTGCCGTTGCCATCGTCATCATCGTCATCATTGTCATCATCATCATTGTCTCCCTCATCGTTATCTTCACCATCTTCATCATCATCTCCACCCATCACGTCCCACGTTATCCCTGTTATTCAAAAGCTTGAGAAGCTTCTATTGAAGCTTCTCTAGACCCGGCTCACCCACGGAGTTGGATTGCCTAGTCCGTGTTCCCCAAGGTCTATTTCCTATGCCTGGAGGGAGATCTCGAGCAGTAGGCAATTTTTGAAATAAAAAAAGGGGACCAAGGAGAGTTTTCTGAGTCGAGATCTACTTCATCAATGGCTCCTAAGCAAAAGTCGAGAGGAGCGCACGCGGGAGCTTCCACCCAAAGTACAAGAGTGGACAACGCCCCGATATTGAATGCCCAGGTTTTGAATAATATTCCTGCATGGAAAGGTTGCATAAAGCATGTTTTAATTCACATAGAAAACTTAAATGCATTGGAAAATTTATATACTCGTTCGATTTACAAAGTTTAGTTGCATGACGAGTACTCGCATTTGCTTGCACTTCCATGGTCAAGGGTAGTCACATTTTTGAACGTATGGTGCATAAGTTAAAAGATGGAATTGTGCGAAAGCATCCTGGTTGCATCTCGCAAAGGATAGGGCTTATGACACATAATGCACTTACATAACAAATTCCTGGTTGTGACTCGTATAAGATAATTGTAGATAGACATTAAATGATGCCCAAATAGTTGCAACGAAAGGAAAAGATTTATGAACTTTGATATTATGCAATTCGCATGCAATGTTAGTTATAGTTTAGGTTGAGTTAAGTGATAAAGGAAGGATTAAATCAATGATGTATTCATTAGCGTCTGGTCATGAAAGAATGATGCATCTATGCATAGAGTTCCTTTAACAAAGTTCGAAATTGGGAAAAGGATGCATCTGCATCAAAAATACTAAGGCTTTGAATTCGATACATCAACATAAGGTTTATAAGAATTAGTTCTGAATGTCAATCATTATAGTATAGGGCAAGGAAAAGAAAGATTATTGTAGATCCTATAAAGGCAAAAAGATCTATGGTCTTGAAATTGCATGGAATGGTACATCTCACACATCTTGCAGTTACTTTCATCTTTTAAGGAAAGTCTTGCGGACTTTAGAAGAAAGTATTTGCATCTTTAAAAGGGAAGATCATCTTCAATCATGGGTTGGTTAGATCAACTAAGTAATTTGCGTGTAATTGAGTAGCCTACATGAAATTCATAAAGGTATGATTAGTTAGCATATGACGGTCACCTCAATGTGCTAGGTAGGGGTTAAGCTATGTTAAAATTATGCCTAGTATCGCACTTAGAATGCCGATTTAATATTTTCAATCTTAAAAGTCTACCCACATTCATGAAATGTTAGGGTTATCAAAACAATCGTGCAAGAATGATCTAGGGTTCTCACCCTAAGGATCAGTTAACCAAATGCTAGACTCCCGAAAGGAATTTAGGAACCCTAGGGCCAAAACGTTTATCGGCCTAGTAGGGTTAGGGTTTGGATTGGGTCAAGAGGACTCCCAAGCCCTTATCTTGATCAAAGGAATTCTTGATCAAAAAAGGCCGTGCGAAGAAAGATATAATCCCACAAGTCAGATACTGACACCTATCTTGTGCTATAAGAAGCTACGTTGTATGCTCTTGTGTCTAAATCACAAAATAGTATTGCTACTTCTTAGACCAAGTTTGGCGAGTTCTAATTACAAATCTAATTTTCTAGAAGTTGAGTAGTCATCCTGTTACAACACTCTTCCTTGAAGATTGATTTGTCAAGCTAGGGTAGTAATGAATTGCCAAGAAAGAAATTGACCAACCAAGTTAGGGCGGCAAGGTTGCCCAGGATTTATTGACTATAATTTAAGGAAACCTAAGGTAGTGACAATTTGGGTCAATAGGGTATAAACCCTAACCTAAGGAAAAAGGGTACACAAGCAACTCAGCTTACGAAACCCTTGGGATCTTGCCAAGTCGTGATTGATCCAGGATCGAATGCTGGAAGTATTAGGGGAGAAGGAATCACACCATAGCAGTTGGCCGTACGAACGACCACTGGAATGCTCGTGATTGTACACTTAGGAGCATTGTTTGTACTTCTTTGCTCAAGGAACTAATGTCGGAAAAATAATTAATGCTTCAGGTTAAAAGCTTGGAGGGAGAGGCAGTATCAGTTACCTCCGACTGTCTGCCTTACCCTATCCAAGGAGGTTGTTAGAGCCGTGCCAGATATGTGGACCGAACCCGCCATGAGAGGTCTCTCCATGGGTGCTACTTGGAGCAGGATGACGCTTGGGTGCCAGGGGAGGCTTTGGTCCTAAATTCCTTGCCTCCGAATCTTGCACAAGATACCGACGTGACTCAAGATGGGATCTCGAGGCCCGTATACTAGTCAACGGGCGAAACTTGGAATAGCGATCCCTAAGGATTGCTGGGATAGCCTTCGGGCAGGTTATTTGATGTATTCCAAAGAATGATAAATAAAGATCAAATGTTGAAAAAGAAACTTGCTTGACATTGTTTTTTTGTGTCAGTGCCTAAGTTACGTGAAGGAATCAGTGATTAATTGGTTAATTAAGGAAGTTGTTTTTGCTTGTCAAACTAAATGTGGTAGGTAATTAGATAACTAACCAACCTGAGGAAAGTGCAGTGTCGGGACTCTAGGTCCATCCTATGGAAGGGTGGTCCCGATTGGTCGGGAACTTTTCTCAAAGGAATTGACAGCAAGGTAACAATGACCTAGAATCGATAGAGTTAGAGTCCGGATTTGTGCTGTTTTAGAGGAACGGAATGGGACCATGCCTTACGGACAGAGAGGTTGAGCTTCACATCCCTCTTGTTTCCCATTCTCCTTGAACCAAGTGCAGTATAAATCCGCCTCGACCCCTGATGTTTCTGCGCAAAGTGGTCGTCTGGGGCCCAACGCTAGCTACTTTTAGGAACTTGACTATTAGGAAAACCCTGATACAGGTTGGTCCTAAGTGGGAACAGCCAGTTGCTTCCGCTTCATGGGTGGCAGACTCGGGAAGACCTTGATCACAAACCCCGTGACATTCCTTGTGAGTGCCGGGCGGCGCTTTCTAGACTCCTTCCTGATGGGCTGCTAAGATGTGTCCTACAAGGGAGAGGGGGACATGTTACAGTTGGTATCAGAGCCAACCAACAGGATCTAATATTTACAAGGGAACTTAATGAGGGAAAGTAGAGCAATGCTGCAGTTAAGAACATTTCCTTACTTACTTATCGATGCTGGCCTGCAGAGTCATGAAGCATGGAACAAATTCTTGGTGTTCCAGGTTATGTTTATGACTGCGATGCATGCTTCTGATTATCGAGGAGGCTAGGCATGATGAATATTCTAGATCACATCTACAATCCTTCATTCCTGTACGTGGAACGGAGATGGACAACTGAATTAGGAATATATTACATAGCGGCCCATCGACTTACGTACCTTCAGACCAACTTGAAGAGAATTAAGTAGATGGAGGATTTAAAGATCGTGAAGCTGTTCATCTTTGTCGAGGCTCACGCAAACGCAACCCTACATGTCAGCGGTCGAAAGATCAAGCATAACAAGTATGTGTACGAGGAAGTGACTCGAATAATCCCCGCCGACAGAATCAAGGTGTTGGGACGTTATGAGAAGAACGGGTATCAAAGGAAGGGATACCCTAAGCTTCCTATGACCTATCGATTCCTGAAAATCCATGACCCCTCTCCATATTATTACTCAGTTCCCGTAGCCGAATGTAACACAATCCTATTTTTCCCAAACTAATGTGCCAATCAGCTTGTTCTGCCTTCCCAAAGTAATTGTACTCAAAAGGGCTATGCCCACATGAATGAATAATATTTTTTAAAAAAATCACTGTCTGTCATGGCTGTAAGTGTTGGTAAAGGAGTTAAGTGATTAGGTCACTTGGCTAAAAGCTGAACTGGGCATATTAATGTAATGTGAGAAACGTTTAGTAAGTTTTTGACGTAAAGAATCTTATTGCTGAGGTGCAACCTCAAGTGCAGATTCCTAGTTCGACTCATGCACTAAGTATGGCTGTAATTCAAGAGAAGAAGTTTCTTCTCAAACAAATCAAGCCACCTGAATTTGATGGTAAGAGAAGGACCGTCCAAACTGACGCCGAGGTCTAGATCTAATCCATGGAGGATTATTTCGAGGCAGCAAGAACTGCACCTGCTAACCAAGCTATGCTCACCAAACTGAAGCTTACCGGTGAAGCAAGACTTTGGTGGAAACAATGGTGCAGAGACCAAGGGATCTCGAAAGGGTCAGTTACTTGGGAGAAGCTTAAAAAAGCTGTGTGAGGGAGATATCTACCGCCTCCCTACCGCACACGGAAGATGAGCGAATTCTATAAATTAAAGCAGCTTGGACTATCCTTGGATGCATACTATTCGAAGTTTGTCTCTCTCTTAAAAGTACGCACCACAAATGGATATGACACAACATGTGTCAAAGTTTTGTACTGGGTTAAATCCACCCATAAACACTCATTTAGAATCAATGCACCCAATGGACCTATAAGACGCGCTCATTCGAGCTGCACCGATAATATAGGAGGTGCAAACTAAGCCAAGGAATAACAGGACTTGGTCTTACAAGGATCAGAACAAGGGAATGTATAGGTCTCAGGCTAAGAGAATGCAGGGCCAAAATCAGGGACAAAGGAAGAAAGCTAGGGCCAACACTGTCAACAACTTCGTTCCTACCCAAGGTAATGGCCGCAAGCTCTGTTGCTTCCATTGCAACGAGCCTGGTCACTTTAAAAGGCAGTGTCCCAAGCTTAGCAGATGACAACGTCAAGGGCCATCCCAAGGAGCCGTCCATGGCCAAGGAGCCACCGTCATGGCCAGAGAGAGAACCTCCAGTGTTGCCAACAAGGAGCTGGGTGATGAAGAAGATCCATCCATGGAAGCTGACATTGAGAGGGCAACAGTTCATGCCACTCTTCACAAGAAAGGTCCGAATAACCAATTCTCGGTGATTCAAACTCCATCGGATTATCAAGGTAAAAACTTCAAAAGCTTGATTGGTTGTGGCAGTACACATTCCTTCATTTCACCAGTCTATGCAAAAAGATTAGGAATAGCTACAAAAGATGCACCTACCTTACTTGTGGAATTAACAAATGGTCGTGAGGTCACTTATACCAGGCAAACTGCTAAGCTAAGATTACTACTGGGTGGAAAGTTAACTTCGATCAGATTCAGGGTAATGAACCTAGGTTTCCACGAATGTTTGCTCGGAATGGATTGGCTAATACCCAATGACGCCCACATTCACTATGGAAAGGGCCAAGTCTCCTTTCAAAATTCTAAAGGGGAACTGATTACAACTCAAGGAGACGCTGGTAAGCCAAAAATTCAGCTGGCAAAAGCAACTCGGATAATAAAAGGAGTTAGGAAGGGCCTACTTGTCTATTTGATTAAGATAAATAAGCTAGATCAGAATCAAGAATCTAGGGAAGAACCCTCGTGGTTAAAGGAATACGCAGACGTATTTCCCGAAGAGTTGACAGAACTTCCTTCTCAAAGGGAAGTTGATCATGAAATCAAGCTGGCGCCAGGAGCTGCACCAGTCGCAAAGAGACCATATAGGATGTCCATCCCAGAAGCGATTGAGCTAAAGAAGCAACTCAAGCAATTGTTAGACCAAGGCTATATCCATCCTAGCAGTTCGCCATGGGGAGTTCTAGTGCTATTTCAGAAGAAGAAAGATGGAATGCTTCGGCTATGCAAACTATAGAGGGTTGAATCAATCGACCATTAAAAACAAATACCCCATCCCAAGAATAGATGAACTTCTTGACCATCTTCAAGGTGTGAAGATCTTCTCTAAGATAGATCTCAGTTCTGGATATTATCAGATAAGGATCAAGGAAGAAGATATCCCAAAGACGGCATTCAGTACAAGGTATGGACACTTTGAATTCCTAGTCATGTCATTCGGGCTAACAAATGCTCCTGCTACCTTCAACAGGTTAATGCAAGATATCTTTAGGCCCTATCTTGATGACTTTGTACTCGTCTTCTTTGACGATATCCTAGTCTACTCCAAGCAGGAAAAAGATCATGAACCCTAGCTTTGCATTGTTCTTGAAACAATGAGAGCACACAAGCTTTATGCCAAGAAGAAGAAGTGTGCATTTTTCAAGCAACAGATCGAATATCTGGGATTCATTGTATCAACAATAGGAATTTCAGTAGATCCGGCCAAGGTCAAAGATGTTTTGGAATGGCCAACACCAACATCTGTCAAAGAAATACGTAGTTTTCTTGGATTGACAGGATGGTACAGGGTCTTTATCAAAAACTATGCTTTGATTGCAGCGCCTTTGATTGATCTACTAAAGAAGCAAGTATCAATTGTATGGTCACTTGCTGAACAGACCAGCTTTGACAAACTAAAGCAAAGCTTGGTATCAGCACCCATCCTAAAACTTCCTGATCTTAGTAAGGAGTTTGAAATGATAACTGATGCTAGCGCACTAGCCTTAGGATGTGTGCTCATGCAAGAAGGTTGTTCCATAGCATACTCTTCAAGGAAAGTGAAGAGCCATGAAAGGAACTATGCTACCCACGATCTGAAGCTGTTGGATGTCATCCATGCTCTCAAACTTTGAAGACACTACTTGCTGGGTAACAAATTTACCTTAGTGACGGACCACAAGAGTCTTAAATGGATTTTCACCCAGAATGAGCTCAATATGAGGCAACGTCGATGGATTGAAGTATTGGAAGAATATGACTTTGAAATCAAATACCGGCGTGGAAAGGAGAATGCAGTTGCCGATGCACTCAGTCGCAAGGCATTTTTGAATTCTCTAAGTTTTCAAGATCCATCAACAACAAGATCTCTAGCCACAAAGGTATCCATGCCAAACAACCCAATTCTTGAGCTAGCTAGAGAAGAGGCATGCCATGACCCAACCTATCAGAAATTGCTAAGGGAGATCCCCATCAAAGATCAAGACTCAAAGCTACAAACAAAGTATCAAGAATTCTCTATCAATAGTGGACTTGTCTACTATAGGACGAGATTATGTATCCCGGCAAGCCAATCACTCAAGCAAAAGATACTTTGGGAAGCCCATGACTCCCCTTTCTCAAGACATCCTAGCTATGCCAAGACCCTTAATCTGGTCAGGAAAAGCTATATCAGGATAGGCTCAAAGGTGACGTTCTCAAATATGTCACGGAATGTTTGTCTTGTCAACGCATTAAGGCCGAACATGTCAAAATGTTAGGGAAATTGCAACCACTTGACATTCCCCAAATGAAATGGGAATTCATTAGCATGGACTTTGTTGTTGGCCTGCCCCAAGTTCAGGGAGGATACAACTCCATTATGGTCGTGGTGGATATGCTCACCAAGGTTGCACATCTTATCCCTTTTAATACAAACTATAAAGCCTCAGACATCGCAAGGTTATTCATCAAGGAAATATTCAAACTACATGGGTTACCAAGAAGAATCATTAGTGATCGTGACTCCCTCTTCACATCACACTTCTGGAGGGCTATCTTCGAGGCCATTGGGACTCAACTCTGTTTTAGTAAAGCTTACCATCCCCAAACCGATGGTCAAACGAAACAAGTCAGCCAAGTCATTGAAGATATGCTTAGGGCACATTGCTGTCGTAAACCCAAAAAGTGAATTCAATATTTATCACTGGTTGAGTTTGCCTACAATGCTTCTTACCAACAAAGCATTCAGATGACCCCTTTTCAAGCATTGTATAGGCACGATTATCGTACTCCTTTAAGCTTTTTGAATCCAACCTTGAGGGTTGAAGCTTCAAAGTAGATGTTGGAAGACATGGATGACCAAATCAAATCAATAAGACAGGACATCCAAGCCTCCAAGGACAGACAGAAGGCTTACACAGACCTGAAATGGCAAGACAGATCCTTCGTTGAAGGAGATATGGTCTTCATTTGCGTATGCCCAAAGAAGAGTTCTCTATCCTTGGGTGAATGCAAAAAGCTAAGTCCAAGGTATTGTGGATCCTACAAGATTCTCAAGTGCCTAGGGCCTAATGCTTACAGACTGGAACTCCTTGAAAACCTAAAAGTTCATAATGTATTCCATATCAGTCTATTGAAAAAGTATGTGCCTAACCCTAGTCACGTGCTTGATGATCAACAAGTTGTAATGTCAAGTCAAGGAGTCCTTGAGCTATGGCATGACAGGATCTTAGATGTTAGGGAGAGGCATTTGAGATCCAAGACCCTGAGAGAATACCTCATCCAATGGAAAGATTACCCCAAAGAGGATGCCACTTGGATGGATGAAAGTACTCTCAACCAACAATACCCCTAGATCTTCTCGAGATGAGGATGTCTTGATTCCTCTAAGGGGGAGAGAATGTAATATTTCCGCAACGAAATATTAACGACTCTTGATCCCGTGCAAAAGCAATTTCGAGTGCTCTTCCACAACAACGAAACTCTGGCCTAAGTGCTCCAGCCTTGTGCATTAACAATACCATTCCTGCATGGTGCATATGAATTCATGGCTCGAAACTGCAAGCCACCATAGGAACACCCCTTTAAGGGACAAAAAGATAATGAATTAATTACAAATTTTTTTACAAACTCCCTCCCCTTCACCCGTTGCATGGCGGGCAGAGGAAGCATGTGTTGGTGTATGGAGGGGCATGGGGGAGGGGAAGCATGCTACCTGCCGTTTGTGTGGCTACCCCCCCACCTTCACCCTATATATGAACCCCCCCTCCCAAGCTTGAGGAGGGAGAGGAAGGGATCATGCTGCTACCACCACTGCCGTGAAGGAGACTACCCGCGGCGTCAGTCCGCTGCCGTCGCCAGGCTGCTGCTGCAGTCATCATCATCGTCATTGTCATCATCATCATCATCATCATCATCATCATCATCATTATCTTCACCATCGTCATCATCATCTCCACCCATCACGTCCCACGTCAACCATGTTATTCAGAAGCTTGAGAAGCTTCTCTAGACCCGGTTCACCTATTTTGTAGAGTTGGATTGCCTAGTCCGTGTTCCCCAAGGTCTATTTCCTGTGCCGCGAGAGAGATCTTGAGCAGTAGGCAATTTTTGAAATTGAAAAAGGGGACCAAGGAGAGTTTGCTGAGTCGAGATCTACTTCATCGATGGCTCCTAAGCAAAATTCGAGACGAGCGCATGCGGGAGCTTCCACCCAAAGTACGAGAGTGGACAATGCCCCGATATTGAATGCCCAGGTTCTGAATAATATTCCCGCATGGAAAGGTTTCATAAAGCATGTTTTAATTCACATAGGAAACTTAAATGCATTGGAAAATTTATATACTCGTTCGATTTACAAAGTTTAGTTGCATGACAAGTACTCGCATTTGCTTGCACTTCCATGGTCAAGGGTAGTCACATTTTTGAACTTATGGTGCATAAGTTAAAAGATGAAATTGTGCCAAAGCGTCCTGGTTGCATCTCGCAAAGGATAGGGCTTATGACACATAATGCACTTACGTAACAAATTCTTGGTTGTGTAAGATAATTGTAGATAGACATTAAATGATGCCCAAATAGTTGCAACGAAAAGAAAAGATTTATGAACTTTGATATTATGCAATTCGCATGCAATGTTAGTTACAGTTTAGATTGAGTTAAGCGATAAAGGAATGATTAAATCGATGATGTATTCATTAGCGTGTGGTCATGAAAGAATGATGCATCCATGCATAGAGTTCCTTTAACAAAGTTCAAAATTGGGAAAAGGGTGCATCTGCATTAAAATTACTAAGGCTTGGAATTCAATACATCAACGTAGGATTTATAAGAATTAGTTCTAAATGTCAATCATTATAATATAGGGTAAGAAAAAGAAAGATTACTATAGATCCTATCAAGGCAAAAAGGTCTATGGTCTTGAAATTGCATGGAATGGTACATCTCACACATCTTGCAGTTACTTCCATCTTTTAGGGAAAGTCTTGCGAACTTTAGAAGAAAGTATTTGCATCTGTAAAAGGGAAGATCATCTTTAGTCATGGGTTGGTTAGATCAACTAAGTAATTAGCATGTAATTGAGTAGCCTACATGAAATTCATAAAGGTATGATTAGTTAGCATATGACGGTCACCTCAATGTGCTAGGTAGGGGTTAAGCTATGTTAAAATTCTGCCTAATATCGCACTTAGGATGCCGATTTAATATTTTCAATCTTAAAAGTTTACCCACATTCATGAAATGTTAGGGTTATCAAAACAATCGTGCAAGAATGATCTAGGGTTCTCACCTTGAGGATCAGTTGACTAAATGCTAGACTCCCGAAAGGAATTTAGGAATCCTAGGGCCAAAACATTTATCGGCCTAGTAGGGTTAGGGTTTGGATTGGGTCAAGAAGACTCCCAAGCCCTTATCTTGATCAAAGGAATCTACAGAATAGAACAGAACAGGAACAGAGCAGAGACAGAACAGAGACAGAGGCTCTACAAAAGGTTTATAGAGAGTTACAGAAGGTCATCAGAGAACAATGGAACCTCATAACTCATACTAAAACCATTCCAGACTATCAAAAACTATTCAATAAACCTTCAAAATATTTCAACCTTCATCAATCATCAATCTATGCTTCATACAGAAGAAAATCAAAACAAACCAGAAGCTATACAGAAGGTATCAAAACCAATCAGAACCTCAACAGAACCTATCAGATCATCATAGAGCCTCATATTTCTACTAAGAATAATCATGAACTTCCAAAAAATAATCAATATAATCCAAAACACTCTCAAACACTTCCATTATCAATCATACATCACTCTAAATCCATAAAAAATCAATCATTCAAAACTCAAAAACAACAAAAATCAATCAAAATTTTAGTCTTTTTCCACTCTCAATATATCCCCACACTTAAAAAATAAGCGTCCTCGCGACCTAAGGAAAAGAATAATATAAGTTCACTAAAGAGCTCAATTTAATCTTCTTGAGTATCTTCAACAATTACTCCACCACGACCCCAACTTATCACCTGTATCTCTAGAAAAGAATACTACTAAAGGAAAACTTCATTATTCATTAACACATTTGATAAACAATAAAAAGTCATGATAAATTTGTAAAGGATATAAGAGGTTCTTCAACTCTCCACCGTAGGCTTGCCATCCACCATCACCATCAATAGTTGAAAAGAGAGCTCTCAAACAAATTATTCAACCAGCACGAACTCATCACATACAAATTATTACAACACACACACAAACACAACCATCTGAATGGAACCTCCAAAATATGTCTCATTAAGAAGCACAAAAGATACATCCAAGGGTATCAATGAAGATGATCCCTCTTAAAAGCTTGATGATTACGAAAGCGACCAGGGATAAAGACAACATCCGTTCTAGCAAAACAAGGTATCTGCTAGGTAGACAAAGGGCATGAAAATATAGGACATCCAACTGTTGGAAATCAATGTTCACATTGACATTTATACAAAGCTTTGGAGTGGCCTTTTGATCGTTATGGGAATGCCTATGCATATATGCTAAGTACCAAGCAAAATGGGCTATCAATCTCACTGAAGGATCTAGAGATTGTGAATATTGTTGAGAAAAATGGAGGTAATTTTGGTATGCTTGATTAGAAGTTGTCCAGTCCCTTGGAATTAATGGCCAATTAATCTGTGGTCCCGTAAGAGAATCAACTGAGCTCCATCCTCTTTTTCTCGGAATATGCTGATCGAATCCTTCGTACCCACTAACCAACTGAGGGGGTTGAGAAATAGAAGTGGTAGGAGATGCAAGTGGAATAAGTAAAAGAGGATGAAGAGATGGGTAGGCAAAATCATAAAATGAGGAATAAGCTAAAGAAGGAGTGGTTGAAGATTTAAGTGAATCAGTTTTAGGAAAGGTGCCAATTGATAAGCAGGAAAAGTAGAAGATATATGGATAGATGGAGAAGGACATGGCGGAGAAGGGGAAAAGACTCGATCTTCAATGAAAGAACAATAAGTAAAGATTGGAATTTGAGAAAAACCCTGAGGTTGGAAAAGGAGAGGTAAGATAGCTGCTGAGTTAGATTTATAAAGGGAAAAATAAGCATCATAGCGATGGGCCATTTTTTGGTAGTACAATAAGCTTGAAACAAAGGGACCTAAAATAGATCGTCGATGGTAGGGATAAAAAAAGGATGAATCAAATGGATGGTTCTTGGAAAGATAAGCTAGGAGATCCACCCTCAGTTGGTTAGTGCTCTGCACATAAGTAGAAGCTGTATTCTGGCGTTGGTTCACGACTACATAATCAATCATTGAATGCCATGAAGTGTCAGGGCAAGTAGCCACTTTAGAGCAATAGCACTGGAACATGTCATCTGTCCGCAACTCCAAATGGTTGACATATAAGGCAGCTTGTAAGAACACATCCCCCATGTACCAAGCCAGATCTACATCATCTGAAATTAACAGATCACCTCGTAGATACATATAAGACAGCAACATGGTATCCGTCGTCACAGAATCTTCAAAGACCATATAGAAAACTTCTGTCAGCAAATCAGAAGACTAAGCTCCACTCCAACCATCCTCTAGAAGAGGGAGATCCATCGTTGAGAGCTTAATATAGAAGGCCAACTTCTGCACTGATAGTGGACAAAAAAGGAATGGTCCAGAGGAACATACTCCTGAAATTGCTCAAATGTAGACCATAACAAATCCATCCTGGACTGCATTCTTTCCACTTTATCTTGAAACAATGGACATAATGTGGCCTGTCTTTGGAGAACTCCCAAGTCCTACTGAGATATAGAAGGAATCATAGGAACACTGGGGCTTGGAGGAATAGACCGTGACTGCGCTAGTTGGTCCTGCAACTACTTAATCTGGGAAGCTTGGGATTCCAATGTATGGTGAGTAGTCTGCAAAGCTGAGAGTTTCGTATCCAAAAGAGTCTTAAACTCTTGAGCTTCTTTAGACATTTTCTCTTTCTCTTCCGAAACTCTAGTGACCTCTAACTAAGCCTCTGCTAACTGAATTTTCAAAGAAGATATTTCTTCTCTTTGGGTCTCAATCATTTGTGTCTGCTACTCCATCTGCTTAAACAGATCGGCAAGAGTGTCTTTAGCAGAGGCTAACTCTGTGGTTGCCTTATGCATATGGTCTTTGGATTGCATCAATTCTTCATAGAAAGAAGCATATAACTGTTGAACAAAAGTTGTCATTGAGAGTTCAATAGAACTCTGGATGTCGTTACAAAGGAAAGGAATGGCATCCCCTAACACTAAACTATTCAGCGAAGGAACTGATATTTCCAAAGAACCCTCTCGATGTGCCCTGAATAAATTGTTGCATGTGAGGTAGGTAGGAAGGTCACTTCTAGAGGTAGCAGGAACTATTACTGAAGGAATGACTGGTGGAACTTTCTTTACCACATGCTTCAAGCTAAAGTGTTAATCACCTTCTTGACATCAAGGACCTCTTTGGTCTGCTTCTGTAACAGCTTGAGAATCTCATCATTTGAGAATAACTATCTGCCTGTAACAAAGGATTCTCCTTTGTTGTAGGGAAGAGACAAAGCCTTCCCTAACCCTCTAGGTGTCAAAACCATGGAAGTACCACGAACCAAGCCCAATTTCTTACTGTACGGCGCAAGAAACTCATCACATAGGGCTGGATTTTCTGGAATCAAAGGGAGTGAAGCAGCCACAAAAGTTGCAAGACCTGCTTTCGCGATAGGCTTAAAAGTCAGTAGGGAAGAATAATCCCTGCTGATCAATGGGACATACTGAACAGGAGGAGGAGCTTGAGGTGCCATTCAGATGGAATATACACACACACCAAACACAGACAATCACAACGACCTACAAAATAACAAAATAGCTATAAAAAAGAAAGCGATCAAAATAAGCACACACATGCGTAACTAACCAATTGACCATCCTAAACAACCCACATCTTAGAAAAAATTCGGCATGACCTCTACACATATGCGACCAAAAGCTTCATGCTATGCAACAAGCAGTCGCCCAAGACCCCGTATTAGGCAAAAAAGAAAAAGAAAACTATAGACCGCACCTGTAATCGTATCACACAATCAAACAATAATACCTCAAAAACCTAATCACGACATAACCAGAACTTTGATAAACAATGTCAGCTTAAAGGACTATACATGCCCATTGCACGAAGCGTATTTATTGAAAAGGGAAAAAAGTGCAATAAGGGGAATGATTTTAGTGAAGGGTTTGTTTTAAGAAATTATTAACAATGGTTGAAATTTTATTAGGTTGTAAATCTTAATAAGAAAACGGCAGTTTATTTTTAAATTGTTAGTTATAATTTATTAATGTGAAACGGTGCTTTTAACGAAACCCGGACTGCGATCCCTAGACTTAGGTCTCTAAATGCATATTCATTGATTAAAAATTTAATGTGTCTGAAGCGCTCTTCTTTTTGAGCGCGTGTATTTTTGTGACGAATGGTTTGTTTTTATTAAAAATTAAAGTGCCTCTGAAGTGCACGTAGTGCATGCAAAGTGAACGACAGGTTGATCTTAAGTTATTAGAAAAATGTGCGTTTAGCGCGAGCGCGCGTGGAAAAGTGGGTGAATAAAGTTCATTTTAACAATTAACTATGGTTAAGGGATAACCAAAATAAATAAAGCACGAAAAATAAATACCTGGTAGGGGTGTGGATGCAAGAGATTGAGGGCGCATCGAGTAATCCCAAATGCAAGGAATCCAACAAAAAAGCAAAAACCACTAACTGAAAAAAATAAAACACCTTATTATTTAAAAATAAAATAAAATAAATATCAAGGCAATGTTAGTCGGATCACATTTGGATTAGTTAATGTTAACTAGTGTTTGGGTGAGATTATTATTAGTATTATTTTTTAAATTATAATTTAGGTGTATTTGTATGTTGTATTTTGTATTTTTATATATTTTTTAATTTAAAAATGTTTGATTTATTAGAGTATCAGTCAAACCTAATTGGAAATGAAAACATCAGGCTTCAACAATGGATTTGTAAAATTTTTTAATTATTTTGTAATTTTCTAGCTTATTTTTGGAATTTAAAATAAAGTTTTTATGAATTTAGATTAAAAGTTTATCATTTGGGTCCAAAAATAATAGGATGATCATGTGCCAAGGTGTTTTTAGCTTATAAAATATTCAAAAAGTAGTCAAATGCATTGACAGAAATTTTTGTGATTTTTTTGAATTTAATTTTGATTTTTAGGGATTTTTAATGTTTTTTGCAATTTTTAGTGAATTTTAAAAAGATTTTAAATATTATTAAAAATTTTGCAATTAATTCTCTATATTATAATTAAAAAAATCAACCAAAAAATTACCCAATTTAGGAAGGAAAATTTTAGTAATTTTTTTGCTTTTTAATTAAATTTTAATACAATTTTAATGTTTTTAGGTATTTTCTCGGGTTTGTGGTAAATCAAAAGAGATACCTGGGCTGCATGTGAACATCTGTGTGTGCTTGGGGATGGCACGCACCACCGCACAGAGAAGACCAAACGCGCGTCCTTGTGCGTGAACACCCACTGGTAGCTCCCGTATACACAAGCACACCTAGACGCCTGTGAGAATACACGTAGACACGGAACCACCAGGCAGCAAGTGGCCTGCGTGGGGAGGGTAGGGGAAGAGGGGTGTAGGGGTAGGAAAGGGGGCTAGAATGAGGGAAACTAGGGTAAGGTGAAAAGGGGGGTTAAGGGAGGTTGACCAGGGTAGGTTAGGGAAATTAGGGGTAGGGGAGTTAACTAGGTCAGTTAGGTTAGTTGAGTCAAGTTAGGTTAGCTAAGCCAATTAGGTGAGCTAAGTCAGTTAGGCTAGCTAAGTTAAGTTAGTTAGCAAAGTTAAATAGGTTAGTTAGGTGAATTACTAGGTGAACTAAAGGAGGGGGTGGGAGAAGGAAGGAGGAGGCTGCGATGGAGGAGGAGGAGGAGAGGAGGAGGGTGGTGGTGCTGGCGGAGGAGGACGAGGAGGGAGGGAGGTGGAATATGGCGAGGAGGAAGGAGGGAGATGGGCGCGATGGGGCGGAGGGGCGACGGAGGAGAAGGGGAGGGGTGAGGAAGGAGATGGTGAGGAGAAGGGAGGGAGAGAGGGTGAAGGGAGAGGGCGATGGGAGGAGAAGAGGCGATGAAGAAGGGAGAAGAGACGATGGAGGAGGGAAGAAGCAAGGGTGAAGGTAGAGGGCAATGGTGAAGGAGAGAAGACAATGGAGGAGGGAAGAAGCGAGGGTGAAGGGAGAGGGCAATGGTGAAGGAGAGAAGACGGTGGAGGAGGGAAGAAGCGATGGAGAAGGGAGAGGGCAATGGGAGGAGAAGAGGCGATGGAGAAGAGACGATGGAGGAGGGAAGAAGCGAGGGTGAAGGGAGAGGGCGATGGTGAAGGAGAGGAGACAATGGAGGAGGGAAGAAATAATGATAGAGGAGGGAAGAAGCGATGGAGAAGGGAGAGGGTGATGGTGAGGATACGACCGAACATGTAAGTTGGTTGTTATTATTATTATTATTATTATTAATTATTATTTTAAAGGGGATTATTTGTTTGTTTGTTTTTTTTTTTTTTTTAATGTGTTTTGTTTTGGTTTGTAAGGGTTATTGAAATAACATGGATGGGGCATGGGGGTGTGGGATTGCAGGTGTTTTAAAAATTAAATTAAATTAAATTTAGTATTATGTTGTGTGTTGTGGGGTTTGGGTGATGTTGTTTTGTTTTGTTTTTTTTTTGGTTCGTTTTTTGTTTTTTGTTTTTTTGAAATCCATTAAAAGGTGAGCGCACCCCTGACCCGCGCGCATGCGGAGGGCGAGAGTAAAAAAAATTGCATCTACGGGATCAGACGGGGTGGGGACGGCAACACGCAAGGCACAGAGGCCATAGGGGCGGTCTGAGGCGTTGAAAACTTAAAACAGGCCCGTTCATGCGCGACACGAGAGACATGGCCACACGTCAAGAGGAAGAAAAATTAATAAAACCCAAACCATACACCGGATCAAAAGACCGTAAAAAGGAATAATGTGCCGGGAGATGAGGAGAAGATGACATAAAACTGCAACACGGGTTCTGGGGCAAAATCAGGGTGTTCACATGGAAAAAACACGAAAATGGCTCCAAAAATACGTACGAGGATGAATATGGAAAAATCCACTTGCCGGAACGCAGGGCAGAAAGAAGGCAAAATACGCCAAATAATGCGCCCGACGAACCTATAATGGCAACACACGGTTGCGATCGAGAGAGGACGCGTTCACATGGAAAAAACCCAAAAACCGTACTCGAAAAGGAATTCAGAAATTAATATGGAATGATCCGTGTTCTAGAATAGAGGACAGTAAAAAGGAAAAATGTCCAAAAAAATATAACCGTCGGGGCTAGCACATCAAATCGCAATTCGGATGGGGTTAGAAGGCATTCGCATGGAAGAAACAAGAAAATTGCGCTTAAAAACACCAATGAAAATTAATAACAAAAAATCCAAATGGCAAAACAAGGCAGAGAAAGAAGAAAAATTGTGCAAGAAGAGTCACCGGACAAGGCGATCTAGTCAGAATGGAATTCCGAAAAGAGTAGGGCAGGTTCACATGGAAAAATGTTAAAAATATGCACGAAAAATACACGAAAACTCACAAAAATTAATAAGGGACAACCTGTACAGTGAAAGGACAGGGTGTAAAAAGGAAATGGGTCCACAAGAAGGCATAGGGCTGGTGCGTTAGATTATTGTTTTGAAGCAAGAAGGACGCGTTCACATGGAAATATATCTAATGAGCGGGAATTGCTTCAAAAATTAATAACTCAAAAATGGTAAGTCGGAACAAGGGGATGTAAAAAGGAAAAGTGTGATAGTCAAAGGGACAAACTGGGTTATGACGTTGGATATCAGGTCCAATGAACGTAGGATGCGTTCACATGGAAAAACATAAAATTGTTCAAAATGGGATAGCGGCTGAACTGTAAGTCGGAACAAGGGTGTATAAAAAGGGAAAATGGCCAGTTTGAAGGGACGAACAAGGCTATAAGGTTGGATGTGAGTCTCAATGAACGTAGGGTGTATTCACATGGAAAACTGTCCAATGTATAGGAAATGCGTCAAAAATTAATAACTTAAGAACCATTGGTCGGAACAGGGATTGGTAAAAAGAAAAAATGGGTAGTTTGAAGGAACGAATAGGACTGTAAGGTTGGATTTGGATTCCAATGAACGTAGGATGCGTTCATATGCAAAACATTAAAACAAGGGATAAAGGGAAATAGGGAAGGAACGCCCCAAAGGGTGGGGTAAAGCTAGACGAGTGGGTGGGAAAGGGACCCCATGAGGGCAGAAAGAGGTCATGGCATACATGCATGATCAACTTGAGGCATATGCAGGGGGTATGCACATCGGATGCGTAGGGACGTGTCCCCACACTTAAAACCTTTACGGACAGAGTAGATTAATCGACACGGTCACAGACTTGTCAACCGTCTGGACACTGGCGTCGCCACACTTAAAATATGACGTACACTTGCAAGCATAAGGAGAAGGTTAGAAAGACTTAGCCCGTTTCGTAGATGGTCGAAGGAACCATCACTACTACAGAAGGATCGGAGTCGGCTGCAGGAGAGGTGCCACGGCTCGCTCTAGTGTCCAGCCAGCATAGCAAGGACCATGCAGTAGTACCCAGGGAGGTAGCTGGTTGATGAAGTCCATCGAGCGAGGTGTCCTTGATGAAGGATAGTCACTCAACTCACTGGCACTCATATGGAATGAGAGAACAGTCACTCGCCCCATAACTTACATCACTCGAGGTAATATTAATGGGAACCCAGATCTCACACTCAATTTAGGAATCGACAAGGGGGTGGTGCAAAGAGAGTGAAGGGGAGCTACATGCTCTACCCCGAGACCTACGGACCACTTATTGCTCAAGTGTTTCGAACCGAGCGGCCATGGCTACCTCTCACATAGCCGACGCGCAATGCCTACCTTATGGGTGTAGTGAGCTTACCTTGATGCTTGATCGAGTACCCTCCTCTTTCTTGCACACCGGTAGCTCCATGATCCTTGAGGCAAGCTCAAGCAACCTCAATCCCTCTCCCATGAGCTTCATCCTCCATAGCCACGCGCGAGACAAGAGAAGAGAAGAGAGGAGGGGAAGATGAAGAGAGAAGATGGAGAGCTTCTTCTCCAAGATCCCTCACTCTCACACAATCACTCCCTCACTCCCTCACACTCTCTCAATCCCTCTCTCAAGCACAAGCAAGAAGGCAAGAAACAAGAGAAGAAGAAGAAGAAGCTTTGGCCACACACAAGAATGATCTTCTCATTCACTTTTTGAACTTTATATACATACCCTACTTTTCATGGGCGGTCATCCCCTTACAATTTGCACAGGAGTGAGCCTGGCGCTCTTTTACAAGGATTCTGGAGCGCTTTCACACTTAACGGTGTGCTTTTTACTCTTTTACTTTCCTTAGGTGACTCTAAGACTTCCTGAGGGTCGTGCCCGTGCTTTTAATTTTTTCAGAGTTTGGTTACCGGTTAAGGCGTCTTTTTCTTCCTTTTGTCCTGCGCCTTTTGCTATTTCCTTTTTTCCATTTCCCGCTCCTCTGTGCTGCGGTAAACATTACCCCCTCCTAGCCAAGTGCCAGTCCCATGGCACTGTGGTGGGAAGTAGTGGGATAGATGATGCTGTTGCTAGGTGGAACTAGTGGGTAGATGACACTGATGCTTGTGAATGAGAGGTGATGGAGTTTGATGACGATGACCAGGAGAGATTCCGGCGTGCTTTAGACTTCATGAAAATGCTCGGGATTTCACACACAGTTGTGGCTCCCATTCTGCGAGACGACTGATAGAGGTTCCAATTGGCTGGTGGAAAATAGGTAGTCGGTTATCCTTTGGTCAACATAAACGCTTGATCAATAAGCAATCCCTTAGGAGAATGGTGTTGGAGGGATTTATCCTGGAGAAACCCCCCTGAACTCTGTCTTGACAAAGGTTTGCTTTGTCTTCGCATGGAAGATCTTTGTCTTTGTTTTGAAGATATTGTTATCCTGAGGATCCTTGTCCTCGATTTGAAGATCTTCAACTTTGATTTCAAGATCTTCAGGTTTGATTTCAAGATCTTTAGTGCTGAGCTGAAGATCTTGAACCTTGCATTGAAAATCTTTAGGCTTGTGAAATCAATAAGCGATTCGTAGATCTTGAAGCAGTAGGCATGCATCTTTGGAAGATGAGGTTCCAAAATCTAAGCCAATGGCAGATCCATCACTGGGTTTTCCTTCTGCTTGATTCGGTTCAGTCATGGCAGCCATCAGTAGGCGGATGATTGGCAACATGAAATTTGTTGAGCCATTTAAACCTTCGCATTGAAGCTCCTGAAGTTGCAGTAATGGAGTCATGCCCGACTCATGGATAAATTCCTTGTCATTGGAGGATGTAGTGGATGATCTTCTTCAGCCAAGCAGCCAGTTCTTGAAACACGAACATAACCTGCAAGAAAAGTTGTGCACTTCCTAGGGGGTGTGTCTGTCTCACTGTATAGTGCATGGTGCCGAAGATGGGTTTAACCTTGGGCGAGCCCTTGGTAATGTCCCACACTTGAGGACCCAGTTCGTGCGTCGTTGGAGGTGCGGTGCAAAACTTAGGGTGATAGGTCTAAAAGTCCTACCTTTGATGTGCCCTAAGTGTGCAGTGAGTGTGGTGCACAATAACAATGAAGGGAGGCTGCAAGCACATGTGAAGTGTTCTCCTTGTTAGCTTGCTTAGTAGTAGATTCATCTTTCAGCTTTGCTATTTTTTGCTCTTGTCTTTCTCTCTAGTCACCTTGTCTTTGTTTCCTTGTGGCTTTTTCTCTTTTTGCTTTTTTTTTTTTGAGAATGAGAGAGGGAGTACAATTGTCAAGGCATATCACACCCATTTAATCACGGGGCGGTCGTAGTTATTGAGATAAGAATGCGCGACTTTGTAGGTATTCTTTAATATCGGCCTTAGCTCTCAGAGGAGTTGTTGACAAGAAAGGGTGATTACACCTTGTGAAGCGGGTGTCACTCATATTTTCTAAGAGCTCTAGACAGAAGGAAGGAAGGAGAGTAGCCCGCATCATTAACCTAGTCATAGCTCTACTATCTATTCCTAGATTGATATCAAAGAAGAGTGGGGGGAGATGGGCTTCCTCTGCTGTGGGTTTTTGGAGTAGCAGGGATTTGATAAGTCGGAGATAATTACAAGTGGTCAAAAACACTGGATCTGGGCAAGAAGAGAAGTCTGCAAGGAAAAGATTTATAGAAGGAAGTATATCTTCTAGCCTAAACACTAAGCATTCCTTAGGGTTCCTAGCATTTACATTTTATATTTTTGGGAAGTCGTAATCCCCATGCAAGTCTCTATCATAGTCCACTCCATGCCTACGGGGGTAGGGCATGTAGATAGGATCATTGCGCTCTTTGGGGTGTGAACTGCAAAAGGCAGTCCATGCATCAAAATTTAGGTCCCAAATCCTCCTCCGCCATTTCGGCTGTGCCTCGTAGCCTTGGACGGTTTTGGGAACCAGATTGACCTTATCTTCCTAGTAATCCTGTGGTTCTTGTCGCCACCTAGTTATTATCAGGCTCCTCTCTTCATTCCACCTGTTTGCAAGTTCATTAGCCAGATCCTTGATCTTGGCTAAGACTCCTAGAGGCAGGGCCCGGTCCAGAGAGCGTGGGAAAGCAAATGAGAGCTCAAACGGCCTTTTCTGGAACTCTCGCTGACGCCAGATGACCAACTCCTGGGGACAGTCTACAGGATGTGCATCACCTCTCAGTGGCATGGGCTCTTCAAGAAGTTGTCTTGGGATTGTGCGTGCTCGGCGTTGGGTCTCCTCAGCTAATTCTTGTCTTCTCCTCCTTGCTGCAACTATACGCTCAGGCAGATGGGCATCTGCAGGTTCTTCCTGTGGGAGATCGGGTTGAGGTGGACTCGGCATTATTTGTTGCTCTTCTTCATCACCTTGCTTGAAATCCGGACCCTCTTTGACATGTCGCTCAACTACGGATGGGATGACTAGCGGTGGTGGTGGTGGCTATTCATGCTCCTCAAAACCTAGCTCCTTGAGCTCAGCAGTGGAAAGGCCCGTACAGCGTAAGTAGTGGAATTGTTGCTCCTTAGTGATCTTGTACTCGTTGGGAGCTCCCGCTCTTGAAGACCATATCTTAGAGCTCGGGTGGTCAGCTCCAACTTTCTTTTCACCTTTTCCACTGGATCATCGCCCTCAGCTTGTTGGAGTACCATGTTGAGGAAGGCCTACCGCTGTGTTTTAGTAGTTATTTCGGCAGCTTCAACCCTGGCTTTTGCAAGTTCCCTTTCGCATTCTGCCACCACTGCCAAGCGTTCGGTCAAATCTCTCACCCTGTCAAAATTATTCCTTTCCCAATCCATAGCTCTTTCTTCCATCCTTTTTCTCTCTTCCTCCAGTTGGCTCTCCAGGGTGGTCACTACCTGTTGTTGCTCATTTGTTAAAAACCACAACTGGTTCCTTTCTCTTGACCTCTGAGCCAGCTGCTCTTCAGCAATCCCTTTGTCTTGATCTACAATGCTGAGCCTTTGTAGCACCTCGGCCAGTACTTCTGATTTTTCCTGCACCAGCTGCTCTTGGCTTTGGATCTCAGCAAGGAATAGCCTTTTTTGATTGAAAGCCATGGCCATGAGGGCCTCTACATCTTCCTGGGAGGTCTCCAACACATCTTGTAATCTTTGTGCTTCATCTTGTAGCCGTTTTGCTTCTGCTGCTGCTGAGACTCCTGGCTCTTCACTCTTTAGAAACTCGATTTCACTTATTAATCTGTTTTGTTCTTCTAGCTCCTGCCACAAACGGAGCTCCATGGTATGTTCTTGTGGTGTACTAGCTTCGCCTTCCTGAACCTCCTGTCTTAGCGTTTCCACTTGAGCGACCTTTTGTTGGAGATCATTGTATTTCTGCACTAGTAGCTTTAGACTCCTTTGCTCTGCCACCAAGTCCTGCTCTTCGTCTTCCAGCCTTTGTCTAAGGCGGCTTTCGTTGTCCTGGGCTTCCTTTGCTTTTGCTACTAGCTGGTCCTGCAGGACCTTCATTTCTCTTCGTCGGTCGGCTCCCTGCCTTGAGACTTCTAGCCTAAGAGCAGCTGACGTTTCTTTTTCTTTTTCTAGCTCCATCAAGGCCACTTTCTTCTCTTCCTTCGCCTTGTCTAGTTGTGCCAGTAGCTCAACCACATATGCATCATAGTCAGTGTCGGCAGGCATGGGAGTATGGGGTGTGGTGGTTGATGCCTCCAACCTTTGTCTTTTAGGGTCTTGCCATGACTTTGAATCTGTGGCGGCAGCGGGCCTTTTCAATCCGGTTTGTGGCACAATCTCGGCCACTTTTCTCACTAGCATTTGCATCATGTTCATTAGCTGTGCCATGTCGAGGGGAGGTGTGGGTTGTGTGGTGGTTGTAGTCGTGGTTTTAGTCGTTGCAGGCACAAAAGAGGAAGGAAGTGGATGTATTAGGGACTTGCCCTTGCCTACAGCCACCACCGGAGCTACTTCCACACTTGAATTAGCTTCGGCTTTATGATGGGGGCTCACAGGTTCGAGTTGTCCACCCCCGTGGGTCTCTTCCACAGATCTTCGTGTAGCCTCTGCCAACTCGGCCAGCTCCTTCAGTCTCTGCTCTTCAGCTTCTTCTTCCACCCTTCTTTTCCTATCCTCTTCTGCCTTCTTTGATTCTTCTCTTATCTTTGCAAGCTCTTCCTTCTCTTTCCTCCTTTCTTCCTCAGCCCTCCTAGACTCTCTTTGAGCCCTCTTGATTTCAGCTCGTTCTTATTTGCTTAATTTCTCTTTCCTTTCCTTCTGTCTCCTATCCCCTTTCTTTTGTCCTTCTGGTTTACTTGCTTGTGTAGGCGGCACCTGTTGTTCTCCCTTGTCACTTATTGTTCTTTCACTTGATTCTTCTCCTTCGTGGTGAGTTGGGTTTTGATGTAGTGGGCTTTGATGTGCAGCTTGCTCTTCCATGACTCCAACATCCTTCATTGCTTCATCTATGATGGATGTCAAAACACCACCATATCTAATTGTGACCGCCTTTGAGGCAGGTTTCTTCCTTGTGGAGCGTGTTGTTGAGGCAGGGGATTCTCCTCTGCTGGTGCTTCCGCTGGAGTGAGAAGGGCAACTAATCTTTGAATGGTTTTCTACATGAACCCATTCCAATCTACCTCCTCAGGGACTCCTGCTGCGATGCTTTCTAACAACGGGACCCCGATCCTGTTCATCAATGCGTTGTACCTTTGGCCCAAGAAGAGTGTGTGGATCATCTTCACTTGCACCTTCACTGCTGGATCCGATATGTCAGCCAAGCTGATTCCATCCACTGTGTGCACCTCTTCTTTCTTTACCCCTAGCATGATGTAAACATCCCTTCTCGGCCGCCTCTCTTTCTTGGGTGCGAGTCCCAAGGCCTTCTCTACGATTGCTGCATTGAGGGGCGCTTCAAGTCTTCTTTCCTGCTCCCATGTCCTCACTGTGACAGTGCCATAGTTCCTGCCCTTGTCAAAGTTCCTCAGAAATTCAACACACATGCCGTAATGCACGGCCTACCCACCTTTTCCACATACTTGTGGAGGTGGCATCTGTCCACCAATTCTTTGACTGCAGGTTCCTCCAAGATGACCTCATCCAGGTTCAACGTGTGCTTGAAGGTGAATTGACTGAATCCTCGTGTCTCGACGCTGATGCCGAACTTGGTCATCTCTTCTTCAGAAAATGGGAGTTTGCCCCCTTTGTCTTGTCCTGCCATGGTGGTTACCTGTCAACACACCATGCCAAAAGTAATGCTTAAAAATCGGCTTATTTCTAATAAAACTCAATTTTGAGAGAAAAATGTATGTGTCAAAAATTGGTATACTGGCTTAGAGGCTTGAATTTTAGAGACAGGCTCACAGCAGCAATTGCTATTGTTTTCCCTTTGCAATATCTTCCATTGAAACTCAATTAATCATAACATTATGCTAGATAGCATGACTCTCATTTTGCTGACTCTCATTTTGCTATGCTCTTGCTCACATTGCTCCCCCCCATCTTGGATCTTTCAAGGAATCCTTCCTAGGATTAGCATAGGAAGTACAAGGCAAATGCTATTTTTCGTGGATTGACTTACTTAGCCAATAACCAATCATAGAAGCTTGGATTGTATTCGAGTTGGGCATGACAATCAAGAGTAGATGGTTGGATGGAGACTTGGGAGATGTAGGTCAAGACATCGTGAAAGAGATCTCCAGTACTAAGGCGGCTTGCAACATGTAATTCTTCTTCCGTAAGGAATTGGTCAATGTAAGGGTGAGCGATCACATGGTCATCTAAATGTTGGTTGCGGGTGATGGCCAAAACCCTAAACGAGATAGGTGCCACATAAGTAGGGTCATATTCGATAATTTTAACTGCCCTGTGTTGCTCAGCATTGGTCATTATTCGGCAATCTTTTTTCTCCCATTGGATTCTCAGAGCAAACCACTGCTGCTGCAAGAAGATGGAAGGCGAGCTTGCCATCTGCGTGAGCTCTTGCAACTCGTGCTCAGGAACAGAACGAGGAGGCCTACGATATGAAGTGATTAGTCTTCTGAGGGCAACTTGCTCCTTTGAGATTTCGTCATTTGCTATCAGTTTAGCAGCAATTTTGGAAAATTTACAGGTCATAAGTTCGTATTCTTCCCAAGTGCATGGTAATGCATGAACATTCGAAGCAAGTGTTTTGTCAAGAAGACCTAGGTCTAGCCTCTCATAACTTCTAGTGAATGTAGTGAAAGTTTTGTCCAACATCTTGATGCAGGTTGCTAAGTCATTCCCAGAAGTCGCGGCGAGGTCTTTAGCCAAGGAAAGGAAAGGTCGTACCGTGTAGGAAGGTTTAAGACCTGCTAGTGGGAATGGTGCAAATGGACTGGATAGTGGTGACTCCATCATTGGTGTCACAGGTGTGGCTTTGCACTCCGAAGCACTTTGAGGTGCTGTAGGAAGCTCTGGGGGCATGGGAGTTGTGCTAGGTTCTGAGTGAGCAATCATGGGGGTATTTAAGTTCTCTGGATTAGGTAAGTCTAAGGCTTGTGGCATTTGCTTTGGTCGATAGATGAGCTGGGGCTTACTAGCCACAGCGGGCAATGGTTTGCTGACTATGCCCTGGGCACCATGTGTGCAAGCCTCCCTCACTGGGGTGAGATTTCTTGTAGATGAGCTTTTAAACTTGCCATTTTTAGGCACCCAAATCCAGGGGTTGCCCTCGTAGTATCCTTGTGCTCGCAAGAGATCTTTGGGGATCCATCGCGGCATGGTTGTGTATCTACGTCGATAGCATCTAGACTACCTCTTAGGCCGTGATGGCTGATTATTTTGGCATTTAGAATCACATTTGGGTGGTCTACCCGGATGTGCTCTTTGCCATTTTGGCACCTATATAAGCTTGGACTCCTTGGCCTTGTGAGCACTCTTGGTGGGTTTGGGCCTAGGGTCGAGAGCCTGACATGAGGCCTTAGTTTTCTTCTATTTAGACTTGGGCTGAAGCATGGTCGTAGGGGTTTCTACCGGTGGCTTCATAATGGTGGAGGAGTCAGGACAGCCCTTGTTGAAAGTTTTCACTATACGCACATTTCCTATAGCAAGATGAATGCGATTTAGGTTGTAATCCACATTACAGTTCGTTTGCTTCTTGAAAGTACGACTTAGTAGTGACATATTACTGGCTCCTTTAGTGTCAGGCAACACATGAAAGAAAGCTGGTAAACTTTCAGACTCGATAGAAACGACTACCTTGCACTTCCCTAGGAGTGAATAAGCATTACCCCCAAACGGGGTGAGATTGGCATTAGTGGGTTGTAGTTTTGGTTGACCAATGCGTATCCAATGGTCATGAGTCAAGATGTTGTAGTCGGCACCTTCATCAATCAAGGCATCGAAAGAATACGTCGCTCCTGCTATGACTGTGATTTGTAGATACGCTGGTGCCACTGCTTCTTCGTTCTGATCTGTAAGGTCGATTATAGTAGCCATGCAGACGTTCATTGGGGGTTCTAGCATGGGTGGCTCATGTAATGGATGGGAAGGAGGATAGTACTTCTTTATGCGGTTGCCATTAAAAAAGCCTATTCCTTTGCCTTCAAGTGTCTCTAACTCAACATTCCCTGTTCTACCAATCATGCGTACTCTGAAAGGCCCTAGCCCCCGAAACTTCATCTTCTGTTTATGTCCTTTTACAGAGTATAGTAGAACAAGGTCCCCTTGTTCAAAGTCTCGCTGTTTGACATGCTTGTCAAACCACATCTTTCGTCGAGCCTTCTCACAAATCAGAGAGTGAGTGGCGAGGAGTCGGGTCTCCGTTAGGCGCTCTAACTCCACTAAGCGATTGGTCCAAGCCTCTCTTCCCTCCCAATGCTCCTGGGCTGCTATCCTTAAGCTAGGGATGAAGAATTCTAAGGGTAAAATGGCTTCAGTTCCGTACGTCAGCCTAAAAGGCATCTGTCCTATAGCCATTTTATAAGCTATGCGATAGGCCCACAAGGCCGCCATTAGCTTGTTGTCCCAGTCACTTCTTAAAGTAGACACTACCTTTGTAAGCACGTTGACTAAGATTTTATTCGTGGATTCGGCTTGGCCATTAGCCTGAGGGTAATAGGGAGAGGACTTCCGATGAATTATTAGGAAGGTAGAGAGTAGGTGGGAAATCACCTGATTAATGAAGTGTGTGCCTTGGTCGCTTACAAGTTCGATTGGACAGCCAAACCGTGAAATGACCTGCTCCCACAAGAACTTTGCAGTGGTTCTAGCATCATTCTTCCTCGTGGCTTGTGCCTCTGCCCACTTCATTAGATAATCGGTTGCCACTATGATGTAGCGAGCTTGGGAATATTGTGCCACAGGACTGATAGGTCCAATAAAATTGATGCCCCATTTTTCAAAGGGTTGTCGGGCTATGACAGGGGTCAACTCCATCTTGTCTTTCCGCACAGGCACTTTGGTCCTTTGGCACTCATCGCAGTGCTTTACGAATTTAGCTGCATCGCGGAAAAGGGTGGGCCACCATAGTTGGGATTGTAGCACCTTTCGGGCTGTTGTGTCCCCGCTAAAGTGTCCTCCGGCAATTCCGCCATGTGCTTCTTTCAATGCATCGTGCATCTTGTGCTCACGTATGCATCTACACAATAAACTGTCTTGTCCCAACCTGTAGAGTTGGCCGGCTAATCAGTTGGTATGGTTGAATTTTCAAGATAAGTCTTCTCAGCCTGGCCTTCTTAATGAGTCTCTTAGGTAGTCCGCTCTCTAGCACTTGCACTATGTCATCGGCCCAATACGGCGTCAGATCAGCTTTAAACAATTCTCTCTCACTAGACAGGTTAAAGAGATGAGCATCCGGTAAATCGTCAGGTATGCCTTGTCCAGTGGCTTCTCCTGTGGGTATGCGGGACATGTGGTCAGCCATGTAATGTTGCTTTCCTTTGCGTACAACCATAGAGAAGTCAAACTCCAGTAGAAGGAGTAACCATCTAGCTATGCGTCCCGTAGCGCAAGGCTTGTTCACAAAATATAGCAAGGCTTGATGGTCAACAAAGAAGACAAAGGGAGTGGCCAACAGGTAATGCCTAAATTTCTTTACCGCAAATACCATGGCTAACCCCTCCCTTTCTATCGTGGAATAGTTCATCTCGGTCTCTGTGAGCTGCCTGCTGGCAAAACTCACCGGGTAATCTAAGTTATGTTCACCAGGCTGGCATAGCACGGCTCGAATAGCAAACTTAGAGACGTCTATGTGTACATGAAATGTTATGTTCTAGTCTGGGGCTCGTAAGATTGGTGCAGTAGTAAGAGCCTTTTTCAACTCCTCATATGCGCGCTGGCATTCCTCAGTCCACTCGAACACTATCAACAGCTTGTACAATGGTCTAGCAATTAGTGCGTAATTTAGTACAAAGCGTCGATAATATCCTGTGTGTCCTAAGAAGCACTGAACTCCCTTGTAGTTATCGGGTGGCGGTAAGTCAACAATGACTCCGATTTTAGAAAAGTCAGTGGTAATTCTGTTCCTTGACACTACGTGCACTAAGATGCATCCGTGTTTCACCCAGAACTGGCACTTTAAGGGGTTCAACGAGAGGTGATACAACCTACACCTTTCAAAGATAGCTCTCAATTTCTCTAAGTGTTCGGCCCAACTAGAGTGTACGCATAAGTCGTCTACAAACACTTCCAGTTCGTGCCTAAGCATGTCCTTAAAGATAGTGCACATTAGGCATTGAAAAGTCGCAGGTGCATTCATCAGCCCAAAAGGCATGACAATGTAGGTGAATACACCCTATTCCGTGGCAAAGGCAGTCTTGTGCCTGTCGTCGGGGTGCACTTGCACTTGATTATAGCCCCAGAAACCATCCAAAAAACTGTAGGCTTCTTTACCTGCTACCCTCTCAAGCATGTGCTCGGTGTAAGGTAAAGGATAGTTATCCCTCTTTCTAGCGGCATTCACTTTCTTGTAGTTCACGCACACTCGGATTTTTCCATTTTTCTTCATGACAATCACGATAGGTGATACCCACTATGTGTGCTCGATCTCATATATGAATCCTACCCTCATGAGTTTATCAATCTCCTCTTTTACTGCATGGGCGTGTTTGGGATTCATGGGGTAAGGTCGTTGTTTCGTTGGCACTGCATCAGGGACCATTGGGATATTATGAGTCACAACCCTAGGGTCGACTCCCTTAAGTCCAATGTCTAGGCAAATACATCAATGTACTCTTGCAAGAGTGCAACAAGTTTGGTCTCCTCATCCTCCATCAAGTCATCTGCAATGAATACAGGTCTTGGCTTTTCACCTTCCCCAGCCAAGTTAACTTCCTTGACTTTGGCGGGTCCCTCGATCGGTTCACTAGTTTGGCCTTGTCTTTTCACACCTAGCAGAATCACCACTCTGTCACCCTTTTTAAATTTTGTAAACCGTTTGGGTAGATCCTGCGGTTTCTTTCGCCTTTCTGCTTCTGAGTCCTTTGTTTGCTTCCTGGCCTCATCCTTTAGCCTCCTGCGCCTTAGGTGGACTGGCAAGTCTCCCTTGGTGCGTTTGACTTTAGAAGGTTGTGGTATCTCGGGATCACTCTCAGTGCTGACTTCCGACTCTGAGTTAAACTCGCATCCCTCACTTGAGGAAGGTGTTTCCCCAAGGGGTTGTAGTTCAGTAGGTGCATCCGTCTTGAGCACTGGGATTACCCATGGTCGTGCCACTCCGGCTTGCTCGTAATCCACGGCTCCTATGTGTTCTAGTCAGGATCTGTCACACTCCATTCGCATGACTCCTTTTTTGTTCTGACTGGTCTTTCCTCTCCTAGGCCTCGAGTCTGCCCTGATTTGTTCTATCGCTTTTTCTTCCGTGTCGTACTCTATTGTATCTATCTCTTCTTCACTCTCCTCTCCCGTAGAGTGATAGTCCTCATAATCCTCGTCATCAAAGTCCTGTCCTTCTGACTGCTCATCATCACCTAAGCTTTCCTCTTCAATCTCCTTGTCATCAATAACTAAAGCCCAGTTATATAACAAATTCAGATCGTGGACCTTGGTCCATTTCCATTCTGGCTTAGCTAATAGATCACGTAGAGGTTTTAAGTTAGTAGCCAAATTGCCTTCCAGTTTATTGGTCAGATACTCTATGATTTCCTGAAGCTCTAGTTTGTTGTTGGGGATATGGAACGATGCTGGTTTGCCTATGTTGAGTGAGCTTCCTGCCATCATGCAGAGTGGCACAATTGGCTCCTCAATTGGCATGGTTGTGGCTTTAGCAGCCTGCCGATATAGTTCTTCCTCATCCAAGAATGGTAGGTCAATGGTTGCCAAAACGTGCATCCAATCCCTCTCATCCTCAGGGCAAGGAATATATTTAGTGAGTGATCCATAGGGTTTGGTCATTTGAGTATTGCCTTTCAGCATAGCTGAGGTGGCATCTAGGTCAACAGGGGTCGTCTTCCAAGTGTCCATCTCTACCCTTACTGCACTAGTTCTATTCCCTAGGAAAATCAAACCATTGCCCCAATCTTCAATGACACGTGCATTCCTCATCCAAGTTCGACCTAATAGTATGTCGTAATCCACTCCCTTCATGACAATGAAGTTTACGGAAAACTGCACACCTGTAATCTTTATTGGCCAATTCTTCAAGACCTCGAGTGGTCTTACCTTCATTCCATTTGCTAACGTGACGTTAACTTGGCTGTCTCTACAGGAGGGTTTCCCCATGCCTCTAAGACTGCATGGCTTAGTACACTAACACCTGCGCCTGTGTCTACAATTCCTTTTTGCATCATATCTCCTAAGGCTAGGATAGGTAAAATTGCATGCATTTCAGTGCCTTCCCAAAAAGCATTGATGTGTAAAGACTTAGGAGTTGAGTGTAGAGTTAAACTTGGGATATGTGTAACCGCATCATGATCTTGCGGATCAGCACCCGCAAGTCCTGTGTGTCCCTCCATCAAGTCTTTTAACTCCTGCCATAAGGAATGATTCTGCCTAAGCAGGTCTTCCAAGCTTAGAGTTACTGGAGTAGACAACAAGGTTGTGAGGAGGCTACTGGGCTCTTGTCTTCCCCTGAGGCTAGCATTTCTAGGCCATGTGTTCTGTCTGCCCTAGCAAGTTTTCCCTTGGCCTTGCTACTACTGAGTTGCCCCCAGTGGTGCAGGTATGTTCGCAGCTTGTGGTTTTGAAGGTGAGACTGGTGTGCTCACGCTGGAGAAATCGTCAATAGGATCTTCTAATCTGGGTTCAACATCCTTGAGGTGCTTTTGGGCGTCCTTGACCCACTCCTTGACCTTAGCTATAGCCTCGAGCTGCCGTTTGGGATGGGGATATTCCCCTACCTTGGCACTCCCTAGCTCGGCTGTCTTAGGAGCTGAGGTCTCCGCCTCTGCGTCTGTGACCCTCTTTCCCGTTACTAACGTAGTCGCTTCCTCGGTTTTAAGAGTTATCTTTGCATCGGTTCTCTTTTTCCGTCTCCTCTTGCTTTTCTTTCCTATTGAGGTTGCGTCAAGGTTACTTGGCCCTGGCAAAGAGATGTCTGCCTGTTTTGTTTGAGCTCGCGTCATAACATGTAGTGGGATGGGTGTATCCTCACTGTCAAAGGTTTCCACTCCAAAAAGCCCCAAAGGCATCGATGGCATGTTGGTAGAGCTGGTTGATGGCTTCCGCCTAGGACAATCAGGAAATAGATGTGTGATTCCACACTCTGTGCATCGAAGATCCGCTTTGTCCTTGTTAGCTTGTTCTCGTTCTGGGCAGTGTGATGAAATGTGGCCTGGGTGGCCGCAAGTCCAGCATGTGACTGGATCTTGGCTTGGCCCTCCAAAGCCTCTGCCTCTTCCTCTTCCTAAAGCCATCACCGGCACCAGCCGATAGTCCATCAGGACTGGGTTGCCCTCCTCGTCATAGGATATGTACGGGTTGACATATGTTTCTTCCTCATTAGGCTCCTCCACAAAGTGAACAGGAGCATCACTAGATGGGTGGGTTACAAAAGGCCCTGGTGGTCTGGGTATACTAGTTGGGTTCATCTCCAGCCTAGGTACGACAGGTCTTGAGTCAGTCGGTGCTGGGAGAGCTAACTGGGCTCCCCTCCCAAAGAAATTGGGTGGCCTATTACCTAAGTATGGAGGGTTGTACTGCTGCGCGTATGGGAATCTCCTCAGCATTCTGTAATGCACTGCGTCATGCCTGAATCTACTGCAATTTGAGCACGGCCAAGATCTAGGATATTGGCACTCAACTAGGAGGTGATTGCCGCCGCAGTATATACACTGTGCATGCGATCTCACAGGCTTCCTTACCAGCTCTTGCAACTGTGCAATCTCCATTCTCATTTCTGCCATCCCCTGGTCGTGGTCTATACTCTTTTCCTTATCCTACACACTAGCAATTGCTTTTCCCCCCGAAGTAGTTGATCTCTCAGGGTCCCTCTGGCTTGCACTCTCTCAGTTGGTAGTCCTCATGCTGTGTTCCCTGAGTTGATCATCTACGCGTATTGCCTCCTCGAAAACTCTAGCTAGCACGTCTCGCTGCAAGGTGGAGTTACTAGCCAAAACCTTGTAGAGCTCCTCACTCCGAATCCCGTCCATGAACACTGTAGACACTGCCCTCTCGGTAGGTCGCTCATTGGCAGGGATTCTCTTGTAGAGGCTACGCACCTGAGTGACGTAATCCCTAACGTCTTCCCTCTCCCTTTGACTGATATTCATCAGCCTAATGATGAGGTTATCCGAATACCCTGCCTCTGAAAACCTCTTGATGAAGAGGCCCTCAAGGCAAACAAAGTTCGTACGTTCTGCGTCATCTAGACTAGAATACCAGGTCCTCCCCTTCCAAAAACACAAGGACAATAGATAAGGGGAAAGAAAAGGTTACCACCACTACTTATAGGGTAGAAGAAGAAGAGCAAGAACCAACAATGAAAGCAAAAATGGAAAAAGACATGGTCCATATCACCCTCAATAATAAGAAACCAAATCACCAATTTTTTGTGATTCGAAAATTGTTGAGGGCTAAATTGACTTGCTTTTTAAGCTGAATTTTGTTGTTTTGTGAGTTAAATGGTTAATTTTGTGATTGATTGATTTATTTTTCTAAGTTGAAGTATTTTGGAGTATGTTGGGATGGGTTGAATAGGTTTAAGAAGCTCATGATGGTTTTTGGTTGAGACATGATATTCTGATAGGTTTTGTAATGTGTTTATTTAGTTTTGATAGGGTCTATTTTAACTCTGTTTTCTTTCTGTTTGTGATATTGGGATCATGAATGAGCCTTTTGAGGAATTATTTAGAGTGTATTGAATGTTTTTTGATGGTTTGAGTGGTTTTGGTTTGAGTTGTATGATTTTTATGCCTTCTACAAACCATTTATAGTGTTCTATAGAGCTTCTATATCTAGTCTGTAAGCCTTTGTTTGCTTCTATAAGTGTTATGATGGATGAATGTTTAGCTTGGGGAACATTTTTTAATCTTGAAAGAGGAATAATAAAAGCTTGAAATATCTTAAAGAAGATGAAGAGAACTTGAAGTGACTGGGACACTGTAGTGGTTGTAGTGACTCTTCATATTAGCATACCTCTTGGGAGGGGTATCCATGACCAAGAGAGAATTATAGAGATTAATTCTTTGTTATCCAAAGGTTGTATTGAGAGAGAGCATATATGAGAGAGATAGAGTATGAGCGATAGCCAATTTTCTATGAAAAACATTGTATCTACATTAAAAAAAGTCTATGAATAATGTGATGATGATGAAAGATGAATATTATGTGATGAATTCCATTCAAAGTTTATCATTCATTTGTGTCATTGTGGTTCTTTAATGGTTATGAAGAATATGAAGGATATGTTGAATACTTGTTGTGATAGCTCCGTGGGAGAATTATTATATGATGCTGCATGAAGATTTGTGAAGATTGGTGTTCTTTTTCTTATTGTGGTTTATTAAAGTATGAAGAACATACTTGTTAGTGTGAAAAGATACATTTTCTTACGTAAGATTCCCGTTTTCTTGGCATTCCTCTTGGGGCTCCACAAATCCTTTAAGATATTGATAGACTATGAAATCACATTCTTTTATTTCTTCAAAGTGTACAAACAAGTTAGGGATAGATATTGCACTTGCATCCATGCTTTTAGTGGAACTAGCTAATGTAAAAGAAGTCATATCTTCACAAAAGACTAGGAAGGTGAAATTTGATCTAGGTGATGAGCACACTAGTACAAAGTTCTGTATCATCATGAACTTGGATATCTATAAGCACTTCTTAGGAATGGATTGATTAATCCCTAATGATGCCCACATCCATTTCTAGAAAGGCCAAGTCTCATTGCAAAATTTGAAGGAAAATTAAGTGACTATATAAGGTAAAGCCTATATGAAAATAATTCAATTGGCCAAAGCATTACATGTTGCACAAGAAGGTCTAAGAAAAGGATTGCCCATTTATCTAATTAAGCTTATGTGGGAGCTCTCACTCAACCACCAAGACCCACGGACCACTTATTATTTCAAGAGTTTCAAGCCAAGTGCAATGGCTACCTCTCACATAGCTATGCGCATTCTCACACCTACAAGTGTAGTGAGCTTACCTTCATGCCCAATCAAGTTGCCTCCTCCCACAAGCTCTCTAGTAGCTCTCTGATCCAAGGTGCAAGCTCAAGCAAGATCGATCCTCAAGCTCCAAGCTCCAAGATCCATTACCATACACAAGATAAGATAAGATAAGAGAAGAATATGAGAGGAGAAGACGGAGAGCTTCTCCACCACAGTCCCTCACCTTCATACACTCGCTCCCTTCCACTCCTTCTCTCAAAGCACGAGCACAAGCAAGAACAAGAAGAAGAAAAACATGAGATCTAGTTTTGCCACACACAAGAACGAGCCTCTTCATTCACTTTTTGCTTTTTATACATGCCCTACTCTTCTTGGGCACCCATCCCCTTTTTTACATGACCGGCCATTTTATCCTAGGTCCTCTTTTCCCCTTTTCCCTTTCTATTTATATTGTTCCTTCACCCATGCCCACCTACATTTACAAATTACACAAGAGGGAGCCTTGTTCTCTTTTACAAGGATTTAGGGTGTGCTTTTATATTTAAAATGAACATTTTTCCTTGTATACTTCTCTTGGATGTTTAAGTTTACTTTTTGCACTTTTGGCCCTTTTCCTTTTGCTTTTTTGTTTGCCGGTCTTTTTTTGCTTTTTTTTTATGTCTTTTTTATTTTCCTTGCTTTTTTCTCACTTTCTTTATATCGTGGTTAGCATTACCCCCTCCTAGCTGAGTGTCAGTCGTCCCATGGCACTTGTTGATGAGGGCTCGGTTGATTAAAGGATTACCATATAGGTCGATGACGGGGTTTTGGGGAGATTGGCCATGGAGAAGAAGCACAATAAAATGGACGAGAGGTTGCAAAAGCCGAGAGGATAGGTTGAGTGGGTGATGGGGCCTTCAATTCAATGGTTGATTGTGAGTTGTCAAGTGAACCTATAAAGGAAAAGGAAGAGCACTACGCTAGAAAGGGGTGGCTATCATTCATATCTTCAAGGATCGTTATCCAAAAATAAGGCAAGAGTGTAGCCCTCATCATAAGGCGAGCCGTTGTGTAGCTATCAATTCTTGCATTTAGATCAAAAAAGAGTGGTGGGAGTCATGCTTTTCCACCATGGGTTTTTACTTGAGCAAAATCCTAAGTACCCTGAGATAATTACATATAGTAATAAAGGTGAGAGATCAAGGTAGGATGAGAACTGGTCAAGGAAGTGTGTGATGGATGGACGGATGTCCCACTCACTGAATATTAGACACTCCTCTAGATTTTCTGCATTCACATTATAAATCCTTAGAAAGTCGTATGTGCCATTCATATTCGGGTTATAATCTACCCCTATTCTTCGCAAATATGGCATATGGGTGGACTTGTTGTGCTCATCTAGTATGGTGATGCAGAAGATCATCCAAGCATCAAGGTTAGAGTCCTAAACGCATCGCCGCCATTTTGGTTGGACTCAATCTACTGATGGTCTTCAGAATCTTCCAAACCTTATCTTGCCAATAATACACGGGCTCTCTCTGCCACCTTGTGGGATATCTTAGTCTTTCCTCTATCCATCTGTTTTCTAGCCTTTGTGTGAGCTTGATCACCTGATCCACCACCCTTAGAGATAGAACCCTATCTAAGGAATGAGGGTAGTGGAAGGAGAACTCAAATGGTTAGCCTTGGTTTATAGGATAGCATTCCTTTCATTGAGGAATCTGGATCTCAAGAACTTGTTGTGGCCTTGCTTGGAATCTCCTTTGTGCTAGCTCCACTAGTTCTCTTTGCTTACGCTTCCTTTCCACAATTCTCTTAGGAGTATCTTTCTCATCCTGTTGTTCTCTTTGAACTTGCACTCCTGTGCTAGGCTCGTCTCTCATGGTTGCTCTTCTTCATCTTAGCCTCACTCAAAGTCTAGCCCTTCTTCTCTTGGTCGATCCATTGGGGCTTCAATGGGTGGTTGAGCTAGTTGTTATGGCTTGCCAATCCCTAATTGTTCTAGCTCCCTCGTTGAGATCCCCACCTGCCTCAGATATTGTCGCTATTGCTCCATGCTCAGACTAGTGCTCTCTTTTGGCACTTTTTCATGAAGGCAGTATCTCATGCTCATCTTGTAAGTTCTAGCTTCCTCCTCAAGTCCTTCTATGGTATCCTTGCCCTTGGCTTAGGTCACAAGCAAGACCGTGTTGAGGAAGGCTTACTGTTGGACTTTGAGACCTACATCCACTACTTTTGCCCTTTCTAGTGCCATGATTCGTTTTCTTTCTGCCAAGACAAGGTGTTCAGTGAGGTCTCTGAGTCTTCTAGTAGTCATTTCCTCCCAAGCCTTGGCCTTTTTTCTCATCCTCTCTACGACTTGATTTTGGCATTGAGACAATATCATAACCATCTATTCTTGCTCTCTCTAGATTCCAAGCATCTCCTCTTACTATTGTTTGACGCGGTTCAACTACTCTGCCAGTCATTCTTGCTCTAGGAGGGCCACCTGGAGTTGCTTTTCCACCTCAATTGACTTTTTGGCTGACACTTTATCCCTTAGTCTTATGTAGTTTCTTGAGCACAGTTGTTCCTTTGTTGTTTCTCCTTTCTGCACTATGCGTAGGCCTAGGTCCTAACCCTTTCTAGCTCCTCAATGAGCTCATCTCCAATCTTCTTTAGCTGGTCAAGGTATTCTTGCATGTGCTCATTCTAAGAGGATCAAAAAGTCCTCCTTCAACATCATTTGTTCTCCTTTTTCCTTGTCATGGGGCTCTCTTATATCCTTCTCCTCCATCTTCCCTTCCAGTACCTATTTGGCTTCCAACTCCTTTCCCAACTTGCTTATTTGCCTCTGTTGAGTGGCTATTTGGCATGTTTTTTTAAGTTGGTAAGCCAATTTCCAACTATGCCAACTACTACTCTCCTCTCTTCTTTCACTCATTCTAGTTGTTGGCCCAAGAGTTATTAGACATATTCGTCATACTATCCTGACCCTAGCACACAGTCAAGGATACGGACATAGTGGAGGCCTCTACCTTGGCTTTCTTTGGGTCTTTTCTTGTTTCTACATCCACAGTGGCAGGCCTCTTCATCCTTGGCACTGGGACTCCTCCCTCGGTGTTGGGGTAAGCTACTAAATTGTGTTGACTAGGTATTGCACCCAAGCCATCATGTTGCTTTGGTTCATTGTTGCATCCATGGTTTCTTGGGTGGCAGTAGTGGTGGCAACCATGATGGGCGACTAATGGGACCTTCCCTTTGCCTTCCACTATGGGTCCTTAAGACACTTTTGTATTTGTCTTCTAGGCTCCTCCTAGCCAACTCTTCTAGACAAGAGGGCTACTCGACCAACAACCTAATGGCAAGAGCCATCTGCTCACCCTCTTGTCCCATTAGCCTTTCCTCCTCCTCTTGTTACATCTTCCTTCATTCTTTCTTTGTCCTTTGGGGACTCTTCTTCTACCTTTCACAAGCATTCCTCCTCTTTTTCCTACTTCTTCTTCTGTTGCTCCTCTACCTCCCTGGATTCTATTTGCATGGCTACCAAGGCTTTGTCCTCTCCTGATGTGGTTTCCTTATTCTTGGCTTGGATTTTTAGCATGATTTTTCCCTGCTCCGCTTGACTTGATGGGACTAAAGGCATTAGCTTTCTGTGGCTTGGAGTCTACTTGTATATGTTCGAGATCATATGGTCATCTATATCATACTCTATTGTATTGACCTCTCCTCCCCACTTTCCTCATTCATAGAGTAGCACTCTTTGTACTCATCATCGAAGGGACAAGTGTTGGTTGACTATCAAAGCTCATGGCCATCATGCAAAGTGATACTAATGACGGTGGGATCATACTCTTTGGAAACAGTTGAGATTGTGTGAATTTTTGGGACTCATCGACTGCCCTAGCAGCCTACTCATAATCCTCCTCATCATCCAATAATGCTAGATCAATGGTGGCTAGCACATGCATACAATCTATCCCGCTCATCCTTAGGGCAAGAGATACACTTTGTTAGTGGCCCATAGAAATTACTAACTCGAGAGTACCCTTCAAATTAGTGGGGATGGCATCTAGGTCAACCGACATAGTTTTCTAGGTGTCCATCTCGACTCGTACATCTTCCAATCTATTGCCTGAGAATATAAGACCATTGCTCTAGTATTTTATCACTCGTGCATTTTGCATCCATGGTCAGCCTAGCAAGATGTCATAGTCCACTCCCTTCATGACTATGAAGTTCATTGAGTATTGGACTCCCGCTATCTTCAAGGGCTAGTCTTTTAGTACTCCAAATTGTCTAACCTTCATTCCATTAGCTAACTTAATGTTAAACCTAGCAGTCTCCATAGGTAGGTCACTCCAAGCTTGTAGGACTGTGTGACTAAGCACACTAACTCCCACTCATGTATCTACAATTCCCCTCCTCGTGGCATCTCCTAATGCATGTATGGGTAAGACCATGTGTATCTCTATGCCTTTTCAAAAAGCATTTACATGCAAAGACTTAGGCAGCACTAAGTTCAGCATTAAGCTCAATATGTGCATTACTACGTCATGGTCAGGTCATGAGCTTTGAGCTTTGATAGTCGACCAACACTTGTCCCTATCAAAGCTCATGGCCATCATGCAAAGTGCTCTTTGGGTCTTTCTACCCATTGCTTCAGCCCTTGCCATAGTGTGGGGTTCTGCCTAAGTAGCTCTCCCAGAGGTAGAGTCACATGAGCTGATACCAATGTCATGAGCAAGTTGCCAACCAATTACTTTTCATTAGGCTCTACACTCTTTTGCCAATGATCTCATCAGTTTGTCATCCTATTGTGCCTAGGCTTTGTCCATGCGGTGCCAGATGGGATGTGGATGCATCTCTTGATCCTAACCGTGTAGGGAAGACTAGTGTGCTCACACTAGATAGCTCATTAATCTCATCTTCCATGATAGTTTCAGCATTATTAAGGTGACCTTAGGCTTCTCTCACCCACTCCTTTGACCTTGTCCACTACTTCCAATCGACACCTCAGATCTGGGTACTCCCCAATCTTGGCACTTCCCTTTTCTGTCGTCTAGGAGCCAATGTTTAATGCTTATGCGTCTATGAGTTGCTTCCCCTTGGGTAGTGTGGTAGCACTATATGTCTTGAGTCCTCTTTATCCTTCTCCTATGGCTCTTCTTCCGTATTGAGGTCACATCAAGGTTGCTCAGTCTAGGTAATGATATACTGGCCTGCTTGTTTTGTGCTCGAGTCATGATATTTAATGGAACTGAGCTTGCCTCACCATCAAGTGTCTTGACTTTGAACAGCCCCAAGGGTACAGATGGCACAATTGTTGAACTAGTGGAAGGTTTCTTCCTAGGGCACTTAGCATATAAGTGTGTGATCCTGCACTCTGGATATCTCAAGTCAACTTTGTCTCGATTGGCTTGTTCCCTTTCAAGGCAGTGAGATGAGATATGCCCTGGGTGATGGCAAGTCTAGCACGCGATGGATTCTTGGTGCTATCCTCATAGACCTCTATCTTTCCCCTACCTAATGCCATCACCTGCACTCATTTGAAATCAATCGAGATGGGGTTACCCTCTTTGTTGTACGAGACATGAAGGTTCATGTATGCTTCGCTATCATTTGCCTCCTCTACATGGGTCCCGATGGGTCCAAGTGGTCTGAGTATCCATGTAGGATTAATGTCCATCCTAGGGATAGCTAGCTTTGAGTGATTGGGTGATGGAAGAGCTAACGGAGCTCCCCTCCCAAAGTTTGGCGGCCTATTCCCTAGGAAGTATGGTTGATTGTATGGCTACATGTATGGAAATTGTCTTAGCAATCTACAATGCATTGCATCATGTCCAAACCTATTGATATTAGCTCACGGTCTTGACTTAGGATCCAAGCACTTGGCTAGGAGGTGATTTTCTCCACAATGCATGCATTGCACATGAGGTCATGTGGGCCTTCTCATCATCTCTTAAAGCTTAGTCAACTCTAGCTTCATATCTACCAACTCGATACCCTTTCCCCTGTCTTGTGTGTTCTGGCTAGATCTCTAGCTACTTATGGTCATAACTCTCTCTGAGGATTTAGAGGCAATGCCATCTCGAGTCATAAATTTGGAGCTTCTCTCCTTAAGCAAGTCATTCACACGTAGTATGGCTTCTTCAAAGACCCTAGCTATGGCACATCCCTTTGTAGTTTTGAGTTGCTCACCAAGGCCTCATAGAGCTCCTCACTGTGACTTCCTTCATCCTTGGAATATGTTAGGATGTCATCAAAGAATACAAGGACGAAATCATCAAGATAAGGTCTGAATATATCTTGCATTAATCTGTTGAAGGTACCAAGGGTGTTGGTTAATCCGAATGACATTACAATAAACTAATAATGACCGTACCTTGTTGCTAAAAGTGGTTTTTGGGATATCTTCTTACTTGATTTTGATCTGGTAATACACTACTTTGAGATCAATCTTGGAGAAAATCTTCACCCCTTGTAGTCGATCAAGTAGTTCGTTGATCCTTGGAATCAAATACTTATTCTTGATTGTTACCTAATTTAGCCCTCGATAATCAATGCAGAGATGGAGAGTCCCATCCTTCTTTTTCTGAAATAACACCGGAGCTCCCCAAGGTGAGTTAATGGGTCTAATGTATCCCTGATCTAAGAGCTGTTTGAGTTGTTCATTTAATTCTATGGCTTCTGGAATGGACATTCGATATGGTCATTTTACAATCGGTGCAGCTCCTGGTACTAGTTTGATTTCATGGTCGACTTCTCTTTGCGGTGGAAGTTTAGTTAATTCTTCAAGAAATACGTTAACATATTCCCTAAGCCACAATGGTTCATCTTCGGCTTCTTTATCCTGTTCAGTCTTATTTAATTTGATTAGGTATACAGGTGAGCCTTTTCTTAAACCTTTAGCGACTCGAGAAGCTTTCGCTAATTGAATCTTTGGTTTTCCTGGCTCTCTTCTTGTGTGGTCACTTGTTGTCCTACAAAATTCAAGAATGTGACTTGGCCCTTTTCACAATGAATATGAGCATGATTGGGAATTAGCCAGTCCATTCCTAACATGCACTCATAGGTTCCCAGGCTCATCATTCTGAATTTCATGTTGGTCTGATTGCCACCCAGATTAAACTCCACCTTACTTGTATGTTCTGTTAAGGAAACTTCTTTTCCGTCAGCTAACTCAACTATCATCCCAGGTGCATGCATTGTGTCTATGCCTAGTTTTCTAGCAAACCTTGGTGATATGAATAAATGTGTGCTTCCACAATCAATCAAAATTTTAAAGGGTTTACTGTTATAGGTTGATGGTGTTTGAATCACTGAGAATTGTTGATTTGGACCCTTCTTGTTGAGAGAGGTGTGAATTATTTCTTTCTCCATGTCGATTTCCAAGGTGGGACCTTCATCATCTTCTACTTCCTTGAGGGTAATGACGGAAACTCTTCCTCTAGCTATGGCTATCCATCGGCTATGGTTGTTATGGAACTTGCTTTGATGTTCATTCTGTCTAAGTTTTGGGCACCACCTTTGGATGTGGCCAGGTTCGTTACAATAATAGCACCTAAAAGTATCCTTATTACCACAAATAAAGTTTTCCACCACCGATGTCTTAGCCTTCTTGCTATTAGCAAATTGGAATTGACCTTGGGGAAATCGTGGATACAGGGGTATGAGTGAGTGTTCTTAGCCATACAATGTTGCAAGCGTGAAGGAGTTCCCCTACAGAAATTGCTCGATTCAATGTAACACTTCCTAACAACATGAAAGTTTGTCCATTTGGAGTTCTAAAGGACTAGCTGATTAAGATAGTTGGAGTTTAATTCTGAGTAAAATACATTGTCATGAAGGGCATGAACTATGCAATATTGTTAAGAAGACCTTGGATGAGAGGTGCCACAATGATAGAAGACTAGGGCAATGGATTGATGTTCTTTGGAAATACAATAAAAGTAGTCCAAATAGAAATTGACACCTAGAAGACCTCACATAAACCTAAATGCATATAGACTATGTGGATGAAAGGAGAAGAGTAAACTCATGATGGAGGAGACAAAGACACTGTTTATTACACAAGTGAATTAGGTTCCAAGATTGAGACTTGGACTCATAAACACAATCTTGTGTATGTGGACAATGACATTGACACTTTACTGATAACAAAAGAGTACTATCATTGCATTAAGAAAAGGAAGCAAGTACAATGCTTTATAGGAAAGTAGGAAACTGCAGTAGGCACCACTATGCATATGGGATAGGTTAGCTTGCATGTCCTTGGCCCTGAAGATCCATACAAAGAGGCTGTTTAGTGAGTGTGATTGCTGAATCTCAACAATAATCAACATTGATATTTATAAAAGCCCAGAGATCACCACATATTGCCATCCACAACATCACATCACCACATAATTATCACCACAAGTTGCAAAAAGTTGAGATTATGGGAAAAAGGAACAAAATTAATCATGCCTAGATCATAGATTGTATGGTTTAGTTAGATAAGGAAAAGGTAAGGATGCTAGCTCATTTGAGTGGCTGAGTTACATGTTATATTCGCATGGTCTTTGTTGATTTTTAAAAACCATAGTGGGCTCCCCTTCTCCCTCTAGCTCCCCCTTCTTCTCTCCAGATATAGGTACGGTAGTGGGCTCCTCTCCTTCTAGCTCCCCCTTTTGCCTCCAGAGATAGTAATGGTAGCGGGCTCCTCCTCTCCTTCTATCTCCACCTTCAGCTCTTCAATGACAACAAGTTTAGTGGGTATTTTTGCATGCATTTCCACATCACCCTGATCATTTCTTGCTTTTAGGGTCCCTAAGCACCCCTTCCTTGACATCACCTGAGTCATATCCAAGACTCTTCGGGTCCTTGTCTAAACATGGTTGTCTATGTGTGCCATATTAACCCCGCAATCTACAAAGTTCAAAAAGGTGACCCATAGAAAAAGAGGAAACGAAAAAGGCAGACATTATGAGAAAGAAGTAAATAGTTACTTACTCTCTTGAATATATCCCTTATGTATCCAACTCTTGGCCACTTCAAGATTCAATGATTGTATCTAGCTTTCACACAAGTGTCATTTGTCATAAGAGTGGCAGTGAAACACAAGGTGTGGTACTGGTGCCTCTAGGCCAACATGAAAGAACCCACCACATAGGTAGAGTCTAAACACTCCCCACAAGTAGTGCAAGTCCCCAAAACATGGGTTGTGTTGCCTTCATCCACTTGGGGTCTGGGAAACAAGAACCTTCTGCCTTCCTCCAGTTCTACAATCAGCATTTTAAGAAAATCGTTCTAGTTGTGAGCCTCTTGACTCTCACCGGGATTGAATCACATTCCATCTTCAAGACAAACATGAAAATGTCATTAGTAGACCACCAAATAGTACAAATAATTATCAAAAAGTACCAAAAGGTAAATCATAATGTATCAAAATACACAAAAATATATACCAAAATGTTTTGAGAGATATCAAAATGCACAAATAGTTTGGTGCAAAAGGCACTATAATGTGTGCAATAAAGGTGTGCAAAAAGTACCAAATAGTATCACAAAGTATCAAAAAATATTTAGATATTCAAAAATAAAATGACCAAATAGTACCACAAATATCGAAAACTATCAAGCGATTGGGGTTCTTCAATAAAGTTCACATAAGGGTCACCACCAAGCGATGGGGACCCCTCGGCAACAACAGATGGAGACTCACCTAGCGATTGGAAGTAGCAAATAATATTTTATATTCAAAAGTAAAAAAGTACTAAACAACACCAAAAATATCATAAAAGTACCAAGTGATGGGGAGTCCTCCCCCAATCAATAGGGGATTCTCTGAAAAAGTTCTCATGAGGGTCACCACCAGGTGATGCAACACCCTTCACCAAGGAATGGGGGGTCCACCAAGCAATGGAAGTACTAAAAAAATACTTTATATTCAAAAATAAAAAGTACTAAAAAACACAAAAAATACATTAAAGGTACGAAGCTATGGGGGATCCTCCAAGTGATGGACGATCCTCCAAAAAATTTTGCACAAGGGTCACCACCAAGCGACCGAGGGGGACCTCGGCCATAGTGAGGCCCCCCCCCCCTCACTTGGTGGTAAACCATATGATGATTGGGGCACATAGGGGTCACCACCAAGTGATGTTGGGGCCCTATGCTCCAGTGAGGGGCCTCCCTTGCTTGGTTGTGACTTGTAGGGAGTTTGGTGCACACGAGGGTCACCATCAAGTGACATGGATGCCCTCCACTATAGTGAGACCCCCCTCGTTTGGTGGTAACCCATAGGGTGTTTAGTACACATGAGGGTCAACACCAAGCCTAATATACCAAGATCTACCACCGACTTTGAAAATGTGCAAAACTATTTCAATGAAAACGTGCAAAAAGGTTCAAAATATTCTAAAATGATTGGGTCTCCTCCATGTCATCCTCAAACACCAAATTGATCTTGTTGTTTCTTGTGCCCCACAGGCATCCTTCGCTTGGTGGTGGCCCATAGTGCATTCAAGTGCACATGAGAGTCAACACCAAGTGACCCATTTTACCCACCACCTAGCGAGGGGCCCCCCTTGCTCAATGGTGACCCATATGGTGTTCAGTGCATGTGAGGATCAACACCAAGCGATACAAGGGCCCTTGACCATAGGGAGAAGTCTCCCTCACTTGGTGGTGACCCATATTGCATTCAAGTGGACACGATGTCAAAAACAAGTGATGCAAGAGCTCTTTAGCCTAGGTAGAAGCCTCCCTCGCTTGGTGGTATCCCATCCCGTGTTCAAGTGGACACTACATCAAAACCAAGCAATATGGATGATCTTTGGTGGCCTAGATAGAAGCATCCCTTGCCTAATCGTGACACACAGATGATCAATACCAAGCAATACGGGGGACCTTGACCCTAGTAGGGAGAATCCCCTCTTGCTTGGTGGTGATCCGTACTACGTTCAAGTGGACATGATGTCAGAACCAAGTTACGTGAGAGCTCTTTAGCCTAGGTAGAAGCCTCCTTCACATGGTGGTGTTTCACACTTTGCTTAAGAGCACATGAGGGTCAACGCCAAGCAATGTGGGGGTTCTTATGTTGAGAAATATGGACCCATGAGCAAGATCTAGCTATGGGGGATGGAAGTCAATGATAAGAATCATTATGACTAAGACTAGACACTAACTATTACTTAAGTGAATTAGATTCCAAGATAGATCAGTTTGGCCTCATGAACACAATCTTGAGTAGAGAGACAAAATTGCATATACAAAGTACAATAGCATTCATCATTTAACTCAATGTCAAGTACGTGCTTTTATAGTTATAGGATGGTTCCCCTTTTCTCACTATGCATATGGGATTCATGCAACTTCTCCTAGGCTATTTCTATCTTTTTCCCTACTACTCCATACAAAGAAGTTATCTTAGAAGTGTGATTGCATAAATCTCAATACCCCTCCTCAATCACAACCATAAAAAGCATTTAGTATATAGAGGTTGTCATGAGTATATAGAGGTTGTCATGAGTAGAACCTTGCTAAGTGTACACATGGAAAAAACCAACCATATAAAGCTAAAGGCTATCTCACAAGGCAAAGTGAGCCGCCTGAAGTCAAAGCATAGAGTGGAAGTAAGAGCTATGGTGGAAGAAGCAAGAGCAAGAGGGAGAGAGACACAAGATGTGGGAAATCCAATAGTCACAATGTGTGACGGCCTTCCCTTTATTCAAATGTCACTGAAAGAATAAAGAATAAAGTGACAATGATAGGTGCCTGCCAAGTACAAGGTACAAGTGTGCATGTAACTAATATACGATATGGGTACTATCAGTGTAACTACTACATGGGGTAGCTAGGCACATGTGCCTTCATCCCCAACAACCTCCTGCTTAAAGGCAAATGTGCCCCTAGTGAGAAGAGAGCAAGAAAAAAGTGACAAAGTACAAATGTATATAAGGACAACAAGATGATGAAAGACATCATAGGATTTTAGTCAATTGAGATCTTAAAGATTAAAAAGGACCAGAAAACATCTGGCCCAACGTATGACATAGCACATAAAATATCAATGAGTGGAATGAAGGCGAAGAGATTCCTAGCAATATGACTGGTGAACCATTAAAGTTAAAGTGGGAGCTATGTGAATATTTATGCAAATGCAATACACATTTGGAAAGAGACCCCTAGTCTTAAGAATGCCATGGCATTCTTTTGATAAGCTAATGTGTATAATGTTCTCTTCTAATCCACCTCATGGCCCTGCACCAAGCAAACTGCACAATGACATCTACTACCAGCAGACCAAGTCCAAGGTCAAGTTTTCACTTCTCCACCATGGCAAGACGAAGAGATCCCCAATTTCACCTAATAAGATGACTTGAATGGAAGCACAACCTCACCATCTCCATGTCCTTCCCCCCTCCCCCCATCCATCCAAAGGATCGAAGACCCACTCTCAATCAACCACCTTGGAGTCTTTGAAAAGAGCTCGTAAGCAAGAAGATTCTTCCGAAGACGAAGAAGCAAGCAAGAATGTGGAAGCTAACAACAACGAGCCGGAGACAATGAGGGTGACACCTCTATGGATGAGAAAAGTGGAAACAATGATGATGAGGGCAACATTGATGACAACATCAATAGACCCCAAGACTGGATAGAATGGCTGAAGGCTAGTGGAGATGCAACTAAGGGGCACTCAACATGTGGTAAGGGTCCCATGTGACGCCCCAAGCTAAAAACAAAGAGAGCAAGACAACTTCCTCCTGCTCCTCCGGTAGCTCTCCTCCCCACTCTAGAACCAGCTCATGCTGAGCAATCCCCACCTGAACCCCAAGCCCAAGCCCAATAAGCACAATGATGGTAACCATGGCGAGGCCCGGCGAGACAAGTCCCATAGCAAAGGCTAAAGTAGAGAAAGAACTATTACCTCTAGTAGCTCTTAAGGAGATTTGCAAGTACCAAAAGAGCATGGACTACTCATCAAGAAAGTTCCCTTTGCACACTTAGCGAAGGAAATCCTTCACTCTTATGGATATCAATTCTGCATGCAAGGGATTATAGTGGAGGCTATCCATGAAGCTACAAAAGACAGCAACCATGGAGAGGCCCAACAAGATGACTCCCAGGGCAAAGGCTAAAGCGAAGGAAGAACTATTACCTGGCAACTCTTAAGGAGATCTACAAGTACCAAAAGAGCACAAACTATTGATCAAGAAAGTGCCCTTTGCACGCTTAGTAAAGGAAATCCTTCACTCTTATGGATACCAATGCCACATGCAATGGATTATAGTGGAGGCTATCCATGAAGCTACAAAAGTGCATCTTGTTGCCCTTTTTGAGGATGCATATCTCCATACAATTCATGCTAATCAGGTAACCATCACGCTGAGAGACATGTAGTTAGCTAGACAGATAAGACGGAAGAGAGATCAGAGCTACCAAGGGCCTATAGTTTAACATACTACAATGTAATGTGCTTTATGAACTTCAATGTGTAATGAAAAACCTTCACTTTTTACTATGCCTCGAATGTCTCATATGGCATTTGTGCATGACTATGTAATGATTAAATTTGCAATGTCAATTAAACACTGGATAATTAAATAGAATGAGAAATCAATTATCAAGCCAATGGTCTAGTTAACCTTTCTACTTTGCCAAATGATAAATTAGCATGCATTATATAAGTGACGAAGTACAATAAATTTTTTACAATTTTGTCAATCAAGAATTTGTGGTTGAATAAGCTAACCACCTTAGTTTTGGCCCAAAATGGCTAAAAAAGCCATCAAAAATTTGATATGGGCTATCCTAGGAAGCCCTAGATGGTAGACGGGTGAATGCCCCACAATATGATGCATAAATGGGAGATTCATGCACTGGGCCATATCGAGGGCTTCCTTGATAGCCCAAATCAAAAATTTTATGGCATTTTTAAGCATTTTGGACCAAAACTAAGCTAATTGGCTTGTTGAACCACAAATTTTTTATCGATAAATTTATCCTTCCACATAGGCATGTCCCAAATACATGCTCCACCAACTCCTTCTTAACAAGAATGATCTTGTGCGCATTCGAGGCGATGGTGGATGCACACAACACTTTTAATATAGGGCCTTCAGGAAAGAGAGTTGAGCTCATCCGTATGAGGTGAAGGAGGCATGGACAATGACTATGTCAGCAATGGCGATCTTGCCATTGTACTGCCTTATGGAGGTATCCTTTTCGAATGCTCAAAATAGTATACATAGTAAAATAAAGTGTCTAGACGAACTATTGATACACTTCTTGCTTAACATCAACAACGAAAACCTCAGAGGGTTTAATCAAGTCCACACTTGACTTGGACTCATCGATTGGGGGGTGGGGGGTTGTTTTGTTGCTCTTTCAAGGGCACCTCTCCTGCCACCAAGCTAGCCTACATTGCCTCAAACTCTTGGGTACCAACCATGGCATGCTCTACCAAGTCCACGACATCTCCAAGAGCTATGAGTGTACCGTCTATGTCTTCTAGCTTCGGGTTATTGTACTATGTAGGTAGATCATCGGACATTAAGGAGAAGTCATTAGTGATTGCTAGCATCGATGACGCCTCATCCTTCCTTACTCCAAAAAATTTCTCCACATCATGGAGAAATATGAATTCTTTGTCATTGATGAAGACTTTGCTCATGCTTTCTATGCGACAATCTACATCAACGGTAGAGGGGGCAGCCTCCTACTCACCTGAGCCACCTCCTAAGGTGTTATCCACAGCAATTATAGCTCTATCAACCTAAGGTCTAGAGCTTTTGTCTCTTCTACAACCTCTGCTTTCGCTCTAGCATTGTCTATTGGTGAAGGCTTTAGATCAGGGACATCCTTTAGTAAGCCTCCCATATGCTCTTCAGCATCCACTATGACTGCCGATGGGTCCTCACCTTCATTCAATAACAAAACAAAAGTGGCAGTCCATGAAAGGTAGTTAATGTCATGCTGATCAAAGCTGTATTCCCTAGCTTGCCAAGGAGTGAGATGCTTGAAGTAGGCAGTGGTGATATTGCACAAAAATGACCTAGTCATTTTTGGAATGCCTTCGTGCCATTGATGTACCTCAAGAGATTGCATGGCACCCATTTCTCATCAAAATCATGGAACCCAACGGTATATTCTCGCAAGTATGTATTCACATATTTGATAGGGTATTGCAAGCTTGGACCATGCCACAATACCGTATCATAGTACTTAATATTGAAACAAAAGATCTTGTAAAGATCTGATCTCTCAATGAATTTTGTGCCCTGAAAGAATTGCATGAAGCTATTAAGATTGTGATCCATCGTGAAAGAAGGGGTGGAGGCATGTGCAAGTTTGCTTGGGAGAGAAGAGATGGTTGGAAAGTTGGAAAATGAAAATGACACCAAGTGAATGGTTTTTATAGGTCATAGACCTAGAGTTTTTAGTTTTTTTAAATTCATTAAATTCTATTAATACGGTTTTGAAATGTTTAAAAAATAAAATCACAAAACAATCCAAAACATAGAATGTTAGAGAATTGAAAATATGTATAAAGCATTAAAAAATGAAATCCCATGATCTATTCATCGTTAATTTCTGATACATCATTTTGTACATAGATTTTGACTTGTTACAAAGCTCTCAATAACATATAATTCTTCTCTATTATTTTGCCCATCTAAAAAAAAACAAACCAAATAAGATCTGAACTACTACATTCCAACCAAAACAAAAAAATTCAATATTAAACAAGCTCACCTTTCTACCACACCAATATAGAAGTTGAAGCTCTCCATATGAATGCTTCCCATCAAGACTAGATACTCCCACAGATTTAGGAGACTCCAACAATCACTTATTGTGATTGACTCAATTGTTCCATCCGGTATTTGAATTTGAATATCAAATGCTTGTCCCATGTCTTCAGTGGACTTTAAGGGAATCCATTGTCTTGCTTTCTTCATCCAATGTCGGTAATAGAAATGCATGTACAATGATGAATATGCAATCGATTAACGAAATGGATGCATATTAGTGCTTTTGAAAATATATGCAAAAACATGAAGTGGTACAAACCATGAAAGACCCATTGATCTTGAAGTTCTCTCGAATCTCAATGAGCTATGAATGTCATGTACGATCTTTATTCTTAATATATGAAGTATCCACTCATCCAGAATGGGTCATTCCAAACAATTGAGAGGTGGACAAGGAAGTAATTCAAGAGAATCATACAAATTAAGTGATGTAGGCACCATATACATGAACTTATAAAAAAAAATCTTGTGATGTAATAAAAGATATTGTGATGGCTTTGCAATCATCTTTGTATCACCCACATCCACATGTAGAGCTTTGTATGTCCTAAACAAGCTTCCCAAAGGCTGGTCCTCAACAAGATTTGAAGGGAAATTGTTTGACAAGAGAGAAGAAGTAAAAACTTCAAAAACATGTGAGAAGTTAAGAATATAAAAGTAGTGACTTACAATTTGAGGGAAAAGCTTATCGAGTAGTCCCAGGAGATAGCTTCAAGTCCTTCACACCATACACATGTTGAAATGATGCAACAAGACCACCATCTTGAGCCTTCCAAAATCCAAGCACTTTACCCTTCCAATGATTTTGTAGTATACCATGATGACGAACTCAATGAGGCCCTATTGCTAAAGGTTGAATGTAGGCCCGTGAATCCTTCTTGAACAATGCTCCTTCCCATTTCCCATGTTCATCCTTTGTATTGTGTACATAGATAGCAGATATGGAATTGCGGCATCACCTTTGCTTACATTTAGATGCCATTGGAATGGTAATGAAAGTAAGGAGGGTTGTGTGGCTATGGCTATGTGAGCACAGAAATATGAGAAATTTTGTAGGATGGAAGGAATAAAATTACCATGGAAAAAAGAAAAGAAGTTGGGTGCTGGGTGGCTATGGCTGGGAGAATATGGGGGCTCTATAGCTATGGCTATGCTCAGAAGAAAGAGAGAGGCTAGGTGCTATGTGGCTAGCTAGGAGAAGCTGGGGGCTATGTGGCTATGGTTGTGTGAGGATAGAAAGATGAGAAGATTTGTGGAATGGATGTAAGAGAATGACCATGGAAGAAGGAGAGAAGCTGAGTGCTATGTGGCTATGGCTGAGAGAAGCCGAGGCTGTGTGGCTATGATTGAGAGAAGCTAGGAGCAAAGAAAGCTGAGAAGATTTGTGGAATGGAGGTAAGAGAATGAAATCGAAAGCATATCTTGCAAAAAAACCCAAAAAAAAAACATTTTTGACTATACATGTCATAAGAAGAGGTTTTGGGGGAGGGGGGATTTTCAAATTTTAGATCACCTTTTTCGATGCCCAATGGGACCCACATGACATGGGGTGGTAAAAGTGGGAGGGGGGGTGGGAATATAGGGGGACAAGCCTATAAGTGGTAGGGACAAGGGGAAAAAGGGAGTGGATAAAATGTGCACACCACCCCCTCTCCCATTGCTCCACCTCAAATATTTTGTCATTAGGAGAGTCATTAACGCTTTTGCTAAAGGGCTCTATTTGAGTGTATATTCCCCCTAATGTATATGGTTGTATTTTAATTCTCCATATCATGCATCAATAAACTTATTACACCAATAAATAATAATCATTTTATAGAAAACATGAGTTAACCACCAAGGTATAAACTTTAATATCCAAGATTACAAGAATGAAAAAAGAGAGGAAACAAACACAGATTGCTATTATATTGCTTAATTGTGTCCTTTCTTAACAAATTGGATAACTAAAGGCCATGTGGCCTATGTATTTTTACCAAAACATCATACTATGCTTCTTTGAATTAGGAGACCAGTAGAGATGCCATCATTAGAGAACCATATACAATAAATGTGGAATTGGACTAAGCATTAGGGGAGTTTTGAGGTCAATTTTTGGCCATGTAAGAAATCGAGGAGAGAGAAAGTGCTATGCAATTTATTGAATACACCACTAGAAAAAAAAATCACAATCGAAGGGAAAATTAGCCCTCGGTGGATGAAAGCACAGTTTGGTGGTACAATAAAAGGACTGGTTTTGTCTATGCCCAATTGGTGCTTCTATCAAATTTTAATGTTGATTTTGGAGGGAAATCCCTAGATAAGAAAAGTTAAAATTGTATAGAATTTTGAGCATGTCACCAGCCCAAATGATGTCAAGCCGCAATGTACATTTATGGTGTCATTATGATCATGTATGGATGAAGTTCAATCGAGTAGACTCGAGTCTGAATCTTGCCATCATCCAATTGATGGGGCACATGAGATGTCCTAGAGTTCACTGCTCCAAATACAACACGATCCCCCTCTAGCTATTAAGTAGGACTTAGGCAAAGACGCCCTCCATGAAGACCACTTCAAGTTCAAGCACAAAAAAGGTGCAAAGATCTATCTAAGCCATGTGCACTCTCACTTGGTAGAAGTTTGCAAGTTGCTTTTCCACAAGGTGTATCAAGCATCTCCATCTTGTGGTGAGATCTCATAGCCAAGTTTGCATGGTGTAATGCGAGTGGTGCCATGATGGGACGGAAGATCCCATAGGCCACAAAGCGGCATGGGCCATGGTTGGGAAAAGTGTGATTCAAATATGTAGGAGCATGCTAGGGGGGTTGGAAAAGAAGATTGAGACATGAAGAAGGGCAAATAGTGCCTCTTCGGCCAATGTCCCTCTCTCCTAGAAAGAAGCCTCGCTTTGCAAAGTTTGCGAGCAAGATTTATAGAGTCGAGGCTTGGGTATGTAGGGTCGGTCTATGATTACATTACTAACTTGGAGTCATTATTGGAGAGGATGCTAGCAAGACCAAGAGTATATTGAATAGGATATTAGAGGTGAAGGCTGTGATCCAACAAAAGGAGGCATTGCTCAAGTATGAGGGATCGAATGCAATGGCCAAACACATAAAGGACGACATTAAAGTGTGTGAAGAAGCACGCCTCCAAGAGCTCTGACAACAAATTTCATGTAATGATACAGAGGTAAAGGAGGTGGAGGCTGGTAAAGTGAGCCAATGAATGCTGCAATGTCTCATGGTCAAAAAGAACATAAAATAGCTGGGATAAATTGAGCTTGAGCAAGTATACTCAATGCACTTTTTATTGGTCGTCCCTTATACTACCTCTTAATCTTGTGGGAGCACTTGGTTGTTTTGGATACATTTGGTACTCTTGAAACCCTTTCAGTACCATCTAGTGCTCTTTGGAACTCTCTGGCTAATCTCCTTACTAAAAAGCTTATTGATACAAACTTTGGCTCTTTTGGTATATTTTGGTGTTTCTTGTACTCTTTGGTACATTTGGTCCTATTTTATACATTTGGTTCTCTTTGGTGCATTAGGTTTAGGGGTTGCATTTACTACACATGAAAATGTAGGTGTATTTGGTGGTTTTTGGTACTCTCGGATTATTGAATCTTTGGAGGAATTGGTGCTTTATTGCTTCTTAATAGTTTTGGAACACTTCGTTGTTTTGGATACATTTGGTACTCTTGAAACCCTTTTAGGACCATTTGCTGTTTTGTGGTACTCTATTTGGTTATTCTCATCTCAGTAAACAAGCTTATTTGTATTGCCTCATGCACTTTTTGGGATCTTTTGGTGGTTCTTGCACTCTTCGATATATTTTAAGCTCTTTGGTACTTGATGCACTTGGTAAAACTTGGTATATTCTTTTTGAACCTTTGATGCAATTAGTGCTTTTTGGTGGTATTTGAATTCTTATTGGGATATTTTGGTGGTTGTTGTACTCTTTGGTATAATTTTTAGCTCTTTGGTACTTAAAGTATTTGGTAGAACTTAGTACATTCTTTTTGAACCTTTGGCGCAATTGGTGCTTTCTGTGGTCTTTGGAACCTTTGGTACAGTAGGTGCTTTCTGGTACTTCCTCTTAATCTTTTCGTAGCATTTTGTATTTTTGGATACGTTTGTTGCTTTTGAAACCATTTTAGTGCCATATGAAGCTTTTAGGTACTCTCTGGCTATTTTCATCACTAAAAAGCTAATTGATAGTACCTTAATCTCTTTTGGGTGTATTTTAGTGGCTTTTGTACTTTGTGTACTTAAAGCTCTATGGTACATGAAGCATGTTGTTGAATTTGGTACATCTGGTACCTTTTGGTTTCTTTGTACTAAATATTTTCTTGTATTCTTTGGTACCTTTGGTGTTTATTGGTACTTCCTCATGCTATTTTTTGTACAAAGGTTCCCTTTGGTGTTGTTTGTAGTTATTATTGGTATCATTTGGGGGACATTTGGTGCTCTTTGGTGCATTCGATAAATTGGCGATCGTTGCAACAATGGTTGGTAATGGTATAATGGTTGAAAGTTTTGGTACTTGCTGCTTGATTCTTGTGATGTTTTGTTTTTGTAAGTTTAATCCTATTTATTTCTTTCACTTGGCAGTCACAATATGACAAGCTAGAGGCCTCTTGCAAGGAAGAGCTACCTTAGCTAAGTAGTAGTGACTTGGGTAAGCACATTGGCATTTGTGGGGAGATGTGCTCTATGTTGCACTCATTATTGGAAACTTAGACAATTGTACATGCCTAGAGAGGGTCTTAAAATCTCCCTCCACTTTCCATTATCATGTACATGGTGGCCAAGTAGTGCACTCACATGACTTGGCCTTTATTGTTCACAAGTTGTGACTACATAATATAGTGATAATTAATAGGCCAAACTAATAGGAGAGGCATTAAGTAAGGAGTTTAGCCTAGTATATAGCAAGAGGAGCAAGTAACACTATTTTCAAAGCTAGTTGATGGCCATATCTAACTCATTCCTATCACTACCACACCTTCTTGTATACAAAAATCAAGTAGGAAGAGTTTTGTTAGATTGTCCACTTAGAGGCAACATGGCCAATTCTAGGGTTTATTAACCCTATCTTGCACTCTTCTTAACATGGAGGTGTTGAACAACACCTTCCTTCTTAAGGTGACATATTGGCACATAAACATTGCTAATGATGTTAGAATTACATTTGCTATAAGACTCCCCAATAGAAAGCTCTGTATCCTCCCTCATTTAGATTGACATTATCACATCACAATATCTATGCATAAAGCCATGATTCTCCAACATGAATCTCATCTCATATCACCTAAGCTTCTCTACATGAGCCTCACCTTGGACAACATGCATGGTAGAAAACATGTTGATTGTTGGAGCAACATGAATGTAGTGTGTGTTTGTGCATGCACATGCACACACTCATGCACTCATGCATAGAGTGTGTGTAATACTAATCTTTGTGGAAGGCCAAAAAGATCCACGAGAGCAAGTTGGTGATTGCAATTAACCATGTTATGCCTTGTCATGGATAAAACAAAGGAACAACAAAAAATATTGTAAGTGGCCACATAGAAACATTTCTTGAACTTAAAAGAACTCATAGTTGTGTCTATACTCAGGCTTATGCACACATAAAAAATTCAGCATCTAAAGTTATGTGTACTTTACAAAGATTAAGCATGATTTTAAATGTATATCATTCCAATTGTAATTAATTTTCAAGGTAGTTTAAATGCCATTTTGAACATGTTCCATCTACAAATTTCATGCACTTTGAAATGGGCTTTTAAATCCATAATAGATGATGTGTATATGAATAGCCAAAAACAAGGAGATGCTTGCTACAAAACGATGTATGCACAACAAAAACAATAGGTGATATTTGATAATTCAACACAACATACACAAATTGATCCACATCAAACTCTATATGTAGCTCTTCTAACTTCATGTCAGCAAATCACAAAGAGCACTTGAGACAAGATCAAGAATGAGTCAGTAGACATAGAGCATTGTAAGTACTTGATAGTGCAGGACATGTGCCAAATGAAAGAGTTAGTAGACATAGAGCACCATAAGTATTTGACAATGTGCAAAATGAGGGTATCAAACAATCCTCACTAGTGAGACCATTGATATATGTGGATGAGTTTAGTGACTAGAATGAGCATGAAGGTTCATAGACATGACCAAGGGCATACTTAGAAACAATTGATAGGGAGAATAATGCAAATCGTAAATGATACAAAATCTTTTAGAAACATTGAAGCTTTCATTCATTAATAAACAAGATAAATAACACGAGCTCTCAAAAGAGATTCTTGACAAGATGAACATCAAGTACGAAGACACAAAGGCATCGCATTTGGTGACCATAGTCTTGCTAAACACAAAAAAAGCAAGGGAATCTTTACACACACAATTGAGCTAGTACATTATGCGTATAACATCTCCCTCAAGCCATTGTTAGAAGATGATAAAGGAGTAGCTAACAATGCAATGAAGAAACTCATGGAAGCTAATTACCATATGCACAATCATCTACAACCAGCCTTACCATTGAAAAGATCATATTATTATTCAACAAGGAGGTCTACAATCGAATTTGCAACAAACAAAATGACACATTCAATAGTATCATATGAAAATTAAGCTAATAATTAAACACATTTCTTCATTAAACTTCAATACATTTAACACACATAAACAATTACTCTAATAACATAATGTACAACTTCATCAATTGGTGCCAGTCGTCCTGAACAATATGCACGAGGCATTCTAAAGTGACAGTGACAATGGAGGGACTTAAGAACAAACACTTTATTTGTAGTATAATATGCAAGACGAATGACAAATTATATATAGGCCACAATACAGACAAACACTTTCTTAGTAGCATAACATGCAAGAGGAATGGCAAAGTATTTATAGGCCACACTATAAAAAAAAAAAGGCTCATTCGAAATATGAAAGAGTGACATTCAAATCTATTATCCCTTTGAGGATAAATTTGAGGCCAATATAGAAGCAACATCAGATAGTATAGACAAGGCAAGAAGCCTAGAGCAATAATCTTTAAAAAGAAACAACAACTTGCATAGATACCCAACAACATGTAAAAAATATTACTTTTTAAAGAAAAGAAACTTAGATAGTATAGACAAGGCAAGAAGCCTAGAGCAATAATCTTTAAAAAGAAACAACAACTTGCATAGATACCCGACAACATGTAAAAAATATTACTTTTTAAAGAAAAGAAACTTGATCGATGAGTAGGAAAAAATTGTACTTGCTCTAGGGTAAAGGGGCCAATAAAGTAGCGCCCTCCAAAAGGAAAACATACCCCACCCCAATTGAGTGACAAATTTATAAGAAAGATGTGGCTTTTTTAGCCACTTAACAATATAATATGAATTTTTTAAAATTACAAATGCGCTTAACTTAAATCAAACAATTGAGCCATGTAAATTTTTTTATATTTTAAATTTTGTAAAACCCTAAAGTAATGCATGCTCGAGTGTCACTCTATTGACCTCTCACTGTCCATCTTTTATGAACCTTTCATTTGTAACTAAGGCTACTTGATAAAAATATCAAAATGTCCTAATATTTTTTCTTTGAACTCTGTATAATATAAATAGTTTGACCATTAAAAAACATTTATACAACTCATTTGAAATTTATTTTTATAATGAAGAATTGTTAGATGACATTCATTGTGGAAAGGGTCAAGTTTCCTTTCGAAATTTTGAAGGGGAATTGATCACAACTCAAGGAGAGGCTGAAAAGCTGAAAATTCAATTGGCCAAAACACTCGAATAATAAAAGGAGTTAGAAAGGGACTACCTGTCTATTTGATTAAGCTTAATAAGCTAAACCAGAATCAGGAGTCTATTGGCCCCTTTACCCTAAGCCACTCTTTTCTGCTTTCGTTTACCAATCGATGGTTAAAATAAAATGCTATCCCCCACCACTCACAAGAGAAATCACGAACGTATAATGCGTTACGTCCCACCATACAACAGAGCGCAACAGCAGAGTTTAAAAATTTGAGTTGCACGAGCTAATTACCTTACTTTTAACCTTGTCTTTTCTCCAGAATAGGAATTGCCATCCCTCTCGAGTTGCCAGTTCTCCGAGAGGGAAGAGGGAGGGGGGCAGCGCGTGCGCGTGTGACGTTTGGTCAGAGGAAGTGGCAGGGGAGCGATGGACGAGTCCAAAATTCGCCTCTCGGAACAGTACGCTCACCAACATCCGGTCGTGGATGCCCAGACAAATGCTCACGGTGGTGGCAGTGGAGGCTCCGAGCGTTGGAACGCTGCCCTGTCCAACATTGCTGAGATCCAGGGTGGTATAGATACCTTGCAGCGCCTACTTCTCAAGCAAACCGTCTACAAGGACGAGGAGGCCTTCTCCCAAGTTGCTTCTCACGCTAATCAGGCCAGACATATCATGGTGAGACCCAGTTTTATTTCCCAGCATATTGATGCGGTGCTTTTCACCTTACTAGTTGTGTTTTTAGGAATTAGGAAGGTAATCAGATCAATGTTTTACCTGATCTTATTTGTAAGCTATTTTGCTGTGCTCTTCGATTTCATCAAGTTGTTTGATTCTTTGCGTTGTTACTTTCTGAAACGAGTGAGCAAGAACTGCGGGGATTGTATGGAAAATATTAGGATCATCCTTGTTTTAGATCTTCCATTATTTGGCTGGTGGATATGCCCTAGCTTAACAGTGCTGATTGGGGGATGGACACATCTTCCATAGAATATGAGAGTGTGTTTACCAAAGTATCTGGCAAGAAATGTCCAGGTCTTTGGTACATCAGCTTGAACCAAAAACCACGTGCAAAGAGCTGTTACAAGCGGGAGCATTTTTTTGAATCGAGGCCTTCTCAATGACCTGTTTAAGGTCATATTTTGTACACGTGTGGATGTGAAGAGAGAACTTCAAACTGATATCAGTGTACCGTAAGAGAAGAGCCCAACAAACATGGAGTTTGAAAGCCACTCATGGGGCCATGTGCTTTTGAAGGAGTATTTGCTTCTTTATTGCTGGAAGTGACTGGTTTAGCAGGTTTGCACACACACACACACACACTCTCTCTCTCTCTCTCTCTCTCTCTCTCTCTCTCTCTCTCTCTGTGTGGTTTTCATCAAGCCTAATTTTGTTGATAGCTTAGGGATTTAGCTGATGCATAGGCATATTTTTTGTGGCCACCTGATATTTTTTGGCATTTTTATCAGTGTGACCAAGATTAAATGCTGGTCGGCCAGCATTTATGGCACCTACAAGTGTAGATGCTTGGCTATTTATAGCTCGCTCTACTCACTTGGTAGTCACATAGTCTCTCCAGTTTTCATTCCTTCATATGTAGGTGCACTCTTAACACTCCGACACTCCGTGCTTGGTGCTGCCATTGTCATTAGCTAGATTTGGTGCCCTCATTGATGCTATGGGCAGTGTGTAGGGTTTGATGAGTCCATCCCCTTTGTATCAACATTCTTCTTTAGTTAGTGCAATCTTCTTCCTTCATCTTTTGCTCTCTCTCTCTCTCTCTCTCTTTTTCTTTTGCGTTTCTCTTCTATTTGTTTTCTCACACAATATCATTGCCTTAGTGAGGACACAGTTTGGAGATTCTTTCATAGAGGAGCAGCCTAGTCCCAAAACATAGGCTCGACACCTTGCGTTTGCTACAAACACAGCCATTTTAGGAGGTTTTGTGCATATTAGATCACATCTGTCAGCCACGGCTAGCCGTCGACATCAGGTTGATTGTGACATTATCAAGAGGCCAGATAACGACATTCAGGTGTAGGTGATTGCTTTTGGGCATTAGGTGACACATCTTCCTCAACATTTTGTTGAATGCAACTTTCTAGGTGGTGGTGATAGTTTCTTAGTGCAGGTGACATCCTTTTGTTATATGTTGTCATCTACACCAAAAGGAGCTTGGGTTGCTATCACCTGCTCTTAGAAAGCTCCAATGTGCTGTCACATGCTGTAGAACTGATCTCTGGTGGTAGCAAATCACATCAACAGCCTTTCCTTGCTCTCTAGCAACCTTCTCTCTCACAATGGTTGAAATAGACTCCACCAGCCCCCTAAAAACGTTTTTTCCACTTGCATGGGCAAGTTTTGCCAAGTGACAGCCTTCTAATTCCATTTTTCAATACTATCCATCTTATTAAATTACTTTTCAAAAATATTAATTCTACAAATTAATTTAATAATTATTTCAATTCCGAAAAAATCAATTTCACTAGCCAATAATTAAATTGGCTAGGCTCTTTCAAGTATCCTTGAGCAATTATTGACTCTTAGATTGGCATTAATTACTTAATTAATGCCTAGTCTTTAATGTCATCATTGATATTAGTAGCCAATAAATTAGTCTAGATCAAAATCTAACACTAGGTACTATCTAGTACCTAGCAGACATAACTTATTACAACTTTTGCCTTTGGCACCCAATGCATCCTTGGGGTCCTTGGCCTGTTACCATGAAACAAATGCCATGTGCATCACATACGCTAAATAACCTTGCATATTTGAATAATAACTTAATCAAATGTTATTGACAAGATTAAAGCATCTTAAAATTTCACATTCCCGTGATAGTGGGGACTATTTTTTTATTGCCAGACATGCATTCTTCTTCAACTAGAGTCTTCTATGTATCGGATTTGGATTTTAATCTATTGTCTATTCATGGTCTTATATGGCTAGGTACCCGCATTGTCTTTATAGAGGATATAGTGACCATGGAGGATGCTTCTACATGTGTCATTTATTGGATTGGTTTACATGGGGGATGGGCTTTACACGCTCAGCCTTAGTTGTGAGGTCTTTCTATGAGCTTGGACTGCTTTGGTATGCTTGTTATGGTCATTTGGCATAGAAACATGAAACGGGGAACAGGAACGGGGAACGGGGACGGGAACGCCAAACCTAGGGAACGGGGACGTGGGAACGGGAACGGCATTTAAAAAATCAAAATTCATGAAAAAAAATTAATATTTCACTCATAATCCATGTGGACTCTAGAGTGTTAAAACTTAAAACCAAGGTATATAATCCACAAGGACAAATCATTTTAAGTTTTAACTTTAAGATATCATGCATTATTCTAAAACTACTCATTAGAAATTGAATTGCAACTTACAAGGCTCAAGAGGTAAGCTATTCAATTATAAATAATAAAATCCATAATACATATGCCAAAAATCATAAATGATAAAACAATGAACAATGAACTAAACTTAAAAGTCTAAGCTAAAAGAACATGCCTATGGTACCATTGCCAAAAAACTTAAAAGATTACAAATATGAAATTGAAGTCTAATCTTTGAAAGAACATGCTCATTGTCCCAAAAAAGACTGCAAATATAAAGCCTAATCTCTAGACTAAAGCAAAATGCGGCATGCCGCATGCCAAAATAGCCCAAAGGGCAACTGCAAGACTGCAAGACTCAAGTACAAATATAATATCGACATGGCACAACTGTCAACAACCCAAGTGTCACAGTGTCATCAATGATCATAATATCATATATAATGTAAATGTGTCATGTATCATGAGACTCGTGATAAGTAAGCCAAATCAAAGATCATGATGGGGCTCTGAGGCTGCTCTAGCCACTCCTGAAGTGCCAGCCTCATCATCATGTGTACCATGAATTGCTGCATCTCCCTCAACATCAGCATGTGTCTTCTCTTCTTGCTGCATCTCCCACTCTATGAATGGATCAGGCTTTGTTGTCATACTGTTACATAACATCCTCAAATTAACACTAACGAATACTAGATCGTTTACCCTCTCCACACCAAGACGGTTCCTCTTCTTTGAAGAAATGTGAGCGTAGGTACTCCACAATTGCTCCAAACAAGAGGAGCTAACTGACTGACTCAAAATACGGATGGCTAGTTGCTGCAACTCAGGACCATCCGAACCATAGTCCTCCCACCACAAAGCTGCCCCAATCTTACAGCGATCCTCCTGTGCATCCCCACAACCAAAAGAACCCCGAAAGGTCCTATAACATGAAAGCTGATCTCTGATCTTTCGTCTAGTGCCATGATCAGGCACTAGACGAGACAATATAAGTCTCTATGCATCCATAACCTCACTGTCATTCTCTTGACCCTTGCCTTGAAACTCAGGATCCACAACAAATGCAGCTGCATGCATGGGTGAGCTATAGGAGTTCCACCTCGTCACAACTAAATGGTGTATTTCCTCATACGCCTCATCATTTGGTGCCAACTCCTGCAACTTTTCATTCAGCATGTCCATAGCCTTATATACCTTGCCAATGCAAGGTTGCATAGCATCCATAACCCTCAATAAATGTACAATGGGTGATACCATAGCATCTATTAGCTTTACATCATCCCAAAAAGTGGAGTTATTTGCTTTCTCCAAGCATAAGATACCTGTAGGAGTATCTGCCAATGTTGATGAGGTAAACTCATCACTAAGAAATAACTGCCTCAAGGCACCATTGCATTCTCTTAACCTGCCTAGCATCAAGAAGTTAAAGGCAAATCTGGTATCAGAGTATTTTAAAAGTGTCTTCTTCGACCGCAAAGAAAAGTGATGGCGAAGAAATTGGTGATTCAAAACAAAGCTAACCATTTGAGCTCCTTGCTCTATGACAGGTGCGATCCATGACAGGTTACCAATATCCTTTAGTAGGTTGTTCAAGCAATGAGCCATACAATATGAAACTGTGATATGTGGATAATATCCCTGAATAATAGCACCTGCTGCCCTATTTGCAGGCTCTCCATCTGCAACAAATCCCACAACATGCTCTGGGTCAATAAGCTCAACACCTATAACCCACTCTGCTGCAAGTACATCTGCTGACTTTCCTGTCCCCGATGCATCATGTGAAGATATAAAATACATTTCCCCACGAGAATAAGCAACCATACCATGAATGGATCGCTTGCGTGTATCACTCCAACCATCAGCAATCAAGGAAACTCCATTTTTAGCCCACATGCTCTTTCTAGTCACTGCTGCTTGCTCAACAAGGCGCTTTTCCTTGTCGAGCAAAGTGGTGCGTAAGGTCTCTGATAATGGAGGTACATACGAAGGGCCATACTCACCAATCTTCTTGCACATCAATTCAAAATACTCTGACCTGGCTGCACGAAATTGAATGTGGTCATGATAAAAAAAGCGTGCCACTGATGCATCCACCTCTTTCTTCTTCTTGGGATCCCAACTAGCATCAAGTGTGCTTTGTCTACGTGCAACATGTGGCGTTGTTGATGCCATGGCCGATGCAATGCCTGTAGTAGGTGTGGAGGTAGCACTTCTTGATACTGACCCTGCTCTAGATACATCTGATAGGGATGGTGTCACAAAAGTTGCAGGGTCAACTGCAACACGTCGTGGTCTAGATGCAAGATAAGCTTGTTGACCTGCTACACGGTCACGAAGCTCCCTTTGCTTCTCCAAGGTCACATTTGGACAAAACTGCACCTCTGAATTTGGCTCATGTAGGAGATGAGCTCGGACTTGATTATGCATAAATATTAAAATTTAAAATGGAACAAGTGGCAATTGGTAGTCCATATTCTAATATTTAAGTAACTTTGAAAAATTAAAATCAATAAAAATTTGAAATACAAATGCTCGGCTCAATGGATTACCTTGTTTGCTCCACTAGTTCGCTTGTATAGGCAAAGCTTGCAAGTCCATGGTCGAGATCCTCCACCACTCAAAGGGCGGTCAGCATTTACTTCTTCCCACCATGATCAATCATCAGACCTTCTTCCTCGACCACCAACTCGACGAGCGGGGCGGGAAGATGAAGCCATTTATGATTTTAGGCTGAAAATTGAAGGCCTTAGGTTCAAGAGTCGAGAGAAGGAAAAATTGAAGGCTGAAAATTGATTATTGAAGGCTCGAGAGAAGGGAGAAGGCTCAAGAGTCAAGACTCACTTAAGAGTCGAGAGAGAAGGGAAAGGGAGAGAAGGGAGAAGAAGAAGAAGGTTCATGGAAGAAGGAAGAAGAGAAGGGAGAAGTGAAGAGAAGGTAGAAGGAAGAAGAGAAGGTAGAAGGAAGAAGAGAAGGAAGAGAAGAAAGAATAAGAAGAGAAAGAAAAAGAAGGAAGAGAAGGAAGAGGTTGGAGGTGGGAGGAGAAAGAAGAGAAAGAAGAAGAAGAAAGAGAGGGAAGAGAAGGAAGAAGGTGGCTGGGCCTAGGGGCAGGAGAACTGGGCCAGGCTGAGGCGGGAGCAGGAGAAATGGGCCAGGCGGGAGCAGACGGGACGCAGGCAGGAGCAGGCGGAACGAAATAGAACAGGGCGCAGGCGGAAACTGGGCGCGGGCGAAAACTGGGCGCAGGTCACTTTGCCACGTGGCATTCCCTGTCCCGTTTCAGACAGGGAACGCAGCAGGGAACGCGTTCCCTGTCTGAAACGGGACAGGGAACGTTCCATTTTTTGGAAACGCGGTCCGCGCCGGATACATGCCGGGGACGTCGATTCCGCGTGCCGGGGGGCCGTTCCGGCCGTTTCCTGTCACTATGTCATTTGGACATTTATGCTATACGATGGGCTTCTCAAAAGAAGATAGTGGAGGGACTTTCAAATTTCCCTTCTATTCACATTATATGCCCTATCTATTTGAGGGGCAAGTAGCATAGGTGGCTATATCCATAGGTTGCTACTAGGTGGGCTTCTACATCGCTTGAGTTGGTACACCGACCTTTGCGGACCTATGGCACGGCTTCCCTTGGGAAGGCCAAGTTTGCTAATTTTAGACGACTTTAGTGGTTATGGTGGCCATATTTTTTGAAGTACAAGAGTGAGATGTACTCTCGACTCTATAAGTGGAAGGTATTTGCGGAGAAGGAAACTACTTTGAAAGCCCGTGGCGTATGAACTGATCGTGGTGGAGAGTTTACTTCTAGTCTCTTTTCTCAATTTTGCAGAAATCATGGTATTCAAGTGGAGTATTTCCATTTGAACACACCATCGGAGAATGCTATGGTGGAGTGTGCAAATGGGGCCATGCTTAAGATGGCCCAATTGATGTTGGAGCATAGGGGTCTTTCTTATTCCCTTTGGGGTCAGGCGGTGGCTATTGCAGCTCAAATCCGCAACTGCTTCCTGGCTTTTGCATTACAGGACATGACTCCATACGAGGCTTTCTTTGGTAGGAAGCTTTTTGTGTCTCACTTTCGCATCTTTGGGTGTAATGCATTTGGCCGTGTGGACAAGAAGTAGAGGAAGACAAAGCTTGACGTGAAGTCTAGGAAGCTCATCTTTGTGGGTTACAATACTTTCATGAAGGGCTATCGGCTCTACAACCCAATGACATGGATGATTGAGGTGAGTAGGGATGTGATCTTTGATGAGGCTGCGACCTCCGAGGATCTTATTGATGGTTCTATTGCAGGTGATACTTTATCATTGATTGACCCTCTCCCACTCTCAGTTCCTTTGCTCCCTTCTTGGTTGCCTCTAAGAACCCCTTCTTCGTCTTCGACTCATTCCCCTCCTTCTCCACCAGCTTCCCTACTACCTTTCACAGATGTGACTACTTCTTCATTGAGTACTTCCACCCCTTGAGCCTCCTCTCTGGAGTCTTCTAGGGATGCTTAGCCGCCAAAGGGGGAGCCTTCTTTAGATGAGGAGGATTTACCTTCCCTCAGTGAGGGGAAGTTCCTTCCACAGACCCACAGACAGGTGCATTGCAGATATTGGAGGCGATCGAGTCTTTCTCTTAGCAAGATGAGTCTATTCGGATTCCTATTTGGTATAGGTAGTTCTTGCAGGATTCAAGTATTTCCCACTTTCTTGCTCCTTCCACAGGTCCATGCAGATTAGCTCGCTTACAGGTCCAGTGGGATAGTTCACTATATGTGAACTTAGCTCTTATGTCAGAGATTCTCCGTGACAAAGAGCCCATTATTGAGGAGACTCTTGCATATGATATTTGATGTCAGGCTATGCAAGAGGAGCTAAATGAGCGAAATCAGACTCGAGAGTTGGTTCTACGTCCGTGGAAGCGGAAAGTGATAGGTGTGAAGTGGGTCTATAAGACCAAGTAACTTGCAGATGGATCCTTGGACAAGCACAAAGCTAGGCTTGTTACCAAGGGTTTTGCTCAAAGGGCAGGTTTGGACTATTTTGAGACTTTTGCACCTACGGCTTGGATGTCTACTATTCGAGCTATCGTGGCTCTTGCTGCCTGCCACTATTGACCTGCTTATCAGACGGACGTTAACTTTGTCTTCTTGAATGGTGTCCTTAAGGAGGAGATTTGTGTTGCATAGCCTTTAGGTTTTCTTGTGCAGGGAAACGAGGACCGTTCTATGGCATGAAGTAGACTCATAGAGTTTGGTACCAACAGATTGATCGATTCTTTCTATAGTTTGGCTTCCATTGATCAGCTCATGACCCTAACCTATACTACAAGATTGAGGGTGATAGACGTGTCTTGATCATATTATATACGGATGATCTTATCATCACAAGGAGCTTTACTCAGGAGGTTGATGCGACTCAGAAGATTATGAGACAAGAGTTTCTTCCTTGGATTGGAGATCTATCAGATAACACAGGGCATTTTTATTTCCCAGCACTAGTGTATACCAAGCTTCTTTCGGAGTTTGGTATGGCCGATTGTTGGCCCATTTCTTACCTCATGGACCCATAGTCTAAGCTTTTGGCAGCTGGAGATTCCCATATAGATGCCACTTGTTACAGGTGTCTTGTTGGCTCCCTCATTTGGCTTATCCACACTCGACCGGATATTTCTTTTGTTGTGGCTTTGTTATCTTCTTTCATGAAGACTCCCACTCAGGAGCATTGGAGAGTGGCTTTGCGCGTTCTTCGTTATTTATAGGGGACTTGATCTTTAGGATTACGTATGGAGAGGGGGCTACTCTTTTTGGTTGGAGTGACTTTGATTGGGTAGGCGATGTGGATTTGTGATACTCCACTATAGGTTAAGCCTTCTCCCTTGGATTGGGAGCTATCTCGTGGAGCAATAAGAACCTGCTTACTGTGGCCCTTTCTTCTTTAGAGGCAGAGTATTGTGCATTATGTTTTACAGCTATGGAGATGATTTGGCTTTGCTGTATGTTGATGGAGATTGGTTTTCCCTAGCTTGGACCTACAGAGTTGCATGTGGACAACCAAAGTGCTCTAGCTTTAGTGAAGAACCTTGTGTTTCATCCTTGCATGAAGTGGATCGTGGATTCTGAGTTAGCAATGGCCTATTGTCCCTTGGTGGACAACACAACGTATCTCTTTACTAAGCCTTTACCCCTGACTTCTTTGCTTCATCACATGAGGTTGTTGGGTCTTCAAACACTCCTAGGATCTGAAAGGGGTCGTTAGCCTGCCTATTTTAGTCTTGTCAGCTTATCATCTCTTGGTTGTGAGCTCTTGTCAGAGTCTGACAGAGACATAGGAGCTCTGGCAGTTTTAGGTGCATTTCCTTCAGTTGTCGGCTTCCTTTGTGCATATTTGGGTTAGCTTTTGCCTTTCCCAGTTTGCCTCTACCTGCCGGACATTGTCCTTGCCACCCGAGATTTTTTTGTGGCCACTCCACATTTTTTGGTGTGTTTATTTTTATGAGTGTGATCAATGTTAAATGCTGGTCGGCCAGCATTTATGGCACCTACAAATCCAAGTTGGCGAGTTTTTGGCATTCTTGGGTATTTATAGCGAGTCCTTCCCCACTTGGCAGTCACACACTCTCTCTAGTCTTCGTTCCTTCATATGCAGTTGCACACTTTGACACTCCGACACTTCATGCTTGGTGCTACCATTGTCATCAGCTTGATTTGGTGCCCTCATTTGACGTTGTGGGTTGCGTGTAGGGACTGATCAGGCCATCCCCTTTGCATCAATGTTCTTCTTTAGTCCGTGCAATATTCTTCCTTCAGCTTCAGCTCTCTCTCTCTCTCTCTCTTTGTGCCTTTGTTTCTCTCTGTATGTGTCCCTCTTTCATTGCGCACTCTCACAGGAACATGTGAGTGAAATTTTGATCTCTTCTCTAGTTTGTAGGTTATTGTTTGATCTTTTGAAGGTGTGTCCTTACATGAAGTTTCTTTGTGGTACCCAAGGACAAAATGTTAGCAGTCGTTAGCTCCCTTGCCACGTCAGCAGTGCCACATGGTAGTTTTGCCATGTGGCAGTCCGACTGCAGTCGGCTGCATTAAATGCAGCCGACCTGCCTATTTTGGCATTTCGACCTGCCTATTTTGGCATTCTTACAAGGCATTCTTTTCAGCCTTTTAAAGGCTGAGTTTCCAGCAATTTTGATCACTTGTATCTGACAGATTATAGCGTGGGGCTGATGGAGATCGAGGTCCTCAAGGCGGAGACATACACAGATATTCTCTTTGCACTCGTGTATAATTCTGCATTCTTATGTAACATTCTTCACTGCAGATTTTCTGTGTTTCATTGTCTCTTTCTCTCTCCGTTCACTCTTTGTCATGATCATTCGCTTCTCCATTGCTCCACTGTGACATGGTATCAGAGCATTGAAGGATTGACCTAGGGTGGACCTATCTGAAGAGGAGTTTTCAGTGCGACACGAGGCTGCGTTTTCAGCGTTCAAGTGCGAGTAGGTGGGTTGTGCATCAAAACAAGGCTGAGGCGAGTGTGAGCGTGCGAGAAAAGAGAAGATTTGCTGAAGCTGTTGTTAGAGAAGGAAGAAGGCTGTGTTTTTTGCCTTCAAGTGCAGATTTTATCTTTTCATCGCCTTAGGTGGTTGAAGAAGGTTCGGGAATCGGAGATGAGCCCTAGTAGGTTGTGTTTTTTGCCTTCAAGTGCAGATTTTATCTTTTCATCGCCTTAGGTGGTTGAAGAAGGTTCGGGAATCGGAGATGAGCCCTAGTAGGCTGTGTTTTTTGCCTTCAAGTGCAGATTTTATCTTTTCATCGCCTTAGGTGGTTGAAGAAGGTTCGGGAATCGGAGACGAGCCCTAGTAGGTTGTGTTTTCACAGTAAGAGGGGGTTTCTTTTGTGTTTGTGCAGGCATTGCAAGTGAAGATGTCTACAGAGACTGACGTGGAGTTTCAGGTGATCATGGACCGGAAGGTGCCTATCCTACTGGCTCTTCCATCAGATTAGAAGCTTGATGGCGACAATTACTGTATCTGGCGAGTGATGATGTTGGCCATATTGGAGTCTTATGATTTGGCGGAGCTTGTGATGGAGGAGATTAATCGGCCCTCGGTGAGAGATGAGTCCAAACTCTCTTCCAGTGCTTGTGCGGAGTTGACCAAAGCTCAGACTCATTGGGACAAACTGAATCCTAGGATTTGTTCTTTTCTCTTTCTGTCTTGTACAACATCCGTGATAGCCCATATAGAGCACTTGACGGTGGCTCGGGAGATATGGCTGGAACTTAACCAGATGCACAACCGGATGACCCTTATGAAGAGTGTTTCTTTGGAGGTGCAGATGTGGACCTTGTCCATGAGTAAGTCTTCTTCGCTTGGCGAACACATCAACAAGCTTCAGTAGCTTCAGACGCAGGTTCAAAATGCGGGGAAACCCATTTTCTCCGAAGACATGGCGATTACTTTATTGTCCTAGTTGCCACCACGATTCAATACCTTTTATTCCGCTCTTATTGCATCAGGGCGGGAGTCGACTCTTCGATGGGAAGAGTTGGTTCCTATGGTCTTGGACCAAGAGGAACAATTGAAGGGATAGAATGCTGCCAAATCGGAGGCATTGGTTGGTTAAGCCTCTCTGAAGAAGGGGAAGTACCAAAAGGAGGAGGAGGAGGACAACAAATCCAAGAAGAACAAAGGGAAAGAATCGACATGCCATATTTGTGGTAAGACCGGCCATTGGAAAAAGGATTGCCCCGACAAGGACAAGGACACGCAGAAGGACACGAAGGATTCTGGAGCGGTGGCTGTACCCTGGCTGGTTGCTTTTTTACACTTAGTGGTCGTCGAGGACCCTACACTGAAGACTTGATGCTGCGATGACAGCTCCCCAGGCTCGAGAGTGGATCGTGGATAGAGGTGCCTCACGGCACATGACTCCTTTGACAGTTGGTGTTGCCCATTTGCGACCATTGCGTGGGCAGATTCTCATAGGAGACAGCTCTTTTGTGTCTATTGCTGCACGGGGTGAGATGCAATTGATTCTAGATGGACGTGGTAGTACCTACACTTCCGAGGTGTTGCGTATGCCAGGTTTAGGGTATCATTTGCTTTCGGTCCATAAGATTTGTTCTCTTGGTCTCTTGGTGGAGTTTGATAGTGATGCTATTTGAGTTCTTGATCGTGGATCGAGAAAGATTCTCTCTTCAAGGTATGAGGAGAATGGCATCTACAAATTGAATTCTTCTTCTGCTCTTACCTCTCTTCTTCTTACCTCTTAGACATTTCGAGCTATGGCATGCTCGGTTTGGCCACCTGAACTATAAGTACCTTCGGACGGTGCCGCGAGGATCTCTTGTTCAAGGTTTGCCGGACACAGTGTTGAGCCAGCAGCCATGTGTGCATTCGTGGGAAACAACATTGGGATGCGATTCCCAACAAAGCTTCGAGGCGGTCTACTTTACCTATGGAGCTTGTATTTACGGATCTTTGTGGCCCAATGAGGACCGATTCCCTGAAGGGAAGCTTGTGCTTCATGTTGATTGTAGATGACTACAATAGGATGGCATGGGCCTACTTCTTGACGTTGAAGTCGGAGGCTTTTTCCCACTTCAAGGATTGGCTTCTCTTTGTGAGAACCGATCAGACGGGAGATTGAAGACCTTGCGATCAGACAAGGGTGGTGAACTTGTTTCTAATGAGTTTGTTCGTTTTTGTGTAGATAGGGGCATTCACTAAGAGTTTACTAATATCAACACTCCTCAAGAGAATGGCATTTTGGAGCAGAAAAACTAAAGTGTGATCGAGATGGTGCGTACCATGATGGAGCACCAACAGACACCTCAGTTTCTGTGGGCCGAGGCAGTGGCTACAACAATCCACATCCTAAATCGATCTTTGGTTGTTGGCAGGATGACACCTTGTAAACGCCCCGAATAACGTACTATGCTTAACAATTATGATATTCGCTTGTTTTCGAGTTTTAATATAAAAAAGAATGAACACTTAAAGCTGAAAATGAAAATTACTCACAAAATTACAGCCATGAAAATGTAAAAGTAATGGAGACAAGATGGGCAACAACAAAACCCCCAAGTAATGGAGACAAGATTGAGGGTTGAAGATGGGCAACAACAAAACCCCCCCCTCCCCCCTCCCCCTCCCCCTCCCCCGAAGGAATGTATTTCTGCTCAACCCAAGTCTCTTAGGGAAGAGCTCAGTTACAATCAACCTGAGAGTGAGGAAAAGTAATTCTCACTCTCACAAGATCATGCAAAGATGTACAAACACACATGCATTATCTATTATGCAATGATAAGAACTGATTTCTTTACAGTATGAGAGAAGAAAGGGGGGAAATCAGCCTTTCTCCATCGTTGATCAGCAGTACATGGATAGAGCTTGCTTCTTGTTGCTAAAATGGAAGAAAGAGCTCGAGAAGGAGGTGCTGTAATGAATTTACAGGCTTGCTGTACTGTAAAACAGCAGTGATAGAAGAGGGAATATGAAGGAATTTGATAATGGATAAGTGGGAGATGATGATGGGGATGGATGGGGCCAGTTTTTGGCTATGTGTGGTGGGTGCTGTACATGAGTTTACAGCAAAGAAAAATGATGGTGAATGAAGACAAACGAGCTCTTATTTATAGGAGGGGGAAGAGCTAGTACAAAAGGGGAAAGTGGAGTAGCACAAGACAAGTGTCCAGCCACATGTCATGAGATGTGACAAGTGGTGGGACACTTGGAAACTTGTGTGACAAGTGTCTTGACACTTGTCTTTTCTCTATGGCCTTTCTTTTTGAGCTGAATATTGTCAAGAATAGAAACAACCAAATTTAGTAAGCACAGTCAGAGTACAGAATTTACTATTTTTAGAATGACATCCCTATTTTTTAGGACTAGCATTGTTAGGCTAATTCGAGGCTCCTAAAATTTAGGGACCCCCCAATATGGGTGTCATATGAAAGCTTTTTCCGTGTACATCGCAAAAACGGTATCAGAATCTTCATGTGACTTTTCTATGCAAAGAAATGTGCAGTTCAAGCTTTCAGCCCACACATGCACATTGTACAAGCATTTCATGATCATGCCATCTTGTTGATTGTAATTGTTTGTTTTGGCGGATCTAGCCCACACTTCAAGGCATCAATCCTTTCTGTGTGCGAGTCTAACCCTGATATGCGTGAGTTCTGGTCACAGGCGCCCAATCGGGCCATATAAGTGGAAGTGTGAACTATCTTTTCTCTAACCCACCTCGTGGGTCCACCATAACCTGTGACCACTCATCAGTGGCCAGCTCCAATGCACTTTTCTTTATATCTAATTAGTGCAAAGGAAACAAATTTTTAATAAATCATTATATAGACAAATTAATGAAAAAGGATACAAATTCTGTTTCTATATAGTTGTGACAGCATGATAGCACTCTGACTATCACAGTGGAAGATATGAACCTCTGTAATACCAAGCTCTCTCACTAGACGTGAAAGCCATAAAGTCTCCTTGCATGCCTTAGTGGCAGTCAAATACTCTGCTTGTGTAGTAGACAATGCAACACACTTCTGCAGCTTGGATATTCAAGAGGTTGCTCCCCCTATGAACGTGAACACATATCTTGAAGTAGACTTCTTGCAGTCAGGATGACCAGCATAGTCTACATTCGTGAAGCCAACAACAGATTACTTTCGCTTCTCAAAGTAGATGCACAAGTCCTTTGTGCCCTTAAGGTATCTCATGATACCCTTCACTACTTCCCAATGCTTTTTGCCAGGATATGCCATGTATCTGCTAACCATTCCCATTGCAAATGCAATGTTAGGGTGTGTGGGAACCATAGCACACGTCAAGCTACCAATAGTTGAAGCATAAGGAATCTTGGCCATCTCATTCTTTTCATCATCAGAGGTAGGGCTGTTATCTACACGAAGTTTCACATATGGAGGCAATAATACACCAATGGCTTCCCCGCCTTCCATATTGAAACGTTGCAAAACCTTAGTAACATACTACTATTGTGATAGATAGAGAAGACCCTACGATTTGTCCATGAGTATACGCATGCCAAGAATATGATTTTGGCCTCCCAAGTTCCTTCGTATCAAAGCTACCGTGTAGGCTTTGTTTCAAGGAGTCCAAAGCATGAACATCCCTGCTTGCAATCGGCATGTCATCCACATACAAAACCAAGAGAATAAGACTGCGATTTGCTGCTTTCTTAGTGTATAAGTAGTGATTAACTTGAGATCTATGGGATTCGTGAGATTGCACTAATGCATCAAATTTATGATACCGTTCTTGTGGTACCTATTTCAGTCCATATAAACTCTTGTTGAGTTTACATACCATGTGCTCTTTTTCCTTTGCAACAAAACCCTCAGGTTGTTGCATATAGATCTCTTCATACAGATCACCGTGTAAGAAAGCTGTTTTTAAATCTATCTGTATGAGTTCCATAACTTTAGATGCAACCGAGTCCAAAATGGTTTGCAAAGTAGTCATTTTGACTACATGAGAAAAAATATCTTAAAAATCAATTCAATGTTTCTACTTGTATCCTTTAGCAACCAATTGTGCTTTGTATCTTGGCAAAGAACCAGAAGCGACTTTCATTTTGTAAACCCATTTGCATGGTAGCAATTTCTGTCCTTAAGGCAAATGCACCAAATCCCAAGTCCCATTTTTCATGAGAGATTTCATCTCTGACAGCATAGCCTTATGCCATTTCTTGCTATCTTTTCAGTCCATTGCTTCCTTGAACTCACCACCATTTGTCAACTTGACATAATCAACTACATAATTTACAATGGGAACAAATCTATCTGGTTGTCTTTGCATTTTGGTCTACCTATGGATCCAATGATCAAGATTTGTTGGCTATTCAACCTACAAATCTTCATTAACAGCTTGTTGTTCTGTAGGTTCAGCATACTATATAGTCAGTTCTAGTTGTTCCAATGGCATTTGTTCTTGCTGGAATTGTGGTACATCATGGGCAATATCTTGCAGATCATTTTCAGCACCATTTCTTGCATTTTTAGGGCCATTTACAGTAGGTATTTGTTGCTGTCTAGTGGGCATTCTTTGCTGTCCTATCGGTACATCTTCTCAAAATATAACCCTTTCGACTTCCTCAGTCTTTTTAGGTTGTTTGTGCATGCGATCTTCGCGGAAGATAACATCATTGCTGCGTACAAATTTCCTTTTTGTGGAAACCCATAACCTATACCCCATTTCACCCTCATCACCATATCCTAGGAAAATACATTTGCAGAACTTTGGCTCAAGTTTGCTGTGTTCTTCCTTGCAAATGTGCACAAATGCCTCGTAGTCAAACACTCTCAAGTGAGTATATGAAGATGTTTTGCCTAACCACGCTTCTTGCGGGGCTCACTTCTCTCTTTCCTCCCCACCAAAGATCTGTTTGATGACCAATTAATCAAGTGTACGGTTGTCATAACAGCCTCTGTCCAAAATCCGTGATGTAAAGCAACATGTGACAACATTGTATGGACCTTGTCTTAAAGTCCTTAAAGGCTTTGGACACATATTTCCCACCATTTTCAAAGCGAAGATACTTTAATGTCTTATTGGTTTGATTTTCAGTAAGTGCCAGAAATTTTTTAAATTTATTCAAGGTCTCGTCTTTACGAGGAATTGGATAAACCCATACTTTGCGTGTGCCATCATCAACAAAAGTAATGAAATACTTTTTTCCCCCTAGAGATAACCTCGACATCTCACATACATCTAAATGTACCAACTCTTAAGGGTGAAGACTTTAGAGAAAGAGGTTTTTTATGTGACGTTTGAGCATGCTTACCATAAATACAATGATTACATTGTTCAAAATCAGCATATCTTAAATACGGCAAATAATCCAAACAGGAAAGCACTTTCATTTCAGTTTGACTCATGTATCCCAACCGGCTATGCCACAAAGAATCACTTGGCTACTCAATTATGGTGACTACATGGTCACGCACGCTGGATACATACAAAGTATCACTTTTAGAGCCCTTGGGCAACAATGCTAGAGCCCTTATAATTTTTTCATTTGCTATCTCCAAAGGTGGTATGATAGCCTTTGTCATCTAGCTACCCTGTGCTTATTAAGCTCTTCTTGAGCTGAGATACATGCCTCACATTATCCAAAACAAACACGGAGCCATACTGAAATTTCAATTTCACACTGGTGTGATGTGAAAAGATGCACCTGAGTTAAGTATCCAAGTGTGCATGTTATCATCAGAATATGCAATCAATGCATGTGCACTCAAAGAAGAAGTAAGGAGTACATCACCGTCACTATCATTCTCATGAGTGGCTACATTTACCTCCTCTATCTTCACACTGCTTTTCTTTGCAAGTTGGTTGTTCTTTTTCCCAGCCTTGTTGTCTTCAGTGTTTTTGCTTTTGTCTTTCTCTTTCTTGAATTGAAAACAGTCCCGTTTATAGTGCCCTTTCTTGCCACAATGATGACACTCCACATTTTTGCCATGAGACTTGCTGCATGCTCTATTTTCAGAAGTGTCCTTTTACTGAAATCTGTCCCTAGTGTGCAACACATTAGAAGACTTGTTTGCTGAATTATTTTGCCTATTGAGTTCTTCCATCAACAAATAACTCTCCACATCAAAATATAACAACTGAGCATTTGAGTTACTCAAAGTTGTCCTGAAAGTATTTCAACTTTCAAGCAAAGTGCATAGCAAGAAAGTAGCCTTGAGCTCATCATCAATGTGGAAATCCAAAGCAATCAGCTGACTGAAAATTGAGTTGAACTCTTTCAAATGTACAGACATGGTTGTACCTTTTTTCATGCGAAGGTCCATATCAACTTTTTCAGCCAATAAACCTTGCTGACTGCACTTTTCTGAGCATACAATTCTTCAAGTCTTCGCCACATTTCATATGTAGAATTCAGCTTCTCAAAGTTAAAGAGTTAGTTGTCTGACACTACATGCAAGCTCATCCAAATCATCCCACTCTTCTTGTTCCATACTTGTTAGTCTTATTCCCTTCGCTTTGACGGGCTTCACCTGTTTCTTTTGCACCAAGACATTATAGCACTGTTTTCTCTATATTGCAAAATTGTGTGTACCCTCAAGCTTCTTGATGTGCAAAAGATTGCTCCTGTCTAGCCACGATTTGCAGCACTAAATTGACTCAAACGTCAGCAAATGCAAGCCCAAATGTCACACAAATGACCATGGTACGTTGCAAGTACCAACCAACAGTGAAAATCAAGAAATTGCAGAAATTTCAGATCTGCAAATTGATTGCCGGAATTAGAGAATGTTTGCTACTGCACTCCACGATCAATTTCAGCTAGATTTATAGGCCAATGCACCAATTGCATGTGAAATTCCCAAAATTCTGCTGCAATTTCTATTTCAAATGCATTCTTGGGAACAAATTTGATGATTGCGGTCAAATGCCCCAAATTTTCAAAGGCAAATCTGCCCAAATTGCATCAATACATGTACCCAAGTGCCTACACAATTTGATGAAATTCTGCAAAAAGCCCCAATTTTCTCAGGTCCGGTGACTACTGCTATGTGGTCTACGTATCACCTAGCCTCCCACTGCTGCCAGAAATCAGCTTTTGTCATCTACATTAGGTCGTTTTTGTGTTTTCAGCTCTTTTCTTCATCAGTCTCTACTTTGACTGGTGGTTGCTGCATTCGGGATCTGTCTTCGTTGGACAATACACATTGATGCCTCCCTCAGCCCGCTCCCATGAGAGCCACTGGCTGTTGAACAGCTCTACCCTTGAGCATTCTATATGTTCTCTCATTCATTCATTTTAGAGTTCTCTCTCTTCTCTATTTGTGGTTGTGTGTTTTGCGTTTTGCATTTTGCTTTTTGTATTTTGAGTTTTGCATTTTGTGTTTTGCATTTAGGGTTTGAGTTTTGCACATCACTGTTTGAGTCTTTGTGTCTTAGTCTTGGTCGTACTTTTTGTGTTTCCTTAGTGCAAACCCTGGCATACCTTGATACTAGAGTGATGATGTGTTAGATGCTGATGTGGCAGCATGATAAAGTCAGGCAAGTTTAAAAATTTACATTTTAAAATTTTTATTCATTAGTGAAAGCTGCACTTAGCTTTTGCATTTAAAAAACTGAGTCTTGTCGTGCTGTGTAGGAAAAGCCACGTGCTAGAAAGCTGAAGGCAAGATAACATTCTGCGTTGTGGCTACTAGTCATAATGGATCTTAGCAGTCTTGCTCAGTCAATGCTGTTCAGAGTGGAAGCACTGCTGCCCTAGGCTTGGTGAGACTGCAGGCAACATTTCTGAGGCTGTTCCAAACTGATAATGCTCATGGTTGTGAAGGTGCTGTCATCCACAGTACTGACAATGCTGTTTGGACAAGTGGTGATGCTTAGTGCTGGTGATGCTGTTTTGGTGCTGTTGCTAGAGTAGCTAACTGGCATAGTTGTTACTCCTGCTGGTGATAAGCTGATCTGTTGCCATGTTGCTGTAGTAATGGACATCTGGGTTGTTTTGAGAGTCATGGAGGCTGATCTGGTCATAGAGATGCTGGCTGGCTGCAGGAATGCTGCTGAGAGTCATGAGAAAGGAGATCTAGGGTGCTCATAGTTAGCTGGACCGATTCAGACAGGGTGTTGGTTGGCATGTCCGAGATGGAGTAACAAGCTGAGGAGTTGGATTTGTGACTGCCCATGTGTGGAGTAAATGCATGTGAGCACAAGTGTATTATTCTGATATGCAATAAGGAAAGAGATACTGCAGGGGGCATAAAGATTTTGGGCCAATCTTTGTTATGTTTGGATGAAGTTTTGGGGCAACTGTGCATGAGTTAGTGGTGTTGGGATCCATGTAGTCTTCTAATACGCTCTCTTAATTACTTTCATTTGATGTCAGTTTTGTTGCTTTATAGTTAGTTGGCTAGTACTCTCGAGTCCTACTGTCATGTCCCATGCCCATGCGATTTCACTTGGAGGCAATTTAACCTGGGTAGCCTCATTGAAACCCATATTGCCAGTCAAGCTTCCGCATATATCAAAAGAGGTAAAGAGGTGCTTGTGGGCTGGTCACTTTATAGAGTAGCATTTACATGATGTGCTTTTTCAAGGAGTTGGGGTCATTATTTTATCCCACATAGTTCTTGACGCCCTTGATTTTGATGAGCCCTTTTTGGTAGTCATGCATGAATGTGCAATAGGCATCATGTGGCTTATTGAAATCTTGAAATTAATCTTAATGAGCCGTTTTGCTGCAGCATGTATATTCCATGGCTCATGGCTTGGAAACTCGTGCGTAATTGTGTTCCACGAATGCCCCACAACTTTTGAGAGTTGCACAAGTGGGCACGCCTTGTGACATTAGGACACGTTACCTTGCAGGAATCTGAGAGTCTCAACAAGACTGGTAGCTGTGTAATGGTTGCATATCTTGGTTCAATTGTATTTTGAGATTGAGCACATCATAGGAAAAATGAATATGTTGGTCAATCCTTTCAGTAGAGGATTATACATCGTTTCTTTCATAAATTAGAATCCTTTGTATACACGAAAGAGCTCTATGCGGGGGACCCAAATTTCAGCAAGAAAGTTAGCCAAATGTCAAAAGGGGGGGCCTCACTTTACGTTCAAAGAGGGGTTTATATACCAAGGCTGTTTTGTTGTGAGATCCAGTGAAATTGGCCTTCAGTAAAGGAACACCAATACAAACTATCATTATTGCTTTTAATCCAACTCTTGAAATAAATTAAAAGCCAGAATATACTCGAAGATTGATTGGTCCTAACCTTGGCACTTGAGGTCAGGGGCTCACAAATATGGGTATGTTAAAAACAAAAAAACAGTTGTGCTCCTTTAATATCTAGTCTAGAAATTGGAATAGAATATGATCCTTACCTAGAATGAGGAATACAAGCTAAAGATCACTACTCAGAGTGCCTGATAGCCCTTTCCCTAAAGCAAAAAGATCCCAAGTTTTAACTTGCTGCCCAAGAACAATCCAAAGTAGAGAAATCTCTCTAGGATTCTTACTCTACCAACATCTTTCCACTTGCACAAACACACGCAAGTCCTTGACTTTTACACAGTAGCCTTGAACCAGGTATAGATGTGCAAACTATCACCTTGCACAAGTGCAACAACACATACACCCATATCTCTTGACACAATAACAAAGCCTCTTCTCTAGCACTTTTTTGCATGCAACACTACTTAGATTGCCATAATTATCACTTTCTAATTGGCCAAAAATAAGTGAGAAAAAGTAGTGAAGAATGAAGCTTTTCATTTTCAAAAGGAATAGTGTCTATGTATATAACATAGCTTTTTTAGTTCATCAAACTTTTTATTGAAATCGCAACATAATCATGACGGAACATGATTATGCTTTTGTTGCCATCTTAAAATACTTTTCAACCATGAAATCTTCATGTATAAATTCCATCTTTGTTAAAAACCTCGATTCTCAGAATTCATTATTATGCATAATTACGATAATTGTCTATTATTAATAAGCTCGTACACTTAACGAATCTCTTTACCCTACCATTGTTGCATGTTAGGGTGCTAAAATAACTCAGGGTTATCTCATAAAAGTTTTCCTCAAGTGCATGCTTGTAAGATAAAGACTGATAGAAAAAAATGACACCAACACATTTGATTATTATTATTATGTAAAGGTACCAACATTGTCTATTATATAAGCTTGTACATTGATGAATCTCTTTATCCTACCATTGTTACATGTTAGGTTGCTAAAATAACTCGAGGTTGTCTCATGAAGGTTTTCCTCAATTGCATGCTTGTGAAATGGAGAACAATAGAAAAAAATGACACAAACATGTTGGATTTATTATTAATATGGTGAAGTTGGTGGTCAAAGTATACCAAATTTTGGCTTTTTGATATGTTGAATTATTGGTTTGGATCCAATCAATATGAGTTCAATCCTTTTAGAGAGTTGATCCTCTCAACAATGTGTACTTAATACAAACATTAAGTAATAAATTATCATTGTTGCTTTCAATTCAGCTCTTAAGATAAATTTGAAAACAATAGTAGAAGTAGAGTCCTATTGCCCTTGCACGATTGTACATTTTCACCTACATACTAACCTTAGCTTGGCCCAAAATTCTCTCTCTTCTTGCAATATTTCTTTAATTTATTTAAAAAACAAGTACACTAGATGAATGAAATACAATGTTTGATTGGTCACATGAATAAGCACCTTAAGTCAATCGTCTTTAAGTGGTGTGCTTGGAAGAGGGCCCAACAACTCTCTCCCTTGAACAAAGAGATCCTAGGTAGCAACTTCCTACCAAAAGATGATGTGACATGGAAATATATATAGGCTTCTTGCTTGCCAACAAGCCTTACACTTGAACAAGATACAAACTACTTTTGATCTCTATATAGAAACCATCCTTTTGAACCATATACAAAATCATCTCTAGTAGTTCTCAACACACAACTTTACTTTGTGGATTGCCAAAGCTCCCTTTTTAAGCTTGCTAAGAGAGAGAATAAATAAGCATTTCATAATTAAAATTATTAGTTAAAAGTAAGAAACACTTAATCCTATCAATAAAAGTCAATTGATGTCTTATGGCAACTAATTATCCATGACCATGCTAATGATATCATATAAGATGTAGTGCCATGTTAGCATATCATGGTAGTATTCTCACATCATCATGATATAACACAATCATGTTTATAGTCAAATGAAGCATTGTGATGTATACTTTGTAACTATGAAAATTTTTAGGTTTAAATCAATGTATGATAGAAATCTCGATTTCTCAAGTTCACCAATGCTCAATTTTTTTGATGACGAGGTCCATGAGAGAGCTACCATTTCCCCCACTTCTCATCTGAACATGGAAGCTATAATAGAGTATATTCATGATGATGTTGGGTATTACTTATTTCAATCAACAGGGGTTATGTGAGTTCTTATTCAATGGAGCATATCATCAATGAGGTTATACATGTGTTCATTTATTGAATTATCTTTGAGATGGTGTACAAACACCTAGCTAGGATTACGCCTAAATCGTGTTATTTTTTTAGTCTAGTTGTACTTTTGTGGTTGATTGGTTGATAACAGATATGAATAAGCTACAAATTGTTCAAGTATGTATATTGCAATTTGAAACTTTGTAAATATAATCTCTTTAAGATTTCATAGCCTTGTTATTTGTTTTGCATGCTTTTTTAAAATTTTTTTACATATAAATGGTGTTCATAAAGGTTTTGATTTTTATCTTTTTTCAAGTGTACTATGTTAGAAATGCTTAAGGTCTCATCCTTGTAAGATGCCACCAATCATCCATGGTACTCAAAGTTGTAAGATCCCCATTATGAGGATAAGACATGTGTGAGTATACATAATGGGTGGGTATTGACTTATATGTTAGATGACATTTATGCGATTGGATAGTGAAAAGGTGGCCTTTGTGGATCTAGCCTTTGGGTTAGATAGAGTAGTTATGTTGGTAGTAACTCGAGGCACAATGCATGGAGTTGCGGGGGATGAGAGTTATCAGAGACCTTTATTTTGGGGTCTGGGGCCACAGAAGCGGTCTCTAGTTGGAGGGTCTCAAGGAGGTCAACATCTTCCTTGATGGGTGTTCAGGGTCAGCGGCCCCAACTTGACGGTAAAGGGAATATTCAAGATTTCTTGGCCAACTAGGAAAGGTTTATAATATGGTTGGATATGTTGACCAGAGTACCTTCTTGGGCTATTAAAGGAAGATCCCTTTAGAGCCATCGTTAATATATCTTTCACCTAGTCAGAGTTCTTCCAGCTCTCATTAAGCTTTTTCTCCATCATTTTTCTAGATCACTATACTTGAGTTTCATAGTGGAAGTGCATGGATGGATAGAGCTATCTTTGTATCTGTTTGTTTGAAATTAAAGTAGTCTCTATTCTTCTCATATTTGTTGTGTGTTCGCTACTCCTTTCTTAGATTCTATTTGCTGTGCCATGTAATTTTTATATACTATATATATTTATAATATTTAAGTCCACTTGTCATATAAATGTCAAATAATATTTTAGATTTTGTAGGCGCAAGAGCGACGAATTCGTGCTTTGGAGAAAGAGCTTGATGCAGCTGTTGCATCAGCAGGTTTGGCTCGTGCAGATAAAAGATTGGCTGAGGTTGCTCAACGTTCAGCTGAAGCACGCACCCAAGAAGTGCTCCAAGAGTTGGAAAACACTACTCGTAAGCTCTAAAATATCTCTTTGTGCTTGCAAAAGTTTCAAAACAAAGTTGTAAGGTGTTTGTAAAATTTGTGTGGTGGTCTTCTTTTGCTTATCAAAACCTTGCCACTTTCCAAAGTTTTTGTATTGTTCTTAATGCCATTTTGTGTAAGAATGATAACACTACCTCAAATGAACACCTAATATTACATTTAAAAGTTTTAACAGACATATATATCAATTGAGTCTGCATAAATAAACTGTTTAAAAGGGGGTTATGAAACAATTCTATCCTCTTGTGCTTGGGCTTATGTTTTAGTACTAAAAAAATATTTTCAAATAAGGAGTAGATTGGATAAATCTTAAATTAAGGTTTAATTGATTCTAGCACCACAAACGAGGTCTTTTATATTTGTTATCTGTTTGGACATGTCCGTATGGCGTGAGTGTGAATGCGTGCACCTAACAATCATTATTATGCTAATTGAATATGGAATGTTTCTTTTTCCTTTTTGGTGTAATATTTTCATTGTTTATTGTTATTTCTATGTGTAATGTATTTCTACAGAGGTCTTCAAATTGCACATGGAAGAGTTACGTGTCAAGCAAGAAGAGCTTTCGAAGAAAGAGGCTGATATTAAGGCTTTGCATACAATTATTGATCAAATGGGTGGTACGAAGTTTGAGCATGTTGAAACTTTAGACACTCCCACCCTTTATAATTGATGAAGTTGGGATACCCAATTACTTAATGTCAAATTCTCATTGAAGCCAATTGAAGAAGTTATACATACTAGGTGGTCAACTATAGTTTTTCACATTTGTTATTTTTGCAAACTAATGGATTGAAGGTTGATTTGTGTATGAATTTTTGAAGTGAAAGTTTTGGAGTAATGCTTGAAATTGGGGCCCAAAAGTGCAACTCTCTTTCACTTAATACGATGAAAAAAGTTCATATATGATAAAAGATTACCACTTCAAACATGTAGATCCTCACTCAAAGCAACACTCCAATATTCACTTTCAACTCAACACCAATTCTTGAAGTTGTGATTTTTCCTTGCAGGACTTCAAGAGCATTTAGACTTTTCAATTGTGTTTATGCACTTGCAAAATCTAGTATCAATTTAGAATTTATGAATGTTGCACATTTGCTCAATTAGAAGTATTGCATTGGAAGATGTTGAGAAATACAACATGATCACTTGAAGAACATGAGTGTTCTACTCTCACTTAATTTTGAGGATGTGGATTTGCTTCGTCACAAAAAGGCTTTTCAGTTTACTAGCTAATCATAGTTATAAATCCCTAAGCATAGCAAGTGTGATCATTTTTTTGGTAATCAATTTTGTATGAACAAAAACAAAAATAGAAACAAACACCCTTAAACCTATATAGCTCATTAAACTTGGATAGTGCATTTTGGGGGGATTGTGAAATTTTCTCTTCATTTGGAGAACTTGTCATTTTAAGTTGGGCCATTTGTTCAATCCTAATATACTAATTTGTAGCCATTACTTAGCCATTGGCTCTATTGTAATTGTGGAACATAGAACTTGGAACGAGTGCTCATGATGTATATCGTAGACTCATCCTTTATTTGTGAAGTCAATGATTTACAAAAAGTTTTTGTATATAGAAACACTTCATTATAGCAAATTGTGACTTGTGTGATAGCTTTGAGGACTCCATTGTTGGGCTTAAAAAATTGTTGTTGTAGTCTTATGTGAAAGCATAAACTCTATGAAGTGTCAAGTTTGTTATCCTTCATGGGGAGGTTGAATCTTTGAATTTCCTTGAGGTTGTGAAAATGTTGGCTAAGATGGTAGCATACATGTTTATATTTTTGCTACATGAGCCATTAAATGTAAGGCCCAACATTTTAGGATGAAGACTAAGGGACAAATTGGCACCTTGGGGAGATATGAAAGGGTTATTTACTTTTAAATGCAAAGGGAGCATGCCCATCTATGATACATCAACCATTAACATAGGGCTTTAAAATTGATGCATGCATATTTTTATCAAGAAAAATGTATCACCCAAAACTTCAAAATTGCATGTCTTGTTAATAATGCACGTGTCTCGGCTATTGGACATGCATGTCCTCTCTCTAGTCTCACCATTTGGGTTCCTTTTTCCATTTCTCACAATTGAAGTTCTACCATGGCATGTATAAGATTGTGTAGAAATTCTTTGTATCTCTCTCAAGCACGCACACACACACACACACACACACACACACACACACACACACACACACACACACACACTCTCTCTCTCTCTCTCTCTCTCTCTCTCTCTCTCTCTCTCTCTCTCTCTCTCTCTCTCTCTCTCTCTCTCTCTCTCTCTCAATTGATAGATAGGACACAATGAGCTCGTAGAATGTCAATTGATAGATATGGTTAGATTGAGTTTTTGTTCTAAATGTAAGATATGTAGCAAGACTTTCTTAGCAGTCTTGGCATCATCACTTAAGCCAAATTGAGAGCAAAGCCCATGGTAGGAATACCTACATTAGCGAGTTTGTAAGTTAAAAGTAGAAATTGGCTTTTAAGGATCATATGCTAAGTGGAGGGAAAATTAGTAATCATGGTGGCTACATCTAATAAAAGGTTTGAAGATGAAATCAAGAAAATAATAAGTAAAGTGCAAGGGGAGGCATGGAAGAAAATAAAAACAAGAAAGGAGATACATAAGCAAGGTATGGTGGACATTATCTTTGTAGTAGTTAATGAAGCTACATTGTATAAGTAACTTGCATTCCATGCATGTTCAGGAGGCCTCCTTCATGGGATGGCATGAAGAAACATAAGAGGAACTAGATGATGAACATGGCCAAGAATGTTAGAGCCATACAAGCTATAGAACAAGCTAAGGCCAATTCTAGTGGAAAGAAAATTTAGATGGATAATAACATAGAAAATCACCAAACAAAAAAATAACGAAGAAAATTTTAAGTTGGTAAATATGGAGGATAAATTTGAAGTACTAAAGCAAGCAAGATATATCAATTGAAATTGTGGATCATAGAGGAACTTACACTAGTATAGCTCAAAGCATGACCTAGCGAAATCACCAGGATCAAAGCAGTTAGAAAAGAGGATAAATGGGCATATTGAGGTGGCAAAGCCATCATTTAGAAATTCAAAAAGCCCATGACAAGCATGGCTAGAAAAGAGGGGAAATGGATAGTTTATTGAGGTGGCAAAGCCATTATTAAGTTCAAAAGGCTTAAGCAACAAGTTGCTCTAGTGTCATTGTATTTTTGAAGTTGATTTTTTTTTGGGGTTTCAATGGCACTTGAAGTTTATTTATTTTTGTGCCAATGGCAAACCAAAGTGGATCCTAACTATAACCTTGATGTGCACTTCTTTGTTTTATACATATTTGAGGTATTTAACAGGAAATCAATGTAACACACACATATGCAAGAGCATGTGCGCGAGCGCACGCACGCACGCACACTCTGTGTGTGTGTGTGCATCCTCCCCCCCCCCCCCCCCCCGCCCCCCCGCCCGCCCCGCAACAAACCAATAGGTTGTTGTCTACAACACTCTCTCTAACAAACAAGTTGTCTACAGCTATGCGTGTGTGTGTGTGAGCGCATGTGCGCATGCGAGTGTGTGCACATATATGCTTCTCTCTCTCTCTCTCTCTCTTTCCAACAAACATGTCATCTATACTAATTTTCTTTCTTTGTTGCCATTTTAGCTTTAGTCTATGTTTTGATGGTCTATTCACAATGAGAGTTCTATCATCCCTTTTATAAAGGCATGTTCATGTGGACAAGCAACAAGCCCTTTACAATATTTCTCATCAACTCTTCTTATCGTGTTAGGGTAGCACCTAAGGTAAGGATTAGACTTAAGTAAGGGATGGTGTTGCAAATTAGAGGGCAATTCCATATCACAAGCCAAAATGATAGCTTGGAGTGAAACATTAGAATGATATGTAGGATCATCCTGAAGGGTGCTAATGGCGCACCATTTCTCAACAGTGGTCATAAGGCAACTCTCAGTACTAGCAATCTCTAGCCGGTGGCCATATCAGTGGAGTAAGAAAGGACTAGAAGTGGTTTGTTTGGCCGTAAGGTCTACAATCTTAGTATCATTATCACATTTGGTCACGGGGGCATAGGTCGAGATAAAGCGGGAAGGCTGGAGACACCGCTAAGGAATAGTCTTGGCATAGTTAGCTTGCACTAAGAGACTTTTGCGAAAGAGATGTTCATTCTCCTCCCACGTGGGATTCCAACAAGTAGCAAGTACAAGTACCTCATTGAGCTTGGAGATCTAGAGGGAAAGTTGACAATAGGGGTAGTGGCGGCTAATAAGAAGATCGACGATGAAGTCAAGAAAATAATAGCCAAAGTGTAAGAAGAGGTGCAAAAGTAAATTAAAAAAAAGGGGAGAGGTAGATAAGAAAGATATGATAGACGCTTTATTTTTATGATTTAATGAAGCTACATTACAAAAGGAGATTAAACTCCACACACATATATGAGGCCTCTAATGATTGGCATGAAGAAACCCAAGAGAAACATGATGATGAATACTAATAAGGATGTTAAAAATCATACAAGATAGAGACCAAACTAATGCCAATACTAGAAGAAAAGGGGTCCAGTTGGATGGTTTCATAGAAAATCCACAAGCAAGTAAATAATACAACACTTCTTCCTTTCAAATACCTACAACATTGGTGGGTGTCTTTCCTGGCAGCCATAGTTGACCTTCTCGAGCTCCCGTCACTCCCCGGCTTTCCAAGCACCTTCTCAGCCTATTGAGGCACCCTCAGGGAATTGCTACAGAGGTATTGAAGTGTTATTTTAGTGCTTTTGTTCAGTTTTTAGGTTACAGTCAATCAGGGTAGCCATAACTCAAACCCTTAGAGCTTGTATCTTGCTCCCTCTTGCATTTGGGCACTTGAGGCTTGTTGTGTGCCTCTCTAGGCACCCCTTGGAGACTCTAACCACTACCATTGAGGCCACGTGGATGCATAGAGAAGAAGCATACATCAGTAAATTTGCACCATTTTTTTGGCTGATTTGGATAGCATACTACAATAGCTCACCTACTCCTTAGTGATGGCTATGTCATGCTTCTTCGGGCTTGGCAATGCACTTGGCAATGATCTCTAACATGTGTTGAAGCCTCCTTGATCATTGGCATCAAATTTGGGTCTGATTTGTACATTCCCAAGACTATTTATAACAGTCCCATAGTCATGTTATGCAGAAGTAACATTGGCATCTAATGGTATGCTTGTTTGGGCACTCCTACTTAACCAGTTTGGTACCTATTAATGCCCGATTGTTTGGGGGATGCAAGGCACATGTTATGCCATCATTTTGGACTGATTTTCTCACTGAAAATACTCAGTTTTGAATAGTAAATCACTGCTGTACAATAGTGGGCTGAATCCTATTACTTCATGTTTGGTTATGCCTATTGTTTTCGGGCTATGTCTTTGGGATATGCAATGAAGTATTGACCTTCGGGGTATGACATCAAGCTTGTCTTTGATTTTGGATCTTGATTTGAGCTTGATCTCAGATTTGGAATGCATTTGATACTCCGTCTTGGATGTACATATGGCATGTATGCTACCTATGTCTGACCGGTCTTGACATGCTTGGCCTATGCCACTACTACATGCTAGTTACATTGTTTGGAGCTGATTGCTACTAGTGCCTTGTCTTGGCTTGCATCTGGCTTCCCAAAAATTACTTGGCATATTTCTTAGCTTGCCAGAGTTGTATTTGGGATAGAATTGATGTCTATAGATGCTCTAATTGAGGCTACAGAACCTATATGCTCATGATGTCTTATTGATGTTCGATCTTAGATCTTTCGTCTCACTGGTGCTCTCCTATGCCTTTCTTGAGCTTCTTGGCTTGATCCATATGGCTTTTGTGCCAGTGGGAGCATTGTTGGATGTTTGATAGACATTGAGCAGGTGGTTTATGCTATTGAGCTTTGAGTCTTCTGAGACTGGGATCTTCTTCACTTGGATGTTGCATGGTTGATATGCCATGGTCCGCATACATGTACTTGGGCTAATTTGGGCTTCGCACTACCTGAGCATACACCTCTTTGTGTCAGGTCTTGTTGCCAGTGTTGTGTACAATTTGCTCTATTACACAGGGGGTGCTGGCTTACTGATGGATTCGTTTGATATGCTTGGGTGTTTGCTCGATGTCCATATGATTGTCATATGCTAATTTATGCCCGCTTGATGTTGGTTATGCTTTGACAGTCAGTGCTGACTTGGTACAATGATTTTTCCTTATAGTTTTCTCTCATTGTACCTGGCTGTATTTTATTACAGCAAGTAGTTATGTACGGACTCATGTGGAATTGGGAATGTACTTTTGATGTTGGCATTGGGGATGTACGATTGCAATTCTCTACCAATGCAGTCATTCTGATTTTTTGTACTTTTGATGTTGGCTTGATGTTGGCATTGGGGATGTACGACTGCAGTTCTCTACTGGCATTACTTTTCTGTTACAGGATGTACATCATGTACCTGCACTTACACGCAGTCTTATGTCTGCAAAGGGCAGCTTGATGATGTTGGGTTTCATGTTTCATTTGGGGATTTTGCCTGGAAGATCACCCGTGGCAGACTTGTGCTTGCTAGAGGTACCAAAGCTAGCAGCCTCTATCCTCTTGTAGTTGATGGGTCCTCTGTTGACCATGTTTTGTTAGTGGGTTCCATTCCACATGTATCTCTTTGGCATGCCCGTTTGGGCCATATGTCCTTGAAGGGAATGAAAATGCTTTCTGGTTTGCAGTACTTACCGCCCCTTGACTATGCATGTTTTAATTCATGTGAGAATTGTCCTTATGGCAGACATATTAGAAATACGCATAAGAAGTCTGGTAGGACACACATGAGTGAGCCATTCGGATGTCTGTGGACCCATGCCCTGTCAGTCTATGGGTGGTGCAAAGTATTTTGTGATGTTCATTGATGATTTTTCGAGTAAAGTCTGGGCTTACTCCATTGAGCTTAAGTCCGAAGTCTTGGCTGTGTTTCAGAGATGGGTTGCATTGGTTGAGAGAACCAGACTAGGCATAGGCTGAAATGCCTTAGGATTGACAATGGGGGAGAATATGTGTCATGTGCTTTTGAGCAACTCTATGTTGATAGGGGTATTAAGCATTAGTTGACCACCCCTATATCCCACCCCAGAATGGTTTGACTGAGTGGATTAATAGAACCATCCAGGAGTGTGTACGCAGTATGCTTAGCCATGCAGGCTTACCACAAAGCTTTTGGACTGAGGTAGTCAATACAACTGTGCATGTCATAAATAGATCACCTTCTAGTGGTTTGGGTTTCCAAGTTGTAGAGGAGGTATGGACTGGGAAACCTCCGTCTTATGCGCATCTACATGTCTTTGGATGTGAGGTATTCTGCCATGTGCCCAAAGACAAGCATACTAAGTTGGATCCTAAGAGTGTCAAATGCATTTTCCTTGGCTATGGGGATGTAGGTGAGATGGGTTACCGCCTCTAGGATCCGCAAGTGCGGAAAGTCATCCACAACCATGATGTAGTCTTCCATGAAGATAAGATGCATAGGCGGACTGAGAAGGTGGTAGAGGTACACGGGGTTATACTCCAGGAGGAGCCACGTGCTCTTGCACAGCCAGTTGGATAGCCTGCAGCAACAGTTGGTACACATGGACAGGGTGTTGGACCAGCCTTAGAGCCTGGCGTGAGATGGTCTACTAGAGATAGACGTCCACCTGATAGATTTGAGCCCTTGATGCATTATGTCTTGGTTACAGATGCATGAGAGCCTCTCACCTATGATGAGGCTATGCGCAGGGGTGACACTCACCCTTGGGAGAGGGCTATGCAGTTTGAGATAGACTCCCTGCACAAGAATATGACTTGGGATTTGGTTGCACTGCATTAGGGCAAGAAGGCTTTGCCATACAAATGGGTGTACAAGCTGAAAAGTACCCCTGGAAACCCCAAGTCGGATTATAAGGCAAGACTTGTCGCTAAGGGTTTTAAATAGGAGCATGGAGTTGACTTTGATGAAGTCTTTTCTCCTATGGTCAAGATGGCCACTCTACGCTTGGTTTTGGCCTTAGTCGCGCAGCTTGACTTGGACTTGTACCAGATGGATGTAAAGACTGCATTCTTGCATGGGGATTTGTATGATGAGATATACATGGAGCAGCCTAAGGGCTTTGCAGAACCTAGCAGGGAGCACCTAGTGTGCAAGTTGAAGAAAAGTCTTTATGGCTTGAAGTAGGCACCTAGGGAGTGGTATCATAAGTTTGATGCCTTGATATAGTCACAAGGCTATAGCAGGAGTGCTATGGATCCGTGTCTTTACACGAAGAAAGCCTGTGACGGCTCCTTGCTTATTTTGGTACTTTATGTGGATGATATGCTGATAGCAGGGAAAGCTCATGATGATGAGCTCTGAAGAAGAGCTTTGAGATGAAAGATTTGGGACAGACCTCTCACATTCTTGGTATGCGCATTAAGCATGATAGCCATCAGGGACTACTCTACCTCTCCTAGAGAGAGTACATTCATAAAGTCCTTGAGCGTTTTCGCATGCAGGATGTAAAGCCTATTGGCTATCCATTACCTTCTTATGTGAAGGCTTCACAGGCTAATTGTTCGCAGATGGATGGGTAGAGGGTCGAGATGACCAAGATCCCTTATGCATCAATCGTGGGCAGTTTGATGTATGCGATGATAGCCACTCATCCAGATATTGCCTTTGCAGTTGGTGTTGTGGTACGCTATATGGCTACACATGGCAAGAAGCATTGGGATGGCGTTAAGGGTATCATGAGATACCTGAAGGGCGCAACAGATCTGTGTATTTGCTATGGAAGCTAGGATACAGGAGTTGTGGGCTACACAGACTCTGATTATGCAGGACATGCAGATAGTAGGAAGTCCACTTTTGGTTATGTCTTCACCTATGCTGGAGGTGCTGTTTCTTGGATGTCTAGGGTTTAGAAGTGTACGGATCTCTCTGCCACCACTAAGCTCGAGTATGTTGCGGCCACTGAGGCTTGCAAGGAGGCCATATGGTTGGGCCCTTTGGTTCATGACCTTGGGATTGATACTACCACTACGCTGCATTTGGATTCTATGAGTGCTATTCAACTGGCCAAGAATCCGGTCTTCCATGCGAAGACAAAACACATTGAGGTGAGGTATCACTTCATACATGGGGTCATGGAGGACAAGTCAGTTGACCTTGTCAAGATCTCCATTGATGAAAATCCTGCAGATTTGCTCACGAAAAGCCTCACTATTAAGCACTTTGCATTCCTCAAAAGATTGATGGGTATTGGATGAGATGACGTTTTTTCTCATCTTGTTGTACATGTGTACATTGTACTCTCTTTTCTTTTTTCTTTTCACTCCTCATTGGGGCAGATTCAGCTTTAGGTGGGAGGTTGTTGGGGGTGAAGGCGCCTTTGCCTAGCTGCCCATGTATTACTACACTGATAGTACCCGCCAGTGCACACTGTAGGTGACGGGAGGCCATCACCGTCACTTTATTCTTTATTCTTTTAGTGACAGTTTGAATAAAGGAAGGCCTGGTCACACATTGTGACTGTTGGAGTTCCCATTTGTGTCTCTCTCTCTCTTCTTGCTCTTGCTCTCCGTTATAGCTCACTTCCAAGTAAGCTTCGATCCTTCTCTCCTTTCAACTTATAGGAGATGAGGGCCACCAACATGCCATAAAGGCTTCCCTTTGAAGATTATGGCCATGCATAGTTTGGTGGCGACCTTGAAGACATGGAACGCGAACCACCACCGGAGCGAGGGAGGCTTCTCTTGGTAATGGGTTGTGAGGGAGGCTTCCAATAGCAATGGTTGGCTATACACTGCTTGGTGGAGACCATCGAAGTTAATAACAAGGGATAAGGACCACCATCAAGTCAAGAAGGCAGCCCATGGAAAATGGGTTGCCACTAGTTGCTCGGTGGTGGTATCCTTGAAAGATTGCCCACCAAAGTGAAAACCTGGTGCGAGGACCATCATAATGGGGAAAAAATCTCAAATATGCAGTGCTCAAGGATACTTTTTAGAAACAAAAAATGGCCTTACTGGCAAATAGGTCATGATGGAAATGTCACTATAGTGGCATAATCTCTTTGTTGGGAGGTTGATTCTTGGTGTAGACATGTCAAAGAAATGCTCTTTTTGGGGAAGAGCTCAATATAAGGGTTGAAAAATTGGATTTAGGGTAAGAGGTAGAGCAAAGGACCAGGTGAAGGTGAGAGTAAGAAATCTACAAAATGCATGCAGAGTCCAGTTTGGAGGAGCTTTTGCAGTAACTAATTCATGGTGTGAGGATCAAGTGTTTTGCATTAATCTATTAAGGGTGTGGGTAACTCATAATGAGTGTTTTTTGTTAAGGGCGTGGGCAACTCAAAATGATTATTTTTGCATTAACAAGAGACTTTTATTAGCTTTGTTTCGGATGCATTCCAAAACACGTGCTTACTCCCAGGGGTTCAACAAAAAGTAACAATAAAGTATTGTAGGCTGAGAATAGACACGTATATTTGGGCCATCGATCCCCACTATTCACTAATCAATTTGGGCCATTGATCCTCATGGAAGATAATGTTGTACTCCATCGTTGCCACTAGGAGAAAGGGATATAGAAATTAGAATCCTAAAAAGGGGTGCCCCTGTCATTATGGGCGTACTTAAAGAGGGATCATTGTGCATATATATGTGAATAGTTTATGATTTAGGGTGTGCCTTACACTCGTGCTTTCTCAACCTTCTTTGATCACGTGTGATCTCTTGCACCTAGTGCATTACACTTGTGCTTTCTCAACCTTCTTTGATCACGTGTGATCTCTTGCACCTAGTTTACGGTTTAGGGTGTGCCTTACACTCGTGCTTTCTCAACCTTCTTTGATCACGTGTGATCTCTTGCACCTAGTGCATCTTCTCTCAGTTTGGCTTCTGCTTTAAGCTTGCTTGATCACCCTTGCCCCCTCGATGTGATATATTAAAGAACCAACCCATCCAACGATGGAAGCCAACTCTTCACATAAGGTGCTATATGACAATGCAGTAGTAGGTGTGGGCTTCTTCTAACTTTGTGCTATTTCTAATTCTATGTGCATTAAGTGAGAGGCGCCTCCATGAATTTTTGGGGTTAGGGTATCCTTATGCACTAATGTCACCTAAGTTACTTATTTTTGACCCAGGTGTGCACTAAATGTTGCACGAGTTGACCCTCAAGTGTACTTGAATGCAGTATGGGACATCACCAAGTGAGGGAGGCTTCTCCCTAGTCTTGAGAACTCCAACATTGCTTGGTTTTAACCCTTGTGTGCAGTGAATGCAATATGGGCCACCACCAAGTGATGGAGTGCCTCCCTAGGCTCAAGGTATTGAGATTTATGTAATCACACTCCTAAGATAGCCTCTTTGTATGGAGCATTAGGCAAGGGACATGCAACATCTTAGGAGAAGTTGCTTGAATCCCATAGGCACAGTGAGAAAAGGGGAACCATTCTACAACTATAAAAGCATATACTTGATATTGAGTTAAATGATGAATGCTGTTGTACTTTGTACTTTTAGTCTTGTCTTGCTACTCAAGATTGTGTTTATGAGTCCAAGATAATCTATCTTGGACCCTAATTCACTTGAGTAATAATCAATGTGTCTAGTCTTAGTCATCATGCTTCTTGTCATCATTGACTTCCATTCTCCTCCATAGCTAGACCTTGCTCAAGGATCCATGTTTTTCAACATGATATCAGAGCCATGGTGAGCTTAGTTTAGCTTAGCTTAGTGCCCCTCCAGCTCTTGACAATCTCTGGTTAGTTAGCTCCACAAGAATCTTTCATCTCTTACTTCATTTCCACTCTACCATTATTGACCTCCACAGCCAACATCACCTACCTCCTCTTGGAGTAGCTATATCTCTTCAATCAGGCTATATCTCTTCAAGATTTCTTCTCAAGAGTTTTTCTTTAGGTTAAGACACAATTCTTGGCACAAAAATCGAGGGGAATGATGTGTATCATGCTTGGCATTTGCATTTTCCCAAATCTAGGCACATTTTTGACAATGACCACTTTGAATGCTCTCTCAATTGGGAAAAAATGAGTATAAACCCTCTTAGAGGGAGTTAGACCCATTAGTGAGAGTCCTCCATCTCTCAAAGGGTTTGAGTAGATTTGACTTGTTGAGCTTGTGGGAGCTGATTTACCAGTCGACTAGCCCCTATTTTGATAGTATGGCCATAGCCATTTTGATTTCAAACTAAACAATTACTTCATTTTCTCACTCCCTTGGCTCGAATAGCCCACTGCAACTCTGATCCACTATACGATTGAAGTTATAGCAAGTGCAACCCTCAAACTCAACAAGAAAAAGGTTCAAGAAGATCAAGCATCAACATTCGACATTAAGCTTTAAGATAGTATCTCTTGATACTAAATAGTATTATTTAAACACTAATAGCTATTGTGTCTTTTGCCATAATTTTTTCTTCTCCAACTCTCTTGTTGAATTTACCTCAGTTGTTGAAGTTGATTTGCTACTGCTCCTGTCATCAAGTATGGGGAAAGATTCACTGTCATGCCACTTCAAAGAAACGGGCTTCCACACTTGGCAAACAAGGATCAAGTTGATCCTGATTAAGAAGGGCCTTTGATCAATAACCGATGGCCAAGAAAAGAAACCTAGAGATGACACTCTTGCAGTAGTATTGCAAAAGAGTAATGGCAAAGCCCAAATCATCATCAAGCTTGAGCTTGATGGTCAATTATATCCACCATGTAGACACATGTGATACATCTCATGCCACTTGGGAATAGTTGGACACACTATTTGATGCCTAATCTAAATCTTCAAAATATGGATTGTTGATTGAAAATTTTAGGTTAGATATAAAGGCTAATACATCCCTTGCAACCCATCCTAATTATATGGAAAGTTTGCTAACTCAACTTGTGGGGATTAATTTAAAAATGGATGAAGATGTATGCATTTGAGTTTTGCTAAAGAGTCTTCCTCTAGAATTTGGCAATGTCTCCACTACACTAATTAATATGCCAAATCCAAAGTGATAGACATTAAAGCATCACTCCTAGAAGAAGAGAAAAAGCTCAAAGGAAAATAAGGAGCAAGTACTTCAAAGGAGGAACATATTCTCTATGTCAATAACAAGTACATATAGGGAAGAAAGACTGTCAATGACTTCTGCAAAAGAACGGGATACATTGTAACATTTTGTTATGCTAGGAAAAGATCACATAAGGCCTACTTAGCAACTACCAAGAAGAAGAAGAAGACTATGAAGAAGAAGAAGAAGGAGACATTCAAGACCAAAATGAAGCCTCATAAGTCCCCTTCTATTCCCATTATTTAGATCAACTTTTTTAAGCCTTGTATTTACCTTGTCTTTTCCTTTCTTACCCCATAAGAATCTACTAGTAGTTAAGTCCCAAATTTTTAATGATTTGGGAGACTAAAAATTTGGTAATAAGTAGAATCTCACTTCTAGTAATATGAAGAGTTTAAGGATTTTTAATTTTACATGCAACGGCCATGTAATGGATGCCCAATTATAGATCTTTTTTCATATTCTTTGTCAAATGTGGCTTATTATGTGTTTGTGTGTGCTCAAATAAGCTTTTTGATTTCCAACAAGAGCATATGCACAACTAGGCCTTTCACGAAATGCCCTATGGTATTTTATTTTGGTTCTCAAGCATGACATTCTCTTTACCTGCTCCCTATCTCTTAGGCACCTTCTATTACAATTGGGTGGGTTTTGTATGCAACCTAATTATTTTGTCCTAGAACTTATGGTGGTGTCTCTAATTGTAAGGTTTTATGCTAGTTAGTGCACTCCTTGTTGTAGCATATATGACAATGAATTCTAAAACGTGATTGGCTTGCATTATTCAGAATTCTATGATGAAACTAGTTGTAGCATATATGACAATGAATTCTAAAATGTGATTGGCTTGCATTATTCAGAATTTGATGATGCAACTAGTTGAAGTGATGAGACTTGAGGCACCTATGATGGACTTAAAGTGTAGTGATGAGATTGTGGGATTGGTGACCTAGGGCCTCATGGTTTCTAAAGTATTACAAGCACCTTGTGGTTGTGATAACTATATGATAATATGAAATTATTTGAGTCATAGTGCACAAGGGTCCCTAGAAAGCTATAAAGGAGATTAGGATACCTTTAAGGTAGTAATGCCTCAAGGTATTTACACCACACCCTAGATTCACGTGGATGTTTATTATGAGTCTGTGGCTTTTGTCTTGTAGGATCCAACTTCTCTATGGTCTTCTTCTAGGTGCCATAATAGCATTGTGGAGCTCCTATGAGATTTTGCATTTGCCTATCTTTGCTTCCAGGGATTTAGAGCTAAGTACTTCTGTTATCTTTGGTACTAATAGTGGCTTCTAGGAAACTCTAGGGCAACATGTGAAAATTCATGGATAGCCTACCTTGATCTTTCCAATGGAATGATTGTATCCTCAATAGATTTTCAACTTCAAGGTAGACTTGAATCACAACATTGCTTTGTGGCAGCCTTGGCTAGTTTGATAGCCCTTGAACATGCAAGTAGGTTTTAACCTATCAAGGTTCTAAGTATGTATTTGGGGCTAGATTTTCATCCTCAAGTTATCATAATCAAATTTCTATTCTCAATGTTGGAGAGCTATTTGCAACTTGAAGTGTTTAAGAAAACTTTTTTGAGTGCTTTTGATTGAGATATATGGGCAATATTTGAATGGCTTGAGGTGTTCAAGGGGCAAGATTCAAACAATGCACATGTAAGAATGTGATGTGTATGTGGTACAACTAGCTAGTCCATATATGTGACATGCAACTAGTGTTACACCTAAAGGTGTCATAGGGATTAGGTTATGGTGTATGGTCACTAATCTTGTGATGTTGTGAGCGCAATGAGGGTTCTTGCAAATCGTGAGGGGTGCAAAAGAATGATGGGAGGATTCAAAGGAATTCTATCCCAACCTATGAAATGGTGTGGTTCTAGGTGTGCGTGCATGAGTTGTGGATGCCCTACATGATCATGTGTGTGTGTAAGTAGGAGTTGGGTTGCATTCACTCGAAAATGTATACCTAGAGGGACCGATGGCTTTGACTAGTGACTCCTATCATGCCTATATGTAGGTGGAATTAGGGACCTAGAGATACCACAATGAGGGTGCCACATGGTGAGAGTTCCTAATGGTAGTCATATAGTTATATGCGGCTCCAATTTGTTGCCAATGCTAAGGGTGATTCTAGCTTGGGTACTAGATGCACTAGTAGCAATGTTGAGGATTACTAGGTTCTTAGGGTTGGATAGTAGTCCCCCTCAAATTTTGTTGCATAATTGTCCGAGAGTGGTATGAGATCCTAGTGTCCTAGGTCTAAGGGTGTTGTGCCAATGACGATCCTAATAAGAATGCACCTAATTGAGATTAATTTTAGGTGCACATAGTGGATTTATGATGCATGAGATTCTAGTTATGTGATCTAGGGTGGAACAAGGTATGCTTGAGGTGAGTGTGCAAGGGATTCAAGGGAATATTAGGAATCTATCGTACAATTGGTGTGGTTGCATTAGGGATGGAAAACCTATGAGTGGGGATGATGCACATAGCAAGGTGATGTGTACTTTTAAGGAGTGGGGTGAGCATGTGGAACATATCCTAATATTAGGATTGAGTGAGGACTAAATGCATGTGTTACGATCTGAAGTGCTTAATGTGTGTGTGTGTGTGTGTGTGTGTGTGTGTGTGTGTGTGTGAATGCGGTATCCTAAGTCCTAGATGAGCATTCTAATATCAACCACTTAGTGCAAGGCAAGGGAAGCGGTTCTTAGAGAAGAATCTATAGTGGAACTCTTAGGGCTAAAATTTTCCTAACATAGATGTGGAAGTCCATGGGTGGACAATTGTTCATGGCCACCTCTTTTACATAAGCAATCTAGTGCTTAATTGGGGGGGCTGAATCGCTAGTAATATATGTTTGCTTCTCTTTGTGGGACATATATTGCTATTGCCAAGGGCATAAGGCATGATCCAAGATGAGACAATGATGAAGCATTTCATGAGTCTAATGTATGTGTATGCATGTGCTTAGCCCTAGTGGTTATAACATTGTGTCACATAATAGTGGCTTGAGCCCCAATGTCCAAATATACAAGTATACACGTGTTCTTTTCTTGGCTAACCTATTGTCCCTTACTCCATCATGATAAATAGTGCTACCTTTGTCCATCATTATTTATTTTGTTCATTATATTGTAGCATCATTCCATGGGGTGACTATAAGTTTATGCCTGAATGGGTTGCTAGCATGTGGATTAGACAATGGACCAAATTGTTGCATCATTGGCCATGTACTATGTGGACACCCAAGAGGTAGGAAGGGTGGCATAGCATATTATGCTAGCTAAGATCTAGCTCCTTGTTGATTGTGTGGGGCGAATAATGTGTTGTGAGATGAGACGGTGTCTAAAATATATGTGATTGAGTTCTAATCTAGCTGAGGAGTGGGCCAAGGTGACATTGGGCCAGGTTCAAATTGGCAAGGTGTTAGAAGATGGGCATAGAAACCCACTGTAAGCAAGGGAGTATAAGGGCATATGAGTATGAATAGCCTTAGGGGCAAGGGAAACCCTAACCCTAGCTAGAAAAGGGCTATATAAACAGCCTATGGGTCACTATCAAAGTGTGAGAGAGTGTACCCAAGTTGTACTCTAAGCAACTTAGTAAGAAATATTTCATTCTTGTACTTTTAGCTCTTCTCTCCCTCTTGTGCACACATTCTACTGCTGCAAACTCTGATTCTCAACATGGTATCAGAGCCATCTTTGATCTCTCCAGCTTCCCTCAGCATCAGTCATCACTAAGTGCACATGAGCTGTCATTTTCTTCATCCTATCCTTCTTTCCTCCATAGTTGCCTGCAACCTACCTCCATTGGAGGACTTGAGGAGGACAAAGGAGGCCATATTAGCCTGAACTTTCTTCCGGAGATCTTTTCCCCACATCAAGGCGCAGCTCGTTGTCAGTTCAAACACTGACACTGTCCACGTGTGAGGTCAGCATTGTCAAGATTCCAAAAAACGGTGCAGTCTGGACAGGCGCAGATCTCGGGCTGAAATGCGGGCAGCAGCCGGTGCAATCTCAGCCACTACCATAGGAGTTTGATAGCCCCCGAAGTGGGCTATCCTCAGCTAAGAGGGCTCTGAGAAATTCTTCTTCTGCTGGCTGCTACAAGTCAAACCCTAACTGTGTTTTTTTGGGCAGCCATAGCCAACAAGCTCCAAGCTTGACATTTTGGGATTTTTACACTCTGAGCTTCATTAACAGTGATTCTAGTCACTAAAGCAGAGTCTCTAAATCCTATTCTAGATTCTAAAGCTCTTGGGCATGATTAACGGACATCACCAAGCATCGTGAAGCCGACTTCCAACCGGGTTCCATTCAAGCACTTCACTAAGCTTGACAATAGTGTTCTCTTAACACTAATCATAAATCATCAGTTGAAAATCTTGTTGGGCATTCACTAAAACCCAGTGAGTTTTTTATTCCTCTTCATATATTGTTGTAAGGTTATGTGTAAAATGAACACATAGACCATTATGCACAAGAAGTGTATTGCATACCGTAAGTGACATTGTCTCAAGTACATTGGTCAGTGAAATCAATAGCATGAGTGTCATCATACTCTCCTTGGAGTCATCAACAACAAGCATTGAGATAATAGACAAACCGTGTCCAACACAAGCTTCATCCACTAAGCCGTACCACAAGGAGGAGCCTGAAGTCCAGTCTAGGTTTACCTCATTAAAACCTAAAAAGACTATTAAACCACGGAAGAAGCTTGCACATAAGAAAGGACCACCAAAGTCATACCTGGAAATATTACACTTATATGATTTTCAGCCTTTCTCTTCATTGCAACCGTGACTTCACTTTGTCTAATTTGCTTCTGCATTCAGTGAAAGGTTTGTAAGGGACTAGACACTGCCCTTGTCCTAACAAGTGGTAAGACCTTCCCAATGACCACAACATATGCTGATGTCCGTCCTCAAATTCGAAAGTTTGATGGTAAGGATTTCCATCCATGGCAGGTGCTTATAAAATACAAAATGATGGAGAGAGGGTATTGGCCTCTTATTCAAGGCAGTAGAGTTGTAAACTCTACAAATATGATTGATATAGAGGATGACCAATGTGCTCAAGCAATCATAATGCTACACTTAGATGAATCCCTAATTCATCATGTTGATCAACTAAACACTGCTAAAGAAAAATGGGATGAGCTTGAAAAGCTCTATGGAGCCACTGGCAAAAATACTAAAATCTTCCTTAAAATTGAATTATTTAGCTTGGAATATCGTTTAGGAGAAGATTTGGGAAAATTCATTTCTCATACGAAGGGACTTATGGAACAGCTTGCTTCTGTACAAGCTCCAATACTTGAAGAAGATGCTATTTTGCTATTCTCCTAAAAGCTGTAAAACAGGTGTTTCCTACTCTTGTAACCACTCTCACCAACATTCCAGATCCTACTTTGGCAAGTACCATTCAATCATGTTTGGATGAAGAAAAGAGGAACCACAAAGAAAGCAACAATAGTCAGGCAACTTCAAATTCCCGTGAACAAGTATTGGTTCATACAGTTTTCACTAAATGTTCTTTCTGTAAGAAAAAAGGACATCTTGTAAACAACTGTTGGAAGAAGTATCCCAAAAAGATGAAATGTAACAAATGCAAGAAGACAGGGCATATCACTAGTAAATGCCCCAACACTCCTGAAATACCCAAAGAATTGGTGGCCAACTATGTCTCCAATTCATCTGAAGATCGACTGTTTTGACTACTTAAATCATCTACCTAAAACAACCTTGTAAGCATGATTTATAAAGGCATCCCAAAAAGGGGGGGAATCTTTTACATGTCTTGTAATCCAATGCCACCCTGGCATTGAGGGGGGTGTTAGAAGATGGGCATAGAAACCCACTATAAGCAAGGGAGTATAAGGGCAGATGAGTGTGAATAGTTTTGGGGCAGGGGAAACCCTAACCCTAGCTGGAAAAGGGCTATATAAACAGCCTATGGGTCACTATCAAAGTGTGAGAGAGTGTACCCAAGTTGTACTCTAACCAACTTAGTAAGCAAGATTTCATTCTTGTACTTTGAGCTCTTCTCTCCCTCTTGTGCACACATTCTACTGCTGCAAACTCTGATTCTCAACACAAGGGCCAAGAGCCCCTTTGAGCATGGATCAAGTTGACAGTGGGCCAAGTTGGCACAAAGAATACGGTTGAGTGGCCTATTATGGATTAAGATGCTTGATTATGGGCCAAAAAGGTTGAGTGTAGTGCCTAGCTAGTGTAAAGTGGAGTGTTATCTATAGATCATGTTGGCCAATTCAATGAGAAAAGGGCCAAGGATGATGGCATCAAGGTAATGAATCCATAATGTCTTAGCACTGCTATGGTTGGTGGGGCTAAATATTGGAAAGGCCAAGGTGACCTACATAGGTGGTCATGGTGGCTAAGAATCTTGGCTAATGAGGCCAAGGTCTTAGGGAGGTGGTAAGTGCCATGAGGGGGCGTGAATGCCATATGGATAGAGTGACTTAGCAATGGACACCATCCATCCTTGTAGCCCAATTTATAGTGTGATAACGAAGGCCCAAAGGGGTGCTAGGGCTAGGGGTTGACTCTTAATGACCAACTATGGCCGATAGGAGAAGCATGTGGTGGCAAGGCCAAGATGACAAATCAACCTCCTTCTCCTTTGTTGTTGTGAGTAGGAATGGAACCTCTTTCTTCTTCTTCTTCTCTTCTTGCTACTTTATCAGCTTTCCTTTTCTCAAAATACAAAAAATCAAAATAGAGAGCAACCTTCATTTTTACTTTCTCTTCTCCCCTCCTTTCACAAATAGGGCATCCTATTTCTCAGTTCCTTTTCCCAAAAGCTCTCGCACTTTAATCTTCGAATCCAGACTTCACATTCCTCTCCCATAGAGGCTTAAACAGAGGCTCCTTTTTCTTTTTTTTGGAGTGTTTTAATGTTTTTGGTTCTTTTTAAATCAATCTTACCTAAATCCTAATCTACAATTAAAACATCAAAGAAACACCAACATACACAAATGAATATCCACACTTCGCATTCCTCTCCCACAGAGGCTATTTTTTCTTTTTTGGGGGTGTTGTAATGTTTTTGGGTTCTTTTTAAGGTTCTCTCTCTTCAGTCTTACCTAAATCCTAATCTACAATTAAAACATAAAAGAACCACCAACAAACACGAATGAATACCTTCTTGATCTACTCTTTCTAGTCTATTCTATGCATCATTTTGGATTGTAAGCTCTTATTCCTTTGCATGGCAAGAGAGCATGCATCTCAATGGTTGATTTAGTCATTTATCTTGGTAACAGAACAAAAAATGTCTTATTTTATGATCATAATAGTGGGACACTAGATAAAACTCTTTTTGTTCAAGAGATTGGAACCATCTTGTCCAATGTAACATGCCCAACTGAGAAGCCCTTAGTGACACAATTTTAGTGGTCCATTAAGAGATATTACTAAGCAATGGCACTTATACTCCTTGGTATAACATGAGGTCTAACAACTAGGTTCTCTGGAGTCTGCTTTGCAACAAAAGGTTATTGGGCATAACCCATAAGGATTGATTTGAATCTAGGTTTCTAGAGCACTAAGTCACCTATCGGTTCACATCTTAGAGTATTTGCTTATGCTAGATCACCCAAACCGAAGCCAACTTGTGTTGTACTTGGTTTAAAGAGACAAAGGAATGAGGGGAGTGTAGTGCATCAACCCCTTTGCTCATAGGGCATAGTCTCACTCTAGTCACCTAAAACAACACAGAGTCAAGGTTCTAATTAATCCTCTAATTGTTCAGAACTTAATTTCTAGTTAACACATTATTTTGAAGAAACTCTCAGCTCATTGAGACCACCCTACCTTAGGATGGATTCATCATGGATCTCACCCTTTTGCTTTCCTCAATGGATCACCTTTAGTTATCTAATTACCTATCTCCCTTATGTTTCAACATATAAAGGCAGCTTCCTTAATTAACCCTTTAGGACATTGGGTTTGTTGATGTAATTTAAAATCATGACATTCAAACAAGAGACAATAGTCCTTGATCAAACAATCTTTATTTATCTCAAAGGATCTTGTTACAATTTTTCATTTTGTCCATACATAAGTAACAACTTGAAGGTTTAATTTCCACCAAGATTTTTTCCATTAACTAGTAAGATGGCTCTTAGAAAGTCCATTTTGAGTCACCAAGGGGTTAGTAAGTTTCTAAGTGAATAAGGGATTTCCCAACCAGAGCCCCCTTGGCACCTTTACCACCTAGGCCTAACATTTTCTCTATGGAACAATCTCTCATCATTGGGGCTGGGTCGATCTTTCTGAGGTAGTAAAATCACACCTTTGGTGTGGGATTTCACAACTATCCTTGGGAAAGGTCTAGTGTGATCCTTCCTTTTAACCTATTGTAATTTGACTCAATTAGAATCCTAAAGTTTTTACAACACAAACATTTCTTCCTAGTGTATCAATGAGTCCTTTGTATGAACTATTGAAATCACAAGTAGGATTTATCTTAGTCGGTGATATTTTCAACATTCCTTTGGTCTTCTCTTCCCCTTGAGAGTTACGATGGGTTTCAATCTAATAACTTTTATCATATTTTCCCTATCTTAATAGGAAAGTGAATGACCAATCATTTGGTGATTAGGGCTTTGTTGAACGGCCCCTTTAGCTTAGGTTCCTTTGTTAGAGATTGGGTGACTAATCTACCGAGTACTTCTACTATTGGTTTGATTGAGAAGAATTTTTCTATGCTTTGATGAAACAATAATAAGTCTTTGACTTTTTTGGGTAAATTGTCAAAGACTTTGAAAATCTTTCTAATGAAAATCTCACTTAGAGGTTGTCACTAAATGGTTTCTTGAATGTTTATCTTAATCCCTAGATGATCTTAAGTTTCTAATGTTTTGAGGAAAGGTCAATGGATCTTTCTATTTGTTCTGTTAGGACAAGGAACATACATCCATGTCCTTGATAGGTCTATCCTATCTACTTTAAGGTTTTTTGCATAAGTACTCATACTACAAAAATCTAACTTGTTGAAATTTGTTTCAATGATATAGCACAATTTATCTCATCAAAAAGGGAATTCTAAGTATTTAATTTATGTTTCAATGAGGTAACAAGTTGATTTATTTTTCACAACACTAGGCGAGCATGCCTAACTGAAGTAAATCTTTTCTTTCCTATCTTTAAATGATCTAAGATGCTCTAAATTTTTTAAATATGTTTATTTTAGCTAAGTTGAGACTTTATGTAAAAACTCTAGTTTGATTTTTCTAAGGTATCGTTTGTTCTAAGTTTCGATGCATTTGGCTAAAGTGGACTTCTCATCACTCGATCCTATAGATATAAGACTTTTCCTACAATTTCATTATTTTAATTGTCCAAGAAAGAAGAAAAATAATTTTGCATTAACAATTTCAAAGTTTTCAATTTTCAACTAATAAAATTTTTGGTCCGATAATCCTAGATTATTCCTTTGTTCTTTTTATGGATTAAAATATTTCCTAAACTATGAAGCATCCTTTTAACGATGAGAGAAAGCATTATTTCATTTTCCTTTAATTGACTAAACTTAACGAAGAGGGAACCTAGGTTTGGTTGCTAGCAATTGGGCACTATCCATGCTTGTAGCTTCAACACTTTCAACTCTAGAGCTTTGGTTCTTTAGCGCCATCACGGATGCACAACCCCTTATATACAATGCTCCTAACTTTGGAAATTTTGATGATGCTTTATCTAGCTTTGAATAGCTAGGATGGGAATGATATAGCCTTTGGGAGAGATAGGGCCTTTGCAAGAGAGGGATGCTAGGGCCATTGGATTAGATGATAGGACCTTCAAGAGCTGTGGGATGGTAGGATTTTTAGAATGATGGGTTTAGAGATGTTCAAGTCTATCCTTCTTTCCTCTCTTTCTCAGTATCTCTTTCTCTTGCTCTCTATCTCATCCTCTTCCTTACTCTCTTTATCCTCTTATTCTCTTTCTCTCTTTATCTTTTCTCTCTCTTTCTTCTGTCTTCTTCCTCTCTCTTTTATCTTCTTCTCCTTCTACTTCTCTTCCTTTCTTTTATCTTCTTCTCTTCTTTTACTTCTCCTCCTCTATATTCTCTTTCTCTCCTTCTCTTGTTCCCTATCTCGTCTTCTCCCTTTTCCCTCCTTTTTCCCTTCTTCTCCCTATTTTCTCATTCTCTCTTTTTTTGTATCTCCTTCTTCTCTATTTCCTCTTCCCTTCCTCTCTCTTGAATTCTTACCTTCTCTCTCTCTATGCCTATTGGGTGGCCAAAAAACTAGCATTGGAGGCATAGTGTAAGGCTTTTCTAGCCTTAGGGAGGAACTAATAGCCTTCCCTCTCTCTTGCTTATCAAAATGATCACTCTTGTCACGATGCCCTCAAGGCAGATTTAGCTCTAACCACTTGTGTGGAGATTGGGGTTGGGGGATAATAACCACTTGTTTTCTATTGATCCATTGTCCTCGAGGATAGTACCTTCTCTTCCACTCTCAGGGTGATAGGCGTGTTGGTTTGTGTGGCCAACTGATTGTGATAGTGAGGCTCAAGATGATGACATTGGCAATTCACGTCATTGGTGGTGATGGAGTGTGAGTTGGTAGTGGTGGCTCTTCAATGGACATCTACAATGAGGTGAGTATCTTGTTTAAAATAAAAGTAAAAATTAACATTTAAATGTTTTTAACCTTTAAAATCCCCCCTTCGAGCATTATTTACATGCAAGGGGTATAATGTGCCCGTTTATCCGCTGTCCAAGCACATTTTAGCGGTCCATCGAGAAACGAATCTAAGTGTCTCCTCCCAGCACTCCCAGGGAATGTTTGAGGGTTTGTCGCCCAGGGTTTCTCGAGTCTGCCTTGCAACGGAATGTTCACAGCTGAACCCACTAGGATAGACTTGAAATCTGGTATCCTAAGGCCAAGGTCTCCTAACAGCATTCTAGAGTCAGGTTTTAGACATCCTACTTTATGCAGAGATACCCAATTTGAAGCAGATCCATACCACATTTGGTTCAAAGAGAATGGGAAATGAGAGGGATGCGTCACTCAACCTCTCTGCTTGTAGGGCATAGTCCTATTCCAGTCCCCTAAAATGGCATGAATCAAGTTCTAACTTAATAAATCTAAAGTCGAACGGTGACAAATCCTTATGAGAAGCCTCCCAGTTCTCTGGGACCATCCTGCCATAGGACCCATTGGGGATTCTGCCCACCCGCTTCCCTTGATAGCTTTAGTTTTCTAATTAGGTCCTACCACAATTATGTGTGACATTTAAAATCAGCTTCATTAATTAAGCCTTTTAGGGAATAGGATTTGTTTACGTAACTTATAGCACAAACACGAAAACAGTGCAAGCAATCCTTTTGACAAACAAGTTCCTTAACTTATTTTCCAGTTAATCTTTGTCTCCTGCCCATACAGGAGAATTATGTATCCCTTCTGTCCAATAGAAGTACCCGATTCAAATCACATGGCACCATAATTTCCATCCTTTATCTAGAATAGGATCTTCCAATGCCTCCAGATGTTGGCAGTCTACAATTCCGTTTCGGTCTAGGCAAGGGGTGTCCAGAGCTCCACTGACCCCAAGCGACCTAGGAGTGAGACACACTTTTCATGGGGCTGGCCTTTTCACCACTCGACCTTCGGCCCGTGAATCGAGCAGTGCTCTCTCAAGGTAATCCGCAGTGCGATCTTGGACATGATCCACTCGTTGTGGGATTGCCATTTGCACGCAACATTTTTTGCTTGGGGGCCATGATCTTCTTCTCTTTTAAACATGTCTTGCACAAGACTTTAGTAGCCACTTACTCTAGAGGAGGGAAATTGGGAAAAATTGGCTTGCAGGTTAGGGGATGAGCTCAAGGAAAAGGAAAAGAGAGAATGTGTGTGGCCACCCTCTAAGGAGGGGAAAAGGGAGGAAGAACCCTCTCTCTCTCACACACACACACACACACATACACACACACACACACACACACTCTCTCTCTCTCTCTCTCTCTCTCTGTCTCTCTCTCTCTCTCTCTCTCTCTCTCTCAGCCTCTCTCGCAGCCTCTTGGGGTCTCCTTGTGCTTGTGCCTCCCCATGCCTCATATTTATAATGAATTAGAGAAGAGGGGATGTGGTTGAGAACAAGAGTTCTTGGTGGAGGGACTCTTGGAAAAATTAGTGATTTGATGCTTAACTCATAAATCTGATGGTTCCATTGGCTCCAAAAGGGGGGTAAAACCTCAAGACACTTGTTTAGAAAGCTTTCAGATCACTCCTTCATTCTCTCCAAGTTTGAAGTGTTGTCTACTGCCTGTAGACTGTGATCGCAGCGCGCCCGATTTTGCCAATCTCTCTCTTTATTTTTTTTCTTTTTATAAAGTCTCCAAAACTAACTAAAACATCACTTGTCTTTTCTTTTAAATGACATCTAGTTCTACAAATCTCCATATCTTTTTAGGATAATATCAAAAATATCTAGACTATGCTAGTTTTGCCCAAAATCTAATATTTTTAATAAAATAAAAATTGTTAGTTAGTTTTTACCTTAGTTAGTAATCTTACTAACTTATTATTTGACTAACTAACTTTCGAACTAACCAACTAACTTTTAATTGCATGGAAATATTACAAGGGGGGAGACTAAGAGAAAAAATCGGGTTTGCATGCAAAGGAGAGAAAAAAATCGAGATATTATATCCTTTTCCTCTTAGAGGAATCAAGATTTCTCATCTTGAAAGAAACTAAGATATTGTTTACATAAGGCTTCCTCATCAATCCAAGTGGCATCTCCTTTAGGGTAATTCTTCCACTGGATGAGGTATTCTCTAATGGTCTAACCTCATAGGGTTCTCTCTTTTACATCAAGTATCATATTAGGCTAAATCTCAAGGACTCCTTGGCTTAGCATTACAACTTATTGATCACTAGGAACACGATCAGGGTTGGCTACATAACCCTTCAATAGGCTAATATGAAATACATTGTAAACTTTCAAGTGTTCAAGGAGTTGTAACTTGTAAGCATTGAGTTTTTTATACGTGAGGATCTTGTATGGCCAGTAATATCTTGGGCTCACTTTCTTGAATTGTCCCAAAGACAAGGAACTCTTCTTAGGGTGGGCATAGACAAAGACCATATATGTCTCCTTCCTTGAAGATCCACTCTTGTCTTCTTTGATTAGCAATGCTTTTTGCAAATCTTTGGTAGCTTAGATATCTTGCTTGGTAGTCTTAAATTACTTATGTATTTCTTCCAACATCTTCTTAGAAGCTTCTACCTTTAGGGTAGGATTGGAGAAGTTGAGCAGTATGAGACATTCTTGTCCATGAAATACTTGAAATGGAGTCATTTGAACGCTTTGATGATGGGATGTATTGTAAGAAAATTCAACCAAGGGTAGATACTATACCAACCACTTAGTTTTCTCTACAGCAATAAGTCTAAGTATATTTTCAATGACTTGATTTACTTGCTTGATCTTTCCATCAATTTGGAGATGGTAAGCTGTGCTAAAACAAAATCATGTTCCGATGGCTTCAAACAAGCTCTTCCATTGAAGGGAGAATCATGATCACTAATGATCCTCTTAGGCAATCCATGAAGCCTAAAGATCTCCTTAATAAAGAGCTTTGCGATATCTAAAGCCTTGTAGTGGTCTTGATTGGCATAAGGTGAGCAACCTTTGTCAGCATATCCACAATCACTAAAATTGAGTTGTATCCTCCTTGATCTAAGGGTAATCCATCCACAAGAACCATGTTGATAAATGCTCATTTCATTTGAGGTATGTCAAGTGGTTGGAGTTTTTCCAGCATCTTGATATGTTTAGCTTTTGCCCATTGGCAGCTTAGGCATTTAGTGCAACATACTTAAGTATGTCATCTTTAAGCATTTTCCAATGACAAGATTTTATTACAAAAACTCTTAGTTTAAGTCATGAAGTTTTAGGGTAGGAGCTATCACTAAGCTTTGCTTAAGATTTTCAAAACTAGATTGGAGTCCATAGAATAGTAGCTTGTTTCTAAGTAAATCTAGAAGGGTCATAGCAGTCAAGGCATAGTCCTTAATAAAGACTCTATACCATTCAATTAGACCCAAAAATCTCCATATTCCCTTAATCATTATTAGAGGTGCCCATTATTGCACACCCTTAACTTTGGTAGGATTCATTGCAATCCTCTCATCGGATACTATGAATTCAAGACATTCAGTTTGCCTCTTAAAGAAGGTACATTTTTTCTTTCTTGGCATAGAGTTTATGGGTCCTCAATGCTTCAAGGACTATGTGGAGTTGTGGTTGATGGTCTTTGTCTCTCTTAGAGTAGGCTAGGATATCATCAAAGAAGATGAGGAAAAATTCATCAAGGTAGGGCCAAAATATATCCTACATTAACCTATTGAAGATCACATGAGCATTGGTCAATTCGAAAGACATCACAAGATGAGCTCATAATAGCCATATCTTGTATTGAAAGTAGTCTTTGAATGTATTTTTCTTTGATCCTTATCTGGTAATAACTTGATCTTAGATCAATTTTGGACAAGATCTTTTCTCCCTGATGTCGATTAACTAGTTCATCTATCCTTGAAATTGGATACTTATTCTTGATTATCACTTGGTTTAGCTTGTGATGGTTGATGCAAAGATAGAGGGTTTTTTCTTTTGAAACAACACTAGGGCTCCCCATGGTGAGTTATTTGGCTTGATATATCCATGATCAAAGAGTTATTTGGGTTCCTCTTTTAACTCAATGACTTCTGGAATACACATTTAGTATGGTCTTTTTGCAATCGGTGCAACTCCTAGTTCTAGTTTAATCTCACGATCAACTTCCCTTTGGGGTACGTGGTAGTTCAGTAAGCTCTTTTAGAGATATGTTTGCATATTAATTTAACTAGGATTGCTCTTTCTTAGCTTCCTTTGCATAATTAATCTTATTGAGTCTGATTAAATAGATGGATAGTCTCTTTCTTAAGCCTTTCACAATTTGAGAATCTTTTGCTAGTTGGAATCTAAGTTTTTCTGCTTCTTCTCGAGTAGTTACTTGCTCTCCTTTTAGATTTTGGAATGTGATTTGGCTTCCCATAATGAATATGTGCATGATTGGGAATCAACCAGACCATTCCTAGTAAACACTCATAACCTCCCAAGTTCATAACTCTAAATCCCATGCTAGAAATATTGCATCCTAAGTTAAATTCCACTTTGGTAGTTTGCTAGGTAAAATCACTTGTTTTCCATTTGCTAATTCTACAACCAATTTTGATGCAGGTGTAGTGTCTATTCCTAATATTCTTGCACATTTTGGTGAGATGAATGAGTGTGTACTCCCACAACGAATCAAAATCTTGAAGGCTTTACCTTGGTAAAAGTTGCTGTCATCTAGATCACTTAGAATTGGTGATTTGGCCCCCTCTTATTATAGCATGTACTCTTGCTCTCTCCATATTTGTCTCCAGTGTATTGCATTCTTTTATTCCTTTGAGGGTTACACCAACAAATTTCCACTTGGCTATTGTTGCTTGCAAAACTATCCTTGGAAAATAATTGGGCTAAGCTTCAGGCACTATCTCTTGACGCGTCCTGGCTCATTACAATAGAAACAACTTGTTGCTTCATTATTGCCATAAGTAGGCACAAAGTTTTTGACTGCATTTGTTTTGGCCTTCTTCCTTTAGCTAGGTTAGTGCTGTTCTTGGACTCTTTTGATATAACAACATAGTCTTTTGTATGGAGAGTGACTAGAGCAACCCTATATATTAAATGTAGTGTAGGAGTAACAATAATACCAAGGTCTACCCAGCAGAAGGCCTAAGCATAGGGCCTCCTTGCAAGCCTTATTGTGACTGCAATATACTCTATCTCAATAGTAGATAAGGCCATACATTTTTGCACCTTAGACATCCAAGAAACACTAAATATAGTAAAGGTGAAGACATACGTAGATGTCGACTTTCTACTATCTACATATCTTGCATAGTCAAAGTTAGTGTAACCCACGACTACAATTCCTAGCCACCATAGCAAATACACATTTATAGTGGGTTCCAGGTACCTCATGATACCCTTTATGATGTTCCAATATTGCTGGATAGGAGTAGCCATATAGCATGCCACAATTCCCACTGTAAATGCTATGTTAGGAAAAGTGGATATCATGGTATACATCAAACTGCCCACTGCAAATGTATAATGGATCTTAGCCACCTTAGCTTTCTAGTCATCTGAATATGAGAATATACTCGACCAATCTTCATATGAAAAGGTAAAGGACAACACATAGGCTTAATATATTGCATACGAAAGCTCTTAAGGATCTTTTATATGTACTCTTTCTATGACAAGAAAAGAAGCCCTTGAGAGCGATCGCACGTGATGCACATCCCAAGAATATGTGAGACCTGTCCCATGTCCATCTCAAAGCTCTTCTTGAGCTAAGTTTTCAAATCATCTAGCTCATCATGAGCTCTCCAAGCAATCAATATATCATCCGAGATGGGGTATAAGGGGCAGTCGACTAACACTTGATACCCTGCTCATCACAAAACTACTCAAATGCTTTAGAGATATATTCATCTCCATTATCTAATCTAAGGTATTTTAGTCTTTACTCAGACTAGTTCTCAACGAGAGTAAGCCAATGCTAAAAGATAGCCAATACATCCAATTTATGCATTATGGATATGCCCAAATCTTACACGTATAATTACCAATAAAAGTCATAAAATCCTTCATGCCACCTAGTGATTGATAGGGCATGGGACCACATACATTAGAATGAATAAGAGCTACAGGCTCGCCAATGTTATTGAGAGAGCATGGGACCACATACATTAGAATGAACAAGAGCCAAAGGCTCACCCATGTGGGTAATGCCAGACTTCTTATGACGAGAACTATTTATCTGCCTGCCATAAAGACAATGGTCACAAGAATAAAAACATTTGTAATCAAGAGGTGCAAGATACTACAAATAAGTAGGTAAGCATTTTTATTTCCTTTAAGAACATGTGCCCAGGTGATGATACAATGAAGATACATATGGTATACCAGCCAGCCAAAACATGTTCAAGAAATCCATATACAAATAAATGATAGAGGTTGTCAACCTTAGGATCTCGAGCAAAAACAAGATTCCCATGGGTAATCTTCTATGTGGAATCACCAAAAGATACATAATAACTTGCATCATCCAATCGTCTAGCTTTTGGTCAAAGCTGATACATGATGTACATTATGCAGAGTAAAAGAGCTACCTGAAGTAAACTATTATTGTAAATCCATGATGTTAATAATCCAATGCCAAGTCATTTCCCAATCTAATAGAACTTGTCATGTTGTGATAGGACTGAAACCAATCCTTGTGCAAGGTAACATAAAAAGAGGCCCTTGAATCAAGAAACCAATATTGAGAATATACAGATGAAGCATTTTCCAATAACCGAGAAACATCAATAGAGGAAGTTACTAAGATATACTCATCATTTGACTCAAGCTGCACTACATTTATCTCTTCAATATTTACATTGGACTTACTAGGGATAATGTTGCGATAATCAAACTTTTCTTGCACTTTATCCTTGCTTTTCTCTTTGCACTTATCATCATGCATCTTATGGCATTGTGGCCAAATATGACTCTATTTCCTATATTAATGATATGTTAGAGAGGACTTATAACCATGGGACTTGATATGAGACTACTTGTGAGATTGAGACCTCTATGAGTTACCAATCTTATTATCATGTCTAGCCCTAATAGTCAATGCATAAGAAGTGTAGGCTAGAGCCACATTCTTTCTATTGATTTCATCTATGAATAAAGCATCTTCAACATCCTAGATTTTCAAGCCATCCTGAAGTATATTAGCACACATGGCTGTACGAAAAGTGTCCCATGGCTTGAGAAGTGCCACAAGCAAGAACAAAGTAGGTTGAGTATCCTTAAACTCAATGCCCTGTGAAGTTAACTTGTTGAAAATTGAATGAAAATCATTTAAATACATGGACACACTCATTGGAAAATGAATATAAGATATTTAATGTAGCATAAATCACAATAATATTGAAACCTATGATCAATTGAAAATTTTAACTGCCAATAAATTGGTGTTTCATGGAATAGATCCAAAATATGCACTATCACAAAAAGCAATTAGTTATGCACAAATAGGATCTAAGGAAAAAAATTGAGGTAGTAATGCATCATGGAAAAATAATAGACAATTAATAAATTTTATAATTATGATTTCAATTTGTTTTAATTACTCAGGGGCTGGAAGTCTATGCAAAAAGAACTGCAATGATTCTGCGAGTTTTTCCTATGGTTTATCAAGCAAGAGATCGATGTAATATCTTCTTAAAAGAGGATATTTTTCACACTATGGATAATATTTTATTCCTCAAGCATATCACTTTGACCTTGAATGTTGGACCCTATAGGTGGTCACCTACTTACTTCTCCATTTATGCCGATTGAACAAGTGGCCTAGACTACAACCTTTGGAGGCTATGTTGGGCAGAAAGACTTCAACTAGTTAGACTTTACATGTTCCATAGAAGTGTAAAATCTTGTGGTCCACACAAAGTAGGAAAATCAATGACCTTAAATTAGTGGATCTATCATTGTACCACCAAGGTCGTTCAACCAAATCGAGTGATCAAATCTTATCAATCTTATTCAAACAACTACGATATCTAACCTCCTTGATAAATATATGGTATTAGATACATATAAAGAGCATCCTACTTAGTATACCTTATCTTTATTCAAAGTCCATGATTGAGATCATGTATCTACTCAAAAAAATCACCAGTAGGGAAAGCTAAAATCTTGTATACATTTTTTATCAAACAACTTTTTTGCCTTGTATGGAAAAACCTCTTGTAAGAATATGTACAGCTTATGGCATAAAAATAATGTGAATATGTAATATTTCCACTACGAAATATTAAAGATCCAAAAATCACACGCAAAAGCAGTTCAAAATAATCTCCCGCAACAATAAAATTTTGGGCTAAGTACTCCCTCCGCGTGCACTAGCAAATTCCACCCCGCATCGTGTGTACAAAGCCGTGGCTTGAAACCGCAAGCCCACGCGGGAACACCCTTCACGGGAAAAGCAAAAGGGATAATGGATAATTTAGTGCAATTTTTTTTATAATAACCCCCTCCCCTTCAGCCGTTGCATGGCGGGGGAGAGGGAGTGTGAGAGGAATGCTGAGTCAAGTGGAGGAGGAGCATGGAGAGGGAAACATGTTGCTAGCCACGTGTGTGGCTGTCCCCTCTCCCCTCTACCTATATGGACCCCCCCTCTCTAGCTTGAGGGAGGGGGAGAGAAGGAGGAGATCGTGCTATCCTGCCTCCTGTGGAAGCACCCGCCATCATCCCCTGTAGCTGTTGCGCTGCGCCACGCCGCCTGCATCACCATCGTCATCATCATCATCATCATTATTATCATCATCATCATCGTACTCGTCGTCATCTTCACCTCCACCCTCATCAACACTCTCTCTCCACGTCTTTCAGCCTGACTCAGAAGCTTGGAAGCTTCTATTAAAGCTTTCCATAATCCTTGTTCACCCCATGCTTTCGGGTTTTCAAAATCGTAACTGAAAGGCCTGAGTTTCTGCGCGGGAGAGAAATCTCGGCCTAGCAGGCAGTTTCAGAGATCAGGAAAAAGGGCAAGGAGAATTCACGGAGTCCAAGACCACTACGTCCTCGATGGCCCCTAAGCAAAAGTCACAAGGCGCACACGTAGGAGCTTCCACCCTGAGTACACGTCCAAGACCACTACATCCTCGATGGCCCCTAAGCAAAAGTCATAAGGCGCACATGCAGGAGCTTCCACCCCGAGTACACGTGTGGACAACGTCCCGAATCCTAATGCCCAAGTTCCGTTAAATAGTCCCGCATGAAAAGAATGCATTAAGCCTGTTTAAATCTCGTAGGCAAGTTTAAACACATTGGGAAATTTATTTGCTTGCCCGATTTAAAAAAAATCTAGTTGCATGTCGTGCATTTGCAATTGCTTGCACTTCCATGGTCAAGTTGCAAATCCTACACGCATGTTGCATAAATAAATAGACGAAATTGTGCAAAGGCACCTTTGTTGCATCACACACGGGATAGCGCATATAACACATAATACACTTAGGTAATAATTTCCTAGTTGTGACTCGTACATGAGATAATCTTAGACGCCTATTGAATGTTGTCCAAAATAGTCGCAATGCATGGAAAGGAGATTATGAACTTTGCAAATTGCATGATAGTTCATTTTGGGTTGGGTTAAGTGCTAAAAGAAGGATTAAATCAATAATGGTCTCATGGCATTCACTCATGCATGGAGATCTCTTGTCAAAATTTGAGTGCATCTCCATAAAAAATATTAAAGCTTTGATTTCATTGCATCAACGTAGGGTTTATACGAGTTAGCTCTGAATTGTCAAATCATTACAGTTTAGGCAAGGAAAAGTAACGATCATTGTAGATCTTATAGCTGCATAGAAGGGAAAAGTCTATGGACTTGAAATCGCATATTTGCATGTAATGTTATATCTTGCAATTATTTACATCTTTTAGGAAAGCATTTGCATCTCTAAGGAAAGATCCTCTCTTGTCGCAAGACAATTAGATCAATTAGGTAAATTGCTTGTAATAGTGTAACTCAAATGATGATCACCTCAATGTGCTAGGTAAAGTTAAGCCACGATAAAATTTTTCCTAGCATCGCACTCGAGAAACCGATTTAATATTTTCGACCTCAAAGGTCCTACCCACATTCACGGAATGTTAGGGTTATCTAAATGCCCATGCAAGAATGATCTAGGGTTCTCACCCTAAGGATCAATTGACCAAATATTAGACTTCCGTATGAATTTAGGAACCCTAGGGCCAAAGTGTTATCAGACCTAGTAGGGTTAGGGTTGGATTGGTCAAGAGGACTCGCAAACCCTACATCTTGACCAAAGGCATTCTGACCAAGGAATACCAGATGATGGGAGAATTAATCCCATAAGTTAGATGCGACACCTATCTCGTGCAACAAGTTGCAACGTCGCATGGTTTTGTGTTTAGATCACAAAATGGTATTGCCACTCCTTAGAACAAGGTTGGCAAGTTCTAAGTACAAGTTTAATTTTCTAGAGGATGAGTAGTCATCCTGCTACATCACCCTTCCTTGAGGCTGATTTGCCAAGTTAGGTTAATTATGAATTGCCTAGCAAGCAATTGACCAATCAAGTGAGGACAACAGGGTTGTCCAGGATTCATTGACCTTAATATAAGGAAACCTAAGGTATTGATAAGTTGGGTTAGCAGGGTATAAACCCTAACCCAAGGAAAGAGGGTAAGCAAGCAACACAACTTACAAAACCCTTGGGATCTTGCTAAGTTGCTATTGATCCCAGATTGAATGGTGGATGTATTCGAAAAGAAGCATTTACACCTTAGCAATTGGCCGTATAAATGACCACTGGAATGCTTATGTTTGTACAGTTAGGAGCACTGTTTGTTCTTCTTTGCTTAAGGAACTAATGCTGGAAAATAACTAATGCTTCAGGTTGAAAGCCTAGAGGGAGAGGCAACATCAGTTACCCCCGACTGTCTGCTTGACCCTATCCAAGGGGGTTGTTAGCTGCGCCGGGTATGTGGACCGAACCCGCCGCGAGAGGTCTCTCCGTGGGTGCTACAGGAGGATGCTTGGGTGCCAGGGGGGCTCTGGCCATAAATCCCTTGCCTCCGGGTTCTGCACAAGAGGACGACGTGACTCGAGATGGGATCTCGAGGCCCGCATACTAGTCTACGGGCAGAAACTTGGAATAATGATCCTTGAGGATTTCTGGAATTGCCTTCGGGCAGATTATGGAATTGCCTTCGGGTGGATTATGGATTAGCCTTCGGGCTGGATTATATGATGTATTCCAAAGACTGATAAATAAAGATTAAATACTAAAAAGAAACTTGCTTGACATTATTTTTCTATGTGAGTGCCTAAGTTACGTGAAGGAACTAGTGATTAATTGGCTAATTAAGGAAGCTGTTTTTGCTTGTCAAACTAAATGTGGTAGATAATTAGATAACTAAAGCAACCCGAGGAAAGTGTGGTGGACGTGATCGTGGGTCCGTCCTACGAAAGGGTGGTTCTGGTTGGCTGGGAACTTTTCTCAAAGGAATTGACAGCAAGGTAAACGATGACCTAGAATCTTTAGAGCTAAAATCCCGATTTATATTGTTTTAGGGGAACGGAATGGGACTATGCCTTACGGGCAGAGAGTTCGAGCTTCATATCCCTCTCGTTTTCCATTCTCCTTGAACCAAGTGCAATATAAATCCGCTTCAACCCTGCTGTTTCTGCACAAGTATTTCGTCTGGGGTGTTAAAAAAACACGGATCTAGAGCTAGATCAGCTATGGTGGCCACAAGTCAAACACACGATACATTATGAGAATGAGGAATTGTAACTCAAGTGAATTAGGTTCCAAGATAGATTAGCTTGGACTCATAAACACAATCTTGAGTGACTCAACCTGATAGTTCCATTGCATTGAAATGAGTGTCAAGTACATACCTTTATAGTTTTGTGGATAGTACCACTTTTCCTCTCTATGCTTATGAGATTTTAGACATCTACTCCTAGAGCATACATCATTGTCTCTCTCTCTCATACAAAGCCACTTATGGGAAAGTCTCTTTTGGGCACACATCCAGCCTCTATGGGCATTCATGTTAAGCATCATTTGCTATTCTCAACACCCCCCCTCAAATGATGAATCTCTACCCTTGCTGGCTTTTGCCCCCCCTGCATACAAAGATGGACCAGGAGACTAGCTCTATAGTAGCCTAGTCAAGTTAAGGCTTGAAATTGTACATTTTTGGTAGGGTTTTTACATCCACTATGGGAAACAAATCCACTCAGGGAATTTGAGATCCTCTATAGGATTTTTTTTGCAAAAACATTTTGTTGGTTTGTAGCAGCGGAAAATATTTTCTTCATCCTTTTTGTTTTGTTGCTTCATTGGCAACCTTTGATCTTCTTTGTCTTTTTGGACTTCTTTTTCTTCATGCTTCTTGGTTTTTGTTGTGCTTCTTATCCCTTTTTCTGATGTGTGGTACTTCTCTTTTTTGCTTCAATCTTCTTGACACAGTCGTTTTGCTTCATGCTTTTACACGTGAGTACACTGATGGGTACATGAGCTTTGTTTGACAAACTCTCACACATGAGATGAATTTCGGAATACATGGTTTTTGGGTTTTCATTTGGCATTGACTTTCCTTTTGAGCACTTGTGCAAGCAAATCATTTCATGTGGGAAGGTCTTACTGCGAGTATACTCGGGCAATGTCTAGTCCCTTACAAGAATAGGAGTTCAATAGAAACTCTAATCACAAGTAACCTCTTAGGATTTTTGATAACTAATTATCAAGCGTATTAACAATCCATTCTTTTAGTTCAAGCCAAGTTGAGATACATATAGTGTGAAAATTAGTTAAATGTGAAGGCAATTTGATGATGCAGTGTGAGATGAGTGTGAAATAGGCTAGTGAAGTGGTTTGTAAGGAGGCTAGGTGTGAATGGACTATATTGACTAAGCCTAGCTTTTAACCTTAGTGATAAGGAAATTGAAATACAAAAAGGCTTTTCCCAATACAAATAGTCGTTCGACACTAATTTCGGCAGCAGAACGGTGCCAATTTGCTGGAATCGACCTCTGCAAAAGCAACCCCTAGCAGGATCACCAGGCTTTAGAGCTTCAAGCTCTATCACTTCTTCTCTATCTCTTCCTGTATATCAGCATTTGACATAGCAGCTCTTCCAGCCTCCTCTTCTGCATTCGACATAGTAGCTCTTCCAGACTCCTCTTTTGCTGCTCTGTAGTCACTAACACGCCACTCTTTTAGCCTTCTCTTCTGTTGCTCTACATTCACTAACACACCTATTGCCCCGCATTGCTTTACATAGCACTGCCACACCTACTGCCTTGCGCTGCTTTACGAAGCCCCTACTGTCGACAAAACTCTTTTTTTGTCCAGTAAGGATAGAGGACTCCAATCAATCTAGGCACTAGAAACATGGAATTCGGCTCTCTCTGAAAACGACCACCATAAAAAATTGCTATTAAAGAAGTTGATGTGTCCTCCTTCACAATTCTTCTATCTATATGCAAATATGATATGATTCAATGGAAGAGAATAAAGCACACAGATGGATAGCTAAAGCTGGTTACATCAGTTGTTGAGTTCAAGATGGAAGTGATTGCACTAGTAGAGAAGGATGGGCTTTAAGGTATGGATATGGCAGAGGGCCTTAAGGTGGGTTCAACTCCTATTATCCATTTATGCTAGAGTGCGACTCACTAGTAATGCTAGAACTAGCTCGCCATGGCTCTGATACCATGTTAAAAAACACGGATCTAGAGCTAGATCAGCTATGGTGGCCACAAGTCAAACCCATGATACATTATCAGAATGAGGAATTGTCACTCAAGTGAATTAGGTTCCAAGATAGATTAGCTTGGAATCATAAACACAATCTTGAGTGACTCAACCTGATAGTTCCATTGCATTGAAATGAGTGTCAAGTACATGCCTTTATAGTTTTGTGGATAGTACCACTTTTTCTCTCTATGCTTATGGGATTTTAGACATCTACTCCTAGAGCATACATCATTGTCTCTCTCTCTCATACAAAGCCACTTATGGGCAAGCCTCTTTTGGGCACACATCCAGCCTCTACGGGGATTCATGTTAAGCATCATTTGCTATTCTCAACATGGGGCTCGATGCTAGTTACTTTCTAGGAACTTGGCCATTAGGAAAACCCTGATTCAGGTCAGTCCTAAGTGGGAACGGCCGGAATGCTTCCGCTTTGTGGTAGACTCGGGAAGACCTAGATCGCAAACCCCGTGACATTCCATGGGAGTGCCGAGCGGTGCTTTCTGGACTCTCTTTCCGATGGGCTGCTAAGACATGTCCTACAAGTAGATAGGGGGACACGTTACAGAATACAAAACTCTCTTTTTTTGTATTAAAAATTATGCCAAGTTTACAATATAGTGTTGTGCCAAATTTATATAGTGTTGGCACTTATAATAAATCTTTGCAATTGAATAACTCTTATACAATCATGAATAGTTTCATTCTTGATGTTACAATCTCGTAGGATAATGGAGCATTTTATGCATTGCTATTGATGAATAATATTGAGCTAATAAGAAATGAATTGAGCAATTTCAAGTTTCTTTAATCGAAATATCTTCACTGGTTGTTGCAGCTATCACTAACATGATGGATGAGCAGAAAAGAAAGTTCCTACTACAGTAGGTCAAGCCACATGAATTTAGTGGCGAAGAAACAAAAGTAGACATAAGTGTTGAAACTTGGATTGAGAAAATGGAGGATTACTTTTCTACTGTTGGAACTGGTTCAGCAAACCAAACAATGATTATTCATTTAAAGCTTAGAGGAGAACCACTGCTTTGGAAACATTAGTGTCATGACAAGGCTATCCCTGAAGCCATCGTAACATGGTGTCAAATAATGTGGCAATTCAAAGTCGATCCTTGTCTCTTGCATGTCATATTCTAAAAATGAATGAAATTTTCAACCTAGAACAACAAGGTTTGACTCTAGAAGGATACTATTTCCGTTTTGTCACATCACATTGTAGAAGTATATGCACCACATGTCTATGAGTTACCCTTGATGAGAATGCAATTGCTGGTGAATACTCTCCCTAAACAGTACAATAGGTTCAATAGGTTTTTATATGCCAAGAGAGCTTGAGCAAGTTACTAGTAGGGAAATCATAGCCAAGGCTAGGTGAACCTTGCTAACACATCTCAAAACTTCAACAGCAAAAACAATGATAACAAGAATTGGAGGAATCAACCACGTTGCTTCAAATGCAATCAGCTAGGCCACTTTCATGCATAGTGTCCCAACGGGGGAATGAATGCCAATCCTAACACTCCTCACAACCCTCCAAGAGAGAAAGACTTCAATAATCGAGGATACTAACATGGGGCTCGAACCGGGCGGTTAAAATTGATGATGTAGATCCATCTCTGGAAGAGGAAGTTAAAAGAGGATCTATTCACACATCGATCAACAACTAGATTGTTGGGCAACAATTCTCTGTCATTCAAATCCCACCAAAACATCAAGATATTCCTTTCAAAATCCTAATTGAGTGTGGAGGTACTCATTCATATATTTTCCCGAAGTGTGCAAAGATGATAAAGTTAAATCCTATATCCTCTAGGAAACTCATTGTTGAATTAGAAAATGAGAGGGAAACAATATCAACTCAATCCATTAGCAATGTCCAGTTCCAATTAGGTGAAGAGACCACTACAATAAATTTTCAGGTTATGTCACTAGGGGTTTATGACTACTGTTAGGAATGGATTGATTGGTACCCAATCAAGCTAATATACACTATGGGGTAGGGTGAATCACATTTAAAAACCTATTTGGAAAAGTGGTCTAATCATCGGGAAAATCAAGTAAATCAAAGATTCAGTTAGACAAATCTATTTGAATCATGAAGGGACTAAGAAAAGGACTTCTTGTTTACCCAGTCAAACTCAACAAGGTAGAGGATACTAAGGATGGGGATGTGCCCTCATGTTTAGGTGATTAATATGATGTCTTTCCCAAGGATTTAATAGAATTACCTCCACAATGAAATGTGGATCATGAGATCAAGTTGATCCTTGGAGCTAGGCCAGTCATGAGAATGCCTTACAAAATGTCTATCCCTGCGGCAATCAAATTGAAGGAGTAGTTAAAACAACTACTAGACCAAGGACTCATTGATCATAGTAACTCTCCATGGGGTGCTTTTGTCCTATTCCAAAAGAAGAAATAACAAAACCCTCAGACTATGCATTGATTTACAGGGGATTAAATCAAGTTGCTAGTTTTTACAGAACCCTCAGACTATGCATAACCTCGAGCTATTAGTAGTCATTCATGCCTTGAAATTATAGTATCACTATTTAATTGGCAAGAGATTTACACTTGTGACATATCACAAGAGTCTCAAATGGATCTTCACACAGCCAGATCTTAACATGAGTGACAGCAACCCTCCCACGGCAGGAAATGAACATGAAACCAAGGTAGAAGCATGCAAAATCTATGCACATGGCTGAGCCATTAATCTCAAAACTGAAAAGAAACCATAAATCTTCCACTTAATAATGAACAAATTCTTTATCTTCATCATCTTCATCCATATCTTCAACCATTATCCAAGAACAAAAGGGAAAAGAAGAATTTCTGCACAAAAGACAGAGGAGAGAGGAGAGAGAACAACTTTTTGCACCACCAAAAAGGAGAATGTGCAATTGGACAAGAGAGGGAAGGGAAAGAGGCACATAACCACTCGTGCACTCCATCCCACCTCTTCCCCAAAAAGCACACCCCTTCGTATTTTTATTATTTCTTTGAAACTTTGATACATTTGATATTATAAGACCTTTGGCCTTTAATTTTGAGTATTCCTACCCTTCACCAATGCATGCACGTAACACTTTTGTGTATACCATTTATTTATTATGGTGGATGTGGATGTGGATGTGGCCCCCTCATATCTCTATCTCTTTTTGGTGATTTTATAACAACTTAGTATTATTCTCTTGACAAAAAATGAAAATATGATGCATGCTTGGATTCTTTTGTGCCTTGTTTTTATGCTTCTTTGGGTGTCATCATATTCCTCCCACACTGAAATGTGAAGCGTCCTCGCGAACCTTGTCAAAGAAGAACCACTGTCTAACAAAAACAACTTCCAAAATTGTTAGTAAAACAACTTTGATCATAAGGCCTAGCCATGGTAGGGTATGGGACTCCAAACCATGACCACTAGAGTAAGGGAACTCCTGCCTCGGTTACTCCCACACTGAAAAACTTTACTAGTCTTCAAAGGATAGGGTTCTGTCTTCAATAAGGGATCACAAGCACAAATTCTTTGCCCAATGTAGAAAGGAAGAAGACTCCATCATGTAGCTCCATAGGCACTTGAGGGAACACCATTTGATTGTAGCCACATCTTTATGTATCTTCGGATGTAGGGTTTTATTAGCATTGATAGCTAGGAAGAAAACCCCATTAGAGATTTACCTTAGGTTGTGTAACTTGAGTGAGGCTTTAACTTTTGTGTTGTTAAAGGTTATTGTTAGATGATATTAGATTTATTTAAGGTATGATACCCTTAACAATAGGATAATGGGTCTAAGAGGGTATCATAAGAGAAAGGGAAATGAAGATGATGTGTGTCTCTTAAAAGAGAGGAAGATAGCAATGGGGAGGAAGATATTGGCAAGGATGGAGAGGTGAAGAGTAGGGAAAGGCCACCATAAAGGAGGATGAAGATGGTGCCATGGTGGAGAGAGATGGTGTGGTATTGCTAAGGCTAAGGGAGGGGGATGAAGGGAATATGAAAGGACATGGAGGTACTTTCAAGGGGTCTCAAAGGGATTGAACTTAGAGATTCATTTGAGAGGCAATATAGAATAGGACCATGGATTTGTTTTGTTTTTTTAAAAGTGTTTTAGTAAATTAAATATGTTATTTATTTATTTTTCATTAAAAGTTAAGGGTTAGGGTATTTGGTACTTCATTAGGGTTGAGGGAAAAGAAGATACGATGGGATTTGTTGCAGCCTCGACGCCTTGCCAAGGAGCATCCTCTTCCTTCGTATCCTCTACCTCCGCAAGACCACAACGCGATGATGGCGCCTTGTACTTCCTGGTGGTCAAGGGCGTTCTCTCTCTCTCTCTCCATCTCTCTCTCCTTTGATATTCCTCAATCCAGCCCCTGCATCAGTGGTCCGTCACCATGTCCCGCAACACCTCAGACATCGCCCACATGCCCTCTGTCACCTCTAGAGGCTGCACGTCTAAGCTGCCCACTATTGTCCCGCGACTTGGCAATGCTTCCATTTTTTTTTTCGTAAAGGCAATGCTTCCATCTCTCTCTCTCTCTCCATCTCTCTCTCTCTCGCCGCGAGAAATGCCTCAATGCTCTTCTTTAAGCAAGCTAGGGTTTGAATGGTACATCCATCAGAGGAACCTCATCAGCGCAACGGATTAAACAAAGGACATGTGATGTTTGCTGGACGACAAGCGTGTGAAGATGATTTGTAATCTGCTCTGGCTGGCTGGCAATGCTTTCCACAACTGATGCAGAGAGGGCATTGTATGGCATGGATGCTAGATGTGCCCTGTGGGGGATGGCATAATCAGAGGTTGCCTCAGGGAGTCTGGAAAGGTACAGGGAGAGGCGGACATGAGCAAGCAAATGTCTCTTTCTCTTCTGATCCCGGATGGATCAAAACAGAGATGGTCCTGATAGGAAAAGTCATAAGAGAATCCTTGTAGGATTGGTGGGGGTCTCTGCCTCGCTCCCTCGCTTGCTCCCTCTCTCTCTCTCTCTCTCTGTTCTCTTCTCACATTTAAAATGGAAGCTCTCCATTATTGGGTCTGCTCTCTCCCCTGGTGCTTTCTTTCTCATTGAAGAAGAAGCAATACTAGCCGACTCCAAAAGCCTGTGTATCCTTCGAGAGGAGGAGAAACGGTCTCCTCCCAAATGGGACCTTCTCTCTTGGCAATGATGGCGGGACCTGCTCTGCTCCTCTCAACAAACCGAGATTATAGCTTGATGGGTAGTTCAGGAGACGAAGCAGAGTAGAAGCCATGGAATCCCCCTGATAAGCCTGTACGAGGCAACATCTTCAGTAGCACAGGAAAAGGAGGAAAAGGATCGGGCTGTCTGAATGAGGAATTGGACTGCGTGAGGTGAGGTAGGGTGGTATGAAAGAGAGGGAGATGCAATTGAGACATCTCTCTCTCTCTCTCTCTCTCTCTCTCTCTCTCAATATCTCTTGTTGTTGTCTGTGTCTGTATCGATGTCAAGAAAAAGCAAAAGACGAAGACGAAGGAAGGGAGGCGAACGAGGGAGGGGTTCCCTACACAACAGGGGGCGTGGCACGAAGGCGCCTTTTCTTCTTCTCGCCTCGATGGATTTGTGTTCCTTAGTTAGATATTTGGCCATATGGGAACCCGAAGAGGGGAAAAATCTTCTTCTTCCTCAATCTCCTTCTTCTCCGGATGATACATCAATGGGCACAGCCTCTCATGGGCACGGCTTCACAATCCTCTTCTCAATCCTCCTTATGATGCGATTGTGCCCATGTCGATTGGGGACCCCTGAAAACAGATGTGCATGCGGGAGTTCCTTTTCTTCTTCTCCTCGTTCCTCTTGGAGACATGGAGACGCTGCACTACTATTTCTGCTACACGTCTTCTTCATCTTTCCATCCTTCTCACGGGCTTCCATCTCATCCTGCACCTTCTTGTACTTTCGAACACACAATTTCTTCACTGCTTTGCATCAGATCTTCAAGTCTCTTTTTTTTTCTTCCTTTGGTGTTTTGAGATCATCTTCTTCCCCGGCTGCGCACCAAAATGACAGCAACCCTCCCACGGCAGGAAATGAACATGAAACCAAGGTAGAAGCATGCAAAATCTATGCACATGGCTGAGCCATTAATCTCAAAACTGAAAAGAAACCATAAATCTTCCACTTAATAATGAACAAATTCTTTATCTTCATCATCTTCATCCATATCTTCAACCATTATCCAAGAACAAAAGGGAAAAGAAGAATTTCTGCACAAAAGACAGAGGAGAGAGGAGAGAGAACAACTTTTTGCACCACCAAAAAGGAGAATGTGCAATTGGACAAGAGAGGGAAGGGAAAGAGGCACATAACCACTCGTGCACTCCATCCCACCTCTTCCCCAAAAAGCACACCCCTTCGTATTTTTATTATTTCTTTGAAACTTTGATACATTTGATATTATAAGACCTTTGGCCTTTAATTTTGAGTATTCCTACCCTTCACCAATGCATGCACGTAACACTTTTGTGTATACAATTTATTTATTATGGTGGATGTGGATGTGGATGTGGCCCCCTCATATCTCTATCTCTTTTTGGTGATTTTATAACAACTTAGTATTATTCTCTTGACAAAAAATGAAAATATGATGCATGCTTGGATTCTTTTGTGCCTTGTTTTTATGCTTCTTTGGGTGTCATCAATGAGGCAAAGAAGATCGATTGAAGTCCTCCAAGAATTTGATTTTGAAATCAAGTTCCTCCTTGAAAAAGATAATGTGGTACTAACACCCTAAGCAAGGAATCTTTCCTAAATTCTCTACTTTTAAAAGAGCCGACTAGTAGAAGATTTCTTGTAAGTTTGATTTCTATGCCTAGCAATCCTATTTTAGGAAGCCATAGCTACTGAGATTTCTGATGACCCTCGCTACCTGAGATAAACAATCCATCCAAATTGGAGGAGATAGCTAGAATGCAAAGGCTAAATTAAAGCACTATTACATGGAACATGAGCTATTGTACTATCAGCATAGGTTGTATGTGCCAAATAATTGGGACCTCATTAAGAATATTCTATGGGAGGCCCATGACAATCTAATAGATGGACATCCTGGCTATGCAAAGACTATAAACACTGTGAGAAAAAGCTATCATTGGCTAGGAATGAAAGTTGATGTGTTGAGGTATGTGTTACAACACTTAAAGAAAAGTGAGTCATTAATTTATTGACAAAAATTTACTAAATAGAGAATGCGTAATAAGCAATCAATTTAGTGACAGTATGTAACTCAATGCTTGAGTTGTCATCAAATCAAGGTTGAAGGGATCAACCTACCAATAGAATTAAACCACTTGATGTACCATAGATGAAGTGGGAGTGCATCTGTATGGATTTTTTGATAGGTCTTTTGGTAGTGCAAGGAGGCTATGACTCAATTCCAGTAGTTGTTGATATGCTGACAAAGGTTGTCACATCACCCTATGAAAACTACCATCAAAGCATTCAAAATTGCTAGATTATTTATTAAGAAACTTTTTAGGCTATATGGGTTTCCAAAAAGAATTGTCAGTGATAAAGAATCATTGTTCCTTCAAAATTTTAGACATGTCTCTTTCAGGCCATTGGTGTACATACATAGCTTTGTTTTAGTACCACCTATCATCCTTAAAGACTGATGGGCAAATCGAAAGGGTTAACCAAGTGTTGGAAGATATTTTAAGGGCCTATTGCAATAGGAAGCCCAAGAAATGGATTAAATATATATGCCCTTGGTAGAGTTTGCTTACAATGCTTCCCTTAGGAGAGTTTTCTTACAATGCTTCATACCGTCAAAGCATTGGTATGACCCTCTTTTAGGCATTGTATGGGCAAGAAGGCTTGTGCCCTCTCAAAATTTTTGATCAGATCTTGAAGATCGAGGCATCCAATACCATCATAAACTCAATTTTCACATTGTTTGCTAGAAGCTATGAACACTTGGACCTAGGCATGCTCGACAAACAAATAGCAAATGATGTATAGTCTTTGCCCTATTCTTGGGAGGAATTTGAAATCATATTCACAAAAACTCCCACAATTGCAAAAGAGTTCATTGCCACTGAAATCTCCCAAGAAAAAGGCTTAAATGAATGGTTAATCATGTCCTTCAAGAAAAGCAGAAGTCCAATGTCATCAGAAAAACTTGATGAGTTGAAAAAGCTAGTTGAATCTGAATCCAATTTACTATAGAAATGGTATACTCTCGACATCCAATGGGAATAAGAGGGTTGTCAAATAATGACCAATGCAGAGCAAAGACATGCCATCAAGACTTTCGAATATGACCCCACTTACGTGGCCCCAAATTTTTTTAGAGTACTGGCCATGATACAAAACAAACCATTAGAAGACAATCTCATATTGAATCCATACCTAGATAGGATCATAACAGAAGAAGAACTTCATGTTGCTAGAAAAATGAGTTTAGGTGATCTCTTGACCTATGCCTTTACCTGTATATCACACATGTGGGCATTCACCCACCATAAGACATGGACCACCATGCTACATTGGAGTATAACCCAAACTTCTATGATTCGCTCTTGGTGTGCTCTAGTGTTTCAAGAGCCAATCATAAAAGTTTGGGTTATATATATAGATTGTTTGATATGAAAAATTTTCATTCCTTGGCTTATACATTTCACTATTTGATAATGTTTCCGTTTAACCACTTTGTCTTTTAAGGAAAAATTATCCTTCAAAGAGAACTCATGGTGAGCTATTGTGTTATGATAGGAATTAAAATGGCAAGGCTTCCATTTTTTGAGGAAAAATGGAACAAATATAACTTAACCATGAAGATGTAGCTCTTCAACCAGCTACTATACCATAGTATACACAACGTAGAAGAACTTGTGGCAATTGAGGATGCAGCCAAGTAGATTGTTGAGTAATGCAATCTAGCCAAGTACCTTAAGAAGGTCGGCCAACAAATAGATCATGACAAGTGCACAAAGTTTCTCAAATCCTTTGACATCAACGGTCAAACAAGGGATGTAACTAAGAGTGTGCAAGTTGTGCTTAGCTCGGAGTTGGTTGAGAAAGCTCTAGGGTTAGTGAACAAGCCTGAAAAGAGGCTAAAGAGAGATGTGTACAACATGCTAGGGATGAATAAGCAATGAGTGTATACGAATGATGGAATGAAACCTAGCAGATATCCCCAAGCCCATTGTCAAATTGCAAGCAAAGGTGGTGCATGCTCTCTTCTCGAGCCAAAGGTAGAATGCACTCATGAACAAAATAGGGGTACCACTGCTTGAGAGTGTTGTAGCCAAGGCATTGGATGAAGTAAATTGGAACTCCTATGTTTGAACGACAATCTAGGCAGCATCAAGTAAGGTATTAGCATCAGCTCAAAGAGCCATGGCAAAAAATCCTTAGCGAGAAAGGCTAAGTCAAAAATGAAAAAATCCACATCCAAGGTATTGAATATAGGCTTCTAACAGCTCTACTACAAGAGGATGTGGGGGGATGGACATATAAGAGGAATGGGAGGAAACACAAGAATAATTGCCAATCCATGAGCATCATTTACCCATTCCAGTGAGCCCTTGCATCTCTTTCTCTATAGGGAACCTTGGGGAAGAAGAAGCTAATAGAGTTCAACAAGAAGAAGTAGAGTAAGTGGCTAAGAAGAGGGAAGCTAACCGCCAAACTCAATAATAAGGAACCTTGAGTGAGAGAATGGACAGCAAGCCAAGGGGAGCAAGGCTTAGCACCATCCAGTCAGGGAGAGAGGTGAAGAATTATGTTGAGGATTTCCATTAGAAAGACCAAAATCACTAATGAAGAAAGTAGAGACTTGCAAAGGGCTGAAGGAGAGTCATGGAAACTTGAAGAGGAATATAAAAAGAAACAAGAGGAGGGGGAAGAAAGATTAAGATGAGAGGAAAAGAAGCAGGTTCCCATTTCCATAAGAAGATCAATAGAACAAACCTCTTGATCCCAAGAACTAGCCATGATGAGCCCGACACATGAAGACGTGCCTAGCACAAGTGCTGCTGCGCAGAGGAGGCTAAAGGGGGACCAGTGGTAGAAGGTAAGGGAAAGGCCCCCATGCAAAAAATACTATTAATCATGGCTACCACAACCACCCTAACACAAGGATCCACAAAAGTAGTGGTCAATGAAAGTAATGTGATAGAATGGGTGCAGTACCTATTAGGCAAAGTGCATGAATTGGCACCGACAACATCAGAAGGGGTCCCAATGGTAGAAGCCAAGAGACCAATAGTGTATCAACTAATCCAAAATCTTGCCAAGGTCCTAAGGTGCCACATCTTGAGGTATCAATCACTTTGGTACTGTTAGTAGTGTGCAACACAGAGGAGTATGATGAGCTAGTGAAAGAGATCCAAAGTTAGTATGAGAGAATGAATGAGGAGAGAAAAAATGAGCTTGTTGAGCTAGAAGTAGAAAATGATGCTTTTGCAGGACTTTGACTAGAAAAGACAAGGCAAATGATGATATTCAACAAGGAAGTGATGGTGCTAAAAGAGGCCTTAAAGGTAAGACAAGGTGACGAGAATCTGTGGGACGTGTACGAGGAAGAAAGGGAAAGCCACATGGCACAAAGCAACTATGTGCCTTAAAATCCAAAGAAAACAAATACATGGAGTTAGAAAACAAGGAGTTGAAGCGACAAAGAGATGAGTTCAGACAAGAGCTGTAAGCCACAAAGACACAAAAAGATGAAGAGGCTATGAAAAAGATGGCAGAGCTGCATAATCAACTCCAGGGAGCACTCCATGAGCATGGAATCCTAAAGGACTAGGTGGAATGCCAAGGCTAAGACAAAGAAAAGATGCTTGTGATATGGAAAGAGTACGAGCAACTCATAACCATCCTCTCACAAGAGCAAAGCCAAAGTCTCAAATAGATGAAAGAGAGAGTTGAAAGATGGGGAGAAAAGAACAATTCTAGAATCACTAATTTAGTAGAGCACCTAGGCTATTAGAAAGTGAGCGTATAATGGATAAAGAAAAGAAAAAGTGACAAAGATGGGGATGCTCGCATAGCAGGAGGCTTTCTTAAACACTGTGATGCATATCACTTGAGCAAAAGGAGAAGAAACAACCAATGGGCTCAAAAGGAAATTAGAATTCACAAGGAGAGCATTAAGATACAGTCTCCATGAAAAGACATCTAGGGCCATCACCAACTTATGAAAGAGCAAAGGCAACATCTGATCAATACAGGGTTGTCTAGGAAGGAGCTCGACCTATTGGGATTTGGAAAACAAGAGCAATAAGCACAACCTCCTACTTGGGATCCTATAGAGCCAAATCTTGAAGAAGGGCTTGACTAGAGAATGATGAGGAAGAGTAGCGTAATGTGTCAGTTCCACCCCCACAACCAGATTCATAAGCGGAGGCACAAGACAGAGATTGCATTAACCTAGAGAGAATTGTGGAAATGAGGTACATAAGGAGGGAATTGGTGGAGCTATCATGGAGAAAGCTTAGTGCCAAGGCTCAACCATCCCTCAACATGAAGAGTGCTTTCCAGGCAACTGGGCATGAGAACTAATCCTATGGGAGCAATATGAGAGCTACTACAACCCATTCAAATTCACATTTTCTTACCCTTGAACACATGATCAAGGACTATCACTAAGGGTGGTGGAGGAGGTGATCAAGCTTTCAATGCGGCTGGGCAAAATGTGACTAGAAGAAAGGGTAAGGCAACCAATGTTGTGGTAGAGGGAGCTAGCCAAATACTAGGAGGATAAAGTGGTGGCTGAGCCTAGGGCAGTTAAGGGCTATGAATCATAACTGAATTGGAGAATGAACATATGGGATGGCATTATGGATGCATGGATGACTTTTGCAACACATTGCCATATGAAAGGGATAATCTGACCTACATGCCCTACCCAAGGAGATATGGAGTAGATTTTGATCCAGAGGTGCATGGAAGGTACAATTTCCCATGAATCTACAATGTTAATGCCGCGACCCCTAAGGAGTGCATGGCCTTCACTAAAAAATATCTTCACCCATCTATTGCACACTTTCTTAAGTAGTTTTCTTCTTATCTAGATCCATCATTTATCACCACTTGTAACGATATATGTCTCCTAAGAATCCTTCTTAAGCAAAGGCCCATTGCAGAGGAAAAGTGACCTCTCTTTTTTGATATAAATGTGGGCATAGATAGTTGTGTTATGGCTAAACTTATTATGAGAGCTATCCTATTGCTAGCCTTTTGTATGAACTTACTAGAGGACATGAGTGATAGTGGTTCATGAGGTGTAACCACCCATTTTTTTCCACTACACCTCTGAATGCGAGAGTTAACTTAAAAGACTATATGCCAAGCCAATCCTTTCTAAAGTAAGTCACTTAAACCTCCACCTAGCTCTGCTCCTGCAAGGGAACGAGATGCAACTTAATATCATGCCTTATAATGATTATTTTTGTAAATTAAAAAATAAAAATTTCTCATTTGTAATGTATGAGTGCCAGAAGTACTGCATCTAGGGACCATTAAATCCATAGCCCCTCCCCACTTCATGCACTTAGGGCACATCAACAAGGGCAAGACATTGTGATAGACTTGTCTCCCTGAGTCATGCAACAACACCTCCCCATTCCCACAAATTAGGTCCTCAAGTGTGGGACAACACCTTAGACTTGCCTATGGTTTTAACCCATCTCCCAATTCCACCACCACTTCTTGCACAATACACTATGCAATAAGGCAGACACTCCCCCTAGGTAGCGCACCGATTCTTTCTTTATAGGTATATTCTATAGCTTTATAGCTAGCCAACAACTCCAAATGCCCTCGTCCATCAGTCAACATATCTTAGCACCCAATAATATGTGATCCTACATCACAAGCTTATCCTACATGACCAAATTTCCAAAAGTCCCAATTACCATTTCACAAACCACTCTCAACCTCTCCAATCTATAGCATCCAGTGTCATGGGACTAGCACTTAGCTAGGAGGGGAATAATGTTAACCCTTGGAACGACATAATGTGCAAAGAAGGCTTGAGCATAAGAAGACATCTCGATGGAAAAAGAAGACATTGCTTCTTAAATTATCCATCCACCATTACCATCAATGCAAATCTCCAAAAATATAGCTCTTGAACAAATCAAATATTCAACCACCATGAGCTCATCATATATAAATTAACACAACACAAACACAAAAAATCCATATGAATGGCACCTCCAAAAGAGATATATCATTATGAATCATGAAAGATACATCAAGAGGTATCAGTGAAGATGATCCCTCTTGAAGGCTTGATGATTACAAAAACGATCCATGGATAAGGATTCATCTACAAAAGTTTTTGGAGGATTCTACAAAAAATGAAGGCAACACATCCTCTCTAGCAAGATAAGGTATCTGCTAGGTAGACAAAGGGCATGAAAATATATTACATCTAGTTGTTGGGAATCAATTTTCATATTTACATTCATGCATAACTTTGGAATGGCCTTTGGATCATTATGTGAATGCCTACGCATATACACTAGGTACTAAGCAAAGTGAGTCGTCAATCTCACTGAAGGATATGTAGATTATGGATATTGTTGAGAAAAATGGAGATAATTTTGATACCATGTCATCCACTCCCTTGGAATTAATGGCCAATTAATGTGCGGTCCAGTAAGAGAATCGGTTGAGCTCCATCCTCTTCTTCTAGGAATCTTCTGATCAAACCGTACATGTCCACTAACCAATTGAGGGGGCTGAGAAATAGAAGTAGTAGGAGATGGAAGAGGAACTAGTAAAAGAGGATGCAAAGATGGGTAGGCAAAATCATAAAACGAGGAATGAGCTAAAGAGGGATTAGCTAAAAATTTAGGCAAATCTTGTAAAAAAGGTGTTACTTGATAGGTAAGAAAAGTGGAAGGAATATGTATAGATGGGGAAGGACAACATGGAGAAGGGGAAAATACTCAATCTTCAATGAAAGAACAATAAGTAAAGATCGGAATTTAAGGGGCACCCTGAGGTTGAAAAAGGAGAGGTAAAATAATTGTCGAGTTGGATTTATAAAGGGAAAAATAAGCATCATGTCTATGGGCCATTTGTTGATAAGATAAGCTAGGAACTAATGGCAGATAATCGATGGTAAGCATCAAAGAAAGATGAATCAAATGGATGTTTTTTGGAAAGATAGGCTAAAAGATCCACCCTCAGTTGGTTAATGTTCTGCACATGAATATAGGCTTTCTTCTGTCTTTGATTCAGGATCATAGAATCAATCATTGTATGCCATGAAGTGTTAGGGAAATCAGCCACTTTGGAGGAATAACATTGAAACATCTCATCTAATAGCAACTCCAAATGCTTGACATACAAGGTAGCTTGTAGGACCAGATCCCCCAACATACCAAGCTAGATCTTCATTGTTTGGAATCAGCAGATTACCTCTCAAATATATATAAGACATCATCTGTCAGACATAATAACCTTCGAACCTTGGCACTTCTTGCCCTTGTTCCGGGTTACACTAATTAATGGCCATCTTGGGATACTTGCTCGGCCAAAGGTAATTAATGGCCGTCTTGGGCTACTTGCCAGGCCGAAGGTTATTATGTCTAACATAATAAATGGCCAAGCAAGTAGCCCAAGACAGCCATTAATTAGTGTGTCTTAGACAAGGGCAAGAAGTGCCAAGGTCCGAAGGTTACTATGTCTGACATCATCATTGTATCTGAAGTCACAGAGTCTTCAAAAACCATTTGGAATACTTTAGTTAATAAGTCAAAAGACTAGGCTCCACTCCATCCATCCTTTGGAAGAGGTCCATCGTTGAGAGCTTAATATAAAAGGCTGACTTCTATAGCTGATAGTGCACAAAAAATGAGTGACCTGGAGGAAGATACTCCTGAAATTGCTCAAATGAAGACCATATTAAGTCCATTCTGGATGAAGCCTTTTCACTTTAGCCTGGAACAGAGGACATAATGTGGCTTGTCTTTGAAGAACTGCCAAGTCCACAGGGGACAAAGAAGGAACTGGATGTGTAGTAGGACTGTGAAGAAGAACATGACTGAACCAACTGATCATTAAGTTCTTGAATTTTAATGTTGCTCTGTTCTAGGGTGGCATTAGCTAATTTAATCTCCTATGTTTGGGCATCTATTAATGCTTGAAGCTCTTGAGATTCCTTCAACAATCTGTCCCTCTCCTCAATCACATGAACCACTTGGGATTTAGTGTCAGCCAACTGAGTGTGCAAACTAGAAATTTCAACTTTCTAAGCAACAATGATCTTAGTCTGTTGCTCCATTTGAGTATAAAGATCAAAAAATTGTTTTTGAGTAGAATCTAGCTCATCATTTGCTTTAGTAAGCTCTTCTTTGGTCTATTGAACTTTGTCATAGCAAGAAGAATAGAGGATGGCACAAGCAATAGTGGGAAGGGCCGAGGTAGCGGATAAGGCATTGGGGCGGTGGGAAGGGTGCTATGGGCAGAGGGTAAGAGGCGGGGAAGGAGGAGGAGGAGGAACAAGAAGGAGAAAGGGAGGGAGAAGGAGGAGGTGGAGGGGAGGAGGAAGTGGAAGGAGAAGGGAAAGGAGAAGAGGAAGGGAGGAGAAGGAAGAGAGGGGAGGGAGTAGGAACACTGGGTGGAGGTAGGGAAGGAGGTGGGGGGGAGAGAGAGAGGGGTTTTTGAGAGAAAGAAAGAGAGAAAGAAAGAAAGAGAGAGAAGGGAGAGAAGAGGGAAATGGGGGGGTGAGGGGATGCGGGAGAGGTAGTTAGGGGAGGAGAGTTTTTTTTAAAATTGCAGGGGCATGGCACTAGATTTGGTAGGCTTTCCCATTCGTTCCTGACAGGCATCACAATGTTTGTAGTAGTCATAGGCATCCTTGTGGAGGGTCAACCACCAATATCCTGCAAGTAAGGTCTTTCTCGCTATTGCCTCTCATGCGAAGTGTTTGCCACAAGGCTTGTCATGGCATGATTTTAGCATAATTCCAATCTCATCTCCTGAAACACATCTTTGTAAGACCTCGTCTTTTTCTTTTTTGTACAGAGCACCACCTAACAGGGTGTAGGGGGTTGATTTCAATAAAAGCTTCTTCTTCTCATGCCTCAAGATACCAGGGGGATACTGTTGGGTTGCAAGGAGGTTGGCGATGTTTACGTACCATGGGGTAACCGTTTCGACTAGAAACAAGGAAGCATCATGAAGGTCTAGATCATCTTGCTCTTCTTCATCATCGCTTTGAGGGATTCATGACAGATGATCATCTACAAGATATGAGAGTGACTGGGTTTGGTAACCACTTCAAAGTCAAACTCTTGAAACAAAAGGAGCCACCTCATCATTCTTCCCTTCACATCAGCCTTATTCATTACGAAGGACATGACTTCATTGTCCATGTAGAATTTGAAGTGCGTCGACAATAGATAGTGTCAAAATTTCTCCAAAGCAAACACCGTTGCTAGGCACTCAAGCTCCATCACTGTGTAGTTTCTTTCTTTGTCGATTACTTTTTGACTTGCATAATAGATAGGTTGATCTAACTTCAAGGGCCCTTTTGGCATAAGATTGCACTTAGGCCTTCAAATCATGCATTGGTGTGCACATGGAACTCTTTCATCTAATCAGGAGGCTGCAGGATAGGTGCTTCAATCAAATACTACTTCAGAGTGTTGAATGCCTCATCACAATCATTGGTCCACATGAACTCTACATCTTTTCTTAGGAGTTTATGCAAAGGGGCTGCCTTTGTTGAAAAGTGCGTAATGAGTCTTCTATAATAGCCCACATGGCCAAGAAATCCCCTCAATTGTTTAAGGTTGGTTGGGGCTATTAAGGCAGCAATTTTCTCAATCTTAGCAGGATCTGTTGCTATCCCTTGTGTAGAGAGAATTTGGCCTAGAAGAACTCTTGACGAGACACCAAAGACACATTTGTCGGGGTTGAGAGAAATCCCATACCCTCGACATCTATCAAAGCACTTCTCTAGGTGTCCCCAATGCTCACGGATTAGGCTATAGATATAGAAGTCATCGAGGTACACCTCAATGAAGTCATGCAGATGGTTCTGGAAGGCAGCCATTATCACTCATTGGAAAGTAATAGGTACATTATAGAGCCCAAATGACATCTCTCTATAAGCATAGGTTTCCCATTTTGTTGTGAAGGTCGTTTTGGATTGATCTTCTTATGCAATTTGGACTTGATTGTATCCACTGAATCCATCCAAGAGGAAATAAAGCTCATGGCATGCCACTGTGTCTAATAGTTGGTATGTGAAAGGGATAGGGAAATGATCCTTCTTCATCTTGGATTTCAACTTTCGGAAGTCCACACATATTCACAACTTTTCGTTCTTCTTGGGTACTACCACAATGGGCAAAACCCATTCACTGTTAGCCACTAGATAGATGAACTTAGCTTTAAGGAGCTTCAATAATTCAGCTTTCACTAGGGCAGAATAATTTGGATTCATACACCTTTGTCTTTGCCTCACAGGTTTGGCATCAGGCTCTAGGTCGATGTGATGTTGGCATACTGTGGGATCAATCCCCTTTAGATCTTTGTATGACTATGCAAACATGAGCAGTGAGCTTACAGTAGATCCATTGTCTTTTTGTGATCCATACAACTTCAACACTACCTTGTTGGGTCCTTTGCCTAGGGTTAGGGTTGAGACTTGGGGTTGTTGATTTCAGTTGGTAGGGTTCCATTGTTGTTGAGTCGCCATTGGGGGAACTGTTTGAGGCCACTGTTGTTGTGGTTGAACCATCATTTGAGGCATTGTCATTTGTGGGCAGTCACTGTGGATTCGGTGCACTGTACTGTGGCATTGTTTGCATCTAGGGGTAGGAGTAGGGGTAGGGAACTGTCCCTGGTACTGCATTGGGTGGGTATACCATTCCGGGCATGGAAGGAGGTAAGACTCCTCTTCCTGAGGTCATTGATAGCCTTGCTTCAACTTCATCATACAATTTTGCATCTTCCACTACAGCTTGTAGATTGACTGGTCTTCTCAATTCCACGAACTTGCAAACTTTTGGTCGTAGGCCTCTGAGGAAAACTCCCTTCTGAATGCCTTCATCCAAATGATGGTCGGTCCATCTCTTCAGTATGGATTCCATTCATGAGACATAGGCTTCTACTCATTCACCAAAGGACTCTGACTTAGGCTTATGAACTCCTCTCGCATCCGCTTTTCAAAACCTTTATGCCTAAATTTAGTGAGGAAGGCCATCTTCAAGTCGTCTCATGTGCCAAAAGTTCATGATGCTTGTCTCTCATACTACTGAAACGCCACACCTTTGAAAGTGGTGGGGAAGATTGCTTTGTTTCTGTGCTTCATTTTTCTCCCAACAATTTGCTACCAAGATGCACATCTCTATTACTTCAGCAGGGAGAGGAAATTGTCCACCACATAGAGTAGCCTACATCATGATGGTAATATGTTTTCGCCATTGTGGGATGAACTTCTTGTGGAAAGTGGATTTGGCAATGCGAATATCCAATTCTTCAGTGGTAGAAGGAACTTTGCAAGCATCCATTGAATTCTTCTCTTCTTGGCAATGCCATTTCCTTTATTTTCAACCTCTTCTAATGCTTGTTGATGGCAGTTTTTCCCCGGGGCTGCGCACCAAAAACATGGAGCCCCAAGAGAGACACCAAGAAAATAGGGTTTCTACTGCAATAAAATCTATCTTGTATCATCAACAACCATAACTTTCATCTTTGATGTGATCACAACAAGGAAAACAACAACAAGAATAAGAAATCTTCATGCACCTTCATAGAAACAATTCTCCCATGGCTTTAACTTTGACAAAATCCATCATTCTCTTCATATTCTTCATAAATTTATTTGATAGACATTGAAAACACAAAATAATACTCCACTTTGAATGAAAAGATATCACATAGGATTCATCTTCAAAGTTTCCATAGCTTTCTCTCTCACAATCTCTCATAATAAATACATTGTTTGGCATAGAATTGGCTATCTCTGACTCTTTCCCCCTCTCTCTCTCTCAATCAATAGTACATAATCTCCTCACTATGATAATCAATAATCACTCATAATAACCCTTCTTTGATCGTGGATACCCCTTCCAAAAGGTGTGTCTAATATGAAAGGTCACCAGAGCCACTACAGTGACTCTTCATAGCTCATCACTGTCACTTCACTCCAATATTTTCTTGAGTCTTCATCAGCTACTTCTTTCACTTGAGATATTTTAAACTTACATTCACCTCTTTCCAAGGCTAGAAAAATTTTCCAAAGTCTCACACACATTCCACAGAACACTTACAAAGGCATACATAATAGAACAGAACAGGAACAGAGCCTCTATAGAAGCTCAACAGAGGGTTATAGAAGGTCAAATGAAAGCATCATTACTCCATACTTTATACAGGAGAAAAACGGAAGGTAAACAAAACCAATCAGAACCTATCAGAATATCACAGAGCCTCATATCTCTACTGAAAAACATCATGAGCTTCCAAAACATAAACAACCTCATCCAAAAAAATCTCAAACATTTCCAAAACAACTAAATATAATTCAAAATCCATAAAAAATCAACCATGCAGCCCTCAAAAACAACAAAATCATCTAAAAAATCAAGTCATTTCAGCATTCAATAATCCTTTTCTTAAGCCTTTCACAATTTGAGAAGCTTTTGCTATGCTAAAAGGAATATGAGCATCACTAGGAATGACTCAATCTATTCCTAAGAAACACTCATAAGCTCCCAAGTTCATAGCTTTGAATCGCATGTTAGAAAGATTGCATCCTAAGTCAAATTCCACTTTGCTATTTTGGTGGGTAGAAATCACTTCTTTTCCATTTGCTAATTCTAGTAACAAATTTGATGCAAGTGTAGTGTCTATTCCTAATCTTCCTATACATTTTGGTGAGATGAATGTGATGAATGAGTGCCTACTTCCATAGTCGATCAAAATCTTGAAGGCTTTACCTTGGTAAGTTGCTGGCATTTGGATCATTGAGAATAGGTGATTCAACCCCTTCTTATTAAGGGCATCATATAACACCACTCTCTCCATGTCTGCCTCCAATGTAGGATTGTTGCCTTCTCCTATTCCTTTGAGGATTGCACCAACAACCTTCTGCTTGGCCATATTTGCTTGATTCTACACATAAAAAAATACTTGGAAATTTATTTGGCCAAGTTTCAGACACGTTTTTTCAAGTGGCCTAACTCCTTAGAATTGAAACATCTTTATGCTTCATTATTGTCACCTATAGGTACAAAGTTTTCAACTGTATTTGTTTTGACATTCTTCATTTGGCCAAGTTGGTACTATCCTTGGCATCTTTTGACATAGCTATATGGTCCTTTGTATGGAAAACTCTATCCCCAAAAATTTTCCACTCTTAGGTCTTGATTGAAGCTCTTGAATGATTAGCTTAGTTCAAATTAATGTGCTTTACAAATCCAATGGGTGCATTGCTTTGAGGCTATATCTAGTGGAGGGCTAAATCCATGCCAAAACTTTGACACCTGCTGGGAGATGTTCATGTATTGAGATATCAAGCTCAATATGAGCTCACACTCACATACCTGGATAACCATTTTCGCATTCATATCATTGATATGGTTGGTACCTACATCGATATATCATTCCAATGATACTTTACAGTTGTCCACCTATCCAAGTTATGGGATATCTATCTAGTCATCTTTCTACTTAGCATGTTCACACTATTTACTGCTTGTATTCTCTCTTATTCTTGGTAGACTCGTATACTGAATAAGAAAAAGAGGAAGAAGAAGAAAATGAAGAAAGACTAGGTTTCAACTTCCTATCTTTTGTGCATTCTCTCTATGTGTTTTGTGTCTAACAAGTGCTCTCTCTCTCTCTCTCTCTCTCTCTCTCTCTCTCTCTCTCTCTCTCTCTCTCTCTCTCTCTCTCTCTCTCTCTCTCTCTCTCTCTCTCTCTCTGCCCCCATCTTTTCATGGTATTAGAGTGGTGTTCAAGCAAGGAGCTATGAGCTGTACCAGCAAGAGTCTTTAGAAGAAATCCCTATTTTAAAGTACATGTGTGGAGATCTCTCTCATATGATCTTGATTGATGAGCCATCTTGGTGGGCTTCAATTACTTAAGGAAGCTTGAAGGTCTGAGCCTATGTGATTGGATTCTTGTTGTTTTAAGTGCATTTTAGCCACATTTTTTGAGGCTGTTTGTATACAAATCTGATAAGATTCATGAACTTTGCAAACCTTGTCATTTCACAAATAGGTTGTAGGTATTAGGTGTGGCAAATAATATTTGGATATTATTAGACATTACAGGTACTTCTCAAAATATTCTTATGTACCCGTATTGAGTCTAGTATGGGTGATAATTTACCTAAATTAGCAAGTTATTGATAAAGGAAGATTTGTGGATTTTATTGCACAATGTCTAAGGGACTTAATCAAATTGTTAGGGACAAGCTTGGCAAGCACAACTTCCATGCTTGAAAGTTCAAATTGACCAATTTCCATATGGGTAAAGATTAGTGGGACTACATTGAATGAGATAATGTTGAGGCTCAAGGCATTTAAGAAATGGAACCAGGATGCTCAAAAAGTTATGTACTAACTTTCCATCACCATTTCAAACAATATGATTGGGTATATAAGATGTAGATAGTCCTCCAAAAGTATGGAATAACCTAGTCAAACTCTTTGGTACAAATACCAAAGCTAGAAAGTTGTAGTTCAAATTTGAATTAAACAATATCAAGCATGGCAATTTATCTATTAATGACTATGCATTGAAGATTAAGAGCATTCTTAAAGCTCTTGGATATATTAAAGTACAGGTTGATGATGATGATATAGTGGTTGCATGTTTGGATGGCTTGTGCAAGGAGTATAAACAACTTTGAACCTCCATCAAAACAAGAGACATCATCCCTAATTTTGCAAACCTAATATCTATGTTGATATTAGAAGATAAAAATTTAGGTATTGCTATGTCTTTATCACAAAGCAAGAACTATTCAAAACAAGTGCTCTACTCTAACATAAGTAGAGGTTGTGGTTGTGGTGCTAGAGGCCACAATGGTGGCCATTATGGACAAAATTAAGGATAGTCTCATGACTCACATGAGCAGTTAGATACAGGTGATAGAGGCCAATCTTAAGGCATGGGGAGCCATAGAGGACGTGGCAGACAAAATATAAGTTGTGATAATAGAGAATCCTATAATTGTGGTTAAAAAGTTCATATTTCATATGACTATCTAGAAAAGAGAAAAGGTGGAAATAGCATAAATGTAGGAAAATAGCATAACAATTATGCATTTACCAATAATCAGATTGATAATGAGAAGTTCTTTATTATGCAACACATTATGAATGCAGTAAATGCAGATGCATTAGTGACTGATGATGTATGGTATATGGAGTAAGGTGCTTCTAACCATATCCATCCATGTCTTATTCATGTTAAATCTTGAATAGAGCCTTGGTACCTTTTTTATGATTCAATCACCTCATTTAAAATGGAAATTAGGACCCAAAATATCTAAGATCATTGATATCATCTAATGAGGGTAGAGCATTGAGAACATTGGATGTCACACACACACACACGCACGCACGCGCACGCGCACGCGCACGCGCGCACGCGCGCACACACACACACACACACACACACACACACACACACACACACACACACACACACACACACACACACACACACACACACACACACACACACACACACACACACACACACACACATCTATACAAAGCATCAAGGTGGCCTATGACACCTAATCAAATAGTGTAATGACATGTGATCTTGCCAAGATTTCAAAATTGTGAAACCAACTCATATCTAAAGTTATTGTGATAGTGTTGAAATTACAAATAGTGCAAGACGTGATCTTGTCAAGATTACAAAATTGGGAAACCAACTCATATCTAAAGTTATTGTGACAATTTGAGATAATGATATCTAGTATGTCCATGAAGATTACAATAAAGATGTAAACATTAAAACTTATTATCTCTATGAAAAGTTAAAAGTGATGAAAAACATTTTAATCCTAACAAGTTACTGGAGTAATGGCATCACAAGATTGGTTTGATCTCTAGTTTCATGGGTAGTGACAAGATCTTCTCTATCATGTTAATAAGGGCAAAGCATTTCAATGGGTGTCTCCGATGTTGGATGATGGTAGTTTGTATCTATTGGTAGTATGGGTGGTGCATCCATCTCCTAAGAGGCATAGGTTCTCTCGCTTTGCCTAGGGCCATGGTTCTTATAGATAGATATAGTTTTATAATCTCTTGGGGATTAATGGCTTGATGGCTTGTTGGATATCATGTGCGTTGTTGTCATTGCTAGTGAGAAGGGACTATGTGACAAGTTTCTCAACAAATAAACATAACTTAATATGTGGATCTTGGAATTATATGTTTGCACATCATCATTTTAGGCAAAAATCCACACTCTTGTATTTATAGCTTCTCTCATGGAGAATTGTGACCCTCTTAAAGTAATGCCAAAATACACATAAGTTTAAACAAGCTCAATTAGCTCTCCACTAAGAGTAAACTAGGGCTTAGATCTAGTCACTCTTGCCTAGTGATATTTAACACCATAATTTTTTGTCTTCCTCAAATTCAGTGAGAGGTATTGTTAGTAAAACTTATCTAGATACCATTGTAAGCCTTTAAAAAAGTCTACAATAAGCATGTTATTTTCATATGAAAAGGTTAGAAAATCTAGACTCTAGTTAGTCTTGCTCTAGGGCCTTCCATTCTTACTATGTACCATGCTATCTCATCTACGTAAGAGTCTAAATAGTGTGGGTGCAAGGTGTTGCGAACTTGCATCCCCCACATGGTGCCAATAGTTACTATGTCAAGAATGCCTTTTGATTCTCTCAATTGGCCCATCATTGACTCATAATGTGCATATAACCCCCACTACATTTCCCAATGATCCCTTAGTCTGGACCCACACTCTGATCCAAATGTAACTTGGATCTACATCCTTATGTATCACATGGAACATGTCTCAAAGGTCTTATATATATAGACCTACCACACCCATGATCCCATATTCTATCTAGTCATGCATGGATTGGGTTGATACATATGGAAAAATATGGACTAAAAAAGGACCCTTTAACTTAGGAGTTAATGACTTTTCTAATTGTATGAGATTTGAGGTGGATCTGTGGGAGGGGATGGTGTACACATTGCTCCACTTCCCTTTTTCTCTTGGCTTTGCCATTTATTTTATTTTTCCATGTATCCCCTTTTCACTCCCCTCTCCCCCACCCACTTTAGAAAAGGAATTTCTCCCTACTGTAAGACCTCATTTTATGCCATCCACAAATTTTCTCATCTAATTCCTGCTATGCTCCCATAGCCATAGCCACATAATCACCAATATCTCCTAGCTTCTCCCTTTCTTCCATCTTCATTTTTCACCATTATTCTAAAGTCTTCTTACTTGCTCTTAATTGGCATTCCTCTCCTCTAAGTAGCATTCTTCTCAAATCCATTCCAATGGCATCTAGATATTAGTAAAATCAGATCTTGTGATTCCATCTCTACTACTTATATACACAATATGAAGGATGAGCATGGTAAATGGAAAGGACGAATATTTGGCAATCATTCATGTGTTTGCATATAGCTTTAGTAATTGGGCCTCATTGATTTTGTTGCCGTGGTGCACTACAAAACCATTGAAAGGGTAGATTGCTTGGATCTTGGAAGGTTGGAGATGAAGGTCTTGTTGTATCAATTCAGTATATATATGGTGCAAAGAACTTGAAACTACCTGTTGGGACTCCTTGACACCTCTTCCCCTTAAATTGTAGGTAACCAAGTGTCATGCTCTTAGTTTATTGTTTATTGTTGAGATTTTAATTATTCTCTCCTATCTAACATTTTCTCTTTGAATCTTGTCATGGATCAGGCTTTAAGAAGCTTGACTCCATCATTTAGTTCTATGTGTGAATTGTGCAAGATAATGATGATAAAAAAGTCATCACAATATCTTCTATAAATAAATGTATATAAGACTTACATTGATAAATTCATATGGTTCTCTTGAATTATTTCTTGGCCTATCTTTCAATTCTACAAATTTTGGACGAGTGATTGCTTCAGACATTGAAATTGAATATTGTACATGACATTCATAGTTCGTTGAAATTTGGAAAAGGTTCAAGATATGTGGCCTTGTGCCAATGCAAGTTTTCCCTTATAACTTCAAAACAATTGATACACATAATTATCACTCTATGTTTATTTATAAGGATATAAGTGAGGGCTTTTGGGTGAAGTCTAGGAATGTAAAGGGGCCAAAGGACAAAAAGACATGCAATGATGAACATGGAAAAGGAACTAACCTAAGTTTAAGGTTTCCTAATCCATTTCCTAAGATGCCCTTTTGGAGTCCATATTTTCTTTAGTGGACTGATTCTATTTGTAGCTTGCAATAATGGTAATCTACTCCTTGCATATTGCTACGTCTTTGTGTAAATGATGATATCTTTTTACTCAAACATGCCTTTAAAATGGCCTACATCTAGCGATAATCATCCATTGCGATTGTATACTTACCTTGTCAAGATGCCATAGATTTCCTACCATCTTGTTGATCTACAATGCTAGATAATCACTTTTTTATATTTGATATAATGCCCATTTCTCTTTCTTTCTTGCCTCTAAAATTGTGGCAAGTGCTCCTTTATGTGGGTCACTTTTCCATATTGGTATAATGTCCACTTTTCTTTCTTTCTTGCCTCTAAAATTGTGGTATGTGCTCCCTTATGTGGGTCACTTGGGTAGGAATTGGGTCTATGGAAAGGCCTTCTTGTATTCCACATTTGAGAATCTCAAGATCAAGGCACATGTTTTGGTATATTTTTCCCCACTCTCCATTCCTATGTTATTGAGACTTGAATTGTGCCTACTTTTTGGCCAATACATTTGTCCCCTCCTAGTAGGAAGTACCCTTTTGGTCCTAACATGTGACACATACATGTATGACTCTTGATCAACAATTCTATCTTATGAGCATGTAAACCCTTGTGCTTTTTGACAACACCTATTTATTTAGCATTTTATCTCAACCTCTCTTGGTGTGATTGTCTACCTCTTCGAACATCTTGATTTCTTACTGCACAAGTGCCTTAAAGTCTTTGATTTCATTATGTAGCTTAGGAATGAGCACAATAAATTGGCCAAGGGTAAGAGCCTTCATCCCATGAATTTTTGCATCTTTAAAAGTAGGTTGTGCCCTCACCTTCTTTTTGTATTTTCTCTTTCATTTCAAATCACCAAGGCCTTGTCTTATTTCATCTCATTTTTCATCATCATGCTCATATCATCTTGCTTTTTAATTAAAATTTCCATACTTTTTACCATAATTTTGGTTTTGATTTCTTCTCTAATGAGGCCTATCTTTACACATATGAGTTTGTGTATATATCACATGTAATCTCATCTATTAGTCTGTCTACCCTCCCTTGCATCTTTGTATCTAGAGGGTAGCTCATTCCCCGACTTCATACATGTAAGTATATGGGATCCCTAGGGGGCATATGTAAATCTGGGTGTTGTTTTATCTTCTAGTTTATCTCTTGCTACTGGTTAGTATTATGAAGGAAGTTGTAGGCTATTTCTTTATTTTCTAGTTATTGTTACATTGTATTAGTATATATGCAATATTTGTTGGATATAAATCCACTCAAATCTATTCTTTTGTAAGCCTTGTAAGCTTTGGCAATTGCATTTTTTATCTACAATAGGATCCACATACTATGCATTCATATTTGAAATCACTATATATATGAATCAAAGCACAATTTTTGGGGGCCTCCTAACTTTGGAAATCACATTCAATGTTTATTGTCAGAGCATGTACTATTAGTCATCACATATTTATTAGGATTGCTATTCATGACTTCATTAAGAGAGACTCATGACTTTGATAAAAATTTAATTCAAGGTTCAAAAGGATCACAATTGCATTCAACAATCTATGGATATATTTCAAGTTTAGGCAATAGTTTTATGTTTGTATTTTAGGTTTATGATGGAGTTTAATGATAACCTTGTCAAGGTCGAGAGAGAGAGAGGTCGAGAGAGGTCGAGAGAGGTCGAGAGAGAGGTCGAGAGAGGTCGAGAGGTCGAGAGGTCGAGAGGTCGAGAGGTCGAGAGGTCGAGAGAGAGAGAGAGAGAGAGAGAGAGAGAGAGAGAGAGAGAGAGAGAGAGAGAGAGAGAGAGAGAGAGAGAGAGAGAGAGAGAGAGAGAGAGAGAGAGAGAGAGAGAGAGAGAGAGAGAGAGAGAGAGAGAGAGAGAGAGAGAGAGAGAGAGAGAGAGAGAGAGAGAGAGAGAGAGAGAGAGAGAGAGAGAGAGAGAGAGAGAGAGAGAGAGAGAGAGAGAGAGAGAGAGAGAGAGAGAGAGAGAGAGAGATCTTATCCCTTCTACCTTTTAGCTATGTTTTTCTCTTCTCTTCCTCTATTCACTCAAGGGACCATGAGATATGGATTGGATGCATGCCAAGTTGTTGCCTAAGCTCATGTATGTATGAGGTGATCCATGAGCCACTCCAATTTGCATTGATGCAATCCAAGAGTTGTCTTAAGATACAATGTTGAAGTAAGATTTTTGAGTCTTTTGGCTACCAAGGAAGCAGTAGACGCTACAATCAAGAATGCAAAAACATTATTTAGCCTAGATTTCTCATCCACAAGTGCAAGTTATGCACGAAACACCATATTCAAGGTCCTAATGGAGGTATGGAGTTGGCTTGAAGTAAAGCGTAGTAGATTTTACATCAAGGAAATCCATTTTTATACTCTTTTTGAAGCAAATCATAAGATCATGTCATGCAAGACACCCAAAAATATTCTACATAATGTCTAGATGATGCACATGCTCCAAGTTCTTCATATGAAATCCCATACAATATGCAAATACTGTCATGGTTTTTTATAATTCATATTCATTAGCCTAACAAGCTCTTCTTCTAAACTATTGCTATTCAATGAAATCGGTTCCTCCCAATTTGGCCTTGCTATCATAGCCAAATAGGTTTTGCAAAGCTACGTATTCCAAGAAGTACATAACATCGCCACTCAATTCTTTGAAGTAATCATGGCTCCACTGTTCCAGTATTCAATAAGAATAAATAGAAATATATATATAGTATACAGAAATATTACCATTGATATTGTCAATGAAACCAAAGCATTGAGGGAAAGATAGGTTCAATTCTGAAACATTGAAAAGTATGCTTTTATTCTCTCAAGAAACCTAAACACACACAACTCATCCACCTCTCAAACAAATGCATATCCTCCACACTCTTTTCTCTCAACCATGCCTACTTCTATCATATCAACGTAAGCAAGAAAGTGAGAGAAGCTCTCTCTCTCTCTCTAGCTATAGAGGTGGAAGAAGAATATGATATTATGTTTATGTAGGGTTACTCAAGGGACTTAGGGACAAGTTATATTACCGACATCTCTCAACAAAGACAAGTCGCAATTTTTGAAGGTGCTCTTCCCAACTTGAATGGACACAATGGTTGTCAACAGACACCTCAAATCACTTTTGTAGCACATCTTAAAAGATGGTGCACATGAGTCTTTGGAAGGTTGTGGAAGCATTAGTCAATCTAAATGGCATAACAATGTATGCAAAGACTGCCTATTTGGTCACAAAGGTAGTTTTGGCTATCATCCAGATGAACTTGTACTTGAGTGTACCTCAAGAATCTATCCAAGAAGTTATAAGCTTCCTTCCATGCTACTCTTTCAATCATATGATCAATATATAGGGCAAAGGATAATTGTCTCTCTTAGTAGTAGTATTTAGTTTCATGTAGTTGATGTAGACTCAAACTTTTTTATTCTTCTTGAGCACCATAACAATAGGTGATACCTAGTTGATGTGCTCAATTTCATATATGAATCTTGCTTTTTGCAACTTTTTTCTCTCTTCCTTGATGTGGTAGCATATACAAATTCATGGGATAGGGTCTTTACTTCACAAGTTTAGCATTAGGCTTGAGTGGAATTTTGTGTGTGAGGACTTGTAGGGTATCCCTTTAAGGTTAAGTAGTTCCAAGTGAAGATGCCTCAGTATTCCTTTAACAAATCCATAAGCAATGCTTCATCTTAGTGTGTATTCAAGCTTACATGATTCCCCATGCTCTGCAATGTTCAACTCTTTGACATTTGTAGGCCCCTCAATGGATTCATTGGATGTGACTTCAAATTTTCCCCCAAGCAATATGACTATTCAATTGTTGTTATTGAACTTTGTGAAATGTGGAGGTAAGTCATGTGGTTTTTTTTGACTTTGACCTTTGGACTTAGCATAAGGTGTGTCACCTTTAAGGTTTTTTCTCCGCATATGGATAGGGCGTTTGGTTTTAGTTTTTATAGATTGAGATGGTAAGGAAATTTCTCGATTAGAACTGCTATCTCCATTTGTGTTGGAGTCAAAAATCATTCTAATATCCTCTTGAACTTTATCTTGGTCATTCTCAGCTAGGAATATCTCAAGATCTAGGTAAAGATCATTGGTATGATGCCTCATTTATTTGTAATTAAGGACCTTTAAATAGTCAAGGCATTCTAATTCTGAGATCACTTTGATGGTTCTATCATCAATAAGTAGTCTCTCAAGTGGAGAGGGTTTTGGGTCTAGGTAGATTTTCTCAATGGTGCGACCATCAATTTCATAATCTACAAAATCTGACTCGAAGTCCTCATTGTCCTAAATTGACAATTAGTCCTTAGAGTCACTCATTTCCTCAATCTTTATGCTTTACTCTTACATCAGCAAGGCAAAGCATTGATTTTGTGAAAGTCAAACATGACTTGGTGTAGGCTCACATTGCCATGTGGGGTAGATTAAGAGTTCTTCAAAGATGATCAGATTGGTATTTTATTGACTGTGAAAATATGGTCTCTAGCTCAAACCTATCTTTTGGTGTTGGATAGCCCTGGAATTTGTTGGTGGCTAAGTCAAGGGCCATCATGAAGAGAGACACTAAAATGGATTCAATAGGAGGTTTTGAGGATGAGGGCTATAGTATTCAATACATTTGACTAGCTCATGTGTTCATGGGCTGAACAGTACTCCAACTCCTTTGTGAATGGTAATTCTAAGGTTGCAAGAATGTGCATCTAATCTTGCTCATCCTCAGGGGAGACAATATATCCAAATAGAGATTGGGTGGTTGGAGGGTTGTTAGTGTCTCCTTTTAATAGTATAGAAATAGCATCTAGGTTGATGGGGGATGTTTCTCAAGGCTCCATCTCAATGCAGATTGCCTCCTTTCGATTACCAAGAAAGATTAGGCCATTGGCCCAATATTTAATGAAACATGTATTGTGCATCCAAGGTCAATTGAGAAATAGATTCATTTCATGGCACAACAAACTTTACCCTGAACTAGACTCCTGCAATCTTGATCAACCAATCCCTCAAGACTCCTAGAGGTCTTAACTTTGAATCCATTGGCTATAGTTAGCTTAAAGTTTACTAGTTCAATCGGTGGATTTTCCTAGGCTTGGAGTACATTCTGCTTGACTATATTCACTCCAGATCCTAGTGTCTATATGATCTCTCATCATGTAGTGTTGGAGCCCCGAGAGGAACACCAAGGAAAAGGGAATTATCTTGCAAGAAAATCTATCTTATAACATTAACAAGCTTGTTTATCATGTTTCATATGATCACAATGAAGAAAAGAACACCAGGCACAACAAATCTTCATGTAGCATCATGTAGATCTCCCACGGATTTGATAGAATGAATCATATTCTTCAATATCTTCATAAAATCCATCAATAGAACAAAGAAAGCAAAGGAATACACCATGTTTGAATGGAAATACATCACATAGTATTCATCTTCAATATCTTCATAGACTTCTCTCTCAATCTCTCATATACAATCACTTTGTTTGAGTAGAATTGGCTATCTTTGACTCTCTCTCTCTCTCTCTCCATCAATAATACATCATATCCTCACTACAATCTCTCAAAATCACTCTCAATAATCCCTCTTAGGTCGTGGATACCCCTCCCAAGAGGTATGTCTGATATGAAGAGTCACCAGAGCCACTACAGTGTCCTTTCATAGCTCACTACTGTCACTTCACTCTAGTCTTCACTTGAATCTTCAACAGTTACTTCTTTCACTTCTTTAAGCTCTTTTGCACTTGTATTCACCTCTTTCCAAGGCTAGAAAACTTTCCCAAGCTACACTCTCATCCATCAGAACACATATAGAAGCATACAGAACAGTCATAGAACAGTACCAGAACAGCTACAGTATAGAACAGAACAGAACAGAGACAGAGGCTCTACAGAAGACCTACAGAAGGTCATCAAAACCACATAACTCATACTCAAACCATTCCATACTCTCACAAACCAATCAATAAGCTTTCACAAGATCTCAATCTTCATCAATCAATACTCCCTCCCTCCTTACAGAAGACAATTAGAACAAAACAGACCAAAACAAAACAAAACAGAAGGTATACAGAACCTATCAGAACATCACAGAACCTCCAATAAACATCATGAACTTCCAAAACACAATCATTATCATCCAAAACACTCTCAAACCACTTCCAAACCAATCAATCATCTCATAAAATCAACCATTCAGCTCTCAAAAACAATAAAAATCAGCCAAAAAACAAGTCATTTCAACACTCAACATATCCCCACACTTAATAAGGAAGCGTCCTCGCGACCCAGGAAAAAGGGAATACAAGTGCATTTAAAAGTGCAACTTTAATCTTCAATATCTTCTCACAAAGAAATCCAGCCACCACGACTCCAACCTAGAACCTGTATCTGATATAAAAATACAAAGAAAGGAAAACCCGTTTTACAGTAACACTTGTTATCAAACTAAAAATCACAACAAATTGGTAAAGGATATAAAAGTTTTCTTCTTCTTCATCAGCATCAACTTCAATTCGCCATCCACGAACCCATCACCACAATTCTCCAAAATGTAGCTCGCACACGAAATCCAATAGGAAACCACCACGTTCGTATTACATAAATGAACTCACAACACAAACACTAATACAACACAACCATCTGAATGACTCCTCCAAAAAGAGAGATTTTCATTAAAAAGCATCCACCATACATTGGAAAGGTATCAATGAAGATGATCCCTCTTGAAAGATTGATGTTGTCGGAAACGATCCATAGACAAGGATTCATCTACAAAGGTTTTGGGAGGATTTTGAAAAAACTGAAGACAGCACATCCTTTCCAACAGGACCAAGTATCTGCTAGGCAAACAAAGGGCATGAAAATACAATATATCCAGCTGTTGGGAATCAATGCTCACATTGACATTCATGCACAACTTTGGAATAGGCTTGGAATCATTATGAGAGTGCCTATGCATATACGCCAAGTACCAAGCAAAGTGAGCAGTTAATCTCACTGAAGGATCTGCAGACTGTGAATACTGCTGAGCAAAATGAACATAGTTCTGATAAGCTTGATTGGAAGCTGTCCATTCTCCTGGAATTACTGGCCAATTGATCTGAGGTCCTGTAAGGGAATCATCCGAACTCCATCCCCTTCTTCTAGAAATCTGATTATCAAACCCGTCACAGTCACTAACCAACTGAGGTGGTTGAGATATAGAAGTGTTAGGAGAGGGTAATGGAATAAGGAAGAGTGGATGAAGGGAGGGATAGGAAAAATCATAAAAGGAAGAAAATGTTAAAGAAGGAGTGGCAGAAATTTGGAGGGAATCACTAAGGAAGGGTGTTAACTGATAAATAGGAAATGTGGAGGGTACATGAATGGATGGAGAAGGACAGGGAGGAGAAGGGGAAAATACCCTATCCTCAATAAAGGAACAGTATGTAAAAATGGGAATTTGAGGGAAAGATGAAGGTTGGAAAAGAAGGGGTAAAATAATTGTGGAATTAGATTGACAAAGGGAAAGATATATAGCATATCGGTGAGCCATTTGTTGGTAATAGAGGAGGGTAGTAACAGAAGGTCCTAAGAGAGATCGTCTATGATAGGCATCAAAGAAGGTAGCATCAAACGGATTATGTTTTGAAAGATAGGCTAAGAGATCTAGCCTCAGTTGATTAGTACTCTGGGCAGAGGTAGGAGCTGTGTTTTGTCTTTGATTTAGGACCACAGAATCAATCATGGGATGCCAGAAATTATCATGACAATCAGCCACTTTGGAGGAATAACTATGAAACATGTCAACTATGCGCAACTCCAAATGATTGACATACAAAACAGCTTGCAAGACCACATCCCCCACATACCATGCCATATCCACCTCATCTGGAATTAACAAGTCTCCTCGTAGATACATATAGGACATCAACATGGTATCTGGCGTGACAGAATCTTCAAACACCATCCTTACTACCTCTGTCAACAACTCAGCAGACCAAGCCCCACTCCATCCATCCTCTGGAAGAGGTAAATCCATCGTGGAAAGCTTCATGTAGAAGACCAACTTCTGTAAGTGGTAGTGGACAAAGAAAGAATGGTCTGGTGAGACATATTCCTGAAACTGCTCAAAGGTAGACCATAACAAGTCCATTCTGGACTGCAATCTTTCCACTTTATCTTGGAAGAGAGGGCACAAAGTAGCCTGTCTCGCTGAAGAGTAGCCAAGTCCTGCTGTGAAAGAGAAGGAATCAAGGGAACATTAGGGCTTGGAGAAACAGAGCGGGACTTTGCGAGTTGATCTTGCAACTGCTTGATTTGGGAGGCTTGGGAGGCCACTGTGTCATTAGCAATCTGTAAAGCTGAAAGTTTGTCATCGAAGATAGCTTGGAACTCCTATGCTTCTCTGGACATCCTCTCCTTCTCCTCTGAAAGGCGAGTAACCTGGGATTGAGCCTCTAGTAACTGGATCTTCAAAGAAGAGATCTCATCGCTTTGGGTGGCAACCAGTTGGGTTTGTTGTTCCATTTGTTTAAACAAATCTGCTAGGGTATCCTTAGCAGAAGCTAACTCAGATGTGTGTGTAACCATCTGAATGGCGCCTTCTCATGCTCCTCCCCCTATCCAGTACGTCCCACTAGTTAGTAGGGATTACTCTTCCCTATTTACTTTTGAGCCTCTAACGAAGGTGGGACTTGCTGCTTTTGTGGCTACTTCTTTTCCATTGCTTCCAGAGGATCCGTCGTTATGTGATGAGTTTCTGGCTTATTACAGCAAGAAGATAGGACTAGTCCAGGGAAATTCTATGACTTTGACACCTCGAGGCTTAGGGAAGGCTCTGTCTCTTCCCTTCAAAGGTGAACCTTTTGTGCCCCGAGAGGAACACCAAGGAAAAGGGAATTCTCTTGCAAGAAAATCTATCTTGTAACATCAACAAGCTTGTTTATCATGTTTCATATGATCACAATGAAGAAAAGAACACCAGGCACAACAAATCTTCATGCAGCATCATGTAGACCTTCCACGAATTTGATAGAATCAACCATATTCTTCAATATCTTCACAAAATCCGTCAATAGAACAAAGAAAGAAAAGGAATACACCATCTTTGAATGGAAATACATCACATAGTATTCATCTTCAATATCTTCATAGTCTTCTCTCTCAATCTCTCATATACAATCACTCTGTTTGAGTAGAACTGGCTATCTCTGACTCTCTCTCTCTCACTCCATCAATAATACATCATATCCTCACTACAATCTCTCAAAATCACTCTCAATAATCCTTCTTAGGTTGTGGATACCCCTCCCAAGAGGTATGTCTGATATGAAGAGTCACCAGAGCCACTACAGTGTCCTTTCATAGCTCACTACTGTCACTTCACCCTAGTCTTCACTTGAGTCTTCAACAGCAGGGGAATTTAAGTGCAGTGAGGGGGAATTAATTTAATGAAAGGTTGATTCTAATAAATTATTAAGAAATGGATGAATTTTTATTAGGTGATAAACCTTAACAAGAAAACGGTGGTTCCTTATTATAAATTTAAGTACCAATTATTAGGTGAAAACGGTGCTTTAATTCGAATCCCGGACTTCGATACCCAAGTTCATTGATTACAAATTAAGGTGATGTGGAGCACTTTTTTGCCAGTGCGTGCTCATGTGACGGCTAGTTCATTTTAATTAAAAATTAAAGTGCCTCTTTAGCGCACATAGCGTGTGCTAAGTGAACGACGGGTTTATTTTAATTAAAAAGTATATGTGTGTATAGCGCGAATGCGCGTGGAAACTGTGAGTGAATAAAGAGTTCATTTTAACAATTAATTTGTGATTAAGGGGGAAATGAAAATAAATAAAGCACATAAAATAAATACCTGGAAGGGGTGTGTATGTAATGCAGAAATGTGCACGGAAGAGTCCCCCAAAAGAAGTGAATCCAGTAAAGGAAAAGTAAAGACCACTGACGAAACAACAAAGACAACACCTTAGCGGATGTGTTGATTTTGTTTTTGTTGGTTTTTTTAATGTTTGTAACTTGTGATTATTTAGGGTTGGTTGTTGTTTGTGAGGTTGTTATGTTGTGTGGATGTGTTTTGTTGTTTTTTGTTTGTTTGGTTTGTTGTTTGTTTTTTTGTTTTTTAAAAATAATAATAATAAGAATAATAATGAAATCAAGATATATAACACATGAAGATGTGATGAAGGGAAAAAATGAAAATGCAGCCATGGAGGAAATATCCACAATTTAGGGTATGAAAATAAGAGGAGGATTTTTATGGTTAATTGTTATGTGTGGGTTTTTTAAAAAAAAGGGGTTCCATGTATGAAAATATTTTAAAGTGAAAAATAAATGGAAAATGGTCAAGGGGGGTGAGGGAAATTTTTAAGAATTTTTAAGAAATTTTTTAAGAATTTTTTACTATTTTTAAATAAATTTTCTACATTTGTTGGTAATTCGGGGGATAAATTGAAAAATATGTAATTTGCAGAAATTTTTGGGGGTGGTAATTTCCAGCGGACAAATTTCCAAAAATTGGCAAAAAAAAGAAGGGAATTTTTAGAAATTTTGCTGAATTTTTATGAGGTGAAAATGAATTTATAAATTAATTAAATCAGTTAAATCAGGAAAATCAGCTTAGTTTGGTAAGTAAGTTGAAAGTAAGTCATCTAAGTCAAGGTAGTCTAGATAAGTCAGGTAAGTCAAATTTGGTCTAGTCAGGTTAGTCAGATGGAATTAGGTTAGTCTAGGTGAAGTCAGAGAAGTCAGATAAGGCAAGTTAGTGGAGACTAACCTAAAGGGGGTTAGTTAACCTAAGTTGGGTTAGGGTTAGGGTTAGGGTTAGGGTTAGGGACCTAACTAGGGTTAATTAGGACTAACCTAACTAGGGTTAGTGAGAGGGGGTTAGGTTAAGTTAGTTAAACTAAGGTTAGGGTAGTTAACTAATGGTAGGTTAGTTAAGTAATGTTAGGTTAGGTAACTAATGTTAGTTAACTAATGGTAGGTTAGTTAAGTAATGTTAGGTTAGGTAACTAATGTTAGGGTACGTAAACTAATCTAAGGTTAGGGAAACTAACCTAAGGTTAAGTAAACTAACCGCAAAGGGCAGTTAGGGAGGAGGAGGAGGGGGAAGAGGAGGAGGGCGGCGGCGGATGTGGCAGGGCGGTGTCGGGCGTGGCGACTACGTAGCGGCGTCAGGCGTGTCGGGCGGGTCGCGGGCGATGGCGTCCAGGGCAGGAGGCGGCGCGGGGACGGGCAGGCGGGAGGCAGGAAAGAAGGGAGGAGCAGAGAAGGAGGAGGGGAGGGTGAAGGAGATAGAGGGGAAGGAGGAGAAGAGGGGGGAGGAGGAGGGGAGGGTGAAGGAGATAGAGGGGAAGGAGGAGAAGAGGGGGGAGGAGGAGGGGAGGGAGGGAATGGAGGAGGAGGGGAGGGGGGTACGCAGGAAGAGGGAGAGGAAAGGGGGGAGGCAGTTAGGGTAGGGAGGGGTAGGGGTAGGGTGGGGGTGGGTAGGGGGGTGCCCAAGGGGAAGGGTAGGGGGAGGGGTGGGTAGGGTATGGGGGGGGGGGGTGCCCAAGGGGAAGAGGGAAGGGTTAATGGGCAGAGGCCCATGCAAGGGGCGTACCCCCCCGTTCCGCGCGCGTGCACGGGGCGAGGGTAAAAAAATTTGCCGTGACGGGATTGAATGGACGCTTGGATATGAGGATGAGACACGCGGATGCGACCGGGGCGCGTTAAGACGCGTAAAATCGAAAAAGGGCGCGTTCACGCGCAAGACGGGCGCACGAAAACACATAAAAATAACGAAAAATTAATAACTCCCAATCCGGACGTCAAAACGAAATGGCGTAAAAACAAAAAGTGGGCAAGACGACAGGGGGAAGACAGGGAAAATATGCGATGGAGGTTTTGGGAGGGGTAAAGGGCGGTCATGTGCAAAAAACACAAAAAAGAAACAAAAAAACACAATTAAAAATTAATATCGGAAGATCCGTGCATCAGAACGAGGTGCAAAAAAAAGGAAAACTATGTAGAAAGACGTGCCTGACAATCCTATCACATCAAAACATAATTCCAACTGAGATAAGATGCGTTCACGTGGGAAAAACCCAAAAAACATACCCGAAAATGGGATCAGAAATTAATATCGGACGAACCGTTCGTCGCAATGACATGCAGTAAGAAGGAAAAATGTCCGCAAGAAGGAGTGTCACAAGGTTATCACATTAAACCGCAGTTCCGGTGGAAGTAGGAGGGGTTCACATGCGAAAAACTCCAAAAATACACCTAAAAACTCATTGAAAAATTAATAAGTAAAAATCCGAAAGTCGAAAGAGGGGGGAGGAAAAAGGAAAAAGGTGGGAGAAGACACAGGGAACACGGTGGTCAAATCAAATTGAAATTCCGATGCAAATAGGGCAGGTTCACAAGGAAAAAGGTCAAAAAGACGCACGAAAAAGTCGTAAAAAACCGGAAAATTAATATTGGACAAATCGTGTATCGGAATGACTCGGAGGAAAAAGGAAAAATGTCAGGGGAAAAATGCTTGGTAGGGCTATGATGGTAGATCACGGTTCCGAAGCAAGAAAAGTGCGTTCATATGGAAAACCGACTAATTTGCGCAAAATGCTTCAAAAATTAATAACTCAAAAACCGTGCACTGGAACAAGGGTAGCGAAAAAGGAAAAATGGTCAGTTCAAAAGAGGGAATAGGGCTATAAGGTTTGATTGGGACTTTGGTGAACGTAGGGTGCATTCACATGGCAGGACCTCAAAATCAGGGAATGAAGAAAAACTGCAAGGGAACAGCCCCAAGGGTGGGTGGAACATAATCGGGTGGGTGGGAAGGGACCCCATCAGGGTAACAACAAGGCATGGCATACATGCATGAGCAGGTTAAGGCATATGCAGAAGGGTATGCAATGTAGACGCGCAGGGACGCGTCCCCACACTTAAGACCTTAACGGATAGGGTTAAACAAGCAACAGGGGCCTAGGACCACGTCACAGACCATCCACTAACGTCCCCACACTTAAAACATGACCGTCACGAAGAACCAAAGTGGGAGGGTTAGAAAGACTTGGTCCATTTCGTCAAGAAGCAAGGTTGAGTGTCGATGGCACGTCCAGTGTTGTTGTCGGCGCTGGAGGTACCAAGGCATCTTCTCGGCACACGTCCTTCATAGTAGGGACTATGCGGCAGCACCCAGGGAGGTAGCTGATGGAAATAATCGCAGGAAATTTATCGATGATGAGGGATACTACACTCAACTCACAGTCACTCAAATGGAATGAAAGAACAGTCACTCGCCCCATGACTAATATCACTCGAGGAATAAGGATTGAAACCCATATCTCATACCCGGTTGAGGAATCGACAAGGGGAGAATGGTGCAGAAGGAGTATGCCAGAGTGCACAGTTGATGGTGCATTAGTGCGTCCAACCCGTCTGGCATAAGTGCAAGGAGGAAGGCAAGGGAGCCTTACAGTGCAGTGTACACAACAGGGTGACGTGTCTTGTGATGACGGCAAAGACCCATCCCGTGGGTGCATAGGGAAACGGGAACATACCTGACTCCAAGTGTCGTAACGTCCCTCAATCTCACCTCTCGGTAATTGATTGAAGAAACTCCAATCACACTCATCGCACCCTCTGTCTCACGCTCTGTTGATAGTTATAGGAGGGCAGCCTTTTCCTGAAACCCCTTGATATTACCCTCACAATCACTTGTGTAAAGGTTGTATGCCTTGTGCGCATTTGATGGTGCAACGGTGCATCCCGCCCTGTGCCGGCATACAGTGCGAGAAGGAAGGCCAGGGAGCCTTATGGTGCAGTGCACAGAAACAAATTGTGCTTTGTGCATTGAGAGGCCCATCCCGTGCGTGCAACACTTCATTCACACTTCTCACCTCTCATTTGATTTGAAGGGAAAAGACTGGTCTCTCGCCCCACCCTCTGTCTCACTCGTTGTTGATAGTTACAGAGGGCAACCCATACTCACTTCCCCATCCGGTTAGGATGAAAGCTCACATCACTCAAGGGGTTGTCGATGAAGATCACGTCATCAGTTGTTGAAGAGGCGTACCCAGGGAGGTAGCCATCAAATCGAACGTTGTGTTGGACAGAAACATGTCGTCTGCTAGAGGACAAGTAGACGTTTTGCAGAGAGACACAGGACACAGCGTACCAAGGGAGGCAGCTTCGGAATTGGATCCTGGGGATATTAATTAATGAATCCACTTTCTGGACTGCTGGGTGTTGCCACCTTTTCCATAGCCAGCTTCCCGCCCAAGGGTGTTTACCACCTTTTCTTGGAACGAGGCCTGCTATGACAGGGAATTTCTTCCTTTTCTCTCATAACAATTTTGTTTTTTTTTTCTTTTTTTTTTCTTGTTTTCCCCTATTCCCGAGGGTGTTTCCACCTTTTCTCGAAGAATAGGTCGGCATGACAGGGACCTTAGTCCTTTTCTCCCATGACCGATAAGTTTTTTTTTTCTTTTTTTCTCTTTGTTTTTTTTTTTTTGAATTAAGCAAAGGAATGGTAGAAAGACCATTTGTCAGAACCAACCTCGCCACTGTCGCTGGTGGAAAATAGAGGATAAGAGATCAAGGCTGGAAGGGGGGTTTGAGGGAATAGAGGATTGCGTCCACTTCATCAGGAGTGACTGAAGAACGGCTATCAGAAGTAGCATCATAAGAAGTATAGTGTTGTGCCAATGAGGGAAAAGATCAAGTGTTCGTAATTGTCAAGATCCCCAAGGAGAGAAGTACTTCTTCAGGCGATATCCATTAATTAGAAAGGAATCATCAGAGGCATCAACGGTCTGTACTTGGACGAGCCATTAGGGTTGACGGCAAGTACCTTATAGGGGCCCATCCACCGCTGTTGGAGCTTGCCAGGAAACTTGCCAAAGCGTGAATCATAGGCTAGGACCAAATCACCTTCTTTGAACTCCTTGTGCTTGATGAAGCTATCATGGTAAGCCTTGCGTCGAGCTTGCGTGGCTTCCATGCACTGTAGAGCCATCCTACGAATTTTGTCCAAACATTCCAGGTGCAGGAGACGGCGTTGCAGTGAATCATCGTCCCCCAAACGCTCTTTGATAGCCACTCTCAAAGAGGGTAATTCCAGTTCAACAGGGAAAACAGCTTCTGTACCATACACCAGTTGGAAAGGTGTCTGTCCTATTACTGCTTTATGGGAATTTCTGTATGCCCAGAGGGCCTCTGTAAGTCGATCATCCCAATCATGGCGATGTGCAGCAATCGTTCTTGTCAGAATTGAGCAGAGGATGCGATTGGTGACTTCGACTTGGCCGTTGGCTCTAGGGTAATAAGGAGTGGACTTGCGATGGCGGATCTTATACAACTCTGTTAATTCTTCCATGACTTTATTAAGGAAATGAGTGCCTCTGTCACTTACCAACTCTAAGGGACTGCCAAAACGGGTGATGATATTCTGATACATGAACAGGGCCATGCTGTTACCATCGTCCCGCTTTAGAGCTTTAGCTTCACACCACTTTGTAACATAATCCGTACATACGAGGATGTATCGGTTCCGCTTCCTTCTAGTAGGAGGATCGATTGGGCCTACGAAGTCGATGCCCCACTTCTCAAACGGCTTCAAAGGAAGGATAGGTTGCAGTGGCATAGCACTTGTCTTGGTGGGTTTCCCCATTCTTTGACAAGCATCACATCTTTTACAGTAATCATAGGCATCCTTATGAATGGTAGGCCACCAATATCCTGCTAGCAGAGCCTTCCTGGCTGTAGCTTCTCCTGCAAAGTGGCCTCCACATGGCTCGTCATGGCAAGCCTTTAGAACAATCACAATCTCATCTCCTGCAACACATCTTCGGAGCACTTCATCTTTGCCTTTCTTGTACAATGCGCCACCTAGCAGGGTGTAGGGGGCTGATTCTAGCATGAGCTTCTTCCTTTCCCAACTAGAAATACCAGGAGGATACTGTTGGGTTGCCAGCAAATTGGCAATGTCTGCATACCAGGGAGTTACAGTTTCTACCAAGAATAGGGAAGCATCAGGGAGGTCTAGTCATCCTGCTCCTCGTCTATAGTTTGTGGGATACACGACAGACGATCAGCCAGAACATGGGAACGACCAGGCTTAGTAATCACCTCAAAGTCGAACTCCTAAAATAGAAGGAGCCATCTCATCATTCCTCCTTTCACATCTGCTTTGTTCATCAGGAAGGACAGGGCCTCATGATCCACATAAAATTTAAAGTGAGTGGATAGGAGGTAGTGGCGAAACTTTTCCAGGGCAAACACCATTGCCAAGCACTCCAGCTCGGTCACTGTGTAGTTCCGTTCCCTATCAGTGACTTTTCGGCTTGCATAATAGATCGATTGATCCAGCTTCGAGGAACCCTTCTGGCAAAGGACAGCACCTAAGCCTTCAATTGATGCATTAGTGTGTACAGGGAACTCTTTCATCCAATCAGGAGGTTGCAGAATGGGTGCATCAATCAGACACTGCTTCAGAGTGTGGAAGGCTTTGTCACATTCTTCCGTCCAAGTAAACTCTGCATCTTTCCTCAGAAGCTTATGCAAGGAGGTTGCCTTTGTTGCAAAATGGGCTATGAACCTTCTGTAGTAACCCACATGGCCTAGGAATCCCCTCAACTGTTTGAGGTTGGTGGGTGCTATCAGGGCTGCAATCTTTTCGATCTTTGAAGGGTCTGTTGATATCCCTTGTGCAGAGACAATGAGGCCCAACAAGACGCTAGAAGAGACCCCAAAGATGCATTTGTCGGGGTTGAGGGAAATCCCATACTCCCAGCATCGGTCAAAACATTGTTCCAGGTGTTCCCAGTGTTCACGGATCAAACTATAGACACAGAAGTCATCCAAATATACCTCTATAAAGTCGTGCAGATGATTTTGAAATGCAGCCATCATGACTCTTTGGAAAGTAGCAGGGGCATTGCAGAGCCCAAATGGCATCACTCGGTAAGCGTAGGTCTCCCATTCTGTGGTGAAGGTTGTTTTGGACTGGTCTTCTTCTGCTATCTGCACTTGGTTTATCCGCTGAATCCATCCAGAAGGGAATAAAGCTCATGTCCTGCCACTGTGTCCAACAGTTGGTCTGTGAAAGGGATAGGAAAGTGATCCTTCTTTGTTTTAGAATTAAGCTTTCGAAAATCCACACATATTCGCAATTTCCATTCTTCTTGGGTACAACCACGATGGGTGAAACCCATTCACTATTTGCCACTAGATAGATGAACTCGGCTTCCAGAAGCTTCAGCAGCTCCGCTTTCACCAATGTGGAATAATTCGGGTTCATTCGCCTCTGTCGTTGCCGTACTGGCTTGGCATCAGGCTCCAAGTCAATATGATGCTGACATATTGTGGGATCAATCCCTTTTAGGTCTTTATAGGACCATGCAAACACATCCAAATTTTCTTTCAACAAGTTGTACAAGGTTGACAACTCCTCTTTTGGGAGACTGCTACCCACCTTCAAGTGGCGTTCAATACCATCTGAATCCACAAAAGTTAACTGCCTTTCACCTTCTACTTCCCAGATGAAGGTCCCACGGACTGCTTCTGGATACAGATCCGACTCCTTCAAGGGAGTGGTGTCCTCTTCTGATGTCCCACTAGAACCAACTTCTTCTTTTGGTGGAGACTTAGGTTGCTCCTTGAGATGTTGAAATGGGATTAGGGCCGTTTCGGGTTTGGTTTCAAAATTAATTACCTCTTGACTTGAAGACTCCTCTTCTGAAGATGACACATCCAGGAACGTTACATAACAGGGACCCTCTGATGCCTGTTGGGTTTGTGGGATAAGTGCTTGGTGGCACGGTGCATCATCATCATCCTTCTTTGGCAAGGATGGGTGAGAACGGCATGAGCCACTGCTGAAAGACGGCTTGTTCTTCTTAATCCATTCCTTATAAAGGTTTTGCATATGAGAAGATCCATTTACCAGACCAAATGGTACCATTGCCATTCTGTCCCATAGCATGAGCTCATCTGCTTCTGAAGCTTCTGGAACTTCTTCTTCAAATATATCCTCTGCAGGTGGGATAGATTCTTCTGGCTCACTTTCATAACCTTCTTCGTCAATATCATATTCATCCTCTTCTGTCTCTGTCTCTGCTTCTGTCTCTGTAGGCTCTCTGTAACAGAAGAACAGATTCTCTGTTTTCTCTCCTGCCTCTGTCTCTGTCTCTGCTATGGCCATGTAACAGGGAGAGCAGTACATCCATGCTTCTATCTCACTGTCAGAAGTGATTTCAGAAGTCATTCCCGGTTCAGGCAGGAAGTATTCACCCATTGATAATGGCTTTGCATCTTTTAGGAGTCGGCTTACAGTATCCACTGTTAAGGAACGTGCCACTATTTTCTTAGGAAGGATCTGTTTGATAGCATCTTCGTCTGCTGATGTTCCATCTGTAGCCTCATTAGGAGAGTCAGAAGATAATTCCAAGGAGGTGGATCCATGTCCTTTTTGAGAACCATACAGTTTCAGCACCACTTTGTTGGGTCCTCTACCCAAGGTCAAGGTTCCTTTGAACCAATCCATCCTTGCTCGGGCTTCAAAAAGCCATGGTCTGCCCAGTAACAGAGGGTAGGATGTGCCATAAGAGTTTGGCTTCACCACCAGATAGGTTAGCCAATAATCTTTTCCAGCCACTATAGTCTTTACATATGGAAGAATGCCCAAAGGCTTGATCCTGCTCTGATCCGCCAGTCCGATGAGCCATTGGGTGGGTTGCACACCTTGTAGGCCTAAATCCTTCATTGTAACATCCGTCATAATGTTCACTGATGAACCACCATCAATCAGTGCATTTGCAATAAAACAGCCTTCTATCCACACGCCAGTCTCTGGAGTACTCGGATCTAGGAAAGCGTTAGCCACATCCACTTCTTTTACAGGCTCTGGAGCCTTGTTGGACTTTGTTGCTGTTGAGGGAGCAATCCTTAAACCACGTCTTCTTGTCAGTATACTTTTGAACCTTTTCTGGCAACTGGGAGACAACATTAATAATTGTCGAAATGTGAGGTTTGGTTTAAAGGTATCTAGATCTCTGACTAGATCGTATTCCTTAATAGGATCCACTGGCTTCTCTAATCTGTTAGGGAATGGGGCAACGCCCATTTTCATTTTCCCTCTTTCTTCCAACAGAGGCATCATGGGAACTTCTTCTGCCACTTGTGGCACTTCCTCCTCTTCTATCTCTTGGACCTTTGGTCCTGTCTCTGTAACTGTCTCTGTAACTCTCTGTGGCACTGTAGGGCTCTGTACGGCACTGTCAGGCTCTGTTCTGTTCTGTTCTTCTGGTGGAAGGTTGAACTTCACTGTTCTGGCAGGAGGGTTATTTTCTTTTTGGACAGGTGGTTCCTTCTACTTTGCACGAGTGATGGCAGCAACTTCCAATTCCACTAAGTTGGAGGTAGGCTCTTGAGCCTTGGCCGGACTATCAGTAGCATTGTTTTTCACTGGGGCTAGGCTTGGACAGTCTTTTGCAGTGTGGCCTTCTTCCTTGCATCGACTACATAAGGGCTTGTAATCCATTGACCTTCTGGGATTTGGACAATTTGGTGAGATGTGTCCCTTTTCTCCGCATCTATAACACTCCACTTCTGATCTCTGACCACCGCCAGACTGTCTTCCTCTGTAACTTTGAGAGGGAAATCTTCTGGGTCCGAAATTAGGACCAAACTCTCTGGGCTTGGGTCCAATATCATGTGTTGTCATTTTGGATTCCAACAAGTTAAATCTTGCGTCTTCTTCCTTCTCCTATCATGCATCTCCTTCAGAGAGCAAATATCCTCTGTATGGTTCTTCTGCAAACAGTAGGAACAGAAGGCTCCAGGAATGGTTGGTTTTCGTGTACATTCAGTGGCTAAATGGCCTGCTTGATGACACTTACCACACCAAGTATTTGATCGCATCACATCTCTTCCTGCTCCTGCAACGTTGGATATGCTAGCGGTATTCACTTTTAGTGTCTGTAGCTGCTCTGTAATCACATCCATCAACTCCTTTTTGATGTTTGCAACTGAGTTGGATAAGTAATCCTTTAAGCTTTCTCCTCCTGAGGCACTGGCAGGAGGGTTTTGAGGAGTCTCTGTAATCACTGCATAAACGGGTTGGGCTGGTACAGAGGGGTCTTTGTTCTGGTTCTGATTCAGAGCTCCTGTTTGAACTGTTGGCTGTTGGCTCCAGTTGGTAGGGTTCCACTGTTGCTGCTGATTTGGCATTGAGGAAATTGGTTGAGGCCATTGTTGTTGTGGTTGAACCACCATTTGAGGCATGGATGGTGGCCACTGTGGATTTGGTGCACTGTACTGTGATACCGGGGGCATCTGTTGGTATGGATAGGGAACAGTCCCTGGAACTGCATTGGGGGGGTACATCATTCCTGGCATCAGAGGAGGTAGGACTCCTCTTCCTGTATTCATCGCTAATCTAGCTTCCACTTCATCGTACAGCCTTGCACCTTCTGTTTTGCAGCTTGTAGGGTGGTTGGTCTTTGCAGCTCCACAAACTTACGGACTTCTGGTTGTAATCCTCTGAGAAACACCCCCTTCTGAATGCCATCATCTAGATTATGGTTAGTCCATCTCTTCAGGATGGATTCCATTCGTGAGACATAGGCTTCTACTCTTTCTCCAGAAGACTGACTTAGGTTCATAAATTCCTCTCGCATCCGCTCTTCAAAACCTTCACGCCTGAATTTAGTGAGGAAGGCCAACTTCAGGTCGTCCCATGTGCCAAAAGTTCCTGCTGCTTGTCTCTCATACCACTGAAACGCCGTGCCCTTGAAAGTGGCGAGGAATATTGCTAACCAATGCTCAGGGGTTGTGGCATTGTTAGCCAGACATGCTACCATAAACTTTGCTACATGAAGATCGGGGTCTTCATTGTACTCTCCCTTAAAAACTGGCAATGGGACTACATTCGCTGGCCTGTCATCAATATTTCCAGGACGGATTTGGCTTGGAAGTGGACCTCCAGCAGGAGAAGGAAGGGCTTGATGTGCCATTGGGACTTCTGTAAAGAGTTCCACAAGGGCGTCAAAGGTGGCTTCTGCTGCGTGTAAAATATTACACGGCGCAGCGAACAGAATCTGAGAAAGAGATAGAGAGTACACAACAGATAAGAGGAGAATCGGTAAATTCTTTAACTCCAAACAACTGATACAAAGATGGCTCTGTCCACCCGTCGCGCTTCCACTGTGTGAAGCTTAGATGGCGATCTAGACAGAAGATAGGTGAAGAGCTTAAGGCTAGTTGGAACAACAACTCTGACTGGGTGAAAGATGAGTGAGTGATGGCTGCGAAGGGGTTTAGCTTTTATAGCCTGCGAAGGTCGTTAGGTCGGCTTGCTGACCGACCTACCATATGAGCCTCCACTAGTCGGCCAGGGAATATTCCCTTTACCATCGGGCCGGGGGTGCTGCCCCCGAACCCCCGCCAGGGGGGCCGCTGGCCCCCTTGGGACCCCCCAGCCAGGGGCCGCTTCCGCGGTCCCCAGACCCCACAATAGGGGCCCCTTTTAACTCCCTTACCACGCAACTCAATGCAATGTGCCTCGAGTTGCTACCAGCTTAACCACTCCGTCTAACCCAAAGATTAGACCCACAACAGTCACCTTTTTTGCCATCCGGTCACATAGACCTCATCTGATATACAAGTCAGGACTCAACCAATATCCAGGCTCACATTTGGCTTCTCCTCATAATGGGGGCCATACAACTTTGAGCATCATGGATCATTGGTAGCACCTAATGAGGGTGGGGCATTGATCATATCCAACACCTCCCCTCAATGTCCACCCATAGGTGAACTATCTCCTCGGCCCAATGCCGAGTCTCTGAAGATGAACTTGAAGCAGATCCTTCGTAAGTGCTTTGGTGAAGATATCTGCTCCATTCTCCTCTGTTGGATTGTAGACCAATTCCACTATCCCATCCTCCATCAAATCACGCACATAGTGATATTGGATCTCTATATGTTTGGTGCGTGCATGAAACACTGGATTTTTGGCAATGGCAATGCAACTCTGATTGTCACATCTCAGCACAGTTGGTTCTTCATCCTGCACTCCCATATGCCATAGAATCCTTCTCAACCATACGGCCTCACATGCAGCAAAACAAGCTGCCTTGTACTCTGCTTCGGTAGAAGACAATGCCACTGTTGGTTGCTTTTTATTAATCCAAGAGAAAATTCCTGAACCCAAAGAGAAACAATAACCAGAAACTGACTTCCTGGAATCAATGTCTCTTGCCCAATCTGAGTCATAGTTCCCCACAAGAGAAGTTCCGAAACTGTATGTGATACCATAGTCAAGAGTTTTCTTCAAGTATCTGAGCACCCGCATCCCAGCCTTCCAATGACTCTCATGAGGTTTGTTTGAGAACCTGCTCAAAACACCAACAGCAAAACTGATATCTGGTCTGGTGTTACACAAGTAGATTAGACTGCCGACCAACCTCCTATACCTCCCAATGTCTGCTAGTACTGATGTATCCTCGACGGATAACTTTGCATTCACCTCCATAGGTGTAGCTATCTCCTTGCACTCGGTCATGCCAAATGCCTTCAAGATCTCCCATGCATAATTCTTCTGAGAGATGAAGATCTTTCCTGGCTCTTGCCAGACTTCAATCCCCAAACAATAGTGTAGCAAGCCCAAGTCTGTCATTTCAAACTCAGAACTCAAAGCCTTTCGAGTTTGGTTGATCATATCTTCATAGTCACCTATAATAACAAGGTCGTCCACATATAGGACAATCACTACAGACTTTTTACCATCCCTGTAAACATACAAGTTAGCATCTGAGGCACATCTTTTGAAGTTTAGGTTTAAAAAGAACCTATCTATCCGCTGGTACCATGCTCTGGGGGCTTGTTTCAGCCCATACAATGCCTTCTTCAGTTTACACACTTTGTTCTCAGAATGGAGGGCCTCAAACCCTGGTGGCTGAGCCACGTACACCTCCTCCTTGAGGTCACCATTTAAGAACGCTGACTTAACATCCATTTGGTACACTGGCCACTTCTCATGGGCAGCCACTGCAAGTACCGTGCGAATAGTGGTCATTCTGGCAGTTGGGGCAAATGACTCTTGAAAATCAAACCCTTCAACTTGTGAAAATCCTTGGGCAACCAGTCTAGCTTTGTACTTTTCTAAGGTATCATCAGCCTTGTACTTTACCTTCCAGATCCACTTGGTGCCAATAACCTTCCGCTTTGCTGGTCGATCCACTAGCTCCCAAGTGTCATTCTTCATTATGTTGTCATACTCCGCCTGCATAGCAGCCTTCCATGATGGATCTGCAAGTGCTTCTTCTAAGTCAGTTGGCTCCTTTACTTCTCTCATAATCTCAACCATCAAGGCCATATTGACTATGTGAGCAGAAGCCCTCCTTTGCTCCTCTATTCTCTGAGACCTCCTTGGTCCGTCTGCCTTCTCCTCAACAGATGCAGGCATAGGATTATTGTGGTCATAGAGCTGCTTCACCCAGCGCGGCAATGGATTTTCCGGTGGGGTGATGTCAGGTTGGTGAACTTTTTCCTCATCATCTGAAGATGATGCTTCCTCCTCCTTAAGGATAGGGATAGCTCTCGGGGCATGTTCATAGTGGACTACTTCTTCGCTTGATGATAAAGTGGAAGAACTTGCCTTCTCCTCCTCCACTGTATGCGGCTCCTCCTTGAACACCACATCACGGCTCGCGATGATCTTCTTTGCCTCTTGGTCATATAATTTGTAAGCCTTCTGCTCATCACTATAACCCAAGAAGATACATTTTCTGCTTTTTGGTTGTAACTTGTTTCTCTTCTCATCTGGAATATGTGTATAACATTCACATCCAAAAATTCTGAAATGTGAGACAGATGGTTTCTTACCAGTGTAAGCCTCATGAGGTGTTTTTCCCTTGAGAGCCTTTGTATAGCTCCGATTTAGAATGTAGACTGCAGTATTAACAACTTCAGCCCAAAAATGGTTAGGCAATCCCTTGCCCTTTAGCATGCATCTTGCCATCTCCATAATGGTGCGATTCCTGCGTTCCACAACACCGTTCTGTTGAGGTGTGTGAGGTGTCGTCAATTGATGCTTGATCCCTTTGCTCTTGCAAAAGCCTTCAAACTCCTTTGAGTTGAACTCACCACCACCATCTGTTCTAAATTTCTTCACACTTTTCCCTGTTTCATTCTCAACAAGTATTAGCCATTCTTTAAACTTACCAAAAGCTTGAGTCTTATCACGAAGAAAGTACACCCACATCTTCCTACTGTAGTCGTCGACAATCAACATAAAATAAGAAGATCCTCCCAAGGCCTGTGTAGGCATTTTACCACACAAGTCAGCATGCACCAACTCTAGAGGAGCGTGTGCTCTATTCTTGCTTTCTTGTGGAAATGCCTTTCTTTGTTGCTTGCCCATCATACAAGCTTCACATGGTTCCTTCAATTCAGTTATTGTAGGTAGGTGAGCAACCATACCTTGCTTTTGCATCTCCTTCAATACTGCAAATCCGATGTGTCCAAATCTTTCATGCCAAAGCTTACTTGTGCCCACTCCAGCGGTGGCTGTAAGAGCACTTAGCTCATACAGGTTGTTCCTTCTTTCTCCTTTGCCAACAATTGTGCCAGCACTATCAATAATTTCTGCACCTGTCTTCTTGAACCTCACTTCATGACCAAGATCAGTTATGGCAGCAACTGATAAGAGATTTCTCCTGATTTCGGGAACATACAACACATTTGAAAGCTTTTTGACTTCACCATTTGCAGCAACAAAAGAAATAGTAACTGTGTCCGCAGCAGGGCATTTAGCATCATTTCCAACCGTCACAGTGATGGATTCTTGTAGAGGCTGCATAGAACTGTATAGACCTTTCTTGTTGGTCATGTGACGGGAGGCCCCACTATCCAACACCCAAGAGTCAGTGGTAGATTCTTCTTGCGCCGAGGAGCACACTTCCTCAATGGTCGCCATGAATAATTCCAACTCTGCTTCAGCCGTATTGGCTGTCTCTTTCCCTTTACTTTTAAGGGTACCATTCTTTTCATCTGCCTTCTTGGCACGACAATCTGCAATTGCATGTCCTTTCTTCTTACAGTAGAAGCACTCTCCTTGAAACTTCTTCTTGCCGCCCTTCTTCTTTTTGTCACAATCATTTTTGGTGGAGGAAACACCTTTGCCTTTTGCATTGGCAGAGAATGTAGCATCTCCATTGTTGCTTCCTTCTCGGGCTTTCAGCCTCAACTCCTCCTCCATTAATAATGCATAAAACTCCTCAAAAGTCAAAGCTTGAGGTCTCACCTGAGTATTAAGGGCAGTTACTAGTCCATCAAACTTTTGTGGACAAATCCGAAGACACCTCCGAGCTAGCTCTTCGCTAGTCTTTTGTATCCCAGCGCCAGCCATCTGGTCGCGCAGATTCTTAATCCGAGTGATGAATGCTTCAACCGTCTCTCCTTCAGCAAACTTCTCCGCTGCTAGTTGATTCTCCAAGTTTTGAATCCTTGTTTGGTTTCGTGTTTCATACTGACTCCTTAGTACATTCCAAGCCTCTGACGCTTTGGTTGTATGCTGAATCAGAGTCAAAACACTGTCAGAACAGCTTGTAACTAAGGCACACAATGCATCTGCATTCCTTCGTTTCCAAGCTCGTAGAAGATCTGCATTCGGAGGAATCATCACACTAGGATTTGATGGGTCGGGGGTAGGCTGTGGTTCTGCGTCAGTCCCCAGCAGAGTCTCCAGAAGCTCATAAGAATCAAGGATAGTTGTAATTTTGAACTTCCACAAGGTGTAGTTTGTACCATCTAACTTGCCTTCGCTGAAGGTTGGTGGACGAATCCTTAGTGTTTGAATAGCCGGTACAACAGCACCACCTCCTGCACCACTTCCTGATGCGCTAGAACCGCTTCCCGGAGTCGACATCGTTTCTTTTTGCTGTTGAAGCCTTTGCCTCTTACACGCTCTCCGATCTCTAGAGCCCCTGGGCTCTGATACCATGTAAAATATTACACGGCGCAGCGAACAGAATCTGAGAAAGAGATAGAGAGTACACAACAGATAAGAGGAGAATCAGTAAATTCTTTAACTCCAAACAACTGATAAAAAGATGGCTCTGTCCACCCGTGAGCTTCCACTGTGTGAAGCTTAGATGGCGATCTAGACAGAAGATAGGTGAAGAGCTTAAGGCTAGCTGGAACAACAACTCTGACTGGGTGAAAGATGAGTGAGTGATGGCTGTGAAGGGGTTTAGCTTTTGTAGCCTGCGAAGGTCATTAGGTCGGCCTGCTGACCGACCTACCATATGAGCCTCCACTAGTCGGCCAGGGAATATTCCAGGGAATATTCCCTTTACCATCCCCCTAGGACCCCCCAGCCAGGGGCCGCTTCCGCGGCCCCCGGACCCCACAATAGGGGCCCCTTTTAACTCCCTTACCACGCAACTCAATGCAATGTGCCTCGAGTTGCTACCAGCTTAACCACTCTGTCTAACCCAAAGATTAGACCCACAACAGTCACCTTTTTTGCCATCTGATCACATAGACCTCATCTGATATACAAGTCAGGACTCAACCAATGTCCGAGCTCACATTTGGCTTCTCCTCATAATGGGGGCCATACAACTTTGAGCACCATGGATCATTGGTAGCACCTAATGAGGGTGGGGCATTGATCATATCCAACACTGCGAGCTCGTTCTCAGCCTTGATTTTTGCTTTCTCTCTTCTCACGTACCTTTGGACTCGTTCTAACGCTTGCCTCTTTATTGCGTCATTCATCAGGGGGTTGGCTCCACTAGGTTGTTTGTGCTCCACAGAGGGTTAACAAAAGGCTTCAGTCTCTGGAGGATTCTCTTGCCAACATTTCTTCTACTTATTTGTTTTCAACGTCCCTGAATTTTGCTTTCATTCCACTGCACAGAGGAAGGTATTCGGTTCTGAAGGTGTCAAAATGCATACGTCTGAGCATTGTGGTGGTGCCATCATCATAGTAATGCCAGCTTCTGATGGTTTCAACAGTGTAGGTTGTGAAAAACACTCTATCTACCAACTTCCAGTGGGTTGCTAATTGAACAAATAGAAGATTATCAGTACACCAAGCATCCCATGTATCTTGCTGTTGAGCATCCACGAACAAATTCCAACTCTTTTCCTTCTTGTCTTTGTGAACCTCTACAGACCAAGACTCCTGAAGCTTCTTCACAATCTCCCACTTGATGTTGTCTGGAAATTTCTCAATGAATTCCAAATCTTCCATGGATGGTCATTCTCTCTGTTTCTACTCTTCAGTTTATTCCCAAACAGTTTGCCACCAAGATGCAAGTTTCTGTTGCTTCAACAGGAAGAGGAAACTGTCCACCACATAGAGCATGCATCATGATGGTGATGTGTTTCCGCCATTGTGGGATGAATTTCTTGTGGAAAGTGGCTTTGATTATGAGAAATTCCAACTCTTCAGTGGAAGAAGGAACTTTACAAACATCCATTGAATTCTTCTCTTCTTGGCAATGCCATTTCCTTCATTTTCAGCCTCTTCTGGTGCTTATTGATGGCAAGTTTCCCCGGCTGCACACCAAAAACATGGAGCCCTGAGAGGAACACCAAGGAGAAGGGAATTATCTTGCAAGAAAATCTATCTTGTAACATTAACAAGCTTGTTTATCATGTTTCATATGATCACAATGAAGAAAAGAACACCAGGCACAACAAATCTTCATGCAACATCATGTAGATCTCCCACGGATTTGATAGAATGAATCATATTCTTCAATATCTTCATAAAATCCATCAGTAGAACAAAGAAAGCAAAGGAATACACCATCTTTGAATGGAAATACATCACATAGTATTCATCTTCAATATCTTCATAGTCTTCTCTCTCAATCTCTCATATACAATCACTTTGTTTGAGTAGAATTGGCTATCTTTGACTCTCTCTCTCTCTCTCTCCATCAATAATACATCATATCCTCACTACAATCTCTCAAAATCACTCTCAATAATCCCCCTTAGGTCGTGGATACCCCTCCCAAGAGGTATGTCTGATATGAAGAGTCACCAGAGTCACTACAGTGTCCTTTCATAGCTCACTACTGTCACTTCACTCTAGTCTTCACTTGAATCTTCAACAGCTACTTCTTTCACTTCTTTAAGCTCTTTTGCACTTGTATTCACCTCTTTCCAAGGCTAGAAAACTTTTCCAAGCTACACTCTCATCCATCAGAACACATATTGAAGCATACAGAACAGTCACAGAACAGTACCAGAACAGCTACAGTACAGAACAGAACAGAACAGAAACAGAGACAGAGGCTCTACAGAAGGCCTACAAAAGATTACAGAAGATCATCAAAACCACTTAACTCATTCTTAAACCATTCCAAACTCTCACAAACCATTCAATAAGCTTTCACAATATCTCATTCTTCATCAATCAATACTCCATCCCTCCTTACAGAAGACAATCAGAACAAAACAAAGCAAAACAGAGCAAAACAGAAGGTATACAGAACCAATCAGAGCCTATCAGAACATCACAGAACCACTAATAAACATCATGAACTTCCAAAACACAATCATTATCATCCAAAACACTCTCAAACCACTTCCAAACCAATCAATCATCTCATAAAATCAACCATTCAGCTCTCAAAAACAACAAAAATCAGCCAAAAAACAAGTCATTTCAACACTCAACAAGTGTCTTTAAGGGTTTCCACATGTAGGACTGGCATGTTTCTTAGCTCCTTCCCAAAATGTTGATCCCCAAGGCACTTAGGGCTGGTGGTATACTAAAGCCAGTCTATGGAGTAGGGTGGGATTGTTTAGGGCTTATGCCTTCACCCATGCTTTCAGTCCTTGTGCCAAAGCATTGGGCTACCTTTGAGTAGAGGCCTGAGTAGGATGGCAACTTTACCCGATACAAGTGCTATGATTATGAAACGTTTGATATCTTCATAGACATATCATGAGTGACTTGCATCATGAACTAGAGACACCTCCTTCTCTACGGGGTATGTTCTATTTGGTGTCTCAATTGTGATCTCATCTACTATTCAAATGGTCTTGTTTGGAGAGATGGATTATGTATGTGAGACAAGCTAGGGATATTAAGCATCTCATCAATCTACTCTTTCTGAATCTCTTCGTGTGTTACATTTACCCATTCTTTAACTTTATCAATAGCAACTAATTATTGAACTAGGTCAGGATGTGAGTTATCTTTGGCCATAGTTTTTTTGGTGATTCGAGGTTCTATTATAGCACTCTCCACACTAGAGATGGCAGCACTTTGTGGTATTGAGGAGAGGCCATCTCTCTTGAGTTTGAGTTTGGATCTCTTCCTCTCTTTCTTGGCATTCTTCATACCAATTACAGAGCCATTCACTATTGTTCGGCCTTCGATACTTACTCCCCCACCTTATTTTGTGTGTGGGTGATAGCACACACTAGAATGGGAATACTATCTTCATCGTTTAACATTTCCACTACAAATATGAGTAAGGGTACTGAATGCACAATGGCCTTACTACCACTTGCCTTGCATCGTGGGCAATTAGGATACATGTGTTTGACTCCACATTCTAGACAATGTTGCTCAACTTTGTTTCCCTTAGCTTGCTTGTGTTTCTGTAGACACCTCAAGGAAACATGTCCTAGTTGTTCACATTTCCAACAAAAGCAATGGGGTCTTTGGTTGAAGGTATGCCTCACCCATGGCCTTGTGCCAATATCATAATTGATATAGGTCTATAATCCATGAGGATCAAGCATCCTTCATCATCATAACAGACAAAAGGGTTTATGTGTTTTACCTCCTCCATTGGTTCTTTGATGAAATGGATAGGGACATTGCTACGTGAATGGGTGGTTATTAGCATGGGGGGTCTAGGTATTCCTAAAGGATTGATCTCTACCCTTTCTGTAGCACTCAATGTTTTGGGGGGGTTGGAAATGCCAATGGTGGGGTAAGTGGGGGCTACCTTGGGTAATTAGCAATTCAATTATACTACTGGTAGGTTAAATTAGGCCAAGGGAGCCATTCTGGAGCTCTACAGTATGCAGTGTTATGGCTAAAATGTCCCAATTAGTGCATATCCTTAGTGGTTGAGAACATTATGATGGGCAAAGGTGGTCTCCACCATAATGTACACATTGCATGTTTTAGTGATATAGTTGCGAGCTTTCCAGTGAATCGACCATCTTGAGCAACTCTTGATGTTGCTTCTTAACATCATCAATCAATTCTAGCATCTCTTTACTCTCTCATGAGATTGTCCTATATGGTTAGCTTGTTGGGGTCCCATCATGTCTTTGCCCCTACTTTGTTGTTTGTTGAGGTCATCCATGTAGATAGCCTCATCAAGGACATTGTTGATGATGGAACAATTGAGCTTAGAGTTCCTAGGGACATTGTTGGGATGATGGAGTGATTGAGCTAGGAGTTCCTAGCTAAGGTTTTGTATATCTTTTCATTGTGAATGACTTTAATAAAGGCCATTGTGATAACTTTGGGTGTAGGTCTTTCAGTGGTGAGAGGGATGCATTTGAAGGTGCTCATGACTTTAGAGACATAGTCCCTCATGCTTTCCCATTATAGATGTTTGATGTTTATGAGTCACACGATGAGTTATCCCCATAGCCAACTTCAACAAATCGTTTGATGAACAGATCTTTCAGTAGTAGGAAAGAGGCTTTCTCTATGAGTGTCCAACCCCTAAACTGGGTTTTTCCTTTTTCACCTGAGCAAAGTCCAAATGCTTGTGCTTTCTTGGTGTCATTGAGAAAATTGTTTGCCCCACAAACTTGCTTGAACTGTTCTATGAATCTGTAGGGATTATCACCATCTCTAAATATTTTACTATTAAGGAAATTTGGCTTGGTCTCAATTTCCAGGCGTGTTGCCTATTCCTATGAGAATAGTCTTGCTATGAGCCTACACCTCTGATATTGTGTAACATCCATTAAATGCTATCCATTTTTTCTTGCATTCTTACAAGCTATTGTTTGGTGTCATTGTTGATATCAACTAGTCAATTGACGGCAATAATTCCTTGCACTTGCAGTTCACGCTTGCAATTCGAACAATTTATGTTCTATGGCATCTAGGGCAATATTTTTAATGACAAAGCTCATAGCTTACTAAAATCTATCGAGACTGTGGTTTGGAAACTGTCCATGTTGCCACTTGGATTCCTGGGTCTCTCCACATTGCTAGCTAGGGTTCTCATGGTCTCTTGGTTGACTAGGTGAATTACTTTGATTGATAAGGTCCCTAAGGGGTGTATTCTCAAGGTCAAGCATTCAATCAAGAAAAATGTCTCTACTAGTGGTTGGAGGTCAAAGCTCACATCCACTTTGTAAGTGCATGCACTTCCTTTGTAGGCTATGCTCTGGGTTTTGGTCCTTGGTCTAAAGCTCCTTAGAATGATTTTCTACTTTCAGTCCCAAAGGTGTCCCCTGTTTTGATCTCTAATTCCTATATTTAAATTTTTTTTGATTTGTTTTACTTTTATTTTAATTTTTTTCTTTGGGTTGTGATTTTATAACTGAGAATCAACACAAAGCACCCTTTTGCGGTGATATGGTAGGCACAAATGTGTGCATTATGCAAAGGTGGTTGTCATGCTTTATTTTACAACATGAGTGACTGTGTGGGGATGTAATGCAAGGACTGTGTTTATTTGGATGCACAATGCATGTACACTATGTGTGTATAAGTGAGATAGGTGTGCAAAGGGGCACTTATACACTATGAATTGTGGTGTTTGTGTGATCAAGACTACATGCACAAGTGTGAGGGTGGTGCCCTATGATCTAACCCCAAGGACCACATTCATGATGAGCAATGATGGTGCCTTGGAAATTGAGGTTATATGCTAGAGGCAATGGTGATGTCATGCACCCACGTGTATTATACTAATGCAATGTGTGAGCATAAGTGTAACGTGCTCGCTCCTAAAATCACGGGACATGTCTTAGCAGTCCATTGAGAGATGTATCTAGAAGATGCCACCCGGCACTCCCAAGGAATGACTCGGGGTTTGCCAACTAGGGTCTCTTGAGTCTGCCCCGCAACGGAACTTATCCAGCCGTTCCCACTAGGATCGACCTGAAGTCTGGGTTCCTTGTAATCGGGTCTTCCTAACAGCCTTCTAGCATTGGTCTACAACTGCTCCACTTTGCGCAGACACAACTGGGCCAAAGCAGACTCATACCGCACTTGGTTCAAAGAGAATGGGAAACAAGAGGGATGCATCGCTTAACCTCTCTTCCCGTAGGGCATAGTCCCATTCCGGTCCCCTAAAACGGTATGAATCAGGTTTTTAACTTACAAGTTCTAAGGCCCTTGTTTATCTAGCGTTCGCATCAAATAAATTCCATTGAGGAAAGCTCTTGGCTAATCGAGACCACCCTTCCATAGGATAGACCCATTGGTCACATCCACCACGCTTTCCTTGGGGGTTGTTTTAGTTATCTAATTACCTACCACATTATGTTTGCCACATAAAATCAGCTTCCTTAATTAACCCATTAATCATAGGTTCCTTTACGCAATTTAGGGCACAGACACAAAAACAAGATAAAACAAGATCAAACACTTCCTTAACTTATCTTCAGATTAATGTTTGTCTCCCGCCCATACAGGAGAATTAAGTGTTCCTTTCTACCTCCGCAAAAAAATCCTTCCGTCTCCCGGCAATAGAAACCCGAAGTTTTATCCTACCAAGATTCCACCTTGTAACTAGTATCAAGGCCTTGAGATCCCATCTCGAGTCACGTAGAACACTTGTGTAGGACCCGGAGGCATTGGGATTTACAGCCAGAGCCCCCATTGGCACCCAAGCGTCCTCCTATGCCAAGTAAATTTCCACGGAGAGACCTCTTGCGGCGGGTTCAATCCACATTCCCGGCGTGGATTCATAACCCCCTTGGTTAGGGTTTGGCGGTTCACAGGGGGTAGCTAGCGCCATCCTTCCTTAAGTATCCCTTTAGGAAATCATCCACAACTGAAGCAACCAGCCTAACATCCTTTAACTAGGAAAACATCCTTTTGTTCCCATGGCAATCAATCATCATAGACCCAACCATGAAATCATCAACCACACCCCACTTGGGTTAACATCCAAAACCACATTAACAAACAGTTGAATGCACAACCTCTTGCTTCAAGGCATCGCAATCCCATTGCATGCACAACCAGAATTTAATTTGGATGTATCGAAACACTTGCTTAGGGATTTTACAACCTTTTCTAAGGTAGAAGTCCTTCTAAGATAGCAATCACCTAATTTGCTTAGGTGGCTCTTTCCCTTAGGATTTATATAGCAAGACTCCAAGCCTTCTTTGCTAGTCATTAAGTTTCATCATAACTTGGCAATATCACGTATGGAATTTCATATGATCATCTACATCTATGAACAACTAGGAATGAAAGAATACATAACCAACATATAGCTTTTATGAGTATCCTTTCCGTTTAATGGTTATTAAAATGAAGACTATGACCTAAGAGCGTGTAGAACCATAGAAGTTCTTTCATTCCTACTAATAGAACAATAAGCATAGATAGAAAAAGAGTTCTGAAATACCGAAGTTCTTCAGGCGCCATCTCCCAGTTGAAACCTTGGTCTTTCTTCGACTTGTCGATACTTTCATAATTCCCAACTCGAGATCTACCCTTGATGCAAGAAGCCCATTGCTCTAAGAGTGCTTTCCTCTTCTCCTTCTAGCATCGGCTTGCCTCTCTCTCTCTTTCTCTCTCTTCTTCTTCTTCTCTTCTTCTCCTTCTCTTTCTCTCTTCCTCTTCTTGTTCTTCTTGTTCTCTTCTTCTCCTTCTCTCTCTCTCTCCTCTTCTCTTCTTCTTCTCCTTTTTCTTCTCTCTTCTTCTCCTTCTTCTTCTCCTTCTCTCTCCCTCCCTCTTCTTCTTCTTCTTCCTCTTCTCTCTCTCCCTCTTTTTCTCTTTCTCTCCCTCTTCTTCTCCTTCTTCTTCTTCCTCTTCTCTCTCTCCCTCTCCCTCTTCTTCTTCTTTTTCTTCTGTCTCTCCATCTTCTTCTTCTTCTTCTTCTTCTTCTTCTTCTTCTTCTTCTTCTTCTTCTCTCTCTCCCTCTTCTTCTCCTTCTTCTCCTTCTCTCTCTCCCTCTTCTTCTTCTTCTTCTTCTTCTTCTTCTTCTTCTTCTTCTTCTTCTCTTCTCTCTCTCTCTCTCTCTCTCTCTCTCTCTCTCTCTCTCTCTCTCTCACGGCCAGAGGGCATCCTGGTGGCCTAACGGAGCAGGGGAGGAGCTGGGCGCACAGTTACTGCAGACCACGGGGGAGGGCAACTTGGCTGATGACCGAGGGGGGGGGATGTGATGATCCAGGGAGGAGGGGGCTGTGGACTGCCCAAGGCCGGGGGGAAGGGCTTGTTGTAGTCCTCCTTATAAGGAGGGAGGAAGGTATGGGGGGGAAGAGACGACTATCCGCCACCATCTGGGAGGCTGCATGCCCCCCTACTCTCACTACTCACACACACTCTCTCTCCCCCTGCCATGCACACGGCAGGGGGAGAGAGAGGGAGGGTAAAAAAATTTCAAAAAATTTAAAGATTTATCTAGGGGGTGGTTCACATGGGGAAGGCACGAGGGGGAACACATGGGTCATGGGGGGGAACACTATATCCTCTCCCCCTTAGAGAAATCGAGATGTCCTCATCTTGAGAAGAAACTGGGGAAGACAAGCACTAGTGTGGCTTATGACTTGTGGGTTAGGACCCACCATGCATCCGTTGCACAACTCTAATCATGTAGCACTCAGTCCTTTAATGTTTTTGCTCTGATACCAACTGTAACGTGCCCGCTCCTCAAATCGCGGGACACATCTTAGCAGTCCATCGAGAGATGTATCTAGAAGACGCCGCCTAGCACTCCCAAGGAATGACTCAAGGTTTGCAAACTAGGGTCTCTCGAGTCTGCCCCACAACAGAACTTATCTGGCCGTTCCCACTAGGATCGACCTAAAGTCCGAGTTCCTTATAATCGGGTCTTCCTAACAGCCTTCTAGCATTGGTCTACAACTGCTCCACTTTGCACAGACACAACTGGGCCAAAGCAGACTCATACCGCACTTGGTTCAAAGAGAATGGGAAACGAGAGGGATGCATCGCTCGACCTCTCTGCCCGTAGGGCATAGTCCCATTCCAGTCCCCTAAAACGGTATGAATCAGGTTTTTAATTTCCAAGTTCTAAGGCCCTTGTCTATCTAGCGTTCGCATCAAATGAATTCCATTGAGGAAAGCTCTCGGCTAGCCGAGACCACCCTTCCATAGGATATACCCATTGGTCACATCCACCACGCTTTCCTCGGGGGTTGTTTTAGTTATCTAATTACCTACCACATTATGTTTGACACATACAAGCAACTTCCTTAATTAACCCGTTAATCACAAGTTCCTTTACACAATTTAGGGCACAGACACGAAAAAACGGTAAAACAAGATCAAACACTTAACTTATCTTCAGATTAATGTTTGTCTCCCGCCCTTATAGGAGAATTAAGTGTTCCTTTCTGCCTCCGCAGAAAAATCCATCCGTCTCCTGGCAATAGAATCCCGAAGGTTTATCCTACCAAGATTCTGCCTTGTAACTAGTATGAAGGCCTCGAGATCCCATCTCGAGTCACGTAGAACACTGGTGTAGGGTCCGGAGGCATTGGGATTTATGGCTAGAGCACCCGCTGGCACCCAATCATCCTCCTATGCCAAGTAAATTTCCACGGAGAGACCTCTCGCGGCAGGTTCGGTCCACATTCCCGGTGCGGATTCAAAACCCCCTTGGTTAGGGTTTGGCGGTTCGTGGGGGGTAGCTACCACTCCTTAATTATCCCTTTAGGAAATCATCCACCACAGTTGAAGCAACTAGCCTAACATCCTTTAACTAGGAAAACATCCTTTTGTTCCCATGGCAATCAATCATCATAGACCCGGCCATGAAATCATCAACCACACCCCACTTGGCTTAACATCCAAAACCACATTAACAAACAGCTGAATGCACAACCTCTTGCTTCAAGGCATTGCAATCCCATTGCATGCACAACCAGAATTTAACTTGGATGTATCAAAACACTTGCTCAGGGAATTTGCAACCTTTTCTAAGGTAGAAGTCCTTCTAAGATAACAATCACCTAATCTGCTTAGGTGGCTCTTCCCCTTAGGGTTTATACGGCTAGACTCCAAGCCTTCTTTGCTAGTCATTAAGTTTCATCATAACTTGGCAATATCACATATGGAATTTCATACGATCATCTACATCTATGAACTAGGAATGAAAGAATACATAACCAACATATAGCTTTTATGAGTATCTTTTCCCTTCAATGGTTATTAAAATGAAGACTATGACCTAAGAGCGTGTAGAACCATAGAAGTTCTTTCATTCCTGCTAATAGAACAATAAGTATAGATAGAAAAAGGGTTCGGAAACACTGAAGTTCTTCAGGTGCCATCTCCCAGCTGAAACCTTGGTCTTTCTTCAACTTATCGATACTTTCGTAATCCCCAACTCCAGATCCACCCTTGAGGCAAGAAGCCCATTGCTCCAAGAGTGCTTTCTTCTTCTCCTTCTAGCATCGGCTTGCCTCTCTCTCTCTCTCTCTCCTTCTTCTCTTCTTCTTCTCTTCTTCTCCTTCTCCTTCTCTCTTCCTCTTCTTCTCTTCTTCTCCTTTTTCTCTCTTCCTCTTTTTCTCTTCTTCTCCTTTTTCTTCTCTCTTCTTCTTCTTCTTCTCTTCTTCTCCTCTCTCTCTCTCCCTCTTCTTCTTCTCTTTCTCCCTCTTCTTCTCCTTCTTCTTCTCCTTCTCTCTATCTCTCTCCCTCTTCTTCTTCTTCTTCTCTCTCTCTCTCCCTCTTCTTCTTCTTCTTCTCCTTCTCTCTCTCTCCCTCTTCTTCTTCTTCTTGCTCTTCTTCTCTCTCTCCCTCTTCTTCTCCTTCTTCTTTTCCTTCTCTCTCTCCCTCTTCTTCTTCTTCTTCTTCTTCCTCTTCTCTCTCTCCCTCTTCTCCTCCTTCTCCTCCTTCTCTCTCTCCCTCTTCTCCTCCTTCTTCTCCTTCTCTCTCTCCCTCTTCTTCTTCTTCTTCTTCTTCTTCTCTCTCTCTCTCTCTTCTTCTTTTTCTTCTTCTTCCTCTTCTCTCTCTCCCTCTTCTTCTCCTTCTCTCTCTCCTTCTCCTTCTTCTTCTTCTTCTTCTTCTTCTTCTTCTTCTTCTTCTTCTTCTTCTTCTTCTTCTTCTTCTCTCTCTCTCTCTCTCTTCTTCTTTTTCTTCTTCTTCCTCTTCTCTCTCTCCCTCTTCTTCTCCTTCTTCTTCTCCTTCTCTCTCTCCCTCTTCTTCTTCTTCTTCTTCTTCTTCTTCTTCTTCTTCTTCTTCTTCTTCTTCTTCTTCTTCTTCTTCTCTCTCTCCCTCTTCTTCTTCTTCTCCTTCTTCTTCCTCTCTCTCTCCCTCTTCTTCTCATTCTCCTTCTCCTCTCTCCCTCATCACACACACACACACACACACACACACACACACACACACACACACACACACACACACACACACACACACACACACACACACACACACACACACACACACACACACACACACACACACACACACACACACACACACACACACACACACACACACACACACACACACACACACTCTCTCTCTCTCTCTCTCTCTCTCTCTCTCTCTCTCTCTCTCTCTCTCTCTCTCTCTCTCTCTCTCTCTCTCTCTCTCTCTCTCTCTCTCTCTCTCTCTCTCTCTCATGGCCAGGGGGCGTCCTAGCGGCCTGATGGAGCAGGGGGGAGCTAGGCACGCAGTTACGGTTGACCATGGGGGAGGGCATCCTGGTTGACGACGAGGGGGGGGGGACGTGATGATCTAGGGAGGAGGGGGCTGGGGACTGCCCAGGGCTGGGGGGAAGGGCTTGTTGCAGTCCTCCTTATAAGGAGGGAGGAAGGTATGGGGGGGGAAGAGACGGCTATCCCCGCCGCCATCTGGGGGCTGCATTCCCCCTACTCTCACTACTCACACACACACACTCTCTCTCCCCGCCATGCACACGACAGGCGGAGAGAGAGGGAGGGTAAAAAATTTCAAAAAAATTTAAAGATTTATCCAAGGGGGGTGGTTCGCATGGGGAGGGCATGAGGGGGAAGCAAGGGGGTCACCGGGGGGGGGGGGGGGTCACCGACGATGCATAGTAAGTGCAGACCATGTGTGATAACTATAATGTATGATATGTGGATGATAGTGCTTGCTTTAGGTATAAGTGCATGGATAGTGCACAAGGCATTAGAGTTGCAAATGTGTTTTAATTAAGCTACAAGGGTTAGGGTGCGTTTTGTGTATGTGAAATAGGTGCTTTAAGGTGTGCCTAGATCTTGGTGCACTTGGGTTTGTGCCTAGCCTTTGTGTTACTAATGTGCGGCGTGCCTAGATGTGCACACGATCATGGATTATGAGCACCCATGTGTAGCATTAAGGGGATGTGAGCACATGTGGTGCACTAGGGGAGGCCAATGGTTTTGTGCTTAAGTGTGACATTTTAAATGTGAGAGGAGTGCACGATGTGGTGCACAAGGTGTACCTAGGTGGAGCCTAATTGTTGTGTGAGTGGACGTGTGTTCCAATGGTGTGTTAATCTAAGTGAAAAGGTTCCTACGTGCAAGGTGGTGCATTATCGCACTATGACACATTGATGGATTGATGAGGAGCAAACTAAACTACATGCAAATGCAGGGTGTGTTAATGTGGGTGGTGGACTAGGTGTGCTATAGCTCGATATGTGCCTCAATCTAAGTGGATATTTGCCTCAGTGTAAGTGGAGTGTATTAAGTGTGAAGTTAGGTATAATGAGGTGATTGTTATGGTGGGTCTGTGTATGCCTAAGAGGTGCAAGAGGTTAGATGAGTTCTATGCATAGGTTGCATGTGGGGTGAGTGCACTAAGATGATGAGTACAAGATGGTGTGTAGGAGTTGTTAATGCATGGGGTCAGTGGACTAGATCAAGATGCACACATGAGTGCACATGGCTTTCACCTATGCATGCAAGAGTGCCTAGGGGTAACAAGTATCACTAATGTGTATCTTGCATGATGGATGCACAATGGATGCACAGTGTGTGTATATGGATACTTCCTTCCTAGTAGGTTGGATGGTCAAGTGTGCAAGAGGGTTGTGTTGATGCTTGTAGAACTGCACTAGGCACACGTGATACACACTAGTGCATGTACGATGAGAAGAGGTGCATATTGAGATAGATAGATACATTTTTCTTTAAAACACAAAATATTGTAAATAAAAAAACAAATCAATTAAAAATTCATTGCTGATAGCACATAGTCATTTTATATGTGGCACAAAGGAGAATATAGTACATGCTTTTGTGAGGGTTAATCCTTGATGTGCAACCATTAAATGGTACCAGGTGTAGACAGTTTGTCCTCTTCCTCTCACCCTTTAGTGTGCTCTCTCCGTTCCAGATAGGGTGAGAGTCATTGTGGCAATTGAGGGGGGTGGGGACAAGATAGTTTGCACTCTCCACTTATTCCAACACATTCAAAGCATGAAGTATAGATTTAAGACATACCTGTTGAGCCATCACCTTGTGCTTCTATGTTGTGCTTCTATGGTGGTAGCTTGCTTCCCCTCGTCAATTCTCTTGAGATCATGTTAGTACTATGCTTCTCGTATGTAGCTCCTTCTATTCAATAACAACTCATATTTCCTGCCTATGGTATGTGGCTATGGTGGATCCATCGGTAGCACTTTGGTTATGGTGGACAGGAATAGGTAGAACCATAGAAGACAAGGATGGTGATGATGATGATTGATGGTAGTGATGAAGAAGAACCAACAAAGGGTGAAGACAACAGGATAAAAGAAGAAAGAAATAGTGAAGATAATGATGTTGAAATTGATGATGATGCTTGTTGCAGGCCGTGAAGCAAGGGAAAAGATGAGGACAAACACAATGCAATTAGGCCAATGAAGAACACTCTGATGGAGATGATGAAGATGAAGAGGATGATGATGCACATGATGCTAATGATGAAGACAAAGTTAATTAAGATAAGTAGGTGCTCCCTGCGATTATGCTAATAAAACCTTCTAGGATAGCAAGCACCTGCTCTGATGAAGAACATCAACTGAGGAAAATAATGTGCAACAAATGATGAAGAAGAGGATACGAATTACAAACAATAATTACAGCTGAAAATGCTTCAGAAAAGCACTTGTAAGGAAATGATAAACCTACTAATTAACTAACGATTTGGAAGAATCAAATCCCAAATATGATTGCTCAGATGTGATAATTAGAAAATATTTGGTTCATTGAAGGGGTTTGCCATTAATTGATTTCATCTTTTAATCCATGTTAGAGGTCACCTTTTCGTTTGTTTTCATCTTGGAACTTGAAAGATTTTCTATTTTTGATATATTTGCACCAAAATCAAGTTCATTTGTTCCCATGTCTTTCTTTCACATACCATTCTCTTTCACCATTCTTTTCTTTGTACTTGCTTTTTATCATTCTGAGTTTCATTTGTGGTTGATTAGCTAAAATGTTTAGCAATATCTCTTCAAGTAACACACGCATAGGCACATAAAAGTATAAACTTACCATTCAACTAGATCCAATTTATACATATTGGAGAAGTATATATCATCAATACTGATATATGAGATGGAGGCCAATAGATTGCTACAATGAAAGAAGCATATAGATTTGTGGGTGGATAGAAATATTTATCCCAAGGACCCTTGTACAAGTAAACCTCCACCTTTTTTCAATATTCATGACTATATAAGATATATTAGAGAAGGTTATGATGGGATGCTTGGCTACTATGTAAGGTTATGCTTTGCATCTCACAAACATGACTCAAATGCACGAAATGAAAGAAGTATTATTAACTACACAAGAAAATATTTTCAAGCTAATAAATAAGATCGATTTTTTGAAAAATGCTGATAAGTCATTACGACATGAGTTAACATGCTTGAAAGAAAATCCACTAGGATTGAGAGAGAGGAAGAGACCACTAAAAAATATAACCAACTTGTGTGAGAGAGCAAAGAAAAAGAGACTAAATCTTGCAAAGAAATATATCTCTAACATAGCAAGCATCAAAATCTGAGAAAGTGAGCAGAGAATCAATATTTTAAAGGAAATCATGAACGAAAAAGATATTTTGAGGATTTTCAAGTCTCTTAAAAATGTGAATTTGAGAGGCCCAACTCTTAAAGAATTGATAAGGGACTTAACAAGCATGATAAAACTAGATGAAATTGTAGAGACATGTGACACTGTGGGTACTAGCTAGAAAAATTATCATGCTATCTCTAGATTATGATTTAAGGACCTTGGATATAATAAGATAAGTGCATTTCAGTTACCTCAAGCCCTCTTGCAATATTGGTAGTGAGGATTTTGATGAATTACAAGATTCCACATGTTTTTGGGGCATACATTCATATTGAAGGGTCTATGCCCTATGAAAATCAGAAAATAAAATCCATTTTTAAATACACTATGTTTAGCAATATATGAGTTGATCTAAGAAGAGTGCAAATTGCAATGGTCCACACATATAAACTCAGAGTAGAAGCATGTCATAGTGTTTTAAAGTTTGTCTTAAAGTTGGATGAAGCACATATTCAAAAAGGATAGAAGATGGAAAGAGTCGGCATTTGCATCATGAATAATGTATTGGGCTATAGCAATGGTGAGGGTCAAGCACCAATGCATAAGTTCCAGTATGAGAGATGGAGATTCTGTGGATTGGTATGGCTTAGGTGCCAATTGAGAATCATCAAACATTGAAATGGTTGTTCACTCATACATGTATTCGAAACATTATTAAGTCTCAAAGTGAAGGAGAAATGTTGGTAGTTGATGAGGTTAGTAATTTTAAGATCGAATATGCAATGGGACAAATGATTCTGTGTTTGTATATCTAGGGAACCTTATGCTTCTAGAACCCAACATTATGAGAGTGAAGATACATCATGAGTAAACATATCTAACCACACCGAAAGTCTCTCCTTGCTTTATATCTTGAGAGCCAAGGTATGGCTAATGCAAGATACTACAATGAACAAAGGTATTGAGGACAAAGATATGGTGATGAGAAGAAATAGAATCAAAACTAGACTAGCATCCCTCCTTACTTAGTATCTTGAAAGCAAGAGAAATCGTAAGAATGAGGTACATTCTAAAAATTAGAAGGGAAGCTCGAGAATGACACTAAGAGGAAAGGACAAACAAGATGTAAAATTGGGAAAAAAAAATCGTACAATATATTGCCCATGGGTTTATATACATTATGAGGCCAACTTGACATGTGGTAGACATAGAAGGATACATGCTGGAAAGAAGGACTAAATGTGTGTTGACACATAGGTGGAAAGAAGGATACGTGCTGGAAAGAAGGACTAAATGTTTGCTGACACATGGCTGATATGTGGATGGCCATTAGAAACCCTAGCCAATGGCATGATGGCATGTGTTGTGGACTACCCCACCTACATAAGAAGGGGCTTGACTTGCCTAGATTGCTTTTACTCTCATGCAATGATGCGAATGATGGTTTTGGGTCCCCCTTCCTCTTAGTGATTGCAACGTACCTTGCCATGTATCTTCCTCGAAGCTCTTCATGAAATGGTGTGACTATCAATCTTTAGGAAGCTCTTCAGTCTTGAATCATGCCATATCTTGATTAGTCTCCCTCACTAGTTGGTCTTCCTCACCCTATGAAGTGGTTTCATCTTCCTCCCAAGCTACTCACAAAATGGCACAACTATTACTAGTTGCAAAGATCCATTAAGTCTAATCACACTATCTTCGGTGTTTGCCTTTCTCACCCATGATACATCACAATAGCATTGTTTCAGATAGCCTGTTTGGTCAAAGTTGCATTGTATCTTTAACTCTTAAGATACGATACAAATAGGATTTTCTGTGTATCCCCATTCCTTAGTATCACGTTGTATCCTCCCTAACTAGGATACCACATCAAATACCATGTCACTTTTTGTGCTATTTTTTCCATCATGCCAATGGGGCCATAGATTGGAAGAATAGTGGAGATGTCCTAGAGATTGGGCCATTAGATGTTCCAGAGGTTGTTGCCTCCGAGATTCCTCTTACACCTAGTTTTGTTCAATCTCTAGCTATGAGATCAAAACAATCTAGTGCAAAGACTGTGTTCTCTTGCTACTCAAGGCCAAGTAACAACACCTCCTTTGGCTGTGCTGATGATCAACCTTTTGAGCTTGGTGGAGTCCTCTCCTTCCAATTGGCCAGGTTCCAACCTCGGATATGCCTTCTACTCATGTAACTGCAGTTGATTCGCAGCAGAGCACTGCTATGGTGACAGGTCCTAGTGGTCAGACAGTATCCCCATGGACAAGGAGATTGAGGACCTCACCGTCCACTGACACCAGTATGTCAATGAGGGGGAGATATGATGTCTTGGACAGCAAGGAAAAGAGAAAGCTACTGAGGATGCATCTGGTATGATACACCTGGTAGAATGACTTTTGGATATGAGTCTGCTGACACTTTAGACAGTGAACTTGGTATTCCGACTATCTATACGCCTGGCACAAGGCAGAGCATGTAAATTCCGCCTCATGAGAGAGGGGAATCGAGTAGTGCACCACAGCCTAGACGCTCACAGAGGGTCAGATACCCTGTTGACAGGTTGATGTATAGTGGCTACTCTGCAAAGCATTATGTTTACATGACAAAAGTGATGGAGATCAAAGAACCAGGTACATATATTGAAGCAGTGAAAGATGAGAATTGGTGTGCAACTATGGACGAAGAAATGAATGCCTTGGTTGAAAATAAGACATGGGATCTTGTGCCACTGCCTGAAGGGAAAAAGACCATTGGCTGCAAATGGGTCTACAAAATCAAATGCAAGTCGGATGGCAATGTGGAAAGGTACAAAGCCAGGCTAGTTGCTAAGGGGTATGCCCAACAGTATGGACTTGATTATGAGGAAACATTCAGCCCTATTGCCAAGATGGCAACCATACGCATTGTGATTGCTTTGGCTGTTGCTAAAGGCTGGAAATTGCAGCAAATGGACGTTAAGAATGCATTTCTTAATGGTGACTTGACAGAGGATGTTTATATGGTTCAGTCTGAAGGGTATATTCACCCTGATTTTCAACATTATGTATGTAAGCTTAAAAAAGCATTGTATGGGCTGAAGCATGCTCTGAGAGCCTGGCATGCAAGGATCAGTAATTACTTACAGAGCTTGGGATTTGCTGTTGGTAGGGCTGATCATAGTCTTTTTATGAAAAAGACAGACAAAGGCTTGGTAGTGCTGGTTATCTATGTTGATGACCTGATAATCATAGGTGATGATGATTTGGGGATACATCATGTTATGCAGATGCTGAAATCTGAATTTGACATGAAAGATCTAGGTGAATTGAAGTACTTTTTGGGTATTGAGGTGATCAAGGCTGAAAATGGTTTATGGTTGATGCAGAAACATTATGCTATGGAAATGCTGAAGAAATATAGCATGGCTGATTTTAAACCATTGGATACACCTCTTGATCAGAAAGTCAAGTTGGACATTAGCACTGGAGTTGAAATTCAAGATGTGACTATGTACAGGCAGATGGTTGGAAGTCTGATATACTTGACCATCACTAGGCCGAACTTGAGTTATGTTGTAGGGCTCATAAGCCAGTTTATGTAGAAGCCCAGAAAGCCACACTTGGATGCAGTTAGACGCATTATGAGATATGTTAAGTCCACTGTAGAGTATGGGCTATTTTATGTTAGAGATAAGCCCTTGAAACTCATTGGATACACGGATACAGATTGTGCAGGATGGTCATATGACCATAGATCTACGAGTGGATATGCTTTTGGGTTTGGTAGTAGCGTGATTAGCTGGAGTAGCAAGAAGCAGCCTACGATTGCTTTGTCGAGTACTGAGGCAGAGTACATGGGTGCTGCATTGGCAGCATGCGAGATTTCATGGCTGCTCAAGCTTATGGCTGATTTGGACATATAGGTAGATGCTCCAGTGAAGTTACTATGCGACAATCTCAGTAGTGTACTCCTGGCAACGAATCTAGTATACCATGCCAGGACAAAACACATAAAAGTACACTACCACTTCATCAGAGAGATGGTTCTTGCAGGGAGAGTTGATCTCATGCATGTGAAGATTGATGAGTAGGTTGCAGATTTCTTTACCAAGTCCGTGGGTAAAGATAAGTTTAGTGTTTTTAGATAGCTGCTTGGTGTGCAGATGCTGTCTTGAGCTTGAAGGGGAGTGTTAAGACTTCAAGCTTGATCTACTATCTTTGGTATGACCATACCTAACACTTAAGCTGTCCAGCTGTACCACACTATGCGGACATTAAATAAGGCAGTGCTTAGGACTTAACTGCTTTGGTGTGAATGGTCCTTTGTGACCTTAGATTGTACATTCACTAAGTAGTGTGTGGAATGATAATGAAAGTGAGAGAGCACTGTCACAACTCTATAGAAACAGAATTTGTATCCTTTTTCATTAATTTGTCTATATAATGATTTATTAAATTTATTTCCTTTGCACTAATTAGATATAAAGAAAAGTGCATTGGAGCTGGCCACTGATGAGTGGTCACAGGTTATGGTGGACCCACGCGGTGGGTTAGAGAAAAGATAGTTCACACTTCCATCTATATGGCCCGATTGGGCGCCTGTGACTAGAACTCATGCATATCAGGGTTAGACTCGCACACCGAAAGGATTGATGCCTTGAAGTGTGGGCTAGATCCACCAGAACAAACAGTTACAATCAACAAGATGGCATGATCATGAAATGCTTGTATAATGTGCATGTGTGGGTTGAAAGCTTGAAATGCACATTTCTTTGCATAGGAAAGTCACATGAAGATTCAGATACCATTTTTGCGATGTACACGGAAAAAGCTTTCATATGACACCCATATTGGGGGGGGGGGGTCCCTAAATTTTAGGAGATTCCTAAATTTTAGGAGGTCCCTAAAATTTAGGAGCCTCGAATTAGCCTAAAAATGCTAGTCCTAAAAAATAGGGATGTTATTCTAAAAATAGTAAGTTTTGTACTCTAACTGTGCTTACTAAATTTGGTTGTTTCTATTCTTGACAGTATTCAACCCAAAAAGGAAGGCCATAGAGAAGAGACAAGTGTCAAGACACTTGTCACACAAGTTTCCAAGTGTCCCACCACTTGTCACATCTCATGACATATGGCTGGACACTTGTCTTGTGCTACTCCACTTTCCCCTTTTGTACTAGCTCTCCCCTCTCCTATAAATAAGAGCTCGTTTTTCTTCATTCAACATCATTTTTCTTTGCTGTAAACTCATGTACAGCACCCACAGATAGCCAGAAATTGGCCCCATCCATCCCCATCATCATCCCCCACTTCTCCATTATCAAATTCCTCCATATTCCCTCTTCTATCACTGTTGTTTTACAGGACAGCAAGCCTGTAAATTCATTACAGCACCTCCTTCTCGAGCTCTTTCTTCCATTTTAGCTACAAGAAGCAAGTCCTATCCATGTACTGCTGATCAACGATGGAGAAAGATTGAATTTTCTTTTTCTTCTCTCATACTGTAAAGAAATCAGTTCTTATCATTGCATAATAGATAATGCATGTGTGTTTGTACATCTTTGCATGATCTTGTGAGAGTGAGAATTACTTCTTCTCACTCTCAGGTTGATTGTAACTGAGCTCTTCCCTAAGGGACTTGGGTTGAGCAGAAATACATTCCTTCAGGAGGGGGGGGGGGGGGATGCCCATTTTCAACCCTCAATCTTGTCTCCATTACTTTTGAGTTTTCATGGCTGTAATTTTGTGAGTAAGTTTCATTTTCAGCTTTAAATGTTCATTCTCTTTTATATTAAATCTCGAAAACAAGCGAATATCATAATTGTTAAGCATACTACGTTGTTCGGGGCATTTACAGTGGTATCAGAGCTTTGGCTCGGTTCTCACCCCCAACACTGGTAGTGCTTACATCTATAAGTTTGGTTGTTTTCAGCCCTTGCATTGAGTGCTTGAGCATATTTTTTTTCTTTAGTCTCAATGGATCAATCGAGTGCTATCCTTCAAGCCATTCAAAGTCTTAGAGAAGAGAATCAGCAAATTCGTGAGCAACTTCTCAAACTAGAAAAAGTTGAGAATCCCAAAGAATTCAAGGAAAGAAGCCCATCTACTTCAAGGAGACAAAGCCATACCAATGAAAGGAGCCGATCAAGAAGTCCAACTACTTCTAAGAGGCAGTCCCATTCTACTTCAAGACAAAGAAAGAGATCGCGTTGAAGCTCATCCTCTTCTTCAAAGTCATCTGGCGCCTATTTTGATGGATCCTCTTCTAGTAATGAAGAGTCACACCCTTCTCGTGGAAGACCTCATCATCGTCAAAGGCGTCGACATTCTTTATCCTCGTCTCCATCTTCATCCCCATCAAGCACTTGATCATCTTCAACCTCAAGATCTGAGCATGGACGAAGGCATGAGAAGAAGAAGAAGACTAAGTCACTATCTCAACTTGAAAAGAAGATCAAGTTCAGTATGTATGATGGTTCCCGAAATCCTGATCTTCTTCTGAAGTTTATTCGTCAATTTCAAATTTTGTATGGTCGTGACAAGTATAAAGAAAAAGAAAAGATTAAGTTTGCAGCTTTACATTTAACCAACTTAGCCCATACTTGGTGGACGGGGTTGGAATATGATCATGCTGCCCCAAAATCATGGCGGTCCTTTGTTCGCATAATACAAAGCCAATTTTTTCCTGTTCATTTCAAAAGAGATGTAAAAATGGAATGGGATCAGCTTTGGCAAAGGAAAAATGAGTCACTTGGTGACTATACCAAGAGATTTTGGAAGCTACTTTTGAAGGTCCAACATTTCAAGAAGATCAGCAGTTCGGAAAAGCTTAGGAAGTTTCAAGGAGGTTTGCATTTTAAACTTCATACTGCTCTTAATCATTATCATTGTTCTAGTCTCAGGGAACTCATTGACCATGCTGAGACATGGGAAATGGAGCACAATGGCAATAAATCATTCCAAAAGAATGATAACAAGAGAGTAGCTGATGATGAGGAGTATTTAGCCCCAAATGAAGGACAAAAACAACGGCAAAAGCAGCGATCAAATCAAAAGAAGATGAAGCCCTATGCACCTCCTAATACTCCTCAATTTCGCTCCAATCTATACCCACAAGCAAAGCAATTTTCCGAAGAAGAAAAGCAACGCTTCATGAAAGAAGGGAAGTACTTTAAATGTGGACAAACAGGCCACATAGCGAAGTAATGTCCAAACAAGGGACAAAGCAAGGTTTCTGACAACAAGCCTAAGTCGCTAGTGAAAATCAATGCTATCAGTGATGTAGTTGCAAACACAACTCACACTCCAGAGATGCGCAAATTATTAAAAGCTTGGGGACAGTTACAAGGTAAGCAAGCACTATTCTTGATAGATCTTGGGGCGAATGAAAATATCATTTCCTTGCAATTAGCTAAAGAGCTTGGATTAAAGAATGAAGAGATGGACACTCTGGCAGAAGTTCGCTAAGCTTTAAATCCTGATGAAGGTGACACAGTGAAGACTGTGATACCCTACATTGGCAAGCTCAAGTTTCAAATTCAAGGCTACAATGACGAAGATACCTTCTGTATCGGAGACCTTGATGGTTGCGATGTGATTCTTGGCATGCCCTGGAATCATAGAGTAGATTCAACCATCTTCTCTCAGAAAAAGAAGGTAGAACTCACCAACAAAGGCAAGAAGTACGAGATCCAAGCTGGAGTTTCTGGAGACACCATACCTATGGTAAGCCATATACAAGTCTCTAGAGCAATTAAGGATTGTGTTCAATGTTGTCTGCTTTATGTCACTGATGTAAAAGATAATATGAATGCTAAAAACCAAGAGCAACTTCAACTCTTGGAAAAGTATAAAGATTGTTTTTCGGAAGATCTTCCTTATCAGCTTCCCCCAGAAAGGCCAGAAGACCATCATATTGATATTATCCCGAGCAGTTCTCCTCCTAATATAGCACCATACCGTGTGAGCCGTCCTCAACAAGAAGAAATCAGAAAACAAGTCGAAAACCTACTCAACCGTGGGCTAATTAGGCCAAGTAGCTCACCATTTTGTTCACCGGTTCTTCTTGTTCAAAAGAAAGATGGCACATTCAGGATGTGCATTGATTATCGAGCCCTCAACAAAATCACTATGAAGAATCGGTTTCCTATTCCCAGAATTGACGACATTTTGGATCGTCTAGGAGGCTCAAATGTTTTCAGCCGCATTGATCTAAAGAGTGGTTATCATCAAATTAGGGTAATACCATAAGATGTACACAAAACTGCTTTTCGCACTTCATACGGTCTTTATGAATTCTTGGTGGTTCCTTTCAGATTAACCAATGCACCAGCCACCTTTAATCGAATGATGGAGCGCATCTTTAGAGAGAATCGACAATATGTCGGTACTTTCTTTGATGATATTCTTGTCTTTAGCAAGAATGAAGAGGAGCATCATCAACACTTGGAAATTGTTCTACAATTACTACAACAAAATCAACTCTTGGTAAATAGTAAAAAGAGTGAATTTTTCATGCATAAAATAAATTACCTTGGGCATGTCATCTCTTCTGAAGGGATTTAGATGGATCCTGAAAAGATCAGGATAATCCAAGAATGGCCTCATCTTCGTGATGTACATGAGGTGCGATCATTTCTTGGCTTATGTTCTTATTACCGCCGCTTCATCAAGCATTTTTCACATATGGCTTCTCCACTTCATGACCTTACAAAGAAGAAGATCTCTTTCCAATGGAAGGAAAAAGAGAAGGCAGCCTTCACAAGGCTGAAAACATCTCTTACTTCTGCACCTGTTCTTATCATTCCAGATCTGGTAAAACCATTTTCAAGCATATCGATCGGCATTGTATTGAATAAAGTATGCTCTAGAAACCTTCATATATCCACTAAGCTCTATGATTGAGCTGTAGTAGTGGAGAGGGCCATGTATTGCTACACTCATGACATCCATGAAACATAACCTCCAGCAAAATTAAACACATAGCCAAAAGTGGACTTCCTACTGTCTACATGTATTAAATAGTCATGTTTAGTGTACCCCACCAAGGTCAGCAACAACCAAACACCCTAACTAGATGGTCTCCTTCCAAGCCTCAGTGGCTACAATATTCTCGGCCTATGCTATCCCTAAACTACATTTAGATTTTTTTGCTTGTGGTGATTGTATTGGTGCAGTGCTAAATCAAGAAGGCCATGCCGTAGCCTTTGAAAGCCGCCGTGGAGAAAAGGTATGACATTTATGAAAAGGAGCTCTTAGCAGTGGTTCATGCTTTAAAGATATGGAAACATTATCTTTTAGGCAATGAATTCCTTATTAAAACCGATCATCAAAGCTTGAAATATTTCAAGACTCAAAAGCATTTGCAGGAGAAACATGCAAGATGGGAAAATTTCTTATCTATGTTTCATTTTCAAATTATGTACACTCCAGGGAAACAAAATGTAGTTGCTGATGCACTTTCTAGAGTGCCTCGCATTGCAACTATTACAGTGGCTCATCATGAAGATTTTCAAACGATGAAGAATACTTATGATGAAGATACTGATTTTGAAGCAATTTGGTCAAATTTACAGCAAGGAGGTTCTCATCCAGATTATTCCATCAAAGACGGTTACCTTCTCATGAACAATCGCCTTTGTGTCACTCTTCCTGTTCGACAAAAGGTCCTTAAAGAAATTCATGAACCCCCTTATGCAGGGCATAGAGGGAGGGCAGCCACTCTAAGTGCAATTGAGCGCTACTTTTATTGGCCAACATTACGAAGAGATACACATAACTTCATTGAGGCTTGTCTGGTATGCCAAAAATCCAAATATGATAGGCAGAAGATTCCAGGATTGTTGCAACCTCTTCCAGTGCCCAAAGATCCATGGGAATCTATCACAATGGATTTCATCTCAGGTATTCCAAGAACACCTCAACATCATGATATGATTTGGGTCATAATTGATAGATTCAGCAAACAATCACATTTTATTCCATGTCATAAAACATTGAAATCCGCACAAGCTGCAAGACTTTTCATTCAACATATCTTCAGATTACATGGTATGCCTTCTGAGATCATTTCAGATAGAGACTCCAAATTCACAAGTAACTTTTGGCGTGCTTTATTTGAGAATTTGGGAACCACTTTAAAGTTCTCCTCAGCTTTTCATCCTCAAACTGACGGCCAAACAGAGGTGATGAATCTCACTCTTTTGGATATGTTGAAAGCTTATGTTAGTGAACATAAGTCACAATGGGAGAAATATCTTCCATTATTGGAGTTTGCTTACAACAATACAGTGCACTCATCCACAGGGAAAGCTCCAAATGAAATAGTACAGGGTAAAGTGATTCCTCCTCCAATTATTTGCACTAAAGATAAGATTTTTGCTGCTGATGAGTTTGCTTCAAATTTAAAAACCGCAATGGATCAAGTTCGAGCCACTATCAAAGTTGCCCAAGAGCGACAAAAGAAGCAAGCAGATAAACGAAGAAGACCTTTGGCTTTTGAAAAAGGTCAATATGTCTTGCTAAAGTTTGATAAAAGTAGGCTCAAACAAGGTTCTGATCAAAATTCATCTTTTCCAAAGCTCTCCAATAGATACTTTGGACCCTTCAAAGTGATTGAGAAAATAAATGAAGTTTCTTATCGACTTGAGATTCCTGCTCATTGGAAAATACACAACGCTTTTCATGCAAGTTTGCTAAAACCTTACATAGGACCAGAACCAAAGGAACCCATTATTGAAGATCCCCCAGAAGTTGAAGAAACAGAGCAACTCTTGGAACCTGAAAAGATTTTGTTTCTCAGGGATTGAATCACGAGAAGTGGCCTTGTGACACGAAAATTCTTACTAAAATTCAAGAATCTACCCACAACAGATGCACAGTGGGTAGATGAAAAATTCAAGAAGGATTACCCAAATATTCTACAGCAATATCAAGAAGCTTTTCAGCTGAGGACAGCTGAATAAAAGCCAGAGGGCTGTCACAACTCTATAGAAACAGAATTTGTATCCTTTTTCATTAATTTGTCTATATAATGATTTATTAAATTTATTTCCTTTGCACTAATTAGATATAAATAAAAGTGCATTGGAGCTGGCCACTGATGAGTGGTCACAGGTTATGGTGGACCCACGCGGTGGGTTAGAGAAAAGATAGTTCACACTTCCATCTATATGGCCCGATTGGGCGCCTGTGACTAGAACTCACGCATATCAGGGTTAGACTCGCACACCGAAAGGATTGATGCCTTGAAGTGTGGGCTAGATCCACCAGAACAAACAGTTACAATCAACAAGACATGATCATGAAATGCTTGTATAATGTGCATGTGTGGGTTGAAAGCTTGAAATGCACATTTCTTTGCATAGGAAAGTCACATGAAGATTCAGATACCATTTTTGCGATGTACACGGAAAAAGCTTTCATATGAAACCCATATTGGGGGAGGGGGGGTCCCTAAATTTTAGGAGATCCCTAAATTTTAAGAGGTTCCTAAAATTTAGGAGCCTCGAATTAGCCTAAAAATGCTAGTCCTAAAAAATAGGGATATCATTCTAAAAATAGTAAGTTCTGTACTCTGACTGTGCTTACTAAATTTGGTTGTTTCTATTCTTGACAGTATTCAACCCAAAAAGAAAGGCCATAGAGAAGAGACAAGTGTCAAGACACTTGTCACACAAGTTTCCAAGTGTCCCACCACTTGTCACATCTCATGACATGTGGCTGGACACTTGTCTTGTGCTACTCCACTTTCCCCTTTTGTACTAGCTCTCCCCTCTCCTATAAATAAGAGCTCGTTTTTCTTCATTCAACATCATTTTTCTTTGCTGTAAACTCATGTACAGCACCCACAGATAGCCAGAAACTGGCCCCATCCATCCCCATCATCATCCCCCACTTCTCCATTATCAAATTCCTCCATATTCTCTCTTCTATCACTATTGTTTTACAGGACAGCAAGCCTGTAAATTCATTACAGCACCTCCTGCTCGAGCTCTTTCTTCCATTTTAGCTACAAGAAGCAAGCCCTATCCATGTACTGTTGATCAACGATGGAGAAAGGCTGAATTTTCCTTTTTCTTCTCTCATACTGTAAAGAAATCAGTTCTTATCATTGCATAATAGATAATGCATGTGTGTTTGTACATCTTTGCATGATCTTGTGAGAGTGAGAATTGCTTCTTCTCACTCTCAGGTTGATTGTAACTGAGCTCTTCCCTAAGGGACTTGGGTTGAGCAGAAATACATTCCTTCGGGGGGGGGGGGGGGGGTTGTCCATTTTCAACCCTCAATCTTGTCTCCATTACTTTTGCATTTTCATGGCTGTAATTTTGTGAGTAATTTTCATTTTTGGCTTTAAATGTTCATTCTCTTTTATATTAAATCTCGAAAACAAGTGAATATCATAATTGTTAAGCATACTACGTTGTTCGGGGCGTTTACAAGCACTCTGCTCTGATTGTTGCTTCTTCACTCTTGTCTTTGTCTCTGATTGTTAACACCAAAAAGGCTTTCTTGCAATCGCTCAAACTCATCTAAGATCTCATACTTTGACGCCGCATTCTCAATCTAGGTACCTCATCAACATGTGCTGGGACAGCCTTTTTGCAACCTTACCAGTAGGGCCTCTAGGGCATTGGGACCCTTATAGATTCAAGCCCCTAGACGCGAGCCTCCTGCCAGGGCTGCTCTAGGAGCTCGAATCCTAACAAAAATTTAACCCAAGGTTCTCGATGCCTTAGGTGTGCTATTGGTGAAGTTGTGCACGAATCCAACATATATACCTGTAGCACACTCCATGCATAGTGAGTCTAACATAGTGAGTATGACTCTAAACTTATGTGATGCAGGACGTTGTCTATATAGATGAGTTTTCATCTAGGCAAGGTGGCCAATCTGGTAGCCAAGGAAGGATGCATGAATCGCTATTGAAGGAGTATATCGGCCAGCTTGTGAGTGATATTATTGTATTTCATAAGACATGCTTTTCGGCTTTTGCGAGAACTTTATGAAGTCAAGGGCACTAACGAAGGTTGGGCCCTTCAAGGGTAGTGTTGCTTTGACATTCAAAGATACTCTACTTATTCTCTAGTACTAGGTCTAGGCCACTTTTTTCCATGGTGGCCCATTGCATGGTTGCTAGTATTCTAGACTACCCCAATGTCATTAGGTAGAAACTACTAGGGAAAAATGTATTGCTGCCTATAATCAAGAATAGCTCTAACCATGGGGAGTGTAGCTCGAAGAAGCTTAGGAAAGAGTAGATGTACTTATTGCCAAATGATATTTGATCACCAATGTAATGCACTTTGTATCTCTTGAAGTCATTACAAGATATAGGCCTTATACCGATGTTAAAAGCGACGAAAATGCAAATAACAAAATTTTCCCCCGTCGTCGCAAAAAGCATCCTTATTGGAGACGCCATAGAACAGTCGGTATCAGCATTACTACCAGTATCAGTATTGGCATCGGTATCAGCGTCGCATTTGTGACACTGATATCGAGGCCAATATCGACGTTGATAGCGACGGTTTGTGACGAAAATAAAGATGCCAATAACGACACGAGTAGTAAAATTTGTGACGCAAATAGCGACGGTAACAGGGATTTTTTTTTTGTGGCAGGGCAGCTTGCAAATAAAAACAATGTATATTGAAATCATAACACTGATACATGAAATAAATATATGATCGCATAATAAGCGATTGGTACAATCATGACAAGATATCACTAATACATAGAAAATGTCTACTTAGATCAGGCAACCCAAAAATAAAGGTGTGTAAGCTCCAGGGCTCCAAGGGCAAGCTACATATCCTTGCCCTCCAAAAGCTCGTCCCATCGCAAAGGAGCATCGAATGGACTTTGCAAAAAAAGAAACAACACATCAGTCCACCATAAATAATGCATTCTAATTAAACATGGTAACTACGGACAAGAAAGATGAGTGACTTACAGGGCCGCCGCTTCTATACAATCGGTCGATCAATGAAGTGAGACCGTGCCTCTCTGCATATCGAGTCTCAAGGCCAATTGGATCGCGATTTGTAATGGAGTGCTGCAAAGAAAATAAAATGCTAATTGTTAGAAACATGATTGTCAGTACAAAGGATATTGCAAAAAAATAAACAAGCAAAACAAAAGAAAAACTTACAAAGTCCTCCAAATATGTTCCTGTGGCCACCACTCCCAAGATGGTGGACCACTCCGGCCTCGAGTCGTGCCCTCGTTGCCTCGCGCTACTGACTCCAATGTCCTGGAGAATTTGTAGCCTCCTCCCTCAGTCGGCGCTAGTCGTCTGCATCTAACCACTCGGGCTTTGCAGCCCCACTCTTGATTGCCTCGCGTGTGTCGGATCGCCTGTGTGACATATATGCACGCATGCAATCCATCATCCAGCCCGTAGAAAATCTATCTACTGAGGCTGGAACCGGAAACTCCTCATGCAAGGATGCTACTATGTAGTCCTTGCTCCCCTCCGGTATGTTCTTCCAATGATCTAAGATGTGTCGAAAAAATTATTGGCACAACTCTCTCATGCGAGCCATCACCCTCCTCTCCTCATCATTCATGATGATAGCTCCTGACCTATCATCGACTAGATATCCATATCCCCCTGGAGTCTGCCTAAGATATGGGTCCTCTCCCATCTGCGTGCACACTCCTGGGCATATCTAGGAGACCCCTGTGCATCCGGTGTACCGATTGGGGTAATATCTCTCGGAGTGGCACCCATAGGGGTGCCACCTGCTGCTGATGGTTGAGCAAAAGCCAGAGTAACTGGAGTAGATGTCCCCACAGGTGTAACAAATCCCTAAGGTAACGCAACTCCAGCTAAATGATGAGATGGAGACACCCCGTTTGTGCCTCCACAGCATCCACCTGAGCCTAAGCCACGCTCCTTGGAAGGGCCACGAGAGCGAGGAGTCGCACTTGTATCTTGTGTCGACCGCAAACTCACTACATCCGTATCTCTCCAGCATCCCCCTAACCCCGAAGCACTCCCTCTCTCTAGCCCAAGTCTAGAGCGTCAAGTTCATTTGCTCGAAGCTGAAGCATCTGATCGCACTAAACTAGATCTAGTAGAGCACCTTGACGAAGAGAGACAACTCCTGGTTTGCCATATCTCTGAATCTCACGATCTGGTTTGGAGACATGCGTGTGAAGATATCTTGTAACTCCTCATCGCTCATCCCTTGACTCATCCTGAAAATGTCACTTGTACAGACAAAAAATGATGTTAGAATAATCAATTTAAATCATACAAAGCACAGTAATATAAATCCTTAAAAAAATATCTAACTTAAAATGCATATCTTATGTACCCTTATAAGCGATTGGTCAACGAATTGAGTAAGTGGATGCTCCAAGTATGAAGTATCCTATGGTCCCATGTCAATCTCTTGACACAACTCCGCATACACTGGAAGGTAGATAGACATGTCACCACAAAAGGATGAGGCCACCTCGTTCTCAAAGAATTCTTGGACTCCTATATTTCCATCATTGTTAGCCGATGCTGGCTCCAAGCTTTCGGTGGCCTCCACCCCTTGCAATATCGACCCCTCTATTTGCATATTATCTTTATCTATGCTCGAAACATTGCTTTGATCATATACTCTCGCACTTCGAGGAGTTGAAGGTATAACATACCACCATCGAGGTTGTCGGGGGTTTGGATAGAAGATTACATGTTCACAAACACGTACAAGAGAGTTCAAACCATTATGATCTCAGATTCAAACCATTAACTTTTCTTACCGTTTGTTGAAAATCCGCAATCACCTTATCAATGATCTTAGATTGAAACTCGCCAAATCGTCATACGTGTTCTATAGACAATTTGCATTTTCATCTAATTGCCAGCTTGCATTGAGAGTAAGGACATGGGACACGCTGATTAAGATACGCCTCACGATCTTAAACAACAGGACCTTCATCGTTTTCCATTTTGTCTACGTTACAACAAACAATTTGTTTTTGTTATCATTCTTTTTTTTTCTTAGATTGTTATCCTCTCCTTCCATCTCTCTCTTTTTCTATGACCACGACTACGACTATGACTATGACCACGACCACGACCACGACTACAACTACGACCACGACTACGTAGTTCCTAGCATATAGTACCTAGTACCTAGCATATAGTATCATAGAATACTAGTATTTAGTACCTAGTACTCAGTACCTAGCACATAATATCCTAGCATCTTAGTATCTAGCACCTAGTACTCTAGTATCATAGTGCCAAGTACCCAGTACTATAATACTATGTAGCAGGTGCTAGGGTACCTTAAGCATTATGCAGTAGATGTGAGGTTCTAGGGTACTATGATAGTATGTAATAGGTACAAGGTAGTACATACTAGGGTACTATGATACTATATAATAGATAGTAAATACTTGGCTAGCATGATATTATGCAATAGATAGTAAATACTTCGCTAGCATGATAATATTGAATAGATAGTAAATATTAGGATACCATGATATTATGTAATAGGTAGAAGGTACTAGATCTATCTATATAACTATGTTTCTATGTCTCTATCTATCTCTTTATCTATCTATCTATTTATCCATCTATCTATCTATCTATTTTTCTATCTATCTATCTACCTTCATAATACTTGGGTACAATAGCAAATATGGGTAGTAAAGAAGAAGAGAAGTTGTAAAATTGACTATTATACCCACATATTGTTACATTTGTCTATTTGGCTTCTCTTCTGTCTGTTTTTATTTGTACCCTTTGTACGTAGATGCATACAAAAATATAGAGAGGGGGAGTGTGAAATATGATGGTACCCTTGTGCCAACACAAGTGGAAGCTTGTATAATGTAGTTTCTAGGATAATGTATTTGTACCCCTTGTACCTAGATGCATACACAAATATAGAGAGCAAGAGGGTAAAATACGATGGTACCCTCGTGCTGACACAAGTGGAAGCTTGATTCTAGGATACTATGAGGCTATGGGGATGATGCTAAGAGGGTACTATGATGGTATGTGCTAGGTACATGGACTCATTCTTAGTGAGGTGAATCGCTAATCCTATTCTTAGTGAGGTGGACTCATTGTTAGTACACACTATCATAGTACCCTAAGCTTATTGTAAGGTCCTATTTACTTTTCTCTCTTTCTCTCCCTCTCTCATTTCCTCTCCCTCCCTCTTTCTCTCCCTCTCTCATTTCCTCTCCCTCCCTCACCCTGACCCTCTCTTTCTCTCTTTCCCTATTAGGTTTAATGATTTTTCTCTTTTTCTCTCTCCCTCTCTCTCTCTCTCATATTTCTTTTTCTCTCTCCTCATCTCTCATTTCCCTTTCTCTCTTTCTCCCTCTCTCATTTCCTCTCCCTCTCTCACCCTCACCCTCTCTTTCTCTCTTTCTCTATATGTTTAATGATTTTTTATATTTTTCTCTCTCCTCTCTCTCTCTCTCATTTTTTCTCTCTCCTCTTCCTCTCTCATTTCCCTTTCTCTCTTTCTCCCCCTCTCTCATTTCCTCCCCCTGCCTCACCCTAACCCTCTCTTTCTCTCTTTCCCTATTAGGTTTAATGATTTTTCTCTCTTTTTCTCTCTCTCTCTCCTCTCTCTCTCTCATTTTTTTCTCTCTCCTCTCCCTCTTTCATTTACCTTTCTCTCTTTCTCTCCCTCTCTCATTTCCTGTCCCTCCCTCACCTTGACCCTCTCTTTCTCTCTTTCTCTATTAGATTTAATGATTTTTTTCTCTTTTTCTCTCTCCTCTCCCTCTCTCATTTCCCTTTCTTTCTTTCTCTCCCTCTCTCATTTCCTCTCCCTCCCTCACCCTGACCCTCTCTTTCTCTCTTTTCCCATTAGGTTTAATGATCTTTCTCTCTTTTTCTCTCTCCTCTCTCTCTCATTTCTTTTTCTCTCTTCTCTCCCTCTCTCATTTCCTCTTCTCTCTTCCTCTCCCTCTCTCATTTCCTCTCCCTCCCTCGCCCTCACCCTCACCCACACCCTTTCTTTCTCTCTTTTCCTATTATGTTTAACATCTTATCTCTTTTTCTCTCTCCTCTCATTCTCTCTTTTATTCTCTCTCCTCTCCCTCTCTCATTTCCTTTTGCTCTCTTCCTCTCCTTCTCTCATTTCTTCTCCCTCCCTCTCCCTCTCTCATTTCCCTATTATGTTTTCGTCTCCCCCCCTCTTCCTCTCCCTCTCCCTCTCTCATTTTCCTATTATGTTTAATGTCTCCCTCCCTCTCTCTCTCCCTCTCTCTCTCATTTCCCTATTATGTTTAATGTCTCCCTCTGCCTCTCTCATTTCCTCTCCCTCCCCCTCTCTTTCTCTCTCCCTCTCCCTCCCTCTTCCTTTCCCATTTTCTCCCCCTCTCCCCCTCCCTCTTTTTCTCTCTCTCTCTCCCTCTCCCTCTCTCATTTCCTCTCCCTCTCCCTCTCCCTCTCCCTCCCCCTCTCTTTCTCTCTCTCTCTCCCTCCCTCTTTTCCATTTCCTCCCCCTCTCCCTCTGCCTCTCTTTCTCTCTCTCTTCCTCCCTCTCCCTCTCTTTAATTTCCCTCTCTTTCTATCTCTCTCTCTCCCTCTCCCTCTCCTTCTCTATCATTATACACAAATTATACAAAGAGAGAGAGAGAGAGAGAGAATACACTCTCCCTCCCTCTCGTTCTCTCATTTTATCCCCCTCCCCCTCCCTCTTCCTCTCCCTCTCTTTCTCTCGCTCTCCCTCCCTCCCTCTCCCTCTCTTTCTTTCTCTCTCTCTCCCTCTCCCTCTCCCTCTCCCCTCTTTCTCTTTCTCTCCCTCCCTCTCCCTCTCCCTTTCTTTCTCTTTCTCTCCCTCCCTCTCCCTCTCTCATTTCCTCCCCCTCCCTCTCCCTCTCTTTCTCTTTCTCTCCCCCTCTCTTTCTCTTTCTCTCCCTCCCTCTCCCTCTCCCTCTCTTTCTCTCTCATTTCCTCTCCCTCTCTCAATATACACAAATTAAACCCTAAACAAGTAAAAGAGAGAGAGAATGGACTCACCGTAAAGATTTGGCGAGGATTTGGCAGCTCCTCTTCGCGACAACGGCTCCTCCTCTCCTTCGCGAACGATGGTGGCGGCGGCGGCGGCAAGCCTTCTTCCTCTCCCTCTCTCACCCTCTATGCAAAACGGTCACTCTCTCTCTCGCTCTCTCTCTCTCAATATCTCACGAATGTGCGAAATGAAATGCGCTCTGGTTTCGGCCCTTTTTTTTTCCCTTTGGGGCATCGCTATTTGCGTCGCAAATGCGACGCTAATAGCAATGCAAATAGCGATGCAAATATTTCTGCGTCGCTACCCACCATCGCTATACATGTGTTTTCTTGTAGTGAGTCATAAAAATCGATATTTATTGGATTTACCTGCAATGTAGTTTGTCATTGTGTTATCTATTTTTATTTTTTACTTGAGTCTTAGGTTTATTTGTCGGATTTATACGCCACATGGTTCATACCCTAAATTTAATACGCAGTGCCTTATTGAATTCGTACACAACATGTATTCGTTCGAACACACGCAATGATAACTCAAAGACATAAATAAAATAAAAGTGAATAAACAAAAATAAGATGCACCAAAAAATTTATATTCATATTCATAACATTTTATATGGAATCCATTACAACCAAGGTTTTACAGAATCTCTTTGGAAGCTACATTCTGTATATGTTTAAGTAGTATGCCCCTATCGTTGTTGATCTCCGCAAGGACTATCCTTCCATCAACGAAAAAACCTCACTATCCTAGATCCCTATTGATGATGATGACTCTCCTTGGATGCATTGCTGTGCATAGACTGAGTCTCTGAACAAGTCGATGAGGTAAGCTTCGGTAGATTCTTGTAGTGCAAGGAGGGCCTAGGCAGTCCAACGATTGGGTTGTTGCAAGTGTGATCCATCCAGGAAGTGCCTCCTGCTATTCTCAATCAATATGCTGTCCACAATCACCCGCACCAACTTTTGGAATGAAGCCTTTGGTATTAGGAGGTGCGCGGTCTTTTGATAATGGTGGATCTCACAAAGAGCCAATGTGCTTGGCCTCCATCAACTATTGTGCCCTTCAGGTACCTCATGATACCCTTCACGGCATCCCAATGTTTCCTGCTAGGTGTATCCATATAGCGTGCCACAACACCAACTGCAAAGGCAATATCTGGACGAGTGGCTATCATGGCATACATCAAATTGCCCACGACTGAAGCATAAGGGATCTGGGCCATCTCGGCCCTCTGACTATCTGTTTGCGGACAATCGGCCTATGACACCTTCACATAAGAAGGCAATGGACAGCCAATAGGCTTTATGTCTTGCATGCGGAAGCGCTTAAGGACTTTATGAATATACTCCCTCTGTGACAAGTAGAGGAGTCCCTAATGCCTGTCATGTCTAATGCGCATACCAAGGATGTGAGAGGCCTGTCCCAAATCCTTCATCTCAAAGCTCTTCTTCAGCTGAGATTTAAGAGCATCTAGCTCATCATGAGCTTTCCCTGCTATCAGCATATCATCCACATAGAGTACCAAAATAAGCAATGAACCATCACGGGCTTTCTTCGTGTAAAGACACGGATCCATAGCACTCCTACTGTAGCCCTGTGACTGCATAAAGGCATCAAACTTATGGTACCATTCCCTAGGTGCCTGCTTCACGCCATAAAGACTTTTCTTCAACTTGCACACTAGGTGCTCCCTGCCAGATTCTGCAAAGCCCTTAGGCTGCTCCATATAGATCTCATCATGCAAGTCCCCATGTAAGAAATCCGTCTTGACATCCATCTGATATAGATCTAAGTCAAGTTGAGCAACCAAAGCCAAGACCAAGCGCAGGGTGGTCATCTTAATCACAGGAGAAAAAACCTCATCAAAGTCTACACCATGCTCCTGCTTAAAACCTTTTGCTACCAATTTAGCCTTGTATGCCAGCTTGGGGTGTCCAAGGGTACTTTTCAGCTTGTACACCCACTTGCATGGCAAAGCCTTCTTGCCCTTAGGCAAGGCAACCAAATCCCAAGTCTCATTTTTATGCAAGGAGTCAATCTCAGACTGCATAGCCCTCTCCCAGGAGTGACTGTCACCCATGCGCATAGCCTCATCATAAGTGAAAGGCTCTCTTGCATCTGTAACCAAAACATAATGCATAGAGGGCTGAAATCTATCAGGTGGACGTCTATCTCTAGCAGACCATCTCACTACAGGCTCTGCTGCCTGCCCAGCTGCCTGTCCAACACCCTGACCATGAGCATCTGCTGCAGTTGTAGGCTGTCCAACTGGCTATGCAGGAGCTCTAGGCTCCTTCTGAAAGATCACTCTGCGGATCTCAACCACCTTCTCAGGCTGCCTGTGCATCTTGTCTTCATGGAAGACTACATCATGGCTGCGTACTATTTTCCGCGCCTGCGGATCCCATAGGCGATAGCCCATCTCTCCTGAATCATCATAACCAAGAAAGATGCATTTAATGCTCTTTGGATCCAACTTACTCCTCTTGTCCTTGGGCACATGGCAGAATGCCTCACATCCAAAGACACGGAGATGCGCATAAGAGGGTGGCTTACCAGCCCAAACTTCCTATGCAACTTGGAAATCCAATCCACTAGAAAGTGATCGGTTTATGACATGCACTGCCGTACTAACTGCCTCAGCCCAAAAGCTCTGTGGTAGGCTTGCATGGCTAAGCATAGAGTGGACACGCTCCTGAATAGTCCTGTTCATGCGCTCAGCCAAACCATTCTGGGCGGGGGTGTAAGGGGCGGTCAACTGACACTTAATATCCCTGTCATCACAAAACTGCTCAAAAGCACGTGAGACATATTCTCCCCCATTGTTAGTCCTAAGGCATTTCAGCCTATACCCAGTCTGGTTCTCAACAAGAACAAGCCAATGCTGAAAGACTGCCAAGACATCGGACTTTTGCTTTATGGGATGAGCCCATACTTTCCTAGAAAAATCATCAATGAAGGTAACAAAGTACTTCGCACCACCCATAGACATACAAAACATGGGCCCACAAACATCTGAATGCACCAAAGACAAGGGCTCACTCATGCATGGCCTACCCGATTTCTTATGCGTAGACATATTTTGCTTACCATAAAGACAATGATCACACGAGTCAAAACGTGCATAGTCCAAAGGCGGAAGATACTGCAAACTAGATAACATTTTCATTCCCTTCAAAGACATATGCCCCAAATGGGCATACCAAAGTGATACATGTGGGATAGAGCCCATTGCCAAAACATGGTCTACAGAAGACCTAGATACAACAAGAGGATAGAGGCTGCCAGCCTTGGCGCCTCTAGCAAGCACAAGTCTGCCTCTGGTATTTTCCAGGTAGAATCCCCAAAACAAACATGAAACCTTGCATCATCCAACTGTCCTGCAGACATAAGACTGCGCGTACGCGTAGGTACATGACATACATCCCTGAGCAAAAAGGAACTGCCAGTGGAAAACTGCAATTGAATGTCTCCGTAGCCCACAATATCAAGAGACCTGTCATCTCCAAGTCTGACTGATCCAGATACAGTACGGTAAGAGTGAAACCACTCACAGTAAGGCGTCACATGGAAGACGCACCTGAATCCAATAACCAGCACTGTGCATACATACTAGGTGTCTCAGTCAAGTGTGAGGCATCAGAAGAACTAGCTGCAAGTATGAACTCATCGCTACCATCGGAATCCTCGGTCTGCGTGACATTAATTTCTTCAATCTTGACGCTGGACTTCGCAGGTACTATGCTGTGATGAGAGGACTTCTCCTGCACTTTCTCTTTCCCCTTATCCTTGCGCTTCTCATTGCCGGACTTTTCTTATCATAAAGATTCTTGATCTTATTCCATAGATCCCATGCACTCTGTGCTTCCTCAAATACATTATAATGTATCTGTTCAGTGAGAGACAATACAATCATGGACTTGCATAGCTCATCAAGTTCAAGCCAGTCGTCATTGTCCATAGTTTCAGGCTGCTCCCCGCTCAACCGAAGTGGCTTAATCTGAGATTTCTGCACCAAGACGTGCCAAATTTGACTCTTCCAATAAGAATAGTTGGTACCATCCAACTTTATGATGTTAAATATGGCATTATCAGTCGAAGAGGACGCCATAATGCAGGCTGGAAATGCACATACAATGTAAAACTGCTGGCTGTTTTACTGCAAAAAATGCCCAAAATCCATTGAAATGAGCTCCAAATGGCAAGAAAAGTGTGCCAAAAGATGCTGCCCACTTAGTACTAGGTGCAGTACACCAAATCCGAATATTTCAGCATAAAAAATACTGCTCAGTCCACAATAAATGCTTGCTGTAATAAATTTCAGAATTGCAATAATGAGAGCAAACTGTCCCAAAATTGGATCTAATGTCAACTAAACAATGCTAGGTCCAAAGCCGGCATAAAGAGAACAAAGAAAAGCCAAATGACAGTGAAAATACATGAGCATAACACCGAGAGATGTCAAATAGCATCTGCCAGTAAGAGGCACACCCCCAGACAATCCAGGCAAAATGTACCTGCAACTGCCAAAACCTGACACAAATAGGTGTCTGCTCAAAGGAAAGCGGATCCAAAACTGAGACTCAGCTCATAAGCATCTTTTGAACCAAGATATATACTCAATTCAACATCCAATTGTCGGAGTATAATCCCAAAGTCTCAATACATCTGTAACTGCTCAATGACATAGACTGCTCCAATACATGTAACTGCTCCAATAGCATGTAATCCCTGCTCAAGGTCAAGTAAACATGCAAGATGCTCCCACTGGCACAAAAGGCGTACAAACGAGCTCAAGGGCTCAAGAAACCCAAGACAAAGTACCAGTGACAAGTGACCAAGTCAATGCGTCATAGGCATCCCAAGAGCATGACATACATGAAGCAACTGATGGAAGCAACCAAGTAAATGATCAAACTGAGTTAGAAATGCTCAAATACATCCAAGGCAAAGCTCCCAATGTCGGTAAGGCATAGATGAACCAAGCGGCATATATCACGAACCAAAGCATGTAATGTATGAAGCCTAACTGTCAAGCATAGACATGAGGCATAAGCGGTCCAAGAGCATGCCAAGTCAGTCCAAATGCCAGTGAATACCAACCAAGACGGAGCTCATGCATAGCTCAAATACATTCCATAGATTCAAACATGAGCTCAAAGTCGTCCCCAAATGTCAGATACATGATGGCAAATCCCAAAGCATACATCCGGTACCAATAGGTAAGTGACAAAGCATCCAAAGTACCTTCAGCCCACTGTTATTACAGCCAAGTTTGACTATCAAAACTGAGAAATTTTAGCCAATATTTCATGCCAAAATCATGGCATAATCATGTGCATACATTCCCAAGGCATTCGGGCATCAAGTAGACCGCATACGGGCATCAAATAGCACAACCGGAATGGAGTATAAGCACCACATGCTAATGCCAATGGTGCTGCCATGTTTTCAGCCTATTATGACAGTTTATGACAGTCCCAAATCTGAAGAAATCAGCCCCGAATGATCAAGACCAATGCCCAAAGCTTGAATGATATCAAACATGAAGTCTAATAGCCCTCTTGATCAAGGTAGAGAGCAAGAAGCAATGGCCAAGTATGGAGCTGAAGTAGACGAGTGCTAACAACCTAGAAAAAATGGCACAATCTACCCTATTGGTGCTGAACTTATTGCTGCTCCACATGGGCTGAAAGGGGGTAATGGGGGGCTCAAGAAGGGCCTATCAAAGGCCTATGACAAGCCTCTTTGAGCCTTGATAAGTGTAAGGCACAGTATGAGGGGAATAAGCTTCAAGGGTTTGAAGCCATGGCTGTCCTTGTTGTTTGCAACCTGTAGACTGAAATAAAACCTTGAAAGAATGATCAAATACCTCAGTACCAATGCCTTGAAGGTGCCTCAATAGGCCGGGAAGGTGCTCGGGAAGCCGGGGAGTGACGGGAGCTCGGGGAGATCAGATATGGCTGCCGAGATGGAGATCCAATGCGTGAAGGGAGTCGATGCAAAGGTAGAGAAGCACCGAGTCGAGCTCGAGCAAGAGAAAGCCAAGCTCTGATACCAGTTGAAAGGTGAGAAGGATCGAAGCTTGCACGCGAGCTATGGCGGGAGAGCAAGAGCAAGAAAGAGAGAGACAAGAAATGGGAACTCCAACAGTCACAATGTGTGACCAGGCCTTCCTTTATTTACTAGTCACTAAAATGAATGTAAAGAATAAAGTGACGTGACGGGTGCCCACCACCTGCAGTGTGCAGTGGCGGGTACTGTCAGTGTAGTAATACATGGGGCGGCACGGCGGAGGTGCCTTTACCCCAACAGTATAGTGTTGATGAATTGGTCCCAAGCATGGCTAGCTTGTTCTGCAGTCTTCTCCTTTGACATCTATATGGCACCACTTATCATGTATTTGAATTTGATATGCATGAAGTGCCTATTGTTAGTGACAAGACAACGTCTTAGCATGGCTATCTTACATGGCTCAGTTGAGTGAAGGGAGATCTTGAGTAGCATGTGGTTGGAGAGAGGACATTCTTGTACTCCATAGAGAAGTCCACCACTATGGGTACCCATTCCCCACCTTGGGTTACATACCATCTATCTAAGTAGGCCCAGTAGCCTGGGTGCATTATAGGTTTTGAGTCTTTCCTCCTACATGTACTCTCAGATGCCAACCAGCTGTAGGGAGTCTGCCAACTCCTCCTAGCTTCTTCTCTCCCTACTTCCCATGAGAGCAACAAGTGTGCTTGTATCATGTTTATACATGACCACATTGTGGTCTTCTCCTATCAGCACCCTTTCTAGGTTGCATTTAGTTAGAGTGGCCCACATCCGCACCCTTGATCGATGATCATTGTAGCCATAGATGTTATTTGCATCTAGCTTTTGGTCTTGCCAATCTAGGGTCACAACAATGAATGGGCATCTTCATGAGTGGCCTTGAATTTTGGGCACCATTTGCATTTGACCAAGGTTATGCATCTAGATTCTCCCCCTTTCCTTCCATTGAAAAAGATGTTGTATGGCCCCTTTTCAGAGTTCATCCCACCTAGCTATGCATCTTATATTCTTGAAGCAGGATCACAACTAGTTGGGTGGCATTAATCCATTGCCATAGAGGGCTGTACTTGACCTCACCTCCTATTCCCTTAACATTGAATGAGACCAAAGATATATTCTAATACTTCTCCATTTTGTGTATCATGGTAGTTCCCACTACCTTCCAAACCCATGTCATTCCATCTTAGCTCGACATCCTCTTTTGATCTCGAGTTTGCTCCTTCTCCTACCCGCTTTCTCATCCTAGTTTGTGCCTTGAACCATTCCAAGCCCTAGGCTTTAAAGAAATTAGCTCCCATGGTTGTGGATGTGAGTTGGAGCTTAGTGTTGATGCCTAGGTACTCTCTATCTAGATATTCGATGAGCACTCTATTGATGTTGGCAAAAGCATTGGCCTTGCCATGGTTGTGTTTGGGGATCTTTGTTTTTTGCCAAAAATTCTTGATGTAGGTTGTCTACACCTCTGCATTACCTTGGGCATGTGTATTGTCTTTCTTATCTTGCTGCTTTCCTTTTTATCTTTGTACCACTTGCCACCCATCTTCTTTCTCTTGAGTGTCCCCTCTCTTCTTGGGGCCCTTGTGGTCCTCCTAGGCATTCTTCTTTGCCACCTGCACCTAGGGTCTATATCTTATCTTCCCTTCCTATGATGTCAAAGGGGTTTTAGTTGAAAGATCATATCCACTGGGGATCAAAGAAAGAAAGAAGTAGAGAATAGGAGATAGAAGAGAAGAAAAAGAATAGGCAAGAGGTAACTAGGCAAAGATAAAGCTCAATGAATCAAAGCACTATGTATTGATAGAATTTGAGAAGATAAGCAAAATCCTTGTTTGGGACTACTTAGAAGTAATCTCCAAGCATTAGATCTCTCATGCAAGAGATAGAGGTCTTCCATCTTGCTTATTGGCCGCCTTTTGCATTACCCTTTCTGCCCATTATAGCTCTTTTTTTTTTTTTGGGTCAACCATATTCATTGAAGATGTATACATTGCTGTACAGTGTTGATGGATTGGTCCCAAGTATAGCTTTTTTGTTCTACGGTCTTCTCCTTTGACATTTGTATGGCACCACTTATCATGCATTCGAATTTGATCCACATGAAGTGCTTATTGTTGGTGACAAGCCAACGTCCTAGCCTGGCTATCTTACATGGCTCATCTGAGCGAAGGGAGATACTGAGTAGCATGTGGCTCGAGAGGACATTATTGTACTCCACATAGAAGTCCACCACTATGAGTACCCATTCCCCACCTTAGGTTGCATACCATCTATCTAAGCACGCCCAATAGCCTAGGTTCATTATAGGTTTTGAGTCTTTCCTCCTACATGTACTCTTGGATGTCAACCAGTTGTAAGGAGTCTGCCAACTCCTCCTAGCTTCCCCTCTCCCTACTTCCCATGAGAGCAACATGTGTGCTTGCATTTTGTTTGTCCATGACCAAGTTGCAGTCTCCCCCTATTAGCGCCCTTTCTAGGATGCATTCAGTTAGAGTGGCCCACATCCTCACCCTTGACTAATGATCACTATAGCCATAGGCATTATTTGTATCTAGCTTTTGGTCTTGCCAATCCAGGATCACCACCAATGAATGTCCATCTTTATGAGTAGTCTTGAATTTTGGGCACCATTTGCATTTGACCAAGGTCATTAGGGGAGTTTTGAGGTCTCGAAAATGCCTTGTAAGCGATCCTAGAGAGAGAAAATATTTTAGGAAATAAAATCACTTTTTTATTTTTAAAAAATTTTGTATTTTGATAAGTAAATATATAAAAAATTGTTAATAAATCATTGTCGTGATATTCTCGTAGTCACATCAAACCTAGAAATCTAGGCCGCCATAAAGGTGACAAAGATTGTCATAATGAAGATCTTACTCATCCTCATTAAAGTGAAAACTAATATTCAATTTGAATTTTTTTAAATGTTTGATTACTTCCCTCCATTCTCACTCTCTTCTTTCTTTCCCATCCTTACTAGTTTCTTCTTCATTTTCCTTCTTGTTTCTAATTCACATACTTTTTCAATCCAATCTTTTAATCACATCCTTAGATATGGATCAATCATCCAATGATCTCTGTAGCTCTAGTAAAAAGAATATCTATCATCTTCATATTGAGTTGGATAGTGAGTATGAACTAATAAGGAAGAGAATAAAACCCATTACTATTACAAAGTCTACGAAACATATACTCAGGTTTGAAGGAAAGAAGAATCTTGATCTTCGGTTAGATGGTAGGCTATATCCCAAAGTTCCTAGTAAAAACAACACTCCACCTTTCTATAATAGCTCTTCATTGTTGAGGTTCATTAGTGATGGTTATAATGGGTTTCTAGGCTATACACTTAACTTGGTTGCATAAAAGGATGTCCTCAAATTGGAGAACCATCTTTTATCAAAACATAACAATGAGTTACTGTAGAAGCTAGAAGGCTATCAAATAGAGGATTCATTTGTTGGAGAAACGCATCAAATCTTATCAATGAAAGCAAACTATTTTAGGACTTCAACATTAACAAAAGGCTCTTAAAAATATTAAGAGCCTCAGACGAGGAGGAGGTGGTTGTTGTAAAAGAATCCAAGCAGCAAGATACATTTTTTTTCACTTTAAAAATATGAAATATGACTTTGTTTATAATTAATTGTATTGATTTGTGATGTTGATTTTGTTTAGGTTTCCTCTTCAACCAAATGCAAGTGAAAGAGATTCTTTGAAAGCATCTCAGTTTTATTATCATATTCTTCCTTCAGTAGTTTCAAAAGATATTTTGGAGAAGAAGAAATTTAAAAAGGCAAAGAAACAATGCTTGGAGTCATTTATAAAGGATCTCTGTTTGGATACCGAGTTACTGCAGAAGACACTAGATAATATTGGTATTAGTCGAGATGCTTATATACAAAATTTTCAACTTTTACAATCAAATATAAAGCAAGAACAAGTATGTGATTGCATACTTCCAAGGCCATCTGTCATTAGAACTATTAGATAGAGAGTGAATAACAAGGTAACGGAGATTCTGGGTGAGCCTTTTCATATCAAGGCTAGCTTTAAGGGCAAGAGAAGGGAAGTTGTATTTAATGAATTTAATAATATTTTCATTGACTTGCCCACCCTACAATGCTTAATGATTAGATTCTATGACTTGTCACTAGAAGAGGCACAAGGAGTGGCTATATTTGTGGTTAAACTTTATGAAAGTGAGATTTTAAAATGTACAAAACTAGAGAGGGTCTCTATTACCTTGATGAATAGAGCACTTTCATCAGATCATCACAGTCATTAAATGTCATTTAGTATTCAATTGAAACACAACATCTGGTGGCTAGGAGTATTCAAAGTAGATATAGAGGATTTTGATATAATGTATTAGATTTTTCATCGAACACCAATACCTGATGTTATTAAGAGACAACAAGCAGGAGAAGAGCTATTTGTTGAAGGATTTCGAAACTATGAGATTGACTGGCACATAGCTGGTGACTTAAGGACACTTAAATGTATGTACAATGTATCAAAGGGAGCCAACTCTAGATCTCCTTGCCTATATTGCATGTTCCCAACCATAATGTTGAACTCAAGCAATTGAAATAGAGCTCCCCTCTAGGCACAACAAGGATCCACAGTTTAAGCCAGTCCTAGATATTCCTTTAGTGAATATCCGCCCATATCTGTACACTTCATGCGCTTTGTAGGATAATTGAAAAGCTTGTCCATCTTTATATAGGATTTGCATGGAAGCTGAAGCCATTATCAGCCAGAACAGATGCTATAACAAAGATTGAAAAAGTCTTATATGCAATTGGTTTGCATGGTGGTAATGTTGTTATTGAACTGGATCTTCAAAAGTCTAAGGATGGCAATTGTGTCCCCAGAAAGTCATCTATTGGTGGAGTGAAGGCTAGAAGGTTTCTAGACTTTGATGGGAGACTTGATAAGAAACTCTAGGAATGGTGGCTCAACTATTAGCTACAATCAATGGAAGTGCCTACATAATGTAGTTAAGGATCATGCTGATAATGAACAAGCTCGGAATAGAAAAGCCAATGTTTGGGAAACACTAGATAAAGTATTTTTTTATTGTGATAAAACAGAGTGGAATGGTGATGATCTCAAATACTTTAAAAACCAATTGAACCTTTTTAAAAAGGCAATGACAGAAGCTTGGGGTAATCAACACTTTACTCACTATATGGTAAGAAGTCTACATATGTATGTCTCTTTATTGTCTGATTCATATAGAGTTTTTTAATTGAATTTCTTTATTTTTTAATTATACAACAAATTTTATACAACCATGCTCCATATTTTATCAAGAAATATGGATCTCTATCTATTTGGTCGACCCAAGATATGGAAAAATCACATTATTAAGCAAGAAAAAAATAATTTAGACACCCAAGACATGGAGGTGGAAGATACAAAGGAAACAGTTTATTAGAGGCCTTTCAATGGTTCTACAGACAAATTTGGCACAAATTCAAGCTCAAAGACACAATCACATAATGTAATACATCATCTTTGGCAAGGACTATATCCACTATTACCCAAAGAAGAAAAAATGGATATTTAAACTCTTGTGCAAATCAAAGATATTCTGAATGGTTACAAACTAGACAAAGAGATGGAAAAAGATGGGTTTCAAGAAACCCTTAACATCTTTTAGTCAGACTATGTTGCAGAAGAGTCTTCAGTTTCAAGGAATTCACTAGGTCCTCTAAAGGAATCTTTTGTTTCATCCCACTCGATGAGACCTCTACATTTCAAGAACTCTTGTTTCCTATAGCTTGGAAGAAGATTTAAATTCTTGGCATCTCTTACATGGGAGATCAAATAAGAGGCAAGAAATTCAAAGTATCCTGCCCTAGATCCATTATATCCAGGCATGAAGCCAAAAAATCTTACAGCTTCTTCCTTCTCCACCAAAATTATCTTGTCTGAACCTCTATCGAAAGCTTGGGATCCAATCACCTTGGAGATAGCTTTCAAAGCCATTATTCGTAAGCTTGGAGAGCTTGACAACTTGCTATGATAAATTGCAGCTGTTTGATTCTTTAAGATTCCAATATAATGACCAAGGCCTTGACTTTTTCCAAGCTTCAATGGCCTTGAGCCCTTGGCTCTTCCAAGAAAGTTGTCTACATCTTCAATTTCTATCTACACAATAAACCACAATAGTATAAGATGTTAGTAGATAAATATCCAAAAATATTTGTCTATAATACATAACATTTTCTAATATAAATCACAATGGATATCTTAGAATTATCTTTCATACCTTAGGGTTTTCATCTTCTTCAAGAATACTATCATCATATAGATTTATTGAACTTTTTGGTTTCTCCTCTAATAGATACTTTAGTTTCTTTTCATACCCCATGTTATCAATACCAAGTCTCTGTTGAATTTGTAAGTACTTTTCCTCTGTAGGTATCCCTTCCTTTTCATATTCCACGATCTGATTAATACAAGAATGCAAGGCTACAGAACTGTCTTGAAAATTCTCTCCCTCAACATCAAGAGTTGCTAGCAATTGCTTTTCATAACCTATAAAATTCTTATCATTTTGACCCCGTGCAACAAGGATTGCCAAGTAGTAATCTTCTCTAAGATAAAAAAGGTGTTGAATATTATTTAACAATACATATCTCTTTTTGTTAATGAGATAACTGGAAAATGTTGGTACACATTCAAGAGGACCTATTTCAATCTCTGCACTCAACTCTATCTCCTTTTCTTCCACTTTTGCAATGTTCTCACTTTTAAACAAAGCAACATCAAATCCCTGCACTAATTGGTTCTCAATATCCTCCTAAAACATTTCACCCTTCTCTTCAACTTCTTTGTCTTTGCATGCAATATCATCCATTTTCTTCTCTTGTATTGTATCTGAAGAACAACTATCCATATATTGAAGATATACAAGAAATCCAACATCCTTCTATACAAGAAGACATTGTTGCTAATTCTAATGAAAAGGGAAATCTGCTTTCCACTTCTTGAATTCTTCATTAATAAGGCTAAACCTTGTTCACAAAGTTGTTATAGCAGCATTGGAAGCTTCCATTACATCACTATAATGGACAAATCCCTCAATCTCTAGGCCTTCCACATGTCTATCATAAAACTCTATGAAATCCTTCAATTTATCTTCAAGATCCTTCAAAAGCTCTTGCAAATCAAAGGGAACATTGAGCATATCTTTGATGCAAATAAATCTAGATGAATTTTCAGTTGCATGAAGAAAATAAAATAGCTTTTCATCACAGGTATCCTCCAGATCCTCCTCCTCCATTCCCTCTAAAGACAACATCCTTTTAGCCATCCTAATTACTCACAAAAGAAAAACCAGAAAACAAAAATAAAAATAAGGGGCATAATATAAATCCACATTTGCTCATATCCAGTAGACTAAAGAAAGATTGCTAAAAAAATTTAGGAAATACAAGATGAATGAAATGAATTAGAACTTTATGTAACAGAGAAAGCATGAACTTTCAAGTCTCATCAATCAAACTTTATTTAACATTTACGACTCATGAAACATGAAAATAGTGATTTAGGTCGCCTCATAGTTCACAAAATCGTGTTTCACACATCACTTATAAAAAAAATTGATGAATTTCGTTTTATACATCCGAAAAATTTGAACAAAACAATTCGTCAATAACATAAAAAAAACATCGTTTAATATGTGTACCAAACCAATGTTGATAGAAAAACAAAGTAAAACCATTACATAATTTCTAAGTCCCTCATATATCTTTCTCCTCTTAAACCAACTAACAAGATGGATCTTTCTCCTCTTAAACCAACTAACATCTTCAATGCCTTGAAATTCAGGATTGCAGAGAAAAATATTAAGAAAAGTGTGATACCTAATATTTTCAGGCCTTGCTCTTGAGAATAAATGGTTTCTTGTAAGCATATGTTTGGTTTGGCTTGTGATTCTTACAAGATAAATAGTTGGTTGAAGACAAGACAAGATACATGAAAGAAATAGTAACCAAAACCCAAACTTGAGTGTTCATATATATATGCCAACGATCACCGCATGTTTGATCAAAAAGTACATTGCAAAAAAAGGAAAAAAACTTAAAAGTCAAAGCCATAAAAGCGTTACATGCCGAAAAAGTAAGTGACAAATGGCACAACTTCCCAGGCAAAAACGATCTGTAGTTGCACGTGTGAAAGTAACTACGTATTGCAATAGCCACACATACCAATATCCTTATAAATCTGATTTCTGAACCGCATAAGAGTTTTTTCGATGACAAAGCTCTCTCTATGCTCAACTAGACCAACACAATGCTAATTTGATCGCAGTGCAAAATTATTCTTCAGCATAAGGCTACTAAAGAAGGCTTCATCGCTAGCATGTGCATTGAACCCTCGAGAATGTAAGTTTTTTGCTAAAATATGAGTAAGCTCCGAATCACTTGACAATTTCTACCAAATTATCCCCAAAAATGTCGAACGTATGAAGCACGATGGGTGCTAGGTTTCTCTTATCCATGTGAGGCCTCCTCGCATTTCATACGACTAAGGTGTTTTCGTTGTGATGTGGTTGCAAGCTTTGTCTTGTCCATTTAAGCCATCCTCGCGTTTCATATGTCATGCACATGCACATGCAGGTTATAGAACTGTCAATATCCTCTATGACCTTTAACTTCAAGCTTCAAGTAAATAAATAAGTTGAAGTGAAAGAATCTCTTTGAATCTTCCAAATGCATGTGTTTGTTGGAACAACATATATTACAAAGTCAAAATGTTTAGGGTAAATAATGTTGCCCATAAACTAGTCTAAAAGTTGAGTCGAACGATAAAACTTTAAATATAAATTTCTTGAAATATAAATTTTGCTACTTGATAGTGAGATGGAAAATGTTGCTTGAAGGTACTAGGTGAAGGCACTAAGTAATTAGATACCACATATTGTTATTTGAATGATATAGCAAGAATATGCACATATGAAACATGATGGGTGTTATGTTTCTCTTGTCCATGTGAGGCCTCTTTGCATTCCATACGACTAAGGCCTACCATTATTCTATTGTGATATATGAAACATGATTGGTGTAATGTTCATTTTTTTGAGTGAGGCCTCATTGTGTTTCATATACGACTTGAGCATGCATTGTTTCCCTTGTGCCGTATGAAATGCGATATGGTGTTAAGTTCCCTGGTCTAAAACGCCTCTTCGCGTTTCATACGTCTTGTACATTGTTTTATTGAAATTGGATTTAGACTATGTGATTAGTGTTTGCTTGTTACTTAGTGATTGTAGATAAATTGATATGAGAGATTAGAAGATCTTTCCTAATTTGTTTGTATTATTTGTTTTTTTTTGGATTTTTTAGATGGCTAGAACTAAGGCCACTGCAAGGAAGCTGAAAGTTGATCTTAGAGGTATTGCTTCGAAGATCCATTAGTCCTCTAAGCCTTCCAAACTTACAAGGAAATCAAAGCCAAGAAGAAGGTTCTCACAGCATATGAAGTGCCTTAAGGAGATTAGAAGTGCAATGAAAGCTCTGAATAATGCAATTCCAAAGTTGTCTTTTCAGAGGCTTGCCAGAGAAATTTGTAACAAGCATAGTCTACATAGTTTTAGATGGACTAGGGCAGGTCTCAATTGTATTTAGGAGGCTACAGAGGATTTTTTGATTAATTTTTTCCAAGATTCTTATATCGATAATTCTCAGGAGATTGAGATACATGTTTTCAAAGGTCCTTGAGCTAGTACCTCTTTCTAATGTGAAGGCTTTTAATATTTTAAATGTGCCTCTATATAGAAAGAAGAAAAATGATCTTGATCTGAAGGTTGAAGATGTGACACATGTAAAGGACACAAGACAACATGAGAAAGAGAAAAATGCCATAGTAGAGTAAGGAGATAAATGGATGGAGTATAAAAGAAAAAAGGAAGAAGAAAAGGAAGCAGAACAACTCCCATCTTTTGAAGAGGAGTTATCCACCCTTCTTAAAAGGGTTGACCCTAAGGGCTTCAATGTTTCTTGCTTTTTACTTGGTGATATTAACAAAAGATCTGATATGGCATTTTTGGACTTTGATTGTGTTCAAATTCTCAAGAATAAAGTGAAAAAGTAAATGACTTGATTCTTCTTGTTGGGATGAGATATAGTTTACCAAAATTTATTTTTACTCACCATATTTTTCTAGCAATAGACTTTCATGTTGATGCTTACTATCTCCATTCCTTTGTTGGGTGTGTAATGCATGAACTCCCCTTCGATATATAGCAAAAGATTGAGGTTCTTGATCCATCTATCTCATACTATATGAGGAGTGAGCTTGATGCAAGTGCTTTTGACAATTGGCTCAATTCAATTGACTTTTAATCTTTGGAGCTTCTTCTAATTCCATATAATGAAAAGTAAGTAATTTGATATTTGGTAAGATTTTATGAGATCTTGTTTTGCTAGATTATTAAAATATTTTTATTTTTAGTTCTCATTGGAGCTAATTGGAATAGACTGTGTGTGGAGAGGCAATGTTTCCTCATCAATTCTATAAAAGGAAGCCATGGAAATGCCAAGTTGTAAGTTATATAATTTAGGGTCTCCTTGATCTTTTGATATTTTTGTTGCACGTACTCTAAATATTTTGATCTTTCTTTTGTAATAACTCTAAATTTTATTGCCTTTTTGGTATAGACTTGAAAAAAGATTGATTGAAGTACTAGAGAAAAGGCCTTCCATGCCTTTTGACTTACTTGTAACAATGCAATATAGACAAGTTGCGGTAAGGTCTTGATTAATATGGTTGGAACATACAAAGAAAAATTATTCTGAAAACTATCATAAACAAGTTTCTTAGTTTTACTTTATATTGTTGATTGTAGTATCCTCATCAGGATAATAGTTATTCTTGTGGTTAGAGAGTAATTTTAAATGCTAGAAGATTGGTTCAGTTTATTTATCTCAATGACGATAAACTTATAAAGGTAATGTGAAACATGCTAAACTTTACGATAAAATTTTATTGCAAAATAGTCCATAGTAAAAAATAACAATGAACTAAAATTATTTTCTTACAAATATATGACAGTTTACAAGGGATTGCTATACAAGTGAGCACATTTGGTATATAAGAGTAAAGCTCATGAAGTATATAATGGCCAATTGTATACAATCGACAAGAATGGACAATAGTGGGGGCTTGGACATTGAAGGAGAGAAGGTGTATATAACTACATCAGGCGAAGCTATGCCTTCAACACCCAAGGCAACCAAAGCATCAAAGATAGGCAAAAGGACTCCTAGAAAGGATGTCCCTTCTCCTGAGAAAAGTTAAAAAAAAAAGCAGCTTTGCCTTAGATTTTTAGCCCTTGTGTATAAGTCATGGAGATGACTGATAAAAATTTATACATGTATTTTATATTGATTGTAAAGATATATTTTCTTCAATATCCTTGCATTGTATATTCTTTTCTCTCCGTGTTGATATCTGTTTTAAAAATGTTACAAATGTTTATTAATGAGGAAGTGAAATTAGATATACACCTAAGTGGATATAAAGTGAAATAAAAACTTACTTGTTTGTTATTAAGTTGGAACAAAAATGAGTATGGTAGTTTAATATCTTTATTTTGTAAATCCATCCTCACTTGATGTAGTGTACTTGATGATCTAACCTTTAGGATTGCAATAATGTCCTCATTGTACCAAACATCAAGATCCACTGTAGGATCTTTGCTAAAATTATCAAGATTTTGGTCTAAAGTGACCAGACTACCGCAAACATAATGCCATCTACTATAATAAAAGCTAAGGATGAAATTTTGAGTAGAAATCATATATTTATAACCTATAGAGTCTTGATCTATCTTACATATAATTTTCCCTTCTGTCCTAGTGTCCCATCCCTCATCAACAAAGTGTATAACATGATCATATGTTAGTCTCTTAATTGAAATCATAGCCTTTGATTTTCTTGTCTCAACATTAGAAAAAAAGTCAATAAATATATTAATAGGCATGAACAAAGTAACTTTTCTTAGCCTACTTGAGATACTAGGTTTTAATGCTCTTTATATCTCAAAAAATATTTTACATCTATAGCCCTCACTAGTAGTTGCAAAGGCCACTCAAAGCTTGAAAAATCTGGCAAAGGAAGGGGGGATATTGATCCCCATTGGCTACGTTGCATGGGGACAATATAAGAATGGTCATAGAAGAACATTCCATTCTCTACAAGCTCTGTCTTCTTTCTACCTTTGTATATCTCTTCTCCAATCAAGCCATGCATCACATCAATCACATCAACAATAGACTCGATCGGTTGCCATTCCTCAATATTAGAGGGATAGACATCTACAAGACAAATGAACAAATGTTATAATAGAAAGCCTTAAACCAAGTTCAAGAAAAGAAAGACTTTAAGAATAAAATCCTTACAATTTGGTTTATCCATTGGAAGATTTGAATTTCCAGGTTCCAAATATAGCTCTCTATGCATAAACACATGTTGCACTAGAACCTCTTTTATGCTATTCTTATTTACTCCAAGCTTGAAATCTTGGATTCTACCCTTTCAAGCAAAGATGAACGAGATCTCATAACTTCGCCTTTTCCCACGTTTTGCCTATTGCATGGTGATCCAACTACCTTTGTTAATGATTATAGGAATCCATCTTCCATCTTTTTGGAATGAGTTAAACACTAATATGGATGTGATTTGGGAGCTTGGACACCTTGTTGAAGGTCAATTTTTTGTATCCATAGCACTCGCGCGGCTTCACCCATGAGAATGAATATATCACAGAGAGAGAGAGAGAGAGAGAGAGAGAGAGAGAGAGAGAGAGAGAGAGAGAGAGAGAGAGAGAGAGAGAGAGAAGACTAGGCTACCATAAAGGAGGGAAAAACACAAGAGGGATAAAAGAAAGGAGGAAAAAAGTATGTGCCAAGCTTTTTACTAATTTGAATTTAGAGTAAACCTGTAATTATCATTAATTTAGACATATCATTAAATAAAAGTGGTCGGGACAATATATCATTAATGCAAAGAATATCATAATCACGAATATAAGAGGCTAAAAAATAGATATTGATAATATAAATTCGTAATATTATTATATATGTATCTTTTTGTAAAATAAATTTTTACCTTTTTTAAAATAGAAGTTCCGTTATGGAGGCTTTGCTCCTATTGGTCTAGAGCACTCTCTTTCTATCTACTAAAAGGCATTTTCGAGACCTCAAAACTCCACTGATGCATGCATATAGATTCTCCCCCTTGCCTTTCACATAAAAAGATGTTGTATGGCCCCTTTTCGGAGTTTTTTCCACCATAATTATGCATCTTATGTTCTTGGAGCAGGATCACAACTAGTTGGGTGGCATTGATTCATTACCATAGAAGGCTATGCTTGACCTCACCTCCTATTCCCTTAACATTGAATGAGACCAAATATAGATTCTTATACTTCTCCATTTTGTGTAATCATAGTAGTTCCCATTACCTTTGAAACCCTTGTTATTCCATCTCAACTCAGCATCCTCTTTTGATCTCGAGTTTGCTCCTTCTCCTCCCCACTTTCCCATCCTAGTTTATGCCTTGAACCATCCCAAGCCTTGGGCTTTGGAGAAATTAGCTCCCCTAGTTGTGGATATGAGCCGGAGCTTTGTGTTGATGCCTAGGTACTCTCTATGTAGATGTTCAATGGGCAGTCTAGTGATGTTGACAAATACATTGGCCTTGCCATGGCTATGTTTGGGGATCTCTGCTTTTTGCAAAAAATTATTGATGTAGATTGTCCTCTGCATTACCTTGGGCTTGTGTGTTGTCTTTCTTATCTTGTTGCTTCTCTTTCTTTCTTTGTACCACTTGCCACCCATTTTCTTCCTCTTGAGTGTCCCCTCTCTTCTTGGGGCCCTTGTGGTCATCCTAGGCCTTCTCCTTCACCACCTGCATATCCAAGGTCTATATTCTACCTTCCCTTCCTATGATGTCGAAGGGGTTTTAGTCGAAATATCATATCCACCAGGGATCAGAGAAAGAAGAAAGTAGAGAATAGGAGATAGAAGAGAAGAAAAAGAATATGCAAGAGGTATACACAAGGTAAAGATAAATCTCAATGAATCAAAGCACTATGTATTGATAGAACTCGAGTAGATAAGAAAAATCCTTGTTTGGGACTACTCAGAAGCAATCTCCAAGCATTAATCTTCTAGAGCTCCCTGGTAGACTAAAAATGAGCACCAAACACTAGCTTCTTCTTTGCTGCTTAAATCACAAATCTGATGGTTCTGTTGGCTCTGAAAGGGGGATAAAACCCCAACACCTAGCCAAAATTATGTCAGATCACTCCTTCTTCTCCCTGTTGGAGTGCTATTGCACCAATTCGAAAGCCCATTCTTTTTGCATGAGATCCCCTAAAATTGATTGAAAATCCACTTGCTTTTTGCATGCCACTCTATTCTAGAAGTTTAAAAAATATTTACAAGAAATAATATCCAAGACATAAAAAATAGACTAAATTTGTCTAAAAATCTTGTATTTTGGAACTAACTATACTATGGACACTAGCACTAATGACTAAGATGACATTGACCCTCTAGATTCATAAGAAATTTCGAATGATGATGCACTCTAAGTTTTTTCACACTGTGTCCGTGTGTGGTGACATGACAAGGAGACTCACTCTCCCTTTGCCATTGGGCACTCCTTTTTACAATGGCCCCATTCTCCACATCCATAGCATGCCCTCGTATATTTGATCCAAACCAACCATTGTTTAAACAAGCCAACTGTTGAGATCTTCGGCTCAAGATGATCAGGTCTAGGCATCGTCGTGTCCCATAAAACATAAAATCTATTTCTAAAAGGCTGGCAAGCAAAGGTACATACAAAACTTAGCCAACCCCTTAGAAATCTTCGGTAGTGAGCTCCATAGATATGGAAGTAGGTCTGTTGGCACCTCCATCCCCAAACTAGACACTCCTTGCAAAGGAGATCCCAGGCGATCTCCACCAACTACTATTACATGATGTGAACAATGTTAAGGCCCCAAAATAGCACGCGTCGGTCAAGTAGTTTCTTAGTTGCCTTCTTTCAATCCACCACAACCTCAGAAAACAAACGACCAACGTAGTAGATTCGATCAACATTGTTCTCGTTTTTTAGTATTGCATTAAACACGACCACGGCATGCAATATAGCTCTCGACTTAAAGCAAACATTTTTGCTTACCTTTTGTGCATTTAGGGTGATCTTCTTGCTCAGTCCCATGTTTTTGCTCGACCACCTCTCCTTCGACTTCCCACCCATCGTCCCCATGCTTCCTCTTCAACGATGATTTGGTGATCTCACATTCCATGCTGCTCTTAATTGTGCTGTCCCCTATTCTCTTTGACATCTCCACATCTTGTATCTCTATTAGGTTGATGGGGCCCTATTCACGATTTTTTGCAGTGAGCTCCATTGTAACGTGTCCGCTCCTCCACCTGTGGGACATGTCTTAGCAGCCCATCGGGAAGAGAGTCTAGAAAGTGCCACTTGGCACTCGCAAGGAATGTAACAGGGTTTGCGATCTAGGTCTTCTCGAGTCTGCCCCGAGCGAAAGTATCCGACCGTTCTCACTTAGGATCGGCTTGAAGTCATGGTTTCTTTCCTATAAGCAAAGTCCCTAGGAAGTAGCGAGTGTCGAGTTCCAGATGACCCTCTTTGAGTAGGAACAACAGAGTCGAAGCGGATTTATGTTGCACTTGGTTCATGGAGAATGGGAAATGAGAGGGATGCGAAGCTCGACCTCTCTGCCCATAAGGCATAGTCCCATTCCGCTCCCCTAAAACAACATAAATCGGGATTCTAACTCTACTGACTCTAGGGTCTTCACAGTATCATTTTCACGTCTTTTGAGAAAAGTTCCCAGCTAACTGGGACCACCCTTCCGTAGGACGGACCCAAGTCACGTCCACCGCACTTTCCTCGGTTTGCTTAGTTATCTAATTACCTACCACATTATGTTTGACATGCAAAAGCAACTTCCTTAATCAATCAATTTAAACACAGGTTCCTTCACGTAACTTAGGCACTAACACAAAAACAATGTCAAGAAAGTTTCTTCTTCAAATATTTTATCTTTATTTATCATAGTTCCAAAATACATCAAGTATCATGCCCGAAGGCTATCCCAGCAATCAACAAGATCACTGCTCCAAGTTCCCGTAGACTAGTACATGGGCCTCGAGATCCCATCTCGAGTCACATCGGCCTCTTGTGTGGGATCCAGAGGCAAGGAATTTACAGCCAGAGCCTCCCCTGGTACCCAAGCGTCCTCCCACTCCAAGCAGCACCCACGGAGAGACCTTTCGTGGCGGGTTCGGTCCATATACCCAGCACAGCTAACAACCCCCTTAGATAGGGCCAAGTAGGCAGTCAGAGGTAACTGAACCTGCCTCTCCCTCTAGGATTTTAACCTGAAGCATTAAGCGTTTTGCCTTGAGTTAGTTTCTTGAGCAAAGAAATTCAAACAATGTACCTAAGTGTACAATCACGATCATTTGAGTGGTCGTTCGTACGACCAACTGCTAAGGTGTGATTCCTTCTTCCCGAATGCTCCCAGCATTTGGTCCTGGGTCATTCACGACTTGGCAAGATTCCAGGGCTTGGCAAGCTAGGTTGCTTGTTTTCCCGTTTTTCTTTGGGTTAGGGTTTGTACCCTACCGACCTTAATTATCCTTACCTTAGGTCTCCTTGTAAAATAGATCATGGATAGCCCCGTCGTTCGGTTGGTCAACTTGCTGGTTGTCTCCTAGATCCCTTGTAGTACCTATGTACCTTTATCTTTGATCTTAATTGATCAAGATTGTCTATCCCCTTGACCATGGTTGGTCAAGATGGTTCTATTTAGAACAGTTCCTACTCTTTCTTAAGTATAATCTTCTTAAGCCCTCTTAATAATACTCACATGCGCTTAAGATTTTACCTATCCCTCTTGAAGTCACCAAGGACTTTGACATGGGTCCCATTTGGTAAATTACAAACAATGTTGAATTTTTCCAATGACTTTAATGCACGCAACATAATGCCATGCCTTCATTTTCAATGCTTACAATTTTGATATAATCCATGCGTTATTTTATGCCACACATGCGAAGGTACTTTCTATGCATACAATCTTAACATTATCCTCTAAGTAATTATTTACACGATCTATAATATTCTTGAGTGATCTAACTTTATGTGATCATTGTATGAGTCTAGCTGCACTTTAATATTTTTTGCAGATTATTACATGTACCTTAGAATCCATCTTGCGATACAGAGATGCACTTTGTTTCTTTCAATGTCCTCTGAAATGCATTTTAAGCAAGAACTTGTGCAAGGAGCAATGCACTTTATGCAAGAATTCATGCATGAAGTTTTTTGGATAATTTATGATGCAATTACCTAATCAATTTCACCTATTATGATGTCATCCTACAATGAAATTTATCTTGTTTGTTACAAACATCACAACAATTATCAATCGCGCAATTAATGTGATGCATGTGAATATGCTTTTCACCATGATAATTATAACCTATGATTTAACAATAGAGCAATCTGTGTTTGGAGTGATGTCTTGATTCCAACGGTATTCACGTAGGATAAACCGTTCGTGGTTGCGGTGCCATTTTGATTCGAATCTCCATCCACACTTGTAGGGTTTCCGGTCATGTTTGTGGAACCACGCTTCGGGGCTATACTCGAAGACGCATGTACGAGAGATAGAATTCCCACTCTCCTGTGCAAAATTCTCACCGCCTCTCCTTGAGTGGAGAAAAGATAATGAAGGGGGGAGGGGCGTATTTTAGGAAATAACAAGAGGGGTATGTGACCTCTCTTTAAGGAGGGGGAAGAAGAAGCTTCTCTCTCTCTCTCTCTCTCTCTCTCTCTCTCTCTCCCTCTCTCTCTCCCTCTCTCTCTCCCCTCCCTCCCTCTCTCTCTCTCTCTCTCTCTCTCTCTCTCTCTCTCTCTCTCTCTCTCTCTCTCTTTCTCTCTCTCTGTGGACAGAAGGGCGGTGTCTTTTATCATGGGGGGGGGGGGGACACTGTTCACGAGGGAGGGAAGGGCTGCATGCTGACGACTAGGGGGGGGGTTCCCCTTTATAATGGGGAGGGGAGGTGGTATATTGGGGGGGGAGATGGCCATTAACGGCCGCCACCCCTTCCACCTGGGGGCTGCATGCCCCCCCTTTCCATTAACTCACACACACACACTCTCTCCTCGCCATGCAATCGGTAGAGGGAGAGAGTAAAAAAAATTTGTGTTAAATTTTTAAAAAAATTAAGGGGGGGTTCTTATGGGGAAGGTAGGGGGGTATATTACATCCTTTCCCCCTTAGAGGAATAGAGACGTCCTCATCTTGAGAAGACCTGGGGGTATTGTTGATTGAGAGTATTTTCATCCATCCAGGTGGCATCCTCTTCGGGATAATCTTTCCACTGGACGAGGTACTCTCTCAAGGTCCTTGATCTCAAATGCTTCTGCCTAACATCTAGGATTCTATCAGGCCATAGCTCAAGGACTCCTTGGCTAGGCATTACAATTTGCTGATCATCAAGTACACGATTCAGATTAGGTAGATACTTTTTCAATAGGCTAACGTGGAATACATTATGAATCTTTAGAGTAGCGGGCAACTGTAGACTGTAAGCATTAGGCCCTAGGCACTTGGTGAGCTTATAAGGTCCATAATACCTTGGACTTAGCTTCTTGAACTCTCCCAAGAACAGTGAACTCATTTTAGGGCATACGCAGATGAAGACCATATCACCTTCGACGAAGGATCTATCTTGCCATTTCAAGCCAGTGTATGCCCTAAAATGAGTTCACTGTTCTTGGGAGAGTTCAAGAAGCTAAGTCCAAGGTATTATGGACCTCAAAGTTGGATCCGAGAAGTTCAAAGGGATACGACAATCATGCCCATACAATGCTTGGAAAGGGGTCATCTGGATACTTTGTTGGTAAGAAGCATTATAGGCAAACTCAACCAATGGTAAGTATTGAATCCACCTTTTTGGGTTCGCGACAGCAGTATGCCCTAAGCATATCTTCAATGACTTGATTGACTTGTTCTGTTTGACCATTTGTTTGGGGATGGTAAGCTGTACTGAAACAAAGTTGAGTTTCAATAGCCTCAAAGATAGCCCTCCAGAAGTGTGATGTGAAAAGAGAGTCACGATCACTAATGATTCTTCTGGGTAACCCATGAAGTTTGAATATTTCCTTGATGAATAATCTTGCAATGTCTGAAGCTTTATAGTTCGTCTTGACAGGGATGAGATGTGTGACCTTGGTGAGCATATCTACTACAACCATAATAGAGTTATATCCTCCTTGAACTTGGGGTAAGCCAACAATAAAGTCCATACTAATGAACTTTCATTTCATTTGGGGAATGTCAAGTGGTTGCGATTTTCCAGGCCTTTTGACATGTTTTGCCTTAATGCGTTGACAAGACAAACATTTCGTGACATATTTGAGTACGTCTCCCTTGAGCCTTTCCCAATAATAGCTCTTTCTGACCGCATTAAGGGTCGATGGGCTGCTAACATGTGTCCCATAGGTGGACGAGCAGACACGTTACAGTTGGTATCGGAGCGAATCAACGAGATCTAAGGATTACAACGGAACTTAATGGAGGAAAATAAAGGGAATAAGGGGATAAACATGGGAAGATGAGTAGAATAGAGCAGTGTTTTCTGTTGAAAATATTTCTTTACTCACTTATGGATGTTGGGTTGCAAAGTCACGAAGCATGGAGCAAGTTCTTGGTGTTCCAGGTCATGTTCATGACTGCAATGCATGCTTTGAATTATGGTCAGAGGCTTGGCATGATTGATATTCTGGACCGTATCTATAATCCTTCGCCCATGTATGCGGAACGGAGATGGATGGGAGACTCAGAAATATATTACATAGCAGCCCACGGACTCACGTACCTTCAGACCAACTTGAAGAGAATAAAGTGGATGGAGGATTTAAAGATCGTGAAGCTGTTCACCTTTGTCGAAGCTCGTGTAAACGCAACTTTGCTTGTTAGCAATCATCAAGTCAAGCAGAACAAGTATGTCTATGAAGAAGTGACCCGGGTAATCTCTGCTGACAAAATCAAAGTATTAGGGTGCTATGAGAAGAACGGGTATCAAAGGAAGGGATACCCCAAGCTTCCTATGACTTACCATTTCTTGAAAATCCATGACCCCACTCCATATTATTATTCCGTCCCTGTAGCCAATTGCAACACAATCCTATTTTCCCCAAATTGATGTATCAATCAGCCTGTCCTACTTATCCAAAATAAATGTACTCAAGGGGTTCTGCCTTCATGAATAAATAAGACTTTTTTTCTTGATCGTAAATGTTAACTAAGGTGTTAAGCGATCAAATCACTTAGCTAAAAGGCTGTGCTAGTCATATTAACATAATATGGGAATGTATGATAAGACGTTAGCATAAAGAATCTTATTGTCCATACGCAACCCCAAGTGCAGGTTCCAAATCCGACTACTGTACTAAGTCCAACTATGGCTCAAGAGAAGAAATTCCTTCTCAAACAAATTAAGCCACCCAAGTTTGATGGCAAGGGAATGACTATTCAAGCTGACGCCGAGATCTGGATTGAGTCCATGGAGGACTATTTTGAGGCAGCAGGAACTGCACCTGCTAACCAAGCCATGCTCGCCAAACTCAAGCTTACAAGCAAAGCGAGACTTTGGTGGAAATAGTGGTGCAGAGACCAAGCGATCTCGGAGGGTACAGTCACTTGGGATAAGCTTAAGGAAGCTGTGCGAGGGAGGTATCTGCCACTTGCCTACTACACACAAAAGATGAATGAATTCTATGACTTGAAGCAACTAGGATTATCCTTGGAAGCATATTATTCAAAGTTCGTTTCACTCCTAAAGTATGCATCCCCAATGGATATGACACAATAGGTGTCAAAATTCAGTGTTGGGTTGAATCCACCCATAAACACTTGATTGGAATCAATGCGCCCAACGGACCTACAAGACACACTCATTCAAGCTGCTCCAATAATACAAGAGGTGCAGACCAAACCAAGGGACAACAGGATTAGGCCTTACAAGGATCAAAATAAGGACATGACTAAGGCTCAAACTAAGAGAGCACAGGGGTAGAATCAGGGCCAAAGAAAGAAAGTTAGGGTCAATGCTGTCAACAACTTTCTTTCAACACAAAGCAATGATCGCAACCCACGTTGTTTCCATTGCAACAAGCCTGGACACTTCAAGAGGGAGTGTCCCAAGCTTGGTAGAGGACTTCACCAGGGGAAATTCCAAGGTCAGAATAGAGCTGCTCATGGCCAAGGAACCACTGTTATGGCCAGAGGGAGAACCTCCAGTGTCTCCAACAAGGAGCTGGACAATGAAGAAGATCCATCCATGGATCCTGACATGGAGAGGGCAACGGTTCACGCCACTCTTCACAAGAAGGGTCCAAATCGCCAATTCTCGGTGATTCAAACTCCATCAGAATATCAAGGTAAAAGCTTCAAAACCCTGATTGTCTATGGCAGTACACATTCCTTCATCTCACCAATCTGTGCAAAAAGATTAGGGATAGCCACGATAGATGCACCTACCCTACTTATGGAATTAGCAAATGGTAGTGAGGTCACTTATACTAGGCAAATTGCTAAGGTGAAATTCCTATTGGGTGGGAAGCCAACTTCTGTGGGATTCAAGGTAATGAACCTAGGTGTCCACGAATGTTTACTCGGAATGGATTGGCTAATACCCAATGATGCCCACATCCATTGTGGGAAGGGCCAAGTCTCCCTCTGAATTTCTGAAGGAGAACTAGTCATGACTCAAGGTGAGGCTGGTAAGCCAAAAATACAGTTGGCAAAAGAAATACGGATAATAAAATGTGTTCAAAAGGGCCTACCTATCTATCTGATTAAACTGAATAAGCTGGATCAGAATTAGAAATCTGGAGAAGAATCTTCATGGTTAAAGGAATACATAGACGTATTTCTTGAAGATCTGACGGAACTTCCTCCCCAAAGGAAAGTCGACTACGAAATCAAACTTGTGCCAAGAGTTGCACTGGTCACAAAGAGGCCGTATAAGATGTCCATCCCGAAAGCTATCTAACTGAAAGAGCAACTCAAGCAACTGTTAGATCAAGGCTACATCCATCCTAGCAGTTCACCATGGGAGCTCCAGTGTTGTTCCAAAAGAAGAAAGATGGAACGCTTCGCCTATGCATTGACTACAGAGGGTTGAATCAAGCAACCATTAAAAATAAATACCCCATTCCAAGAATAGATGAATTACTTGACCGTCTTCAAGGAGCGAAGATCTTCTCAAAGATAGATCTTAGATCTGGATATTATCAGATAAGGATCAAAGAAGAAGACATTCCAAAAACTGCATTCAGTACAAGGTATGGACACTTCGAATTCCTAGTGATGTCATTCGGGCTGACGAATGCTCCTGCTACCTTCAACAGGTTAATGCAAGATATCTTTAGGCCCTATCTTGATGACTTCGTACTCGTCTTTTTTGACGATACCCTAGTCTACTCAAAACAAGGAAAGGATCGTGAACCCGAGCTTTGCATTGTTCTTGAAACAATGAGAGCACACAAGCTTTATGCCAAGAAGAAGAAGTGCGCATTTTTCAAGCGACAGATTGAATATCTGGGATTCACTGTATCAGTAGAAGGAATTTCAGTAGATCCATTTTTGGAATGGCCAACACCAACTTCTGTCAAAGAAATACGTAGTTTTCTTGGGTTGATAGGGTGGTACATGATTTTCATCAAAGATTATGCTTTGATTGCAGCACCTCTGACTGATCTACTAAAGAAGCAAATAGCAGTTGTATGGTCACCTGCTGAATAGACCAACTTTGACATACTAAATCAAAGCTTAGTATCAGCACCCATCCTGAAACTTCCTGATCTTAGTAAGGAGTTTGAAGTGGTAATTGATGCTAGCTCACTTTCTTTAGGACGTGTACTTATGCAAGAAGTTCATCCCGTAGCATATTCTTCAAGAAAATTGAAGAGCCATGAAAGAAACTATGCTACCTACGACCTGGAGTTGTTGGCTGTCATCCATGCTCTCAAACTTTGGAGGCATTACTTGCTAGGTAACAAATTTTCCTTAGTAACGGACCACAAGAGTCTTAAATGGATTTTCACCTTGAATGAGCTCAACATGAGGCAACGTCGATGCATCGAAGTGCTGGAAGAATATGATTTTGAAATCAAATATAGGTCTGGAAAAGAGAATGTAGTTGCCGATGCACTTAGTCACAAGGCATTTCTAAATTCTCTCATTTTGCAAGATCCATCAACAGCAAGGTCTCTAGCCACAAAGGTATCAATGCCAAACAACCCGATTCTTGAGCTAGCAAAAGAAGGGGCATATCATGACCCAGTTTATCAAAAAATGCTAAGGGAGAACCCCATCAAGGATCAAGACCCAAAGCTAAAGACGAAGTATCAAGAATTCTCCATCAGTAGTGGGCTTGTCTACTTGAGGACAAGATTATGCATCCCTGCAAGCCAAACTCTCAAGTAGAAGATACTGTGGAAAGCCCATGACTCCCCTTTCTCAGGACATCCTGGTTATACTGAATACCAATATATCATCAAAGAATACTATGACACAATGCTGATGTTTCAAGAATATGCGATTCATCATACGACTAAATGTAGCTGGTGCATTAGTTAGACCGAAAGGCATAACTAGAAATTCATAGTGTCCAAATGGTGTTCTAAATGCAGTTTTGAATATATCAGATTTATCCAATCTTACTTGATGATAACCAGATTTAAGGTCTATCTTACTGAATATGGCAGATCCTTGTAGCTTATCCATAAGATCATCTACTCTACGAATTGGATATCTATCCTTAACAGTAATTTTATTTAGGGCACAATAATCAATGCACATGCGATAAGTATTATTCTTCTTCTTTATTAATAAAACAGGTGCACCAAATGGAGAACTACTAGGTCTAATTAATCCTTTGTTAAGCAATTCTTCTATTTAATTTTGAATTTCTTTCTATTCAATTTGGTTATGTCTATATGGTGCTTTACATGATGGTTGTGTTCCACGAATTAAATCTATTTTGTGATCTTCAGGACGTAAAGGTGGTATTCCAGGTGGTAAATCATCAACAAAACAATCTTGAAATTGGGCAAAAAATTGTGTATGCCTAGGATGCATTTGTTTTTCTTTAGCTTGAATTTCATTCACCCATATTAAATAAGATTTGCTACTTTTATGTAATGCACGTTTAGCCCGAGTATGAGTAAGCAGTGGAAAATTATTAGAAGCGTGCATACCATGCAATGTGATTTGTTTTCCTTGAAAATAAATTTTAATTGAATGCGTAGAATAATCTATGTCAGGATTGTACTGATGACGCCAAGGCATTCCTAAGATAATGTCACTAGACTGCAAAGGTACAACTAGGAAATTTCTTCGTTCAGTATATTCACCAGTTTTAATTTCTAAATTATGCACTTCTTGTGTTCCATTATATCTAGTACCTAGGAATGCAACTTTGATGCAATAATGTGTAGAAACACTTTGTAAATTCAATTCTTTGACTAACTTTGCAGAAATAAAGTCATATGTGCTCCCATCATCATGTAAAATAGTCTTTTCTTTACCATGCACAAAACATTTCATTGTTAACAAAGAATGATGAGTTGGCATACCTGGCAAAGTATCCGAAGTAGTACCAATGTCGTCATCATCTTCCGTAAAGTCAGGCATTTTCTCACGTTCTTCTTTTTCGATTGTGCCAAGATAATTGATATGGATAGGTGGCTTTTTGGTTTGGCAATTGGCTGTTAGATGTCCAGGTTGATGGCATTTGTAACAAACTATGTGTTTGGCTTTAGATACATTGTTGGTAATGGCAGGAAGTTTAGGAATGTTGGGATTTGACTGTGAGGATGGCTTAGGGTTTGGATTGTTGTTTGATGGCAAAGCAGGTGGTCGTGTCCAAGACTTATGGAATGAAGATGGAAGAAAACGACTTTGATTGAATCTTCGAAAATTTGAATTGAATTGTTTGGAACCATAGTTACCATTAGTTTGAAATTGTTGTGGTCGCTTGTCTCTTCCGCGAATCTTATCTTCAGTGTCATGAGCCAAGGAAATTGCATCTTCAAGGGTTGTTGGCTTGAACATATTGACTTCAGCATAGAAATGTCCAAGTAGGCCAGACATAAACTTGCGTTTGTGAGTCGTTTTAGGTACATCTTCGAGCATGCGTAGTTGCAATAGGGCATTCCAAAAACGTTCAGTGTATTGGAAAATAGGTTCGCGATCTCTTTGATGTAGGAGATCCCATTGCTTGATGGCTTTTTCATGGAACTGAGGAAGGAAATTCTGCAGAAATTTCTTTTGGATACTCTCCCATGTAGTAGGGCAATCAGCGCTCTTGCGGACCACAGTCCACCACAAGGATGCTCGATCAACTAAATGGTTACTTTGTTTCTTTGCGGATGGATTGGGCTTCAAGTGTCGCATCGATGGTACATCATATAAGATCTTCAGGTTGCGGTCCATCTTGGTCGGTGGTAGATCGTTGCAAATTGGCCAATTGAGCTTACAAAGCTTGTCGGGCTCTTTGTTCTTCTTCAAGCTGCATCATAATCAAATCCAACTTTTGCTCCATCATTGGTTCAGGTAGATCACCTTCAACCATAAAATCATCCATGTTTTGTTCAGTCATCCTGTAAAATCCAAAAGACCTCACACTCCCGAAATCTTATTAGCGGGATGAGCATAGCCCAAAGGCGAGTATAGAAGGCTTGTATATTTTTGTTTGGCTTTTGTAGTCTTTCTCTTTTTGCAATTGCGGTATTCGTTGTCTTAACCGTCTTCATAGAAACGGCGTATAATCTTCATATGACCTGCGTATGATCTTCTGCGTTTGTTGAAACTGGTTCAACAAGTCTGCAGGTGTGAACAGAGTCTACCAGAGAGCAATAAACGGATTCTGTGCTTCTGCGTCTGAACTGCCTTTATGGGAGTCGTTGAATAAGTCTTTAGTGACTTCTGTGACTTAGGTGACTTGCAGGAATAAGGAAGACTTGAAAGAATTAGAAACTCAAGGCTTTATGAAGCCTACGTGATTTTCGGGTATCTCAGGATGTTGGCGACGAAATCGGCGCCGCCCAGAACATCCTCTTGCCGCCCAGTGACGAATTCGTGGAGTAAGCTTTTTAAAGCTTACTATTAAGGCTTAATAAGCTTTAAGTTAAAGCTTTTGAAGCTTTTGAGCTATAGAAGCTAACTGTTTGTCTGTTTGAAAATGACTTGAAGAAGGAGATGACCACGTGGTCCTCCGCCTCCACAGGCTCGTCCTTCGCGATCAGAGAGTGCAGAAAGGGGTTCTTGACTGCCAGGAACACGCTGGTATCGACCGTTCGCGATGAAACTAATTGTAGAACTCGATCGTTTCAGGAGCTACGCCTTCGCGTAAGATGGTAAGCGATTGGAAGCTCTCGATCTCAGCTTTGCTTTGATACCACTGGTGCACAGATCGGATGCCGTAAGCGCGTGTAGTGAGCGTCAAAAGGTCCCCAAGAACAAAAGAACTCTACTTTTTGCACACAAATCAATGTAGAAAGCTTGCACAACATGAACAAGAGACCAATTGGATGCAATCTCCCCCCATGCCTTGTGTGAGCGCCCCACAAAGCATGTATTTCATATATTATTCATCTTCAAGCTCAAATAATAGCCCAAATTACAAAATAGCACCCTTTAGATTTTGAGTTTGCTTTTGTGCCAAATAGAATTAAAGCTAATGGGCGCCTAAGAAGTCAGACGTACCCAAATACAATGTCCAATACAAATATCTAAGTCATGTGTCCATGCGTATACAAAAATAATAAATAAATATCAAGCGCTTTGATAAATAAGCTTGACAAAATATAGGCGCCATGCCTAAGATACGCGCCCATCAAAATATTGACGATAAATTTGAATACACGCTATCCTCCAATGCTTTCCACTGCCACCGCTACTATCTCTACACATCAACTGAAGCATTCACAATTGTTAGTAAAATAATACAATTAAACCGACAAAAGTGAATACCTAGCAGTCTTCAGCTACATAAATAAATTGGTTAGAAATCAATCATAACCTTAATTTATCATGAGTGCGCACTCTAAACTCATGAACGTTTATTAATTTAAATATGTATTTTGCGGAATCACCCGCTATGGAATCACCCATGTACACATAAAATTAACAAAACGCCCGAAAAGGATAGGCGTCCCCATCGACTTCTCGCGCAAAGAATCCACTTTGTGTATGAGCCCCGGTAATAAAATCTTACGGAATCCACTGCAAAACCTCACGGAATCCACCATGGAATATGCCTCCTGGCATCATTTAGTGCACAGATCGGATGCCGTAAGCGCGCGTAGTGAGCGTCAGAAGGTCCCCAAGAACAAAAGAACTCTACTTTTTGCACACAAATCCATGTAGAAAGCTTGCATGACATGAACAAGAGACCAATTGGGTGCAATCTCCCCCCATGCCTTGTGTGAGCACTCCACAAAGCATGTATTTCATATATTAATCATCTTCAACCTCAAATAATAGCCCAAATTATAAAATAGCACGCTTTAGCTTTTGAGTTTGCTTTTGTGCCAAATAGAATTAAAGCTAATGGGCGCCCAAGAAGTCAGGCGTACCCAAATACAATGTCCAATACAAATATCTAAATCGTGCGCCCATGCGCATATAAAAATAATAAATAAATATCAAGCACTTTAATAAATAAGCACGACAAAATATAGGCGCCATGCTTAAGAGAAGCGCCCATCAAAATATTGACGATAACTTGAATACACGCTATCCTCCAATGCTTCCCATTGCCACCGCTGCTAGCTCTACACATCAACTGAAGCATTCACAATTGTTAGTAAAATAATACAATTAAACCGACAAAAATGAATACCTAGCAGTGTTCAGGTACATAAATAAATTGGTTAGAAATCAATTCTAACCTTAATTTATCATGAGTGCGCACTCTAAACTCATACACGTTTATTAATTTAAATATGTATTTTGTGGAATCACCCGCTATGGAATCACCCATGTACACATAAAATTAACAAAACACCCGAAAAGGATAGGCATCCCCATCGACTTCTCGCACAAAGAATCCACTTTATCACTACAAGGGTACACACATATAGTGATGTTAAGTAGTGATGTTTTTTTTCGGCGTCGCTATTTACGTCACTAATCCTCGAAATATTTTAAGTCAAAAAATACGTCGGTATTAGCATCGCTATCTGTATCGCTAAAAACGTCGCTATTAGCGTCGCTATTTAGCGACGCAAATAGTGACGTAAATAGCGACGCTAATAGTGATGCTAGTAGCGACGGCTTATTCTGGTAACATTTCGTGGAAACCCGAATGTTTCTTTCAAACGCGCACGCGAACTGCAGAAGCAAGGCGAAGGCGGAGAGAAAGAGAAAGGGAGGTGAGCAAGGGAGGTGAGCAAGGAAGCAAGCCATGAGCCGCACGCGAGGAGAGGAGCGTCTCTCGCACGAAGAGGTTGTGAAAGAAGAAGAGAGTACAACGGTATGCCCTCTTTTGGTTTCTTTACAATCTTTGTTTTGCTTTGCAATGTAGGTTAGAAAGTGTTGGTTTCCCTTCGATCTTTGTGTTGCTTTGTGTTGCTTTGCAATGTAGGTTAGGAAGTGTTAAAAGAGAGAGAAATGGAAGCGAGTGTTTTCAAATTTTTTCTTGTGTTTGTTTTTATTCTTTGCAATGTAGATAAGAAAGTGTTGGTTTTTCTTCAATCTTTGTGTTGCTTTAATTTGCAATGTAGGTTAGGAAGTGTTGAAAGAGAGAAATGGAAGAGAGTGTTTTTATATTTTTTCTTGTGTTGGTTCTCTTCAATCTTTGTAATGTATATAGGGTAGGAAGTGTTGAAAGAAAGAGAAATGGAAAGGAATGTGAAGGGAGATGCTTGTTTTGCTTGATTATAATTTTAGAGAGAGAGTGAGAGAGATAGAGATGTAGAGAAAGAGAAATGAGATGCTTGTTTTGTTTGGATTGTATCTTTTGCAAGATCTTTCTAAACTACATATTCATCCACAATTATATTTCTAGATGTAAAAATACTTCTTTTTCTAGGATCATAAAAGTAAAATGCTTTGGTGATGTTACTATTACTCATGAGAATATGTTTGAGAGATTTAGAGTCTAATTTCTTTCTATGAGCATAAGTAATGCTTTCAAAAACTTTCAAACAACTCACTACTAGCGTTTGACCAATAAAGGCTTCAAAAGTAGTTGTGCCTTTCAAGGCATAGTGGAAGATCTATTAACTATTATAAAAATGTATGTGTGTGAGCATAGTTTAGAGCCGACCTCAAAGATAGATAAGTTTAGAGGCGAACTCAAAGAGATAGGTACGAAAATTTTTAAAAAAAGACCTGAAATATATATAGTGGAGTGGTCCCAATATACAATATAGAATCATTATTAAATTATCATTCCATTACATCGCAGTCAAGATGTCTAGCACTCATGACCAACATGGTGGGGATCGTGAGGCTTGGCTCAATCAACGTGTCCCCTATCCATGCACGCAATGCAAATTGGCCATTCGTCGGAAACGTCGTTTGTCCATAGAGCATGTGCAACGGTATGGAGAGTTTCGAGTTGAGATAATCGACCAAGCAGTCTTGAATTACGAGATTGCGGTAAGTTCTCTCTCATTACTATATGACATGTAATTGATTTAAGTATAATAGTTTGGGGTTATCTTAGAAGTTAGCTCATTAACGTCCTTTACAGGGTCAGGGCCATGTCGATACATTACAGTTCGCAGATCTCTTGCATCCAGTAAGATGGGTTCATCCGCGCTCTATACAAATGCCATCTGAGATAACTAACTGTCTCATAGAAGGTGATAACTCTCAACCCCCTTCTATGGGTGAGAATGTTGGAGACATGGACAATCCTCCTGCTTTTTTGGAGCCCGAGTTGGAGGACATGATCGAATCATTGCTTCCGATGGACTCCGAATCCCAAGATCCTTTAATTGCAGAGGCTGCCATTCCATTGTATGATGGGAGTCGGGTATCCCGTTTGAAGACACTTCTTGCATTGTCGAGCATACAAATAAAGTATGGATGGAGCAATGCGAGTGTGACAGAGCTATTCATCTATATTATGATGTGTATGATTCTTTATTGAAAGCCATTAAAATGTGCTATGCAGTACTCTAATAACATGCTTCATTGCAATTTGTAGAACGTTGAAATCTTACATTTTGTCTACCCAAAACACGATGCATGAGTCTCGTGATGATGCAAGACAAGTGTTGCGAAAGCTACGCATGGATTATAATTGCATTCATGCTTGCCCCAATGATTATGTTCTCTTCCGGGGAGAGTTTGAATTGTTGGCCACATGTCCCAAGTGCGGTGCGGACAGGTATCGAAATGACTTGCAAGGACAGACTGTTCCACAGAAGGTTTTGAGGCACTTTTCGCTGATACCTCGTGTTCGTTACATTTTTCGGACCAAGAGTTTTGCAAAGTTGACTACATGGCATGCGGAAAATTGATCCATTGATGGTGTACAACGTACACCAGCTGACTCAGAAGCATGGTATCACATTGACGAGACTTTCCCTGACTTTGGAAAGGAGGCGAGGAATCTACGATTCGGTCTTGCCATGGATGGGGTAAATCCTTTTGGTTTACGTTCCACCTCCTATAGTGTATGGCCCGTGGTCCTTGTTAACTACAATATGCCGCCATGACTTTCCACCAAGAAAGGACACCTTTTGCTCAGCTTGCTTGTGCCTAGACGATACAAAGTCAAGAATATGGATGTCTACCTCTCTCCACTGATTGATGAGCTAAAGGAGTTGTGGGAGGGAATTGTAGTGGAGGACATGAGCAAACATATTGGTAGGTGATCCGCAACTATAAGGGCAATTCTTATATGGACCATGCATGACTTTCCAGGTTATGGAGAATGCTTTAGTAAAGCGTGCTTTCTTATTTTGCTAGTTTTCTTTGAGCGATGTTGGTGTTATGACATGCCTCATTGTATATGTGTGTTCTGCAAGGCTAGTCACGTCAGATTACCATGCATGTCCTCTGTGTGGACCAAGGTTGGATTCTCGTATGTCAAAATCTATGAAGAAGATGGTATTTGAGGGACATCGGGCTTTTTTGCCAGAGGGTCATGTCATGAGAGAAGGATTTCTTGGTCGCCCTCCTGCGAGAATGAACGCACTATTCAGTTCAGGGTTACTCTCGAAGGAGCAGGTGCAATTGTTCGGCAAGGGCCAAGTCGCGTCATACAATCTTGCATCTTCCACTACAGCTTGCAAATTGACCGCTCTTCTCAATTCCACGAACTTGCGAACTTCTGGTTGTAGGCCTCTAAGGAACACTCCTTTCTGAATGCCTTCGTCCAAATGATGGCTAGTCCATCTCTTCAGGATGGATTCCATTCGCGAGACATATGCTTCTACTCTTTCTCCAGAGGACTGACTTAGGTTCATGAACTTCTCTCATATCCGCTCTTCAAAACCTTCACGCCTGAATTTAGTGAGGAAGGCCAACTTCAGGTCATCCCATGTGCCAAAAGTTCCTGCTGCTTGTCTCTCATACCACTGAAATGCCACGCCCTTGAAAGCGGCAGGGAATATTGCTAACCAATGCTCAGGGGTTCTGGCATTGTTAGCCACACATGCTACCATAAATTCTGCTACATGAAGATCAGGGTCTTTATTGTACTCTCCCTTAAAAATTGGCAATGGGACTACATTTGCTGGCCTGTCATCAATATTTCCAGGACGAATCTGACTAGGAAGGGGACCTTGAGTCACCATGGGGACTTTTGTAAAGAGTGCTTTTAGGGCGTCAAAGGAAGCTTCTGTTGCGAGCTCGTTCTCAGCTTTGATTTTTGCCTTCTCTCTTCTCACGTACCTCTGGACTCGTTCTAACGCTTGCCTCTTGATTGTGTCATTCATCAGGGGCTTGGCTCCAACCAGTTGTTCAGTTTGTTGAGATTGACTCAACGAAGAAGTGGACCGATTTGAGTGATACATTTGTTTTGCCAAATCACTGTGATTAGGTAAGAGTCCCTAATACTTGACGTGCTTTAGCAATCTCAAAGTGGACTTTTATACTAATCGTAATATGGATCATGTCATCTTTTTCCCTAATCCGCAACAACCTCAATGGTGGTATGTCATTCCCATGACATCTAGGAGTATCCCCGTGTTTGCCAGAACCCCCGTACCGATCGTAGAAGAGACACCTTTAATAGGGGCAATGACAGAAGGCATGCAAGAAACTAGGATGAACCACCTAGAGGTCCAAGGCATCTCACCTATGGAGATAGAGGAGATAGAGGATGGGTTTTTTGAAAATGAAGTAGAGTCCTCATTTTGTGGAGAATTTTGTATAGATCTCCCGGTGTATACTGAGCTATGTCAAGATGAGATTGTGGAACCCTAAACAAAAGTGACTCGATCAAAACGTTCCTCCCACTACAGTAATGCCACTTTTTGCAAATCGGTTAGGACAGTTTGTATGTTTTTGGAGTATGGTGTTTTGTATTATCTAATTATTATTATTATTTTAAAATGAATTCTTGCAAATTAGGTCTTAGTTTTATTATGTCTTGCAATTCATTATCTAATATTATTATTTTTCCTTGTATGTGCAGGTTTAGGATTTGTGCACAGACGGTAGGATGAGTCGCGATTTTACAGATGACGACATTGACGCGATGCTAGCGCGTTTCTCACCGGAGCAGCTAGCATGGGTCAGAGATAGGGACGATGCACAACTTTCCCGTTCCACCTCAGCACGATCGGCAGACTCTAGACAGTCCGATGCTTTGGTCTCCAGTAGACGCAATCGCAAGTCTCGCTTTGCTTCAGAGTCACGTAGTCGAGGAGGAGGCAGCTCCTGTTATGGGGATACAGATGAAGTCTCTCCCACTCACACTGCCACCAGGGAGTCGACACCGTCTTTCACTGGCGGTGGCGGGCAGGCGTCTACTGCTCCCACTCCTTCATGCACCCCACCAATCACTCCTAGGGTCGACAAGAAGTACACGAAACCCACTCCTCCAGGTATGTATTTTCACATCCTTTTTCGCAGTAGCACTTATCAATTCAAGTTGTGTTTGACATATTTGTATTAATGTCATGAAAGTATATGTTTGCAAAATCTTGCAGGTTACTCGTATCTCATAGATAAGGCCACTGGCCATTTATACATGAATGATGAGGGAAAAGCTGTCATCTCTAGGATGCATGAGTTGTGCCAACAAGTATTTCGGCACAACATTACAGACAAGTGGAAGCAGATCCCAGATGCCAGCAAGGAGTACATAATCGATACATTGTATCGAGAACTCCCTCAGCCCTCTAGCAATGATAGATTTTCGAGAGGGTGGATGATGACACGTGTGCATGACTATCAGTCGCATAGGCAGTCTGATGCACTCGAAACAGTCAAGCAGGGCAAATCGAAGCCGGAGTGGGCTGGATACAGAGGACTGGAGTAATCTCCAGGATGAGGCGACATCCACTCCAGACAAGTGGAAGTAGTAGAAGGACGCAGCAAAGGCACGCTTGGAAGCAAGATCGGTGCATCACCTTGGTAGCGACGACTACGCAACATTCCTGGCAGATTTCATAAGTATTAATAGGGTAGAGTACTCTAATTTAATGGCATCCATGTTGATGTATGTATTTCAAACATGAATCTCAAGTACGTTTTTTTTCAATGTTTGTGTGCCACAGCAAGGTTTTACGAATTGCGACCCGACTGCACTAGAGGTGACATACGGGCAGAAGCATGGCTTGAGTGCCCTGATCGAGAAGCTCTATGCTCGCAGAGGACCGGTAAGTAGTAATAAATATCATTCCTAATTTGAGAAATTTGTCATTATATGCCAGTTTGTATTTGGTACTCACAATTATATATGTATTTGCTATTGCAAGCTCCCTTTGATATGCCACTCCAGCGAGAGGAGTTGCCTGATGTGGATGAGTCGTAGAGAGCAGATTAGGCTATATAGGATTACTCCCCATCTTGTATTATGTAAGGCCTTATGGCCTCTATCCTCCATATGTAATAGCTAAGTGTATATGGTTCGGACTTCTATGTTGTAGCATGACTCCATATACACATCTCCATGTTATCCACCACGTATTGATGTACAGGTGTATACATATTTGCTTTGTCGCAGTAGCACTTCTCAATTTAAGTTCAGTTATTTTCTTTATCAATGCAGTACACATTTGTGTTAATTAATGTCATGAAAGTACTTGTTTGCAAAGTCTTGTCATTATTTGGGATCGATTGTCTAACTTCTTTGACAGCAAGAATTGTCTCTTAGCCCTGTGTGGCTCTAACTGTGGCAGGGCTGCATTTGCAGCTCTGCCACTTTTTTTTTTCTGCAACCGTCGGTATCAGCGTTGCAAAATAATTCTACAATTATCGGTATTAGTGTCGAAAATTCCTCTGTAATCGTTGCTAATTTCGTCGGTATTAGCGTCGCTAATACCAATGAAATTAGCGACGAAAATAGCGAGGCAAATAGTGACGGTTTTGTAGCAACGCTAATAGTGATGACAAGGATATTTTTCATATATAAAGAAAACGTCATTATAAACGTCGTTATAGCATGTATATGTTGTAGTGTGTGTATGAGCCCCGGTAATAAAATCTTACGAAATCCACCGCAAAACCTCACGGAATCCACCGTGGCACGGAATACACAAAGTGGATTCTTTGTGCGAGAAGTCGATGGGGACGCCTATCCTTTTTGGGCGTTTTGTTAATTTTATGTGTACATAGGTGGTTCCATAGCGGGTGATTCCACAAAATACATATTTAAATTAATAACGTTTATGAGTTTAGAGTGCGCACTCGTGATAAATTAAAGTTAGGATTGATTTCTAACCAATTTATTTATATAGCTGAAGACTGCTAGGTATTCACTTTTGTCGGTTTAATTGTAATATTTTACTAATGATTGTAAATGCTTCAGTTGATGTGTAAAGCAAGCAGCAGTGGCAGTGGGAAGCATTGGAGGATAGCGTGTATTCAAGTTATCGTCAATATTTTGATGGGCACATACCTTTGGCATGGCGCCTATATTTTGTCGTGCTTATTTATCAAAGCGCTTGATATTTATTTATTATTTTTGTATGTGCATGGACGCACGATTTAGATATTTGTATTGGACATTGTATTTGGGTACGCCTGACTTATTGGGCGCCCATTAACTTTATTCTATTTGGCACAAAAGCAAACTCAAAAGCTAAAGTGAGCTATTTTGTAATTTGGACTATTATTTGAGCTTGAAGATGAATATTATATGAAATACATGCTTTGTGGAGTGCTCACACAAGGCATTGGGGGGAGATTGCACCCAATTGGTCTCTTGTTCATGTCGTGCAAGCTTTCTACATTGATTTGTGTGCAAAAAGTAGAGTTCTTTTGTTCTTGGGGACCTTCTGACGCTCACTACGCATGCTTATGGCATTTGATTTGTGCACCAGTGGTATCAGAGAGTGCAGAAGGGGATTCTTGATTGCCAGGAACATAGTGGTATCGACCGTTCGCGACGAAACTGACTGTAGAGCTCGATCGTTCCAAGAGCTCCACCTTCGCACAAGATGGTAAAGCGATTGGAAGCTCTCGATCTCAGCTTCACTCTGATACCATTGGTGCTTAGATCGGATGGCGTAAGCGCGAGTAGTGAGCGTCAGAAGGTCCCCAAGAACAAAAGAACTCTACTTTTTGCACACAAATCAATGTAGAAAGCTTGCACGACACGAACAAGAGACCAATTGGGTGCAATCTCCCCCCATGCCTTGTGTGAGAGCTCCATAAAGCATGTATTTTATATATTATTCATCTTCAAGCTCAAATAATAGCCCAAATTACAAAATAGCACGCTTTAGCTTTTGAGTTTGCTTTTGTGCCAAATAGAATTAAAGCTAATGGATGCCCAAGAACTCAGGCGTACCTAAATACAATGTCCAATACAAACATCTAAATCATGCGCCCATGCGCATACAAAAATAATAAATAAATATCAAGTGCTTTGATAAATAAGCGCGACAAAATATAAGTGCCATGCCTAAGGTATGCGTCCATCAAAATATTGACGATAACTTGAATACACACTATCCTCCAATGCTTCCCAATGCCACCGCTGCTCGCTCTACACATCAACTGAAGCATTCACAATTGTTAGTAAAATAATACAATTAAACCGACAAAAGTGAATACCTAGCAGTCTTCAGCTACATAAATAAATTGGTTAGAAATCAATTCTAACCTTAATTTATCACGAGTGCGTACTCTAAACTCATAAACGTTTATTAATTTAAATATGTATTTTGCAGAATCACCCGCTATGGAATCACCCATGTACACATAAAATTAACAAAACGCCCAAAAAGGATAGGCGTTCCCATCGACTTCTCGCACAAAGAATCCACTTTGTGTATGAGCCCCGGTAACAAAATTTTACGGATCCACTGCAAAACCTCACGGAATCCACTGTGGCACGGAATCCACCGTGTATGATGCGTGATACCACTGGTGCACAGATCGATTGCCGTAAGTGCACGTAGTGAGCGTTAAAAGGTCTCCAAGAACAAAAGAACTCTACTTTTTGCACACAAATCAATGTAGAAAGCTTGCACGACATGAAAAAGAGACCAATTGGGTGCAATCCCCCCCTATGCCTTGTGTGAGTGCTCCACAAAGCATGTATTTCATATATTATTCATCTTTAAGCTCAAATAATAGCCCAAATTATAAAATAGCACGCTTTAGCTTTTGAGTTTGCTTTTGTGTCAAATAAAATTAAAGCTAATGGGCGCCCAAGAAGTCAGGCGTACCCAAATACAGTGTCCAATACAAATATCTAAGTCGTGCGCCCATGCGTATACAAAAACAATAAATAAATATCAAGTGCTTTGATAAATAAGCGCGACAAAATATAGGCGCCATGCCTAAGATACGCACCCATCAAATTATTGATGATAAATTTGAATACACACTATCCTCCAATGCTTTCCACTGCCACGCTGCTATCTCTACACATCAATTGAAGCATTCACAATTGTTAGTAAAATAATATAATTAAACCGACAAAAGTGAATACCTAGCAGTCTTCATCTATATAAATAAATTGGTTAGAAATCAATCCTAACCTTAATTTATCACGAGTGCGCACTATCAACGTTTATTAATTTAAATATGTATTTTGCGGAATTACCAGCTATGGAATCACCCATGTACACATAAAATTAACAAAATGCCCGAAAAGGATAGGCGTCCCCATCGACTTCTCGCACAAAGAATCCACTTTGTGTATGAGCCCCAGTAATAAAATCTTATGGAATCCATCATAAAACCTCATGGAATCCACCATGGCACGGAATCCACCGTGAAATATGCCTCCTGGCATCATACCACGGGGGTGGGATAGCAATTGTCCTCAATTGCTATTAGCTCAATGTGGAGCTATCAGAGTGGGGAAAGCACTTAAGTTGTATGGTGCATAGAGCGGATGTCGTAAGCGCGCGTAGTGAGCGTCAGAAGGTCCCCAAGAATAAAAGAACTCTACTTTTTGCACACAAATCAATGTAGAAAGCTTACACGACATGAACAAGAGACCAATTGGGTGCAATCTCCCCCCATGCCTTGTGTGAGCACTCCACAAAGCATGTATTTCATATATTAATCATCTTCAACCTCAAATAATAGCCCAAATTACAAAATACCATGCTTTAGATTTTGAGTTTGCTTTTGTGCCAAATAGAATTAAAGCTAATGGGCGCCTAAGAAGTCAGGCGTACCCAAATACAATGTCCAATACAAATATCTAAATCGTGCGCCCATGCGCATACAAAAATAATAAATAAATATCAAGCGCTTTGATAAATAAGCGCGATAAAATATAGGCGCCATGCCTAAGATATGCGCCCATCAAAATATTGACGATAACTTGAATACACGCTATCCTCCAATGCTTCCCACTGCCACCGCTGCTAGCTCTACACATCAACTGAAGCATTCACAATTGTTAGTAAAATAATACAATTAAACCGACAAAAGTGAATATCTAGCAATGTTCAGGTACATAAATAAATTGGTTAGAAATCAATCCTAACCTTAATTTATCATGAGTGCGCACTCTAAACTCATAAACGTTTGTTACTTTAAATATGTATTTTGTGGAATCACCCGCTATGGAATCACCCATGTATACATAAAATTAACAAAACACCCGAAAAGGATAGGCGTCCCCATCGACTTCTCACACAAAGAATCCACTATGTGTATGAGCCCCGGTAATAAAATCTTACGGAATCCACCGTAAAACCTCACGGAATCCACCATGGAATATGCCTCCTGGCATCATACCCCCGGGGTGGGATAGCAGTTGTCCTCAATTGCTATTAGCTCAATGTGAAGCTAACAGAGTGGGGAAAGCATTTAAGTCTCTAGCGTGCATCCATTGGGTCTCTTCAACAGGATGGTTTTTAAACTTGATCAAATATCTAGAATATCTACGGCCAGTTCTAGTGGTCATAAAGTCAGTATCTATAATAGTTTCAGGCTCAAGGATTTCAGTCTCTTCATCTAGTAAAGAAGGGTTTTCATAGACAGGGTGTACAGGTAATTGGCCTCTAAAAGGTTGTAATAAACTGATATGGAAGATGTTATGGATTTTCCAATGTTGTGGTAGTTCAAGTTTAAATGCATTGTCATTGATTTTGTGTATAATTCTGAATGGTCCATAGAATCTAGGTGCTAATTTCACAACTGGATGTTTATCTACACTTTGTAATCTACATTTTTCTATGCGTAACCAAACATAATCATCAACTTTAAAATTCATAGCCTATCTTTTCTTATTTGCTTGTTTTATATATGATTGCTGGGCTTTGGCAATCATATCTTTAACTTTATCAAAAATAGTAGCATGCATGTTAGCAATATCATCAGCAGTCTGAATTTTGTTTGATAATAATGCAACAGGTGTAGGCAATCTATATCCATAAATAACTTCAAATGGTGCTTTCTTTGTAGCTGTATGTGGTGTATTATTATATGCAAACTGAAGTAAATGTAGATGTGTATCCCATGTGTGTGGTTTTGAAATGGTATAAACACACAAAAGATCTAAAATAGTATTGTTAGCAGCTTCTGTTTGACCGTTTGTTTCAAGATGAAATGCAGATGAAAAATCAATCTTTGTTCCTAAGTTAGCAAACAAAGTAATCCAAAAATTATTACAGAATCTAGAATCACAATCAGAAATAATAACTTTTGGTAAACCATGATTAGTGAAAACAGGTTTCAAAAACAATTGAGCAGCTTGAGATGCAGTTAAAGTTTTCTTGCATGGAATAAAGTATGCTTGTTTGCTAAACTTGTCTACAACAGTCCAAATCATATCATGGTTAGCTTTAGTGTTAGGTAAACCAGTGATAAAATCCATTGAAATCTGCTCCCATGGTTGTGATGGAATAGATAATGGCATTAGTAAACCATATTGTTTACCATGATGTCTTTTAACTCGTTGACAAACTAAACATTCAGATACAAAGTTAGATACATTAGTGTCCATATGTGGCCAATAAAAATCTTCAGTCAATGTACGCAAAGTAGATATGATACCTCTATGACCTTGATATTGAGGACAATGAATTTCATGCAAAACAAATAATCTAAATGGAACTGTCACACATAATCTTTTTTCATAAAACATGAATCCATTATTGTAAGACAGTGAATCAATAGGAATCCAATTATTTGCAACTAATTTATTCCAATCAGCTTGAAAAGTAAGATCCTGATGATAAGTATCTTTCATAGGAATAACAGAATCAAATGATATGACAGAAATATTATGAATTGTTGGTCTTCTACTTAAAGTGTCAGCTACAACATTCTCTTTTCCTGGTTGATATTGTATAAGGGGATGAAAACTTTAAATAAAAGCTGCCCATTTAATGTGTCGGTCAGATATTTGTGGTTGACTAAGGAGATGTCTAATGCTTTGTTGGTCAGTTTTGATCATAAACTCAGATCCCATTAAATAATGTTTCCATTGACGTAAGGCTTGTACTACAGCTAGCAATTCTTTATCATAGGTAGAGTATTTCAGTTCAGATGGTTTTATTTTATAGCTAGAGTAGGCTATGGGATGGTTATCTTGCATAAGGACAGCTCCTATTCCAGATCCACTAGCGTCAGTAACTACTAAGAAGAATGGTCTATTGAAGTTAGGTAGTTGTAATACAGGAGCATGGGTTAATGCATGTTTCAATAAATCAAAGGACTTTTGTTGATTATCTGACCAGTTATAAACCAAAACCCTTCTTTAAAAGTTTAGTCAAAGGTAATGCAAGTAATGAGAAATTCCTTACAAACTTTCTGTAAAAACTAGCAAGACCTAGAAAAGAACGTAACTCATGCGTATTTTTGGGTATGGACCAATTTAAAATTGCTTCTATCTTTTTAGGGTCGACTTTAATACCTTCTGATGAAACAATATGTCCTAGATATTCAATTTTTGTTTGGAAGAATTCACTCTTTTCTGGATTATCATACAATTGATTGTCTTTTAACAACTTAAAAACTAAAGACAAATGTTCATAATGCTCATTCTCATTTTTACTGAATACCAATATATCATCAAAGAATACTATGACACAATGCTGATGTTTCAAGAATATGTCATTCATCATACAACTAAATGTGGCTGGTATGTTAGTTAAACCAAAAGGCATAACTAGAAATTCATAGTGTCCAAATTGTGTTCTAAATGCGGTTTTGAATTTATCAGATTTATCCAATCTTACTTGATGATAACTAGATTTAAGATCTATCTTACTGAATATGGCAGAACCTTGTAGTTTATCCATAAGATCATCTACCCTAGGAATCGGATATCTATTCTTAAGAGTAATTTTATTTAGGGCACAATAATCAATGCACATGCGATAAGTTTTTTTTTAAAACTAATAAAATAGGTGCACCAAATGGAGAACTACTGGGTCTAATTAATCCTCTATTAAGCAATTCTTCCATTTGATTTTGAATTTCTTTCTGCTCAATTTGGTTATGTCTATATGGTGCTTTACATGGTGGTTGTGTACTAGGAATTAAATCTATTTTGTGATCTTCAAGACGTGAAGGTGGTAGTTCGGGTGGTAAATCATCAGCAAAACAATCTTGAAATTGGGCAAGAAATTGTGTATGCCTAGGATGCATTTGTTTTTCTTTAGCTTGAATTTCATTCACCCATATTAAATAAGATTTGCTACTTTTATGTAATGCACGTTTAGCCCGAGTATGAGTAAGCAGTGGAAAATTATTAGAAGCGTGCATACCATGCAATGTAATTTGTTTTCCTTGAGAATAAATTTTAATTGAATGCGTAGAATAATCTATGTCAGGATCGTACTGATGACGCCAAGGCATTCCTAAGATAATGTCACTAGACTGCAAAGGTACAACTAGGAAATTTCTTCGTTCAGTATATTCACCAATTTTAATTTCTAAATTATGCACTTCTTGTATTCCATTATATCTTGTGCCTAGGAATGCAGCTTTAATGTGGTAATGTGTAGAAACAGTTTGTAATTTCAATTCTTTCACTAACTTTGCAGAAATAAAGTCATGTGTGCTCCCATCATCATGTAAAATAGTCTTTTCTTTACCATGCACAAAAAATTTCATTGTTAACAAAGAATGAGGAGTTGGCATACCTGGCAAAGTATCTGAAGTAGTACCAATGTCGTCATTATCTTCTGTAAAGTCAGGTGTTTCCTCACATTCTTCTTCTTCGATTGCTCCAAGATAATTGATATGGACAGGTGGCTTTTTCGATTGACAATTGGCTGCTAGATGTCCAAGTTCATGGTATTTGTAACAAACTATGGGTTTGGCTTTAGATACATTGTTGGTAATGGCAGGAAGTTTAGGAATGTTGGGATTTGACTGTGAGGATGGCTTAGGGTTTGGATTGGTATTTGATGGCAAAGCAGGTGGTCATGTCCAAGACTTATGGAATGAAGATGGAAGAAAACGACTTTGATTGAATCTTCGAAAATTTGAATTGAATTGTTTGGAACCATAGTTAACATTAGTTGAAAATTGTTGTGGTCACTTGTCTCTTCCGCGATTCTTGTCTTCAGTGTCATGAGCCAAGGAAATTGCATCTTCAAGGGTTGTTGGCTTGAACATATTGACTTCAGTATAATAATGTCCAAGTAGGCCAGACATAAACTTGTGTTTTTGAGTCGCTTCAGGTACATCTTCGAGCATTCGGAGTTGCAGTAGGGCATTCCAAAAACGTTCAGTGTATTGGGAAATAGGTTCGTGATCTCTTTGCTGTAGAAGATCCCATTGCTTAATGGTTTTTTCATGAAACTGAGGAGGAAGGAAATTCTGCAAAAACTTCTTTTGGAAACTCTCCCATGTAGTAGGATAATCAATGCTCTTGCGGACCACAGTCCACCATAAGGATGCTTGATCAACTAAATGGTTAGTGACATATTTAATTTTGTCTTTCTCAGCGTATGTTTCTTCATGGAAGTAATCATCAAATTGACTGATAAATGCAAGTACAATCTTTCCATCTCGTGATCCATTGAAAGTACGAAATTTGAAGTTTCTTTTACTTATCTTTGTTTCTTTGTGGATGGATTGGGCTTCAAGTGTCGCATCGATGGTACGTCGTATAAGATCTTCGGGTTGCGGTCCATCTTGGTCGGTGGTAGATCGTTGCAAATTGGCCAATTGAACTTGCAAAGCTTATTGGGCTCTTCGTTCTTCTTCGAGCTGCATCATAATCAAATCCAACTTTTGCTCCATCGTTGGTTTTTTCTCCACCTCTCTCTCGTAGCCTGTCAGGATCTCCTTATGCTCCCTTGTGCCTCCCCATGCCTCATACTTATAGTGAATTAGACAAGAGGGCTTGTGGCTGAGAAGTGGAGCCCTTTGTGGAGGGGGATCTTGGAAAGATCAGTTATCTGATGCTCAGATCATAAATCTGATGGTTCCATTGGCTTTGAAAGGGGCGTAAAACTCCAAGACACTTGATTAGAATGCTCTCAGTTCACTCCTTTTTCTTTTCTCTATTCGAAGTGTTGTCTACTGCCTGTAGACTGCGATCGCGGCGCACGCAATTTTGCAAATCCCTCTCTTTATTTTTTTCTTTTTATAAAATCTCCAAAACTAACTAAAACATCACTTGTCTTTTCTTTTAAATGACATCCACTTCTAGAAATCTCCATATCTTTTTAGATAATATCTAAAATATCTAGAATATGCTAGTTTTGCCCAAAATCTAATATTTTTTGACCATCCAAACTATACACATTAATACTAGTGATTAATATAGCACATAAGTCTCATTCACGTTGTAACTTACGTGAAGGGTGGCTACAGTCCTTGCCAATCTGAGAAAAATATCAGATTTATGACTCTCGATTTGTTTAAACATATTATTTTAATTAAATAAAAATCCTTAATTATTGATGTTAGTTGTTTTTTTTCTTTAGTTAGTCTTTAGTTAGTAATCTTATTAACTTATTAATTGATTAACTAACTTTCAAACTAACCAACTAACTTTTATTGTGTGGAAGTATTACAGGAAGTGACATGAAGAAGCTATTTGATCGGTTGCCGTAAGCGCATGTAGTGAGCGTCGGAAGGTCCCCAAGAACAAAAGAACTCTACTTTTTGCACAAAATCAATGTAGAAAGCTTGCACAACATGAATAAGAGACCAATTGGGTGCAATCTCCCCCCATGCCTTGTGTGAGCACTCCACAAAGCATGTATTTCATATATTAATCATCTTCAAGCTCAAATAATATCCCAAATTACAAAATAGCACGCTTTAGCTTTTGAATTTGCTTTTGTGCCAAATAGAATTAAAGCTAATGGGCGCCCAAGAAGTCAGGCATACCCAAATACAATGTCCAATTCAAATATCTAAATCGTGCGCCCATGCGCATACAAAAATAATAAATAAATATTAAGCGCTTTGATAAATAAGCGCAACAAAATATAGGCGCCGTGCCTAAGGTATGCGCCCATCAAAATATTGATGATAACTTGAATAGACGCTATCATCCAATGCTTCCCAATGCCACCGCTGCTCGCTCTACACATCAACTAAAGCATTCACAATTGTTAGTAAAATAATACAATTAAACCGACAAAAGTGAATACCTAGCAGTCTTCAGCTACATAAATAAATTGGTTAGAAATCAATCCTAACCTTAATTTATCACGAGTGCGCACTCTAAACTCATAAACATTTATTAATTTAAATATGTATTTTGCGGAATCACCCGCTATGGAATCACCCATGTACACATAAAATTAACAAAATGCCTGAAAAGGATAGGCGTCCCCATTGACTTCTCGCACAAAGAATCCACTTTGTGCCCCGATAATAATAATCTTAATAAAAAAAGCTTAAGAACTCTCAAATTCACGATTTGGTAACACGGCATGCTATCGCTTGAAGCGGCGGCGCAAAAAAAACGGCCCCCCCTCCTTAAAAACGAAGTCGTCGACAGTCAGATTTATAAAGCTTAGTCACTTAAGCTTTAATGCCATAAGTCTTCCAAGTCTCCTAAATACTACAAGTCACAGAGGTTATAAAAGACTTATTCAACAACTCCCATAAAGGCAGTTCACACGCAGAAGCACAGAATCTGTTTATTGCTCTCCGGTAGACTCTGTTCACACTCGGAGACTTGCTGAACCAATTTTAGCAAGAACAGAAGTTCATACGCCGTTTCTACGAAGATGGTTGTGACAACGAATACCGCAATCGCAAAGGAGAAAGACCATAAAAGCCAAACAAAATTTACAAGCCTTGTATACCCACCTTTGAGCTATGCTTATCCCACTAATAAGATTTCGAGAGTGTGAGGTCTTTTTGATTTTACAAGATGACAGAACAAAACATGGACGATTTTATGGCTGAAGGTATACCCCTTCAAGAGGCTATGAGAAGAAGATTGAGAGAGAGAGAGAGAGAGAGAGAGAGAGAGAGAGAGAGAGAGAGAGAGAGAGAGAGAGAGAGTTAGCTCAATTCCCTTGTCTCGATATTCAACTAAGCCATATTCTCTTATGCTCTCTCATCTCGAATCTATTCCACCTTCCCTATCTCTCGAACCACTTGTGGACGATGGCTCCAAAGCGACGGAGTGGAAAAACCATGGGGACCAACACAACCGGTCAAGCAGCGGGTATTGCCAATGATACGGGAGTGCCCGAGGTTGCGGGAGTTACCACTACCAATGGAACATCAGGTGTGGCTAATGCAAGCGCGAGTAAATACGAAATTCCTAATGTCGTCATGCTGCCAAACCAGGTTATTCATTACTAGATTATTATTGTGCTATATAAGATAATTACATAAGATATTAGTTTCCATATTCTTCACTTACACAAATTGATAACTCATCTAGAAAACATATTAGTACAAGCATAAGCAATTAATCGCTATGATTTGCATCTAGGTTAATTGAGATTCTAAGTCATAAAATCATGTTGGAATTAATTGCCAAAGGTTATTGCACATATGTCTTTATGCGCATTCGATATAGTTATGGTCAAATGTGACAAGATTAAGAGTTGACTAGAGATGGTTATAGAAATTGATTGTCTATTTAAGAGTCCTATAGGTCATCTCGTTGAGTTATTAGCACAATATATTCTTTAAAGAATTTTTCTTATGCTGGGTAAGATAGCCCAAATGGAAAATTCATGCCTTGCTTAACATGTTATAAGAGATGTACTCAACACTTCTTTATGGGGAGGAGAATCCTCATTAGAATGTAAGGTTACCTTAGGATAAGGTCTACCTTGGCTATGTGAAGCTGTGAATTGCATGATGGGGTGATTGTCATTGCATCATTTGATATACATTTGAAAGGACCGTTTGTGTTTGCTAGAATCTAGATCTCTGATTGAAATTATTGTCAAACAGAATAAAAGGAAGGATTGCACTAGGCTACCCCCAAGCTAGTGGCGAGACTCTACTCCAAGGGAGTCATGATTATCGCTACAAGAGGCTTGGACTGGCTTTGTAACTGAAAGGTCTGTCAGTAGGGATAGTCTCGAACAGTAGGAAATGTAGGTGCCAGAGGAGGCTCTAGCTATAAATCCTGCGTTGTTCCTAGAATTTGACAAGCCCCTTTGTGACCCAAGATGGGATCTTGGAATCCTAAATACTAGTTATAAGGGTGGAATCTTGGTGGGCAGAATACCCTCGTGGAATTCTGTGTATCTTCCGCTGGATCAGAAATATATGGAATTTGTGGTGCCATGTGATTTGGACCAACTACTTTTGTTGGACAAAAGGGATACATAATTTCTCTTGTATGGGCGGGAGACAAAGATTAACTTGAAGATAAGGAACTTGTTTAAACTTTTTTGTCATTAGATTGCTTTACTCTGTTTTTGTTTCTGTGTTGTAAGTTATGCGAGAATAAACCTTGTTCCCTAAAAGGCTTAATTAATGAAGCTGGCCTTAAGTGTTACACATAAATGTGGTAGGACCTAATTAAAAAACTAAAGCTATTAAGGGAAGGGGGTGGGCGGAACCCTTGACGGGTTCGTCCTACGGCAGGGTGGTCCTAGAGTACTGGGAGGCTTCTCAGAAGATTTTTATTATCATTCGACCTTTAGTTATTGTTAGGTTAGAACCTTATTCATGCTGTTTTAGGGGACCGGAATGGGACTATGCCCTACGAGCAGAGAGGTTGAGTGGCGCATCCCTCTCTTTTTCCATTCTCTTTGAAACAAGTGCGGCATGGGTCTGCTTCAGCTTGGATATCTCTGCGTAAAGTAGGATGTCCAGGATCCAACATTAGAATGCTGTTAGGAGACACATTCTATAGGAGTGCCGGGCAGTGACGCTTAGATTCATTTCTCGATAGACAGCTAAAAGCATGCCTAGACAGTCGATGGGGCGGGCACCTTACACTTCCATTGTCTTCATCTTGACTTTCATCCTCGTCTTCAACAAACTTAGTCTTAGAATTTGTAAGGGATATCTATGAGAAAAACAGACTCTCTGTTGTATGCTCTACTTTTGCCTCTAGCTTTGCTCCTATGTCTGTGTCTGTGTCTATCTCTACTTCTGTCTCTTGCTTTGCTATGGCCATGTAACAAGGAGAGTAGTATATCCATGTCTCTATCTCACTGTAAAAGGTGATTTCAAAATTTATTCTTAGTTTAGGCAGTATGTATTCATCCATCAACAAGGACTTTACTTCTTTCAGGAGTTGTTGGCTCTTACAGTACCCATTATCAAGGACTATGCCCCTATTTCTTGAGAAATATCTATTTTACTGCTTCATCATCGACTAATGTACCATCTATAGCTTCATTGGAGGAGTCTCTTAAGACTTCGATAGAGGTCAATCCATTTTCTTTTTGCCATCCATACAACTTGATCACTACCATATAGGTGAGCCAATAGTCTTATCCTACGAGATTTGCCTTCATATATGGTAGAATACCCAAAGGCTCAATTTTGCTTTGGTTTGTGAGTCTAAAAAGCCATTGTGTAGGCTGCATACCTTATAGGTCTAGATCCTTCATTGTCACATCCATCATTATGTTCACTAATAATGAACCTCCATAAATCAATGCATCTGCTATAAAACATCATTTAATCCAGATGCCAATCTATGGGGTATTGGGATTCAAGAAGGTGTTAGCCACATCCACTTCTTTCATAAGCTTTGGGGCTTTATTGGACTTAGTGATAGCTGTAGAAGCAATTCTTGGGCCACGTCTTCTTGTCAATATGCTTTTAAATTTCTTTCGGCACCTAGGGGACAACATCAGTAAATTGTCAAAATGTTAGGTTTGGTTTGAATGTGTCTACATCTTTGGCCAAGTTATACTCTTTGATACGATCCACCACATGCTTCTCCAATCAACTAGGGAATGGAGTAACATCCACTTTTATCCTTTGTTTTTCTTCTAGTAGTGGCAACATCTGCACTACTTCTATCACTAGGGGTACTTTTGCATCCTCTATCTCTTGGATATCTGGTCTTGTCTTTGTATCCACTAGACTACTCTATACTATACCATTCTATTCTGTATTGTTCTGTTTCTCTTTTACAAGATTGAACTTTACCATTTTGGTAGAGGGAACATTCACTTTTGAAAATGTGGATTCTCTTTTCTCGGCATGTATTATTGTGGCAACTTCCAATTCCACAAATTGGAGGCAGGTTCTTGGATGTTCTGTTGATTATCAGGTGTTGGCTTTCACAATAGCTAGACTGGGATAGTCTTTTGCAGTGTGGCTTTGTTATTTGTATCGATTGCATAAGGGTTTATAGTCCATGGATCTTCTAGGGTTTGGACAATATTTGGTGAGATATGTCCCTTTTCTCCACATCTATAAACTCCACTTCTAATTTTTGGCCATCGCCACAAACTTTCATCCACTGTAACTTTGAGAGGGAATCCTCCTTAGGCTAAATTACGACCGAACTCTCTAGACTTTGATCTGATATCCTGGGTGGTCATCTTGGATTCCAACAAGTTGAATCTTTCTTTCTCATCTTTTTCCCTTCTTTCGTGCATCTCCTTCACAGAGTAGATATCTTCTATATGGTTCTTCATTAAATAGTACGAATAGAAGGTCCCATGGAGAGTTGGTTTTCAGGTACATTCAATGGTTAAATGTCTTGCATGATGGCACTTTCTATACCATGTATTAGATCACATCACATCTCTTCCACCTCCTGTCGGACTGAATATGTTGGCAACACTTACCTTTAGCATCTCCAATTGTTCTGTAATCACATCCATCAACTCTTTCTTGATTCTTGTGACTAAATTGAAAAAATAGTTCTTTAGATTTTCTCCTCCTAGAGTACTCGTAGTAGGATTTTGGAAAACAACAGTAGTGTTATGTATAGGATGAAGTGGAGTGGATTTACTTATAGTATGTGCGTTGAGAAAAGCACGAAGAATAGAATCCGGAGAAGTGTTTGCTCTGTGAGGATTGATAGGAACAAAGTCCTCTTCTACCACATTATCATCATCTTCATCAGAAGAGAAAAGTGTGTAAGTAGCTTGTCTCTGGAAATCGGCTTGGTCTCTAAAATACCATGCAGGGATTTCATTTGGAGGAATGTGAGGAGGGTGTTGCTCAATGCTATCTCCCATCATTATTGAGTCGATATGAGCTTCAACATGGCATTCTAAATCATCCTTCTGAAGGTTCTCAAGATCAATGCACAAAGGCATATGATCTAGAACTTGGTTTGCTTCCCTTTGTCATTTGATACAATCAAGATCAATTGTATCAAATGCAAGTTGATAATCATTATTGGACTAGTCTCGGAATAGGAATTCAAGATATTTTGCCAATCCTTTAGCAGTATTTCCTAGCTGTAGAGTTTTTGATATAGACTTGGTGGGGGATCATTCAGTACTTCAAACAAAGCAGGACAATAGATATGTTGTATCTCTTTTAATATATTTTCTAAATCCAGATCATTAGAAGAATACTCCAGGTCTTCATAACAATATAGATCCATATTAGAGGTTGTTTGTGTTTTTGAAGTACCTTCACCTATAGGAATAATCATTTTTTCTTTACCTTTGCTATTGGGGGAGATTTGATGTACATTTAAGGTTCCTCATGATGGAGAAGCAAAGTGGAAACTCCATCCTTTCTAGAGTCTCTTTGTCAAGAAACTAGCCTAGTCAGTAACAGTAGTTGTAGTTGGTACTAATGAAGAAAATGTGCTTATTGGTAGGGCTGTAGAAGTACTAGTACTGGATTTTGAGGCTTTGGTCATTTATTGACATAGCATAATGATTTGTTCAGTAAGTTGTTGTAAAGTATCCATTTTTTCTATCGAACCTGTGAGGGCCAAATGTATCCAGTTAGCGGCATACATTTCAACAGTCCATGAGGCAACATCTTGTGGCCTCAAGTATGGGGCAACTTTATAATTGTTGTTTTCATACTCAAATTCTTGAGTAACATTGATCAAAGAAGAAATGGAAGAGGCTTGTTCAATAGGCTTCTTGCAGTGCTGGCAAATCCCATGTACAATTTGATTGTGCTGGCAAGGTTGTGTATGAAACTTCAGTACATTGGCTCTTTGAGAAGGGGAGACCTTTAGTTGAGGCTGTAAAGGCATTTGGGGTACCACTGTATCAGGAATAGAGGTTTCATGAGTATTATGTTGAGGCAAAAAAAGTGTATTGCCTTTAATATTATGGACCTTGATGATATTGGGAGGAAGCAATTCTTTCTTCTTTAAAGAAGATATGTCCATTAGCCATTCATGAGAAATTTCTATCTCTGACCAATTAACACAATCCAGAAGAAAGCTTGTGTGCTTCCATCAGATTTCATAATGATTGTTTGCACTTTGTCTTGAGGAATTTACTCCTACTACTCTAGGAATTGCTAAAGATGTACATCTAAAAACCATTCGATACTGGATAGCTAAATGAGCAGATGATGCTTTCATTTGTAACCCCATTGTCCTAACATGGATCATAAGTAATTCAATTAAATAAGGATCATCCATTGCTATTACATAGTTTGCACAAAGTTCAAAAAAGATTGGACCATTAGAGAGTGGGGCTATAGCAGCTCCAACAATCATATCATTTAACTAGAGATGTCTAGTATCTAACATAGCTGACATAGAAGAGACATTAAGACCTCTGCAAAATAGGGAAATTATACCTATCACAATATAACCCAAGTGAAGATAAGGACAATCTTTTTTATGCTGATGCTTCTAGATTTTAGGCATTGAAAAATAGAGACCACCATAAAAGGTGTTTATTCCCTGTTTCATTAAGGGCCTTTTTTGTCAAATAACTAGGGACATGCTTAAGGTCTATTCTGATAGTAAAGGGAACAAATTCAACAAAGAGTCTAAAATTTTTGATAGCCTTAATCATTGCCAAAAAATTTATTTGGTAGGAGGGATAATTTTGTTGTGTATTGTTGAAAATCCCTGAAGCATGTCTGCATGGGTGAAGAGTTGGTAGGGAGGTAGTTTGTTCTTCCTCACATAGATAGGCACCCCATCCGGAATCAAATGCATCAGTATAAAGAATCAAAGGTAGGCCAGTGTGTGGGCAAAGAGGAGGTAGATGTCCAATCAAATTATTTATGTTTTGGACAGCCAATGTGTGAAGAATATTTATGAGGAAGTGGGTAAAGGTCTTTGGAATAATTGGCAATGCTAGGTGTGGAAGAATTAATCCAATTTAAGCACCCTAAAAATTGTTGCAGTTGTTTCACATTGGTAAATTCTTCTGGCATATCAAGAATTTTAGTAAAAAAATGATCCTGTAATTTTATAGTTCCTTGCTGGATTTCCAAACCTAGAAATTCCACAGAAGTTTGGAACATTACAGATTTTGTGGGTGATAAAACCATTCCAGCATCCTCCACTACTTTAGCAAATTGAGTAAGATGCTCATTATGCTCTTTGATAGTCTCTAAGGAAAATTAATATATCATCAATATACACCAAACAAAAAGGTAATTTGGAAAATACTTGATCTGTCCATCCTTGAAATTGAGTGGGAGCAGTTGTTTTGATGCCAAAGGCTCAAACAATCCATTGATAATGGCCTTGAGGAACACAAAAATCGGTTTTATACCGATCTTTGGGCTTGAGAGGTAGTTGCCAAAAAACCTGATTTAAGTTCAAATTTACTAAAAATATTGACATTTTTTAGTTTTTTGATTAGCAAATCTTTTGATGGTATGGAATGGCCATGACCTATAAGATATTTATTCAAGGGTTTATAATTGATTACCATCCTTTTCTTTCCTTTTTTTTGCTCTGAGTGCTTGTTCACATAGAACACTTGGCATGCCCATGGAGAAGTAGTTGGCTTGATTAAGCCTTTGTCGAGAAGACTCTGAATCTCTTCCTTGCATAGAATTAGGTCTTCTTCTTTCATTCCAGAATGAATAGCCTTTGTGGGTACTGCGTTAGGTTGAATGCGAAGAGAGACTACATATGAAACTCTTTTTTCTTTATATGAAGGTGGTAAGATGATCTTTGATCTTGTGGATTTCTGAGTCATGCAAGTGCATTTCTCCTTTAATCCATCGCTCTCTGGCAATAGTTTTATGTTGGTGTATAGATTCTGTAATGGAATAAAGACTCCGACCAATTTTGGGTAGCAAGGGCATTTTTGCCTATTTGCCCTTATAGGAGATTGTAAAGTGATCAAACTAAAAAGTGTATGGAACCAAAGGTTGTAAGATATCAGTTCCTATAAGCAAATTATATCTCATTTGCTTCATCAATTAAACCTCAATAGGAACCTTGATATGGCCAAGTTGGAGAAAAGCTTGTGTTACATGGATTAATGTAACCTTCTTATTGTTGGAGAGTTCCACTACGATTGGAGAAGAAGATTTTATACAATGTGCAGGGAAGAGTTCAAAAGGGGCGATGGTTAGACTCGATCCTATGTCTAACAAAGCATCCACATATAATGAAAATTTGGTCATGTTCTTTAGAACTCATACCATAGGGATTGGTCCACTAGTGGTCATAGCATTAATCTTATGTACTCATGGTTGTGCCAATTGGATTTGATTTACAGGTTTAACATGAATTTCCATAGATGAGGAGGAGTTATGCAATTCTTGCATAATAGCAATTGTACCTTGTGCTAATTCTTACTACCTTTTAAGAATCCTTATGTAGACTTTGTAGAGGGAGTGTAATTCCTGTTGCATGAGAGTAAAAGCTTAAATCATATCAGCACCTGCTTGTTGAGTACTAGTTGTTGTAGAAGAGAGAGATTGCATTAGTTGTGTTGCTATGCGGGGCTAATGCATTTTCTCAAGAGCACATGAGACAAACATATTGACTTGTCCTTTTGTTTCTGGGCCAAGAGTACCTGGTTTAGGAAGATCATACGGGTTAGGGAAAAATTCTTGGCGTATCTTGTTTTTATGCTTTTTTGAAGAGGAGCTTGTAGAAGTGTCAGAGTCATCAGATTCTGACGAGCCTTGTTTTGCTTGTTTTCCTTTGTATTTTCTAGAAGATCCTCCTTTTACAATAGTAGTAGCTCCAAGGAACAATTTATCCGATTTGTCCTTTCTGCCAGGGAAATGAATTGAGTGTGCATTTACTAGTTCAAATCCTTCTAGTAAAAAGGCAATTGATATTGAGTTACATGCTAAAATATGAGTGAGATAGTAGTGTTGATTTCTATAAGGCTAGACTTGTAACAAAGGGTTATGCTCAATAGAAGGGCATTGACTTTGATGAGAGCTTTGATCCCACTTTCCATATAATTGTAATTGTAATGTTAGTACATTAGCAACTCATGATGGTTGGAATGTACATCAACTAGACATTAAAACTAGATTTTGACCTGTAAACATGAAGAATTATATGTCTTTCAACTTTTTGGTTTTGTTAAGAAGGGGCAAGAAAACAATGTATGTATATTGAAGGTGAAATTGTATGGTTTGAAGCAAGCACCTTGTGCTTGTTATAATAAAATATATGCATACTTGACTGCAAAGGGTTTTCAAAGTATTCCAACTAGAAGCACCTTGAATATCAGACATGATAGTAATGTGACTTTAATCATCATGGATTATATCTATGATATGCTACTCACTACTCCTAATGAGATGTATATTGTTGATTTTAAGGCTAACTTGAATTCAATTTTGACACATCACATTTGGGCCTATAACATCACTATTGGGCATTCAATTTAAATACTATGATGGGGGTAATGCTTTATACCAAACAAAGTATGATGAGATATTATTATGAAGACTTGACCTTGAGGATTGCAAATCTACTGCTACTCCTATGGAGACAAGTTTGATGTTAAGCCTTCATGATACTAGAGATTACATTGATATCATTCTTTATCAACATGCTAGTGGATACTCAATTTATGTATGCATTACAAGGCGTGACATTCAATTTGCCTAAGTATATGCGACTTTCATAGTTGCAGTTGAGTGTGTTTAGCTCAAACACCTTTTAGCTTATCTGTGTGTCAGATAGTCATTTACCACCATCATTTCCATTGATAGAATGCATTGATAATTCTAGAAAACCTAGTGTTCCATGCTTGTACTAATCATATTCAAGTGTAGTATCATTATGTCAAGAGAGACTCTTTATGGGAGAGATTAGCTTGGCCTATGTGCCAGCATAGGACAACCTTATAGGTCTTTTCACAAATACTTTATCTCATGATAAGTTCAAAGATTTTTGCAAAGCTTTGGGCTTACTCCCCTTTGTGAGATTGATCATATTTCACTAGGCTTGATAGTTCCCTATACATGAGTGCTAGCTCTTATTCTACCTCACTTTCAAGGGGGGTTTATTACCATATTTTGGTAGTGATATATTCACTCTAGGGAATACTTACTGTTGCAAAATCCTCACTATTGTTCCTCTCAATACACTTTGTGTTGTGTGCTCTTAGGCTTTGTCTTCTCCAACCTGTTTGTGTGCATTCTTGTGACCCTTAATCCATCATTTATGTCTCATGAATAATATTTAAGTTAAAAATGATATTCTCTTTTGTAAGGTTTATCACTTTGTGTTGTGTGCTCTTAGGCTTTGTCTTCTCCAAGCTATTTGTTGCATTCTCCAAGCTATTTGTGTGCTCTTAGGCTTTAATTTACGTCTCATGAATAAGATTTTAATTAAGAAAGATAATTTATTTTTCTAAGATAGTACAAAGAGCAGAGACCCCATTTACAATGGATTACAGAGTCCACACTGAGATATCCAAAGGGGGAAGGTTGAGCATGGAGTCATGGTATGATTGATAATTGCCCTATTTTCCATGGTTTTCTACATCCAATTTGTCATAAAAGAAAAATATCTTGATACTTTTGTAATTGGGAATCATGCTAATTCCATACCTTGTAATTTCCAGCCTTTGTAAATTCAGCCCTTGCCTATGTAAATGTGCCCTTAACTTTGGAGATGAGGAGTTAGGATAAAGAAGGCAAGAGGCTAAGAGAAGACATCTTTTGGCTCATTCACAAAAATTTTAATGTTCACTTTCTTAAAGTTAGCTTCCTTCTTGTTAGATGAAGCATCAGCCATGGCTGTCATGTATTCTTTGGAATTCTCATCATTAATACATGGCAAGATGTCTTGGTGCAATAGTTCTTTGTTACTTTATGTCTAATTCAGTTTAGTTAGATTTCTTGTTAGATTTCTTTTCCTGGTTGAATGCTTCATTACATTGGTATTAGAGCTTTAGTTTAGATCTTGTCAAAAGTCATTTTCATGCAATAGATTTAGTTACAAGGGAGTAAAAACCGTAGTTAAAATTTAGTCACAAGAGTTAGTTCTTCCATAACCGTGGTTTGACATGGAGAACTCTTACAAACCGTGACTAAGATGGAGGTTCTTGGCATGAACCAGTGGACAATGGTGAGCTACTGTGATTACTTTTCAAGAACAGGGGTTCTTCACTTTTCCTACAAGCTTCTCTCATGGAAACCATGGAAATCTCCGATCCTACATTCCAGCCATGAACTCTATCTTGCCATTTGACCTCACAACCATCTTCCATGCCACTTGATCTTTCTATGGACTACCAATCTTGAGTGTATTACTCATTTTTTTCAACGTGGTATGAGAGTATGCAAGCTGTGTGATCTGCGCCTGATCATATTCCTGCATCATGTGGTGAAATTTGGAGCTAATAAGCTCTAGCTAAGCCATACCAAGCTCCTACTTCCTTTGGCAGTTGGTCCCTTCTAAGATTTGAGGAGATTTCTTCCATCTTGAGTCTTTCCCTCTCTCATGAAACCCTAACAAGGACAATTTTGGATAGCAAGCTTATTTTCTCAGATTTCTCATCAGGATCATGGGGCTTTTGGTCAATCTCACTTCCTGAAGCCTCTACACAAAGGATAGTACCAACATTACATGGATTTTCCACCATTGTGGAAGAATGGAGTGGATTCTTGAAGGATTCATGGAAGGGGCAGCCAATGTCAATTGAAGGAAGGGAATTATTGGATTCTCTTTCAAATTTTGAAGTTCTTTGAAGCCTACTTAATACAATGAAGAGTAATCAACATCTTCAACTCAAGTGGTTTCTCTATTGAAGCCTTCTTCATCAAATTTTGGTTCCAATGGTTAATGGGAGCACTCTTCATGAAGATTCTTGATCAAGAAGTTGGATATTAGCATTGAAAAGCTAAAATGGGGATTTCTTGGATTAATTGAAGCTGAAATCAAGCTTTATTTGCTGAAGTCAAGTTTTGGGGAGATTCCTTCATCAACAACAACACTCTTCTTCTACCAGCTTAAGAGGTGTTCTAATCAATTTTAATCTCTCTATAAATCCTTTTGCTGAGCTAAGTCCAATTGATGAAAGAGGGATTAAAATGATAAAGAATCCCATCCATTCTATTAAATGCATTTCATGAGGAAATCCATAGAGCTATGTTAGTGATTGATCATAGCATAATCAATCTCATTCACTGAAATAATCATTTCAAAGTGCCTCAAATTGTCATTTCATTTACCTAACCCTGATATTGAAATGTTTGCTTCTTTTGTTCATTGACACGAGTATAATTTTACCCAATAGTAAGTGGAATAAGAATTGTTAAGCAGTGAGTCACTACTGAGGTTATCCCTTACCTATTCCCATTTCAATTTCAGCCTATTCTATTCAAGTTCTTGCATATCATCAAAAGGGAAATCAAATTCTTTTCATTCCATGCATTTCATGCTGATTTTTAGAGCTTAGCATTGAACTGCTATGTATATACCCACGAGGAAAAGTGGATGCCGAGCAAGTTGGTAGGACAAAAGATAAGTGACCCTCCCCTACTGACAAGGACCCTGAAGGGGAGCACAAACCGGCTTGAGAGGGAAATTTGCACACCCTTCAAGTCTCAGATCCCACGCATTTAAAGTTTAGGTGCAGGTACCACTCAAGGGAACAAGAATTTAGTTTTCAGCATGGTATTTTGACATTGGATTAGCATTGAGGTTTTGGGACAGGGTATACAAGCAGGGTCCCATTAATATTGCAGTCTACTGTACTGGATTATTCATTCATTTTGGTTATTGCAGAGGGTATTTTCAATTTTGGCAGATGTATGGAGTTCCCTTACAGTTCTGCATGGTTGGTAGATACATGAAAATTGAAGGTGCAAGTCACTATATGATCAAAACAGAGCATTTATAGGGTGCAAGAATTTCCAAACAGCTATAGTAAACTATCTACAGAATTTTCTATATTCAACTACTTTCAACACTTGATAGTTCGTTAGGAAGGGAACTTCTCAAGATTCAAGCAGAGCCAAAGATCTTGTTATTTGGAGCACTATAACTCAAGATATTTGAGCTTTTCCTCTGTTGTATATACATGATAGGAAGTTACTCATGGCAAGGAACAAGAAAAAGGATCTTATTTTGGAGACCATCAATGAAGAGCTAAGAGAATACCAACATGAACATGAACATGAAAAGCCTAAAGAAGCTATATACCATAGGCATTATGAGAATGAAGAGGTTGATGTAAGTTCCACTCATTCTCCTATCAATCAACCAATGAATGGAGTTGAGATGTCCCATGCTTCCATGAACTCTAATAGCCTACAACAACTCTCAAATGATATTAAAGAGATGAAATCGGGTTTTTATGGTATGAGGATGGGTATTGACAAGTTAGTGGCTATCTTTAGTGAAAAGATGTTGCCTACAGCTAGTCTTAATGTTCCAAACCCTCCTTTGGTTGAAGACCAACCCAAACCCTCTACTCCAAAGGTGGTAGGACAATTTGAGATTGGGGAATCGTCAAAGGCTAAAGATTTATATAGCCCACTTCATTTCAGCCTCAACCCTATCAATCAAAGGCCTATTCTCAGCCACATGGGCAAGATCCACATGATAGGGTTCAAGAAAGCTCTAGGCATGAAGAGAACATCCATGGTTGCAATCCATTTTATAAACAATTCTACCCTCAACTTAATATTGGTGGGCATGAACAAGGGCATGTGAATTCAGCCCCAAACTCCTATGGACAGCAACAACACAATCCTCATACTCAAGTCCAGCCTAATAGGCCAAGCCCTTTATCCAATCATGGTTGGCCTCAACAAAACAGTGGGCAGCAACCACCACTTAATACTCCTATGCATGGACACTCATTTTCAGCCTCAAGGACATTATTTCTAGCCACAAGGTCATGGTATGCAGTATGGACATCAAACCCCATTTGGACAAGGAACTTGGAATAATGAATTCCCTAGGCAAGGCTCATTTGGTAACTCTTTTGGACAGCAGTACCATAATGGACAGCAGCACCACAATGGGCAGCCACCTCAATATGAGAGAGAGTATAAAGAGAAAATTGTCATCTCAAATTTCAAAGGGGAGAATCCTTCACCTACGGAGTTGGAGGAGTGGTTTGACAAATTGAAGATGTACTTTTCCCTTTATCCAAGGCGCGCAAATGCCAAAGTGAAGTTTGCAGCCCTTCATTTAGAAGGCTATGCACATACTTGGTAGATATATATGACAAGAATTGGGCATGACTTCTTATCGTGGGAAGCACTAAAGAATGCTATGATTGAAGTCTTTGTCTCTCCCATTGAAAAAGAGCGCTTGGAAAAGAAATGGTACGCCCTTGAGCAACGTGGTCTGTCAGTTAGAGAGTTATTCAAATCAGTTTTTAAACCTCTCAATGTATGTTCATGGAGTCTCCAATAGTGCCAAATTGAACAAGCATATATTTGGTTTGAAGTTTACCTTATCATCCGAAGTTGGAGCCATGAAGCCTACATCTTTGCAAGCTGCCATTCAATTGGCTGAGTGTTATGGGCAGAAATACAAGAGTTTTCAGCCAAAAACAAGGCATTTCTTTCAGTCTACATAGTTCCCAAAGACATCGGCCATTATGGCCATGCAATGATGACTGATTTTTAGCATGGTGGGAAGCCAATAAATATTCATAGCAATACCTATAGCAAGATACCAACTTTTCCCACTGTTTATGGGCCAAAGCAGGGCAGCAATTTCAGATCTAATGCTAAAAATAAGTTTGATGGAAAAATGACTGATATTAGTGCCAAAATGTTAGCCCCTACCCAAGGCAAGCATGTGTCTAATGACAAGCTCAAAGAAATGTATGCCAAGGGCCTATGCTTCAAATGCGGGGAGAAATGGTCACCCGACCATAAGTCCAAGTGCAAGGCTAAGAATTTGAAGGTTAGTATGATTTTTGAATATGATTATGATGCTGAACCTATTGAGGGAAGTCTAGCACAGCTTGAAGGCTCTACTACTCAAAAAGAGATACATGAAAATGAAGAGAGTATCCTTGACGAGTTTTATGACCCAATGGATGGCTTTCCTTTTGATTCGAGTGGTCATTGCATGAATGATTCTTGGACTGATTTACATCCCTCGCTATGTTCCATATTGAAAGACGCATGGAGTGGTTCAAGAGGGAACAACACCCTACGCCTCAAAGGCCAAATAAATGGAAGGACCGTTCACATACTCATTGATACGGGCAGCACACATAGTTTTTATTAATTCCAAATCATTCAACGGGTTGAAATTGAGTACACATGATATGCCTTCTTCCCTAAAAATCCAACTGGCCAATGGAGACTTTGAAAATAGTAATCAATGCTACCCAAATGTTCCTATCACTCTATCTCCATTATGCACTACATCAGTGAGTGTGATCACATTAGAAATGGGTCCCATTGACATTATACTTGGCTGCAATTGGCTGAAATCTTCGGATAGATTTACTATGTATCTTAACAAGCTTGAAATGGAATTTCAATGGTATCGACAACAAGTAATCCTACATGGTGTTGAGAAGAAGAAAATAGAGGTGATCAGCCCCCTAAGAAGATTAAAAAAGAGATAAATACAAAGGCATGCATGTTCACTATTCTTCTTTCAAAGATTAATGAGGATCAGCCCTCTCCTTCTACCAATGACATAGATCCATGTCTTTGCAAGTTGTTGAAGGATTATGATGATATTTTTCAGCCACCTACTTCTCTTCCTCCCAAAAAGGGAAGTGGATCATCCTATAGACTTGTTGCCCAGCACCAAGCCCATTAAGAAACCACCATATCACCTCTCCAAGGTGGAAAGGGAATAGGGAGAGCGCCAAGTGAAAGAGCTATTAGAAATGGGTCTCATCAAGGCAAGCCAATCACCTTTTGCCTCTCTAGTCCTTCTTGTAAAGAAGAAAGATGGCTCTTTTCGCATGTGTATCGACTACCGCAACCTTAACAAGGTCACTATCAAGAATAGGTATCCAATACCTAGAATAGATGACCTCCTAGATGAATTGAAGGATGCTAATGTGTTCTCCAAGATTGACTTGCGATCGAGGTATCATCAAATACGCATGAAGGAAGGGGATGAGTTTAAAACAACCTTTAGGATGGAAAGAGGCCTTTATCAATTCATGGTTATGCCTTTTGGTTTATCCAATGCTCCAGCCACATTCTAATCTCTTATGAATAAGATACTTCAGCCCTTGCTATTTGAAATTGTTTTGGTGTTCTTTGATGACATTTTAATCTATAGTAAGAGCAAAGAGGACCATTTACAACATGTAAGAGAAGTCTTCAATATATTGAGGAAGCACAAACTATTTGCCAAGGCAACTAAGTATTCATTTATGACAAAGGAAGTTGAATACTTGGGTCATATAGTGGGAGAAGATGGAATCAAAGTGGATCCTAAGAAGGTGCAATGCGTCAAAGAATGGCCTATCCCAACTAATGCTACTTCTTTAAGAGGTTTTCTTGGATTATCATCTTTTTACCGTAGGTTTATGAAGAATTATGCCCATGTTGCAGCTCCTCTTACCAATTGGCTAAAAAAAGGGGCCTTCTTTTGGGATGAAATTGCCGACAAGAGCTTTAATGAGCTGAAGCAATTGCTTGTTTCAGCACCAATACTAGTTTGCCTTGATTTTTCCAAGACTTTTACCATATATGCGGATGCTAGTGGTAGAGGTTTAGGGGCTGTTTTGGTTCAAGAGCATGGTGTCATTGCATTTGAGAGCAGAAAATTCGATGATAAAGAGAGGGAGATGCATGTATACGAGCAAGAGATGCTTGCTATTCTACATGCAATCAAGAAATGACATCATTATCTCTATGGAGCACATTCTAAAGTCAAAAGCGATCATAGGGTGTTGAGGTATTTTCTCTCACAGTCCAACCTTTCTCCTAAGCAAAGAGATGATTGGCTACCTTGTAGTCATATGATTTTGAAATAGCATATATGGTTGGAAAGGATAACGTTGTGGGCTGATGTGTTATCTAGAATGTGGGCATGTAGTTTATCTGCAGTGTCTACAATTTATAAGGATTGGATAAACGACATCCAAGAAGAATATGTGCTGGATAAGCACATCCTCATTTTGCTCACTAATATGCTTTATCCCTCAAAGGTCACTTTGCCTCACAATAAATCAAATAGATTACATTAATAGGCCACATGGATGGGGGGCCTACCAACTATTCCTCAAAATTGCAAGTGTAGTTATTGGTAGGTCCATCAATTTAATAATGGTTCATGCTAATATATCTCAAGGTTTAAGGTTGCAAAGGACATTAGCAAGAGGCCAAATCAACTATATTTCTATTATGGGTCCATCATATGTGGTGTTCAACATGAAATAGAGAGCTGCAAGCTACTAGAGCCGATGGATCAAAATTTAGCTAAGGTTCAACTTGGCATCATAAGTGTGTTATGGGTCTTATTATGATGAGCATAAAACTTTTTCCCTGCACCAAAAGTGGTATCCCAATTCTCAACCTAGAACCTATTTTTATGCATCCTTCTACTTGTGCTACAACTCTTGTTGATCGTGAATCATCTCCTTTCTTGTTGCCTTGCTCTAAGAAGAAAAATTAGTATTTTATTTCTACTTCTAGTGGCATTATTATTCTATTGTTTGCCACATTTGGTAGTACTTGCATAACCTTTTCTTCTTTCTCTAACCTCTTTTCCACACATCCAGAGGGTATTGTTGAGGTTATTACCCCACCTTCTCTTCAAGGTGTGGTGGCTAATGACCCTATCTTGTTTATTTTATAAGACATAAGATCCTCTACCCATATAATAATTAGTTGCACACTTTTGTGCATGCTAAGATACATCAAGTGCCAATTCGATTACTATTAATCTTAATTAGGCTTTAACTTAGCTAACCTAAGAGTAAAAATCCTTAGTCAATATCCATAATCAAAATGATGGAGTCTACTAATAAGCCTCCGCTATCTAAAGGTGAAACGTACAAGGAAAGAAACGTGACAATAAAGTGTAAGGAGTCGTGAAAATGTATTGTAGTGGCTTTGGTGACTGTTCAAACCAAAGGATGAATCATGGGTGCCTCCATAGAAAAGATGGAGGATTATTCATATTCCAACATACATTTGATGAGAAAATAAGCATAAGTTATCAAGAGAGAAAGAGAGAGTCATTTTGCAAAACTCATGTATCTATGGGAGAGATTGTATGAGGTTCAAAGCCATAGAATGCTATGAAGGGGATTCTTAATGAATATGAAGATATTATGATGGTTATGTTTCTTGTTTATGACCATATTATTGTGATAATGGAAATGCGGATCTGTGGTAACGAAGACAAATCCATGGAGAAATATTGTGAGATATTGTGATACATAGTAGCATGGTTATTATTGTTGTTCTTTTTCCTTAGTTTTGTGATAGATTGTGTGGCATGGTTCTTATTGTTGCTTGTTTGTGTTTGAAGGTAGATTTTCTCATATAATAACCATGCTTTCTTGGCATTCTCTAGCAAGGTCCACATGGTAGAAGCATTACTCAAGACTTTATCTAAGCAATATGTAAAAAAAATCAGGTCATATGATTGAGGAAGAGACAAATTCCTAAGTGAGGAAGAGATGCACATGGTAAGTAGCTTTGCCAAGGCTAACGTGATAAAGGTAGTAATAACTCCATTAATAATAAGGCCAAAGGGCTTACATGTAGTGGTAGAGTTCCATCTATGAATGGTACTTTGTAAGACTACAAAAGTAGTAATAAAGCACAAATAAAGTAACTAGTTGGAAAGTAGATCATATGCCATCGTCTAACTTAAAAACACACTCTACGATGACATTTGAAAAAGAACGCAATCAATACAAGTTTGCAAGAGTACAAGAAAATTTGGATACCTTGGGGTTAAGGATTGGATCTTTGGGTGAGAACCTAGACCTCAAGATGAATAAAGTAGGCTTAAATGTACAAAACAAGACTCCATATGAGAATTGAAGATTGAGAAACAAGAAGCAAGGACCTGAGAATAAAAATATATGAACTCGCCCTAAAAGAGGGTACCTTGAGGTAGATAGAATCATAGGTCATTAATAAAGAAGAGACTAAGGGATGCATTGAACTTGCAAGGGGCACCATTTAGACTATAAAGGATAGATATCAATACAAGAAAAGACAGAATCTTGTGCATAGCAATGACACACAATAAGTAATAATAATAATGAAATGGTGATCAACATGGACACCAAGAACACTATACTACCTTGTACACATGCTATGGAAGAATCTTTGTATGAATTGTATACATGTGATTGAAAGTTTTTTGACAATGCAAGAGAAGCAAATCTCACAATCTCACAAAATCAAGTATGACAAAAAGAAAAGTAAGAGCATATACCATGTCCCAAACATTAAATTTCCATAGGCAGAGCAAAATAAATAGAAGTAAATGATGAATACTAATAAGATAGGGAGAGAGTGATGGAAACATATTAATGTGCAAGAGAACCCCACAATCCCAGGTAATCAAGCACACCCAAAAGGAAAATAAAAGGCATGTTTGTATTCAAACATCAAATATCCATAGATGGAACAAAACAAATAAAATTGGCCAATGATTGACAACATGACAAGCTACAAAGGAAGGAAATGCTGCTATTGTGCCAAGGAGTGATGATTAGGATGCCAAGTTTACATATCATGACATACAACAATGTTGGATTACAAAATGATAGGCCCAAATAGATGCCCACCCATATAGCATGTTCATTGAGCTTAATGAGGGCGGCATATTTAATTAAAAAATGATAAAATGACCAACTTGGTTGTTGAATTTCTTCTTAAAATTGTTAATGGATTATAATTTCATGTGCATGTGATACCTAGTACTTGGGCTTGCCACTAGTAAGTGGCTTCCACATCATTGGGCTAAAAGTTGATAAGCTAGCTTGCTCTATTGATGAGGCTAGCAGCTAATAGCTCTTTATTCCATGTTGAAAACCACATATGGTAGACCGATAATGGAATGACATTGGGATTGGCTTCTTAGACCTAGAGGTATATAAGCATGAGTTGTAGTTGATGGACCTATCAGCAACCACGTTTGCAATTTTGACAATGGTTGGTAGGACCCCATCCATGAGGCCTACTAATGTAATCTATATGAATTAGTATGGGAAAAGTGACTTTTGAGGGATAAAGCATGTTATTGAGGTTAGAATGAAGGTCTAATAAGCTAACTATCAAGCCTAATTAAGACACCAAATGACCCAAGTTGGCCATGGTGAGCTGGCCACTCATGTACTCAACCTACTATTGGCATATTTGGGGATTAAAAAAGACACCATAACTCAATGCCCTCTCTACCTCTAATGGCTTGCTCTCATAGCCTTCTCCTCTCATTATCTTTCTCTCGTATTTTTTAGAGGTCTTTTGAAATTCTAAAGGGTGCAAAACATGCACTGTTTCCCCTCCATTAGAATAATGCCAGCATGTACATTGTCCCATGTTCTCACATATATAGGATATGGACACTGTGTGTGATCATTGGTTGTTCTTCCATAATAGTAAAGTAAAGATTATGGGTACTTCTCCCCATCTTCCTCAACCTATCTCTCTCATGCATTACATTATGCTTAGAGTTGATATGCTTACATGACATCCCTATTGGCCTTCACTGCCTTCAAAAGTATAGGGCCAAGGATATTAGTATTGATTAGACTAGATGAACCCTATAGGCATGATGCAAGTTTCAATTGGTTGCTTGGTTGTCTTAAAAGGATATCGAAAGCCCATGATGTCCATTCCTAGTATGTGCTACACTTCTAATTGTCATACTAAATTTTTTAAATGGTAAAACATGATCTTTTATAAGTTTAGTCTTTAAGCATACCTCAATCCTTGTATAGCACCTTGAATGCAATCAATCAGGTGTCTTAGCTATGGTTCAATTTCTTTTTTTGGGGATTGCAACCAGGCTATGCCCTGACACACCTGCAACATAGGTTTTTTTGCATTACCACTTACTAATCATTTGCCTAGTCAATCTACAAGTTCCTATGTGCAACCCCTTCATATCTTTTTGTGTACCATGTTCCCTCAACATTTACTCAATTAGATGGTCCTTAATTGACCTCATGTATATGCATTCTCATTTTCAATATTGTATGATGTAATACTATAAGCATGACCCCCATTTTTAATAAAAATATCTTGCAAATATTTGTTTTACTTTGTTGTCTATTGCTTTGTCTAACACACATTATGGTCATCAATGTGATGTGATCGCAACATAATGTGGAAACAATCACAACTCTCCAACCATGCCTCCAAGTAATTTCGAAAACATATGGTAGGAAAAAGTGTTTTTCGCACATTGAGGTCAAAATGGCATCGAGTGTTTCACATCTTATTAGATTGTCGATAGGGTATGGCGAGAAATGCTCAACTTTCTTGCAACAACCAACCATCCTTTTTAGGATGATTAGAGACTCAAAGCCATGGAAATAGGCTATGTCTAAGCATATTATGACTCCATGCTCAACTTTCCATGTATGTGAACAATGTTTTTAAGTTTATCTTGCCCTTCAGACATCTCAGTGCGTGGATACTTTGTCCATTGTAAATGTATTCTTTGATATTTACACTATGGATGGTTATGCATGGATTTCAATAAGCAAAGTAATTTCTAAATTATTGCTATGATGTTCTATAGTAGCAGGAACAAAATTTGTTGTGAATGTAACCACATGCTCTCACTAAATGGCATGCATGCATGCTACATTATGGACCTCCTCACCTATCCCATGGAGTTAGATAAATTCGTGCCTATTATCTATCTTGATCCCTTGTTGATGCAACAGTAGTGCCTATCATAGTTCCTAAGACACATTGCTAGATTATCGACCTCCTCACCTATCCCGTGGAGTTAGATAAATTTGTGCCTACTATTTATCTCGATCCCCTATTGATGTAAGAGTAGTGCCTATCATAGTTCCTAAGACACATTACTAAGATAAGGCCATGATTGTAGGCCATGATATGGCTTCTCTCCTTGTGTGATGTTTTGCATTATAAAAAATCCTTCTAAAGGGTAGATGTAATAACAACATAGCCTTCTTCTTTTAATATAGAAGTACCCAAAGCATGGTGAAATTGCACTATGAAGCAAGAACATTTTAGTTTAATTTCAAGATGTGGTGGAGGGTCAATAAACGAAACATCTCTATATGATATTATAAGATATTAAGTTTCTTATTGGTATAATGAGTGTTTGCATGATAATGTTGGTTTATCACATAAGTGTGTAGAGAAATCAATCAAAAGCCTTCTCTTTTGCTCTTATCAATTTCCTTATCTTTCCCTTTTTCTTCTAGTAATGTCTATTTCTTTGTTATACATGAGGTACCTTCACCTATTGTAGGCTTGTAATAGGGGTTTCTTAACATGAGTAGAGAAGGAATTAGTACTATAGCACAAGAAATATCGACTTCTTAAGCCTTAGAAGCCTAGAGAATAGGAAAAAATTTGAAGTTCATTATGTTTTCCTTTGTCTCTATTTGGAGATGTCTAGGAAAAGCCCAAAAAAATGGACAAAGATTTAATATAGTAGGATGATGGCCTAATCCAACTATTTGAAGTGACATCTTCAAATGCCAAGATTAAGCCCTGATTAAGCCTTGACAAGTAATAAGCAAGTACAAAATCTGTCGCCCCAATATTGGCCCTTGTCCCAACAAATCGAGTTTAAAAAATGTCATAATCATAAACCAATATTTAAAGGGCAAAAAAAAAGTCAATATTGTAATGAATTATTTAAACTTTCATAGAATTGATATTCAGCAATGTAAGGTGGAGCTTACATTTTTTGCATTCTCATGTTTTAACTTTTCCTTCTCAAAGTTTGATGGCTCCTAGCTCTAAAGTACAATAACACTCCTATAGATCCCCTTTTCCATCTATTGAATTCCAAGTATTCTTTAATTATCCATTAAAATATATTTTATCGAAAGCTACTATGAATACTCTTAAGCTTTTTAGAGGTAAAATCCAAGTGCACCAAGGATATCCTAATGTTTGTGCTATTGATGCCTAGAAAAGAGAATTCTTCTTTGGATTTATCCACAAATTCCTTCTCCTCTTCTCATAGGATCCTAAAATAATATCCATAGAGTAGTCCCCTTTAAGCCCTAGCCATATACCTACTAACCACCCCCACTACATAAATAATATCTCAACGTATAGCAACTACTTCCACTACCATTGCGCATGCCTAAGGAACCCTGGCCATTCTGACCTTCTGCTCATCTAACTTGGGGGTTGTCCTCTTAGATAATTTTCACATATGGAGGCAATGGAACATGGGTTGCCTTCTCTCTCTCCATATACAAACACTCTGATACATTCCCAATGTATTCCTTTTGAGATAAATAGAGTATTATTTTGTCTCTATCCCACATGATGCACATGCCAAAAATGTGACTAATTTTCTCAAGGTCCTTCATTCATGTCAAAGGTTTCATGAAACCTTTTCTTTAGTGCATCATGAAAACCAGAGGGTTGCCATCCTTAGCCTTCCTAGTATATAGATAATAGTTCCAGTGCACCCTTGAGATTGCTAAAAGCATTGAACTTTTGATACCATTCTATGAGAGACTATTTCAAATCATATAAGCTCTTGTGTAGCTTACACACCCATTGTTCCTTGCCTTCTCTAGAACAAACCTTTTAGGATGTTGGATATACATATCCTCATGCAAATCTTCATGCAGGAAAGCTATCTTTACATCCATCTAAACAAGCTCCATGTTTTCTTTGGAAACGAATGCAAATACCATATGAAGGGTGGTCATCCTAACTATTGATGCAAGTATCTCATCAAAGTCAATCCCCTCCTCCTAGTTGATCTCTTGGCCACCAATCTCGCCTTATACTTAGGTAATGCATAATATGGAGATGCTTATGACGTTACCATATTGAGTCTATTTATGAAAAGGTCTCTTCAAGTCCATTTAGGGCACTCAAGACTATGGAATTTTATATGAAGATATGGCCTTACTTTTTGAATAGCCAGTGACATAGGCACCTAGAGATATAGTATAAATTTGTGTTTTTTCTTAGGATTGTTTGCCATTTCCTAGAGCAACAAGGGATCCCCTACTATTTCTTTCTCTTCCCCATGGAGGCCAAGTATTGAGTCACTTATGCTACAAGAACATTTTATTTCTTTGAATGCATCATGGGATATACTTCAACACTCTAGTTTAGAAGACATTTTATGCTACAAGAACACAAAAAATAGAGAAGAACACTTCTAGGAGAATAAGAACTCAAACAATGAACAAATGGGCTATGGAATAATTCATAATACACTATAAGAGATGTAACATACAAACCACACAGCTGAGTGGCATGTGTGATGACTAGTACTAGCTCTAGACTCCCTCTCTTCATCTGGACATGTTCAAATACATAATAATGGAGGAGGCTTGGAGTATAAATAGAACCTAGGTAGATACCTAAAACAACTAAGCTAGCCCTATAAATAGATTGCCCAACTTCCCATAAAGGTGACCAATCCAAAGTCTAATAAAGAGCCTAATACCCATGAAATGCAATGCTAACATATCCTCTCTCTGATAAACAAGCCACCTATGATGTATTGGTGATGCTAAAATTAACTTAATGACAAAATCCATGATGTCAAGAGGTCTCTATACATAATCTAAGCTAGGCTTCTAAACAAAACCCTTGGTAACAAGCTAGGCTTTATGCTTGTCCAAGGTATCATCAGGCCAATACTTGGTCTTGTACACCCATGTGATCACAATCACCTTTCTTTGAAAAGGGCGTGGAGCCAAGTATCAATTTGACTACTCTTAATGGAATTGAGCTCATCCTATATGGAACAATACCATGTATATGTTGGTAAATCAAACTCAAGAGGACTAAATGTAAAGGGGGATCGCATTAGTTCACACGGTGAACATAGGACTAGATGTGTGCTTAAGAGTGTGCTAGTGTGAGTGACCTAATCTATGACATAAGGCAGTATGCCCATGTGTGTGTAGGCTAGAATCTAGGAAAGTACCATGTGTGGTGTGGAGAGAATCATGGAGAAATTAGAGGAGAGATTATAGGATCTGGATTCCAATTCATGGAGTCATTGATGATGTCAATCGCTGGTCTATATATTCTGGCTCTCTTGTGAATAAAAGACATTCATTGTGTGCCTTCTATTGCTTCTATTGCCTGATTTTCAATAGTATTTTATGTCAAGGCCACCTCAATATAGGGCTCACTATCATCCATAATCATGGGCATCAACACATAGTTCACAAATAATTGAACCAATATGCTATTATTGTCATACTCCCTAGGTTAGCCCACAAGTTTCCCTTCACCTCCCTCTTCATTTAGGCATGAGCCTCCATCATTAGCTAATAGATGTTTTAGTTCCAAAGGTGGATATCAAGGAGAGTGGGTTAGAGATACAAGATTCAAGTACCTAAGAGGAGCTATAGACCTCAACTTGTAGATCCACTTGCATGGTAGTGCACGTTTACACTTAGGTAAATAGCCTAACTCCCATGTAGCATTTTTCACCAAAGAATCCATATTTTATTAAATAGCTTTCTTTCAATTTTGACTATCATCCCTAGTCATAGCATTAGCCTAATAGGACGATTCATTGCAATTTGTAACCATGACACAGTCTAGAGATGGTGTGTATCTATTTAGTGGTCTAGAAATCCTTATAGACCATTAGGTGTTTTAATTGGCTACCTATGCATCTTATCCCTATTAAAAATGATGTCATGCTTCCATACTACCTCTTAGAGCTTAGGACCTCATAAGTGATAGCCCATCGCTCTTGACTTCCCATATCCAAGAAAGATACACTTCTTGGACTTAGAATCAACCTTGCCTTGATTGTCGTTCGGTACATGTATAAATGCTTGCTTCATAGCCAAAGACACATATGTGATCATAACTGGGCCTCTTTCCAAATCACAACTCCTTTGGAATTTAGCCATCCAATGGCTTCCTAGGAGACTTGATCAAATACATTGTTGTCTTTACAACTTCAATCCAAAACCCATTCGTGAGACCCTTTCCTAAATGGTACTATTAATCTTCTCACCTATACCATTTTGAGCATGATTGTCAAGTCTACTCTTTTTCAATTCCATGACTTGTACAAAAGATCATAAAGGTATGAGAAGTGTATTCATCACCACATTGAAAATTCTTAAGCACTTAAGTTTTTTGCTTAATTGATTCTTTACAAATGCCACAAACTTTTGAAATACATCTAACATACCACAAACTTTTGAAAAACATCTAGCATATTACTTTTCTTACGAATAGGGTAAGCCCAAACCTTCTTGGTGGTATTATCAATGAAAGTGATAACATATGAAGCTCTACCCAATGAGACCATGGGCATAGGCATGCACAAATCACCATGAACCAAATCCAATCTCTTTGATCTTTTAGCACCATTACATCTTTGAAAGCACTCACAAAACCAAAATTAAAAAGTTTAAAATATGGAAGATAATTCAAATGACACAAAGCTTTCACTCTAATAACTAACATGTGTCCCAAATAGTGATGCCATATAGAAAATAATGGTTCTTCCTTGAAAGCTACAATATAGACCACATTCATGCCCTTTGTCAACAATGAAAGACTCTTTGTAAATTTTCCATACATGATATCTGCAGATAAACCTATAACCACAATCATCAAGCTATCCAATGCTAATCAAACTCTTTCTCAAGTAAGGAGCATGGCATATATTACACAAGATTAGAAAATGTTCATTAGGTAGTGACAAATATATATCTCTTTCACCAATAATGCCATATTCATAAGAATCATAGACTTGTGGGTGAGGATGTATCATGCTTTCGCTATGCTGCCTTGAAGAAGTTGACCATCATTAGGCCCGATTAGAGCTTTGACTTGTACAAAAGTGTCTTGTAACTCACTTGGCCTTAAGGACTCTAGGCAAGTGTCCAATGATTGATTCAATCCAAGTAAAATTTAATCACTTTTTGGGTAACATCCATATGCAGTGCATATTTTTGCAGTGTCACAAACTGGGAATAATAGGTTTCCAAACTTAGTTCTAGCTAGTGCAAGGAGAAGAGCCCATTCATTGCTTTCACCATAAGTGTGCCTCACTTACCAACTTAGCTTGGCAATCATGGCCTTGTTATTTGTACTTATTTCTATAGCATCAAAATAATATTGAAGGGTCTTAGAATCCATATTTGCAAAAGGTTCTTGGAAATCAAGACCACATCATTGAGGTTGTTGCTTTTAGGATAGCTTCAACTCTTTCACTCTTGAACTTACAAATCAAAATGCTAAGGCAACATATGCATATCTTATTGATAACTTAATCATTTTACTATGATACCATGCGTAAGATGCCTGGCTGAGGATCCCTTAGTGGCACGACTTTAGTGGCCCATCAAGAGATTATCCTAAAAGCATCACCGTGCCTAATACTATTTTGAATAACACGATTGTCTTGTAACTCACTTGGCCTTAGGGACTCTAGGCGAGTGTCCAATGATTGATTCAATCCAAGTAAAATTTAATCACTTTTTGGGTAACATCCATACGCATTGCATATTTTTGCAGTGTCACAAACCAGGAATAATAGGTTTCCAAACTTAGTTCTACTGGTGCAAGGAGAACAGCCCGTTCATTGCTTTCACCATAAGTGTGCCTCACTTACCAACTTAGCTTGGCAATCATGGCCTTGTTAATTATACTTATTTCTATAGCATCAAAATAATCTTGAAGGGTCTTAGAATCCATATTTGCAAAAGGTGCCTGGAAATCAAGACCACATCATTGAGGCTGTTGCTTTTAGGATAGCTTCAACTCTTTCACTCTTGAACTTACAAATCAAAATGCTAAGGAAACATATGCATATCTTATTGATAACTTAATCATTTTACTATGATACCATGCGTAAGGTGCCTGACTGAGGATCCCTTAGTGGCATGACTTTAATGGCCCATCAAGAGATTATCCTAAAAGCCGCACCGTACCTAATACTATTTTGAATAACATGATTATTGTCACCTAGGCTCTTTCGAGTACACTCTATAACAAAAGGATTCGATTGTAACCCATAAGGATCCAGGTACCTAATTTGGCACTAAGGTCACCTAACAACTTAACTAGCAGTCGTCCTTGAGCCACTAAATTCACAAGTTAACTCATACTAAAGTACATCAATGCCACACTTGGTTCAAAGAGAGTGAGAAACGAGGAGTGATATGTGGCAACCCCTTTACCTATAGGATATAGTCTCAACTCTGGTCCCCTAAAATGGCATTGATTAGCATCTAAAACAATATACTTAATAGTCAAGTATTTCGGCCTTTCCCTAATTTGAGTGCCTTTAAGAAAAACTCTAATCCCATTGACCACCCATCCGTGTAGGATGGACCTGTTGGGGAGTCTCACCCTCCTGCTTTCCTCGAGGGTGTGTTTTAGTTATCTAATTATCTTAACACATTTATGTTTGTCATGCAAATATAGATTTATTCATTAATCAATACCAATTCCTTTCAAGTATTTTATTGTCACACACACAAAGACAATGTCAAACCATCCTTTGAAAGTAGTTGCAATATAAGCGTATTTATTTTGCACCTTCTCCTAAATGCGATGCCACATTGGCAATCCATCCCTTCATCTAGGACTTATTCCAAATCTTAAGCACGCAATCCAAGAAGTTCATCTTGGGCTCTTAGGGGTTAGGCAGTCCTCAATAGACTCAAGGGATTTATGGCCAAAGTCCCCTTGGCCCCCTTGTCGCCTCTTCACCTAACATCCTCCTACAGAGAGATGTCTCACATCTAAGGCCGGTCCTAGCCTCCAACATGGTCATATCAACCACTTGGTGAAGGGCTCATGTTACTAACATTAGGGAAGGTTTATTGTGTAACCATATAATCGCCCATGAGGGCACAATAACTTTGTATAAATACACAATGGAACAATCACCCTATTATCATTAGCTAGAAAAAAATTCGTTTTTAATAAAATTTATTTTCCATAAAATTAATCCAATCATTACTTTTATTATTCCATAAAAGTCAACCTTTTATTAAAAGAAAACTTCATCAACCCAAACAATGTCTTTTTGGATACTTTGCAAAAGAAGATATAATCCACAACTTATCTTTTCTTGGGTGCATTCACATAGAGTTTCTCATTAACTAAATCATACTATTTAAGAAATCATGTTACTAATCGTACTATTCTAATATTTTCCTTTAGTAGATTGTAGCTTATCTTTAGCTAGTAGGCTACTTATATTTCTATAGTTTACTTAGGAAAAAGGAAGTCCAACTATATAAAAGACTTTTGACGTGGGTGGAATGGACACTGCAAATGCATTTGAGTGTTTTTTAAAAGGATGTTTCAAGTCTCAATGACCCACTTTGGCTTGATGGAGTTTGGAATCAATGGTACAATGTCCACTTGGTGAAGTAGTATTGCACTTCCTCAATCTCTTTCTTTTCCTCTATCTCTTTCAATTCCTCTTTCTTTCTTTTTTAATATTTCACTTTACATATCTCTTTTCTCTCTCTATCTCTATGTCTTTCTCACTCTCTTATCTCTCTTTTCCTCTCCCTCTACTTCTAATCCTCTCTCTCCTCCTTTTTCTTCTCTCATCTTTTCTAACTTCCTCTCTTCCTATACCTCTCTCTTCTCCTTATCTCCTATTTCTTCTCTCTTCTTCTCCTCTCTTCACTTCTTCTTCCCCACCTCTTCTTCTCTCTTTCTTTAGCTTTCCTTCTTCCTTCCCTTCTTCTCCTCCTCTCCCACTACACACACACACACACACACTCTCTCTCTCTCTCTCTCTCTCTCTCTCTCTCTCTCTCTCTCTCTCTCTCTCTCTCTCTCTCTCTCTCTCTCTCTCTCTCTCTCTCTCTCTCTCTCTCTCTCTCTTTGTATTTATAGTACCCTCATTGCTTGTTTCTACTAAGACACAATATAGTCGAATGAAGGGCTATTATCCTCTTGATTTGTCATCATTACCAACTCTCTCTCCTCTTAACAATGCCTTTGAGAGGCAACTTCCATGGTGCCCATTTGTGTGGTTGCTAGGGGGTTTGGATGAGCCCCAACTAATGCTTCTCGATGGTCTTGAGAGGAAGGTGATGTTGATAATTCTGAGGTGGCGATAGCTCAATTAGATATTTTTCTTTTCTTTTTACTTTAAATTTTTTGACCTTAGCTACTTCCTCCCTATTTAAGCCCCCATTCATATTGGGTTCGCTCAAGGACATCACACACATCAATGATGTCATCATCTAGAGGTTTTCCCTTAACCTCATCAACTCTAGTATAAATACAATTCTTGGACTACAAGCCCTTCAATCTTGCAAACACCAATTGTGAGGCTCCTATGAGGTAAGTCCTCTCTAGTTCCTATTCGAGCTATCTATCTCTCGTCTTTGATCTAGTCTTGTAGTATATTGTTGTACTTCATTCTTTTCTAATTAAAAATTTTATTCTTTTTCTTAAAGTATTCTCTTGTAAGTTGTGAGGTGACAATCTAAAGAAAAAAACTTGAGTGAGAGTACGAGCAAGTAGAAGCAATGGAGACGTGAGGTATGAGAACATAAAAGAGACTCAAAAAGTGGAAAGTTCAATAGTCACGTTGTGTGAGCAGCCTTCTCCTTATTATTCAAATATCACTAAAAGAATAAAGAATAAAGTGATAATGATGGGCACCCGCCACCTACAATGTATAGATGTGTAGGTATTGTTAGTGTAGTAATACGTGGGTGTGGTGTAGGCACATATACCTTTATCCCCAACAATCTCCCACTTAAAGGCAAATGTATCCCTAATGAGATGAGAACAAGGAAAAAGTGACAAGGTATAAATGTACATAAAGTATAACAAGATGAGGAAAAACGTCATCTCATCCAACACCCATCAACTTCCTAAGGAAGGTAAAATGCTCTACTAAGAGGCTTTTAGTGAGCAAATATATAGAAATTTGGTGAGCTGAGATCTCTGACAAGCTTGATAGACTTGCCCTCAATGACCTCTCAGATAAGGTTTTGTGGGGTGTGCTCACACCTTAATCAATGAAAGTAACAAAATAATTTGTGCCACCTAACAACTTGCAAGGCATAGATCCACAAACATTAGAATGAACAAGAGACAAAGGCTAACCCATGCACGTAATGCCAAGTTTCTTATGTGAACTGCCATCACAAGAGTCGAAACACTTATAGTCAAGGAACGAAAGATAATGTAAACAAGTAAGCATTTTCATTTTCAAAGACATGAGATGATGCCACAATAATACATGTGATATTACAACCACTATCAAAACATGGATGATAGATCTAGATACAAGGGATAAAGAGTGTTAGACTTAACCCCTCATGCCAAGACAAGATTCCCACGAGTAATCTTCCACAAGGAATCACTAAAAGAGACAACATAACTTGCATCATCCAACTATCCAACAAAAAGAAGGCTTTTAGTCAAAGTTGAAACATGGCAAAGATCATGTAAAGTAAACATATAGCCTCAGGGAAACCATAGTTGGACATCTCCAATACCCACAATATCCAATGCCAAGTATTTGCTTGTTAGCAAGGGACTTTGGATTTGTGTAAGTATCACATGTTCATACAAATTTTGACTAGTTTTCATATTTGAGACCACTAATCGTCTTGAGATGTAAGCTCTACTATTGTATTGACCCAAAATATCCTGTAGTTGGAAGGCCATGCCTTGTTTGAAGTGTATATAACCAAAGAGACCTAAGTAGTACATACAATAGCACTTGATAATAAGATATGCCTTCCACTTCTTGGAAGCCTTCGACACTTTCATGCTCTTCTTGAATATTTGATTGACATTCTAGGTAAAGCGATTCTTTGAAAGTTCTTTCTTGGCTTGTAGAAGGAAGATCGAATCTTTTGAAGCTTTGCCTGTTTTTATGCAAAGTTGGAATTGTTTTTATTTCAACAAAATAAAATCCTATTGGTCATGATTTGCATCTTTTTTAGGTGCAAAATAGAAGCATTGAGACAATGCATTTGATTTTTCTTGTTAGTTTCTAGGTAGCATTGTAGAGCTTCATACTTATAGCTTTTTATCAGAATAACGATGAGCAATGTACCTAAAACCTCTGCAATACAAACATAATCCAAGAGCATATCATCATTGCTTCTCTTGAGCTGACAATGGCTTAAATCGAGCTAAATCAATTTACATAGGATTAGTATTGTCTTTCATAGACTTAATGAATCCCCACTGTGCTTCTTTTGATGTCTCTTATGTAGCCAATTGTCACATTCTATTGCTTGAGAAATAAAGTCACTTAATGTAGAAACCTATGGCATTATCAACAAATGATCTTTCACAACATTAGTTAGTCCTCCCCAATGAAATTGGCTTAATAAACAATCCTCATGCTAAGTCAAATCACAAGTAAAATTTTGATGTTCATATGCATAAACTGATATCGATCTAAGTCCTTGACATAGACATCTTAATCTTGACAACTCTAACTCTACAAGTGCCTCTAAATGTAGCAAAAATTTCTTGAATAAAATATTTAAACTCATAAAGAAAAGAAGCTTCTTTTCAAGTATGTGAACTAAGGGAGGTTTATACCTAAGAGGAGTATGCCAATAAGCTCCACTTAAGAAGCATCATCTAGATAATGCTCAAGTTGCATGTGGATGAGTAATTGGACTTGCTACAAAAACTTTAAAACTTTGATCTGGTCCTATCAAACTTTAAGATAACCTATCCCTCATCTCCTTGTAGCTAGGAGAGTGACTATACAAGATGTCAAAGTGTATTTTTTAGATAGACTTGTCTCTTGAAGTACTTGGAGTTGAGTTTCAATGTCTTGGATGGCTAATCCCAAAGCTTAAGGTTTCTCTACTTATCATCGTACATCACGTATGACTCTCATGAGGCTCTTGAATATTTCACAAGGTGATATTGAAATTGTCTATCAATGTATCCATCACAACTAGACACTTCCACTAATGTATCCAACACAACTAAGCATGACCAAAGTATACAATCTTTCTTATCAAAGTACTATGAGAACGATGTAAACTTGGCAAGGACAAAGATTGTCACCTGATGAATTAAAATAGAATAATTTGAAGAAAATTATTCTTTATTACAAAAGGATAAAGAATGAAGTATAATATCTCTCTTAATACAAGACAAGACCTTGCTACAATAGAAAATCAAAGACAAGAATTAGAGATACATAGCTTGAGTTGGAATTACAAAGGAATTTCATTGCAAGAGCCTTAAACCAGTGTTGGAAAGATTGAGGGGCTTATAGCCCACAACCCCTATTTATACTAGAGTTGAGCAGATTAAGAGAAAGCTTCTAGATGATGATATCATTGCTAACATTAGCATTGATGATATAAATGACGACATAAACAATACTGATGTAAGTGTTGATGTAAGAACTCTGATAAGAGCTTTCTAAAAATCTTCTAAAACTTGGTTTCTAACAATACTAGGTTTCTTGGCATCCATCACACCACCAATCTTTCAATATATGAAATAATGCATTTTCAAAAGTAGATAAATAAGTCATAGTCATTGCAATATGTTCTTCTCCAAAATACCAATATATGCCCAATTGTAAGTCCAAAGAAAATTAACCGATTGCAATCCAAGTACCTCGAAAAGCCAAACAACAAATAAAATAACATTAATAGCCCAAAACCAAGACAAATGTACAAAACCAACTAAGATATACACTAAACCCTAAGATATAGTCAACTACAAGGTAGAAAGTACTCACTACATTAGCAAAGACAATAACAAAATAGCACAAGTACTCTTCAATGCACATCAATTCTTTTTTTTAATGTCTTGGTTGTTCTAAAGCAAAGAAAACCTCCAAAGCACATGTATCTCATATGTGTAGTCTAAAACTAACTCCAGCTCAATTAATCTAAAGCTTACAAAATTGGATTTTTGTAATAAGGTAAATGTCATGTATCTCCACCAAAAAATGTGGTAAGAATGGGACAATATCCCACAACCTCAAAAGTAATCAAAGTATGGAGATGTGTTTTTGTAAAATGAAATGTGTTGCTAAGGTTAAACTTTCAACATTGTGTTTCTTTTCTAGATAGACCCTAAGGCATGCATTTAGGCCTCTTGGGCTCTTAAATACCCTTTGTTCACACTCTAAGATTTAAGCTATTTTTTATGTGATTTTATCGCTTTTCAACTTCATAACTATCACAAGATAGATACAATGGCTAAATTGAGACATACTACTAAAAAGGTTCCTAAACCTCTAGTGGATTGAAAACCTTCCCAAAGATGACAAAAAATGAAAGACACACAAGGCTAGGAACTTTGGAGAAGGCAAGTAGGGCAATTTTGCACCATGTTAAAAGTATACTCTTCATGTATTGATACCAAAAGCACTTCATGTATTGATACCAAAAGCACCATTTAGAGACATGTTGAAGATACTTCAATCAAATCCTTGAGGTGATAAAGCACTACCTTGGCTTGCCTTTAGGAGTCTAAAATGATTATGTATGATCCATGTCCCTAGGATCATACTTATAGATAAGGATATACACATGGCCAAGGCCTATAATATCTTAAGCATCCCCTTATGATAAAGCCAAAGAAAAGCATTGTCCAAGTGGAGGATGTCAATTGGGAGTGATAACAATACAAACAAAAGAAAATAAAATGGCACAAAAATAAAAAGAGAAAGAGGACAAAATGGAGAATAGGAAAATAAATGTTAAATAGCTTATGAGACTTAAAACTCTTAAGGGCTAGTACAAATTCCAAGACAAGTGTTAAATGTTTGAATGGAGAAGTAACAATATATCCAAAAAAACATCATTGCATAGAGAAGACACGGATAAAAAAGTTGCAATATACATCCCTGTTGAATTATGTTCTCATACCTCATCACAACAATATAATGTTGATGTTCCTATCGACTTTTTCTTTGATTAAACCCTAGGCACACAAAAGGCACTCCCGATATAATTCAAAGTGCATTTATATTGAGCCCTAAGGAAATCAAACCCCTATTGATCTTTAAAGGTGATTAGCATTGGCTCCTTACAACTCTCAACATAATTAACTTTAAGTTGTTCACACAAATCAAGTCATGCACCTTGCAATCTTTTCTAGAATGACTTTTTTTTTTTGGATTCAACTACCCAAAGGATTGCTCACTGCTTCCTTCTCCTCAACACTCATCATTTGAGTTGCCCCTAGGCAACAAGATACTACTTGCTTTTGGAGAGCTTAAGGTTTCTTCAAAGGAATTAATTTCCTAACTAAAAGAGCATATGATGAATAGCTTTACTTCTCTTGGCACTCATGTATCTTTATTTCTCTTCATCAAATTCAAGCCCTCATTTCACCACTAGCTTCATTGTTGCATCATGTTATTTGCTAGTTGTAGATCTCACTTCAGTAAACCAGTTTCAACAATCAAACAAAGAAAGAATCACAATAAATATACAAAGTAACCACAAACATTACTATAAAACATGAAAATGGTAGTAAATCAAGGGATCACATCTCATGATTTTGGTACACGCGTAGAGATCAAAGTTGAAGCACCATGTGAGAGTAATGTCTACATGCATCTTTTTCCAATGCACGATTAAGCTTATAAAAAAGTTTTCTTACAAAAAGCATCTCATACAAGGAACGATCTCAAAAAATGTTAAAATTTATGAGAGAATCAAATATCGCCATGTAGCTGTTTAAAGACTTTCTCAATGTACCACCAATACTGTTATCATTTAGAGACATGAACATTAAAATTCTACATTGGATAACTTTGAATTTATCGTGCTTTATCATATGCGCACATGTCCCTCTTCAATGGGAGAGAGTTGTTCCGAAACTTAGGTTGGACTAGACTTCATTGTAACAACATTCACGAGGACAAATAAGTCAAATAGAACTCGTTATGCACTTACAATCGAACAAGTCAGCTATGGCGTATACACTATATACTAATGTACCAATCCCTTGACCAATCTTTTCATGCATTGTCAAGCTAGACCAGAACATGCTATTAATGAAAAATCAGATGTCTTTATCACTTTAAAGTCACTTGCTATAACATTAAACCATACCTAGAAAATAACATATTCATGCTTCACATAAAAAATAATATTACAAGTTACCTTAGGAGTTACATGTCGTGTACTGTTGCCACATTCATGATGGCATCTCGAATCCTCCTTTCAAAGGTGAAGCCATATTAAGTGTGGGTGTGAGATTCGAGACAACAGTGATTTAACTCTTTAGGGCTAGGGCCTTTGATGCTTGCTTTAAGAAATGTTAAGCATTGTTAGAGGTGTCTCCCAATGAGTGACCTTGATTCTCATTACAAATTTCGAGGTAACTTCCTTTGGAAACTTCCTATGCTCAGACAGTGATTGATGAGTTTTGGTAAAGTCCGCCCCGCAGTCCTCCCACAAAGCCTTTAATACTTTGACAGGCAGACCATCCAAACCAAGGGACTTAGCATCCATCTTCATTAAGGCAAGGGACAGCTCATCTTTCATGAAAGGCCTACTCGAGCTTCCAGCTGCTTCTTCTGATACTAGTGGGACATGGTTTCCTAACTATTGCAGCAAGGTGGTCTTGGAAAACACCCAATATTTCCGAGGTGTCAGCCAGCATGGCGTTTGCCTGCTTGGCCTTTGATGCATGCGATAGTTTCTCTCACCGTTCTTCTCCTTGAGGGCATTGAAGTAAAATGAGGACGATGCTTATCCATCCGTCACCCATCGAGCCTTCAGCTAGATCTTCACAGCTTGTCCACTAGCATGTTCCTGCCATTAATGGTAATCCTTGCATTCCTGCAAACGCTGAAGAGCAAGATCACAATTAGAATCACGAATAGCAAGTAGCGGAACACTTCTAACTCGAGCAGCACAAGCCAAATCCCTCTTTCATGCACAAGCAGAAGCTCAACCTTGCTCTTAGTCAAATGGGCAAAGGCCTTCAAGCAACTATTCCATGCCTCAATCAGGGCCATTGATTGCTTTCTAGCTTGATCCCACACGTGATGACCTCTCATACCAAATTGAGGGCCTGTTAAATCGGAATAGTGGAGGGCCATCATTGAATCTCTCACAATGATTCGACACAGTGACCTCAAAAAATATGTTTATCTTACTATTAAATGCATCCACCATCCACCATTATTGGCATAATACCTATCCAACTGAGTAAAGCAATGTCTCGCAGTTTGTGAGAGGCTTGGAGAGCAATCCAGCTTTCTTTTTCCTAGCCAATGGAAGTGGCTTAACCTTGTGAGAGTCCAGAAAAATCCACTACTTGGCTTTGTTAGCGGAATTATTGTTTGCATAGACAGAAACCATGAAGACTTCGCTACTTGTCAGTTTGATAGATACAACTAGTGAACCATCTTCAAATGCCCATTGAAGCTTAGGTTCTAACTCAACTCTGATCATAAACATTGTGCCCCCTCGTCCCCTGATGCAACCTCGAGCAAATGAAGAATAGCCAGGGCCCTTCCGGCTAAGTGCTTCTTGCTAGCCCGCCTTTATCTCTTGAGGGGCTAGCACTCAAGTGATAATGTTTGTCTCCTTTGATCTGTGAGGCATCCCCAACAATGCAATCTTCAAGGTCTCCTCTGTCTCCCCAATCGCGACGTAATAGTTTCTGTCGCAAGACGAAGCTGTGCCCGTTTCTTGATAGAAATTTGTCTTACCCTTCTTGGTCTTCTCTTTAGCCCCTTCAGATTAATGTTCTTATTTGCCTCCGCTGCTGATGCGAGTTCTTGTTAGGGGCCTCACCAATCTGTTTGTTTACCAATCTTTGGTTGGAAGCAGCTCTTTCCCTTATCATGCTTCTGAGTCTGCTCTTTATGGGGGACTTGACCTTTCGGCTACTCCTTTGGGTTGGGTTACTTCATTGGCCAGTTCCTCTCGAAAGTGTCCCTGTTGCCTACAAAGATAAGAGGTATCAGGAAAAGATCCAAAGCACACTTGCAAGACATTTTGAAATGAGGTTCGGAGAGCTCCAAACCTGATGATGCTGGGTCCCACAAAAAGCAAGCTTTCCTGTCTGGCTTGAGAACTCTGTAGGACGCCGCCACTGCAAGGACGTACAATACTTTCCCAAGTGCTGCCAGAGCGGTAACTCCCTCATCCAACCAAACAGCTAGACTAGGAGAGGACCCAAAGTGGGCATTCATGCCGGGGCAGAGTGTGGAGAGAACCTTACTGTAATGAGGTGTTTTCATTATTGAATATTGATACTTTCTCTTCTCATTCTTAAGGACAAAGCATTACCAAGAACAAATACAATGGTTATCCGTTCTGTGGCAGGCCCGAAAAATCCATCTTCCTTCCTCAAGTCCAGACTGAGCAGACTCCAAAGTACATCGCAGTTAGTTTATCTTCTGACGTGTTAAATGTGATTAGAAAACGTATTTGAGCAAAAAGATCGTATGTTGTATTTGACACACGCATTCTTAAAATGTGGACAGTGGAAGATAAAATAGCAAAGCTTCGGAGTTTCGAAATTTAGTCCTAAAGCCTACAGTCACGGGGCCCAACGTCCAAGGTGCTACACGATCCAATAATGCACGGTTATGACACTAATAAGGGGCCCCAACGACGTGACAGCCCTGTTTGTATCGAGTGACCACCAGATGCTGGTAGAGCCTGTTAAGCTCGTTCTTTGCAAATAAATTTTCGTTTATCTCTAATTTCGTCAAACTCAGGTATATCACCACAAGCACCTTTACTTAGATGGAGTTAAGATCGACGAGACACACACAGAGAGAGAGAGAGAGAGAGAGAGAGAGAGAGAGAGAGAGAGAGGTCCCATGTTGACACTATGTCACACTATGTCAGACTCCACAAATGTGCATCTTAGAAGTAAGGCTGAGCCTGCAAGAAAAGTTGAGCCTCTGAAAAATAGTATTGGCTTGCCAGAGTTGCATGTTGTAACCATGGTCCATATGATATCAGGAACACCGAGGGAAATATCCAAATGCTGACTTGTTGTCGCATGGATGGACTTGCCAATGGGTGGGATTCTGACTGGATTAAGGGGACAGGGCTGTCTCCACTCAGCAGGCAGTCTGATTGCCATGTCAGATCACTCGTTTGGTGAAGCTACTGCATCACACTTGGTCACTCTTCTTCCAAGTAGTTCTGGTGTGCAGTTTGGCGATTGTAAAAATTGCCCCTTTTGAATGAAGGTTTCTTTCGAACAGCAGTAAAGCTCTGCACAGATGATTTCCTGGAATGCTATGGGTTACGTGTACTCCATCACCCATGTGCCTCAAGATGCATTTCACCACAGCTGTGTAGTATGTGCGTCTGAGAATAGCTTTGTACCGGTGGAATGACTCAACAGCCAAATGTTTCAGAACGGAAGTTCTGGAAAATTGGTTGAGATAACGCAATATCAGGGTTTCTGCTTTTAGGAAGAATTAGGGACATATGAGAGCAATCATCACTATTGCGAGCACCTGAGAAAAATACATTTTACTAAGGCAAGAAACAATGTTCAATATAGAGACCATTCGAGAAACATATTCATAAGCCACTTACCTCTTTTTGGTGATTCTAAAATCTCTAAAGACAGATTCTTCAACAAAAATTGGCTCCTTACGTTTAGTCACTGCATTCCTTCGGTGATAAAGCCTGAAAAGAGCATAACCTGCAACTCTCCAAGCAAACTGCAATCCCAACTTCTGTGCATGCTCGACGTAATCTTGCACTTTAAGAGAGAGCAGTTTCTTGTATGCATTTGTATAAACCACAATATACACTGCTGATGCTTGCTTGTAGATTTTGTCTATAGGTTCTTGACTATCAATTAGCGTGTCGGCCTTATAGAGTTCCTATTATTAAGAAAATGCACAATAAGAGAGAGACACCTAGATCCATCTTTTCTGAAAGAGAAAATGCATACAAATAACATTTGCCAGCAATCATAAGATAATACCTGTGATTCAAGTGAAAGAAAAATCTTACTTGACGATACTTTTGAAACAGATTTTCTATCTGAGCATTTCTTTGTTCACTTTCATAACCATTCAAGCATTCTTTTATTTGTTGCTTGTACTCGCTAAAGTGTTTATCCCATACTTGGTAATACTCTGAATATCCATCATACTGAAAGCTTGTGTCAATGAATGTGTTTTCATGTACCATTTTGCCTAACAAAATTTAAGAACAATGAACAATTGCTCCAAAGTGTTAGTGCCAAAAACCCTCTAATATAAATTGGCAGGAATTCTAAAAGGTTATTGAGTAATAACCAACCTAAACTTGATACGAAATCAACTGTTTCACAACATCCCTTGATGAAGTCATATATCTTTCCCAATATGCTTGAGGATCTGTATTCACTATCTGACACAATCCACTTCTCCTTGTGGTCTTTATCCATCTTTTCCATGTAATGTGGCCAACATTTGGCTCTATCTTTTGCCTTGACGCTGACCTGCATTATTATATCAATATGTCACCTTGCCTAACCAATACTAATTTGGAAAAACGAAACTTGAATTCTGAAATCTGGATCAACGTTCTGAAAACAATATACCATCTGCAATGTACCGAGCTGAAATTTCAAATCAACCTTTCCCTTCACTTAGAAGCAAGAAAGGAAAAGAGAGAAGAGTGCTAGACTAGGAGGCACAACCCCATTGGTCAACCAAAAGTTCTTAAATTTTGGTCATATTACCTTGATAAGGCAAATTATAAACACTAGAAACATCACCAAAACTTCACCATTTTCTTGTGAACAAAACGAATCAAAGGATCTATGAAGCATAATTTATCCTCCATGAAATTGCTATCCTGTGTTGAAATTCTAAAAACATATATTTTTTTCTCTTTAGGCTGAAATGAAGTGGGCACATAAAAGGACTTTCAATGCCAAGGATAGCTATGGTAAATGAAAGGTCAGAAAGAGGTCTTCTATAAGGCTCTAGAGCACTTCAGAGTCTTTATAAGACGTCTCCCCTCATTTAATCATTATTAAAGTTCATACCAGCTAATCGTGTTCATCTACTTGGCATGACCCGCATAAAATAAGATGTTGAATAACGAGGTACAATGTTGTTCGATGCTCTTTGGCAACTACACACAAGATGTTTATAAGACACGATGTTGTTTGAAGCTGCGTGAATAGAGGTAAACCCTTTCTCACACAATTTTCTCTCTTTGACTTCATCTGTGATGTTGGTTAGAGAATGCCTTGTTAATTTGAACATCCAGTTGTGATTAAGTGGGACTCAATAAAGGATGGAAGGATGTATACATCATGCTTTGTCTATTTCTATACCTGGTTCAATGACTAACCTGCTGCTACATCCACCTAAATCTCCTATCAGGGATCTAACTGCAGAACACTAAATGGGACCATAACCCAACCTTATGACAATGATAAACCACAAACGAGACACTGATCTACATGTCCGAAGTTGAATTCAAGACCACAAGCTCTATGAACCATGTTTACATAATGATTGGTCTATTCCTGTACTGCAAACCTCCGTGGCCATTCCTGAGGCTGTTGTAGAGTTGTTTTGGCAGTTGCAGAGGCTGATTCAATCATGGAAGTGGATGATTTGGTCTCGCAATGCAAATTTTCTGCTATTTTGACTTTTCAACAGTCAAGATGATTAATGGCTAGCACATCTGAGATCAAGAAACGGGCTGTTGGGTCAAATGTGTTAGTGCTTGTGCAAGGTGCAAGTGCATGTGAGCAGAGTTATATTATCAGGTTCACAATTAGCCATTGGTTGTGGGTCCTTTGAGATGACCATCCACTGAGTGTGGAAAGTATAAGATGAATGTAGGCTTGAATGTCTTGAGTGCATTCCCTAAAAGAAACAAAGGAGAAAATGGTTTGCAATAATGTTTCAAAATGCTTTCTTCTGGTCATGATGTACCAGTAGTTACGGGTGACTCATGGCATGTATGGGATACCCACGGGTGTGAGGATTATTAGAGCAACCCTTGGGAGTCTAGGGTGGGGAAAGCATCTCAACAAGCATAATGCTTGTGAAAGCATGATATGTGGTATCTGGATATATGTATGGTTTTGATTTTGGATACCATTGTTAATGCATCACAACATGATTGTTGACACTTTTGCTATAGTTTCTAGAGGGACAAGTGAGAGTTCAATGTCATCAGCTATAGTGAACCAAGTCACGAAGTTGGTCTGTTTTGAGGAAAACCTCCAACAAGATGTTAGCTTGGAAAGTTTTCAAATAAGAAGCATTGAAACAGAGTTGATGGAATCACTGAAAGATTATGTGCATACTCTATCTATATTTGTACTTGATTTATCTTTTATGTTGATCATAGTTGTAAGGTGCAAAAGGCACAATATAGTACAATACAATAAATAATGGTACAACATGATATTAATACGAAAAAAGTTATCTTGATTCTTTAAGACTATAGATGATAGAACACATGCTTCAAGCCAAAATAGCAATGCCATTAGAGTACATAAGATAAATATATGAGGTTACAAGCCAAAATCTCTGTGGCATATGCCGGCCAACCACAGGGGCAACATGTGCTACAACTTACCTAGATGGGAGTTCATACAAAAAGAGAATTGGAGCCTCGATGGAGAGGGAGGTCTAGAATGAAATATCACTATCATCATCATCATCGATACCATCTACAATAGAGTGCTCTTGCACTCATGCTAGTGAAACACTCTTGCACTCATGCTCATTGATGAGGTTACCATCATCATCAAATGATGCCTCCCTATGCAATGGCTCTTTAGCCAAGGGTGTAAAGAAATACTCTGGCACAGAAACACAAATAACAATCGTACGACAAAGCACTGATTGATAAAAGAACACAGTTAGGGTTAGGGTAACTCAGAGACAATGAACACAGAAAATAATTGAAGTGATATAACTACTGAATATACAATGCTCATGCAGCAAACACACTATGCAGTGAATGAATACTGAACCTCGAACTCTTGTATCTCAAAGATCAGGGCAGGGGTAATGAGCTCGAGAGTGTCATACTCTGAACGGATCTCGAATCACAACAAGGCAGCCTCCGAACATCGAACACTAGCAAACGCAGCAGTGAGAGGTTGGATCTCATGCAGACAGCAGTCAAGAGAGAGAAATACTAAAAACGCAGGCTGCAGGAGAGAGAGAGACTAAAAACGTAGGCAAGACAGCCTGCAAGAGAGAGAAAGCTACCAAACGCAGGTTGGACAGCCTAGCGACAGCGTGCAGAAGCTGGGTGACAGCTTGAGGAGAGAGAAAACTGCCAAACGCAAGCTGCAAATGACGTGCAGGCCATACGGCAGCACGTCAGTGCAAGAACAGTAGTCACCTGGCTGGGATCACCTCCAAACTGCGAGAAGAGGGCTGGAAATCAGACGGCCACCCACTGATGTAGACAGCAATGGACAGCTTCGGCTGAGATGTCGTCCGCGAACAGGGTGTGGGCAGCAAGCTAAAATACCTAAAATCTGCAAAAACGAGATTGTTGACTAAATGGAGAGCAGCATACATATTTATAGAAAGTTTGGGCCCTCCCAAGTGGGTTTGTGCTTATGGGACAAAAACTCTCTAGGATCGCATTTCTTTTAAATAAACAAGGTTTCTTCATTAATTAAGCAAGTTTTGGGGCTATGTAAGTAAAGTTAATGCATTTTTAGCTCAACAAAGGGGATGTCATCTTGAAGCATCGATTGCACTAACTACAGGCTCATCTTACATATGTCAATACGCCAATCAAACTTGCTCGAACTCTTAAGTCCTCGCCCATGAGCATGATGACTATGAGTATCCACTTCATCAAGTGAATGCAAAAGGTAGTAAGCAATGAAAATTTGGACAAGGAGAAGACATTCGCAATAACGAACCTCATCAAGGTCTCAAGCTATGGAAACATCACAAGGATGCAAGACCAACCTAAAGCCCCGATGATCCTCAACGACATGCAATAACCACCAACATTTAGGCCCTAACTTCTTCAAGCAAAGCATGTCTCAACGTCAACCTCAAAAACCATCCACTTCCTGAAAAGATTGTATAAGCTACTCCTTCAAGAACTCATACCTTTATGAATGATCACAGTTTCTTCAATAACATTACCCTCAACATCAAGGCTTGTACTTCAATTTTGGGAGAGGTTAATGCTCTTCTATCTACAAGTAGCTATCATGTATTTTAGATGAGTTCAACGCAACTTTCGTGTTCCTAGAGGGTATCGTCACTTATAGGATTCCATTTCAACCTCCTTACATGCCATGCAACCTTTTTCCCCTTAGAACGAGGATGCCCTTTGGCAAGTCTCGATGATTAATGGTCATTTGCATTTGGGTCGTGCTTAAATCAATTAGATATACCACTTGCTTGTACACGATAAGGATTGACTTGCCCACAAGGGCAACATAACTTGGAGTCTCCACAAAGGTGAAACATGGTGGTAATCTATGGTGATGATAGGCTAGCTCAACAAAATGCCTTTCAAATACTAGGTTTTTATCTAGCCAACATTGATTGATACTCTTGCACTTGCCTCTGCACTCTCCAAATTTGTTGTTGTTTCTTTTGTGAGACGCGTGGAAACCTCTTGCCATCGGTTCCTTTCTTGTCCTGTGGCAAGGAAATTTTCGGCACTGTTATCAACCATTTGGTTTGGAGTGGTCAAGCTATTGATGCTTCCAAAGGACTGGGTCTTTGAACATCCCAAGTTCATGGATCCTTTACTACCCGCTACAAAAGTGATCTTTCAATTTCTATGCTTCTAGGGTTCTTAGCGCATATGTACTATGAGAAATGCATTCATTTTCTATTCTTCTTCAAGCATGCAGAGCTATATAGTCAACTTCAGAGGCCTTCTTCATTGACCACTCGACATGATTTGAGTTGGCCGATATTGTCCCTCCATAAGATTTGCTTTCTTGGCAGACTGTAGTTCCTTTGGCTCCCTTACAAACCATCTAGTTCCTTTGTACTTTTAGTCATGTTTTATCTTTTGTACTCTTGGTCAAGTTGTACTTTTGAGGTTATATTTTTTAATATCATACAACTACCTTTTACACCTCCGGGTTTTTCTTTTTTTATTAGGGGGATTTTGGGGGGCGGGGGGGGGGAGAGAGAGAGAGAGAGAGAGCCATGAGCTATGTACCTGCAAGATCTCCACCCTGCACCCTGCAATCACCTCGCTACATACAGACTACTTTTTTTTTTTTTGGGGGGGGGGGGGGGGGGAGGGGAGAGAGAGAGAGAGAGTTTTACGAAAAAAAAAAAGAGAGAGAGAGAGAGAGGTGTCCCTTGCTTGATTGGATGTCATCTCGTATACATGATTGGTTCATGTACTCAAAATCTCAAGGCTGGCCTCTTCATGTGAGACTTAAAGTTGCTCAATGTATCATAATTAGTATTGTCTCGTTTTCACTACCGTTACTTCCTTGAACTAAGAAGTCTCTTTTGAAACCGGTTCAACCTATCCGCTTCATGTTATGGAAAAAGAAAGGGAATCATTTGGGCCAAGTGTGGATTTTGTGGCAACAGACCACTCCTAAAAGGATGAGGGAAGCAACTTTATTGGTTGTTAATTTGCATATGGTTGCTTTGAGACTAGCACTTAATTAGGCACTATGTATAGAGGGTCGTCCCTAGTTAAATGTTGCAAAAATTTTCATAGAAAAGACTAGTATCTCTCGTGGTAGCACGGTTATTCAAGTTTCTTGGTGACATGTGCTTAACTCCACAAGGCCTATTAAGGCCTCCCAGTCTTTTCTCCTTTCTCATTTGATTGCATTCTGCCAAGAGATGTTACATTTTGCAACTTAGCGCCCTCTTGATCTTCGTAAGGTGGAGAATTTGTTGCAAGAAGTGTTGGCTACCTCCAAGTTGTTGGATTGGCCTGATAAAGATTTGCAGCAAGATGAGTTTAATCGGATAGCTTGTTTGGGGTTGCAAATAGTCCATGATGGTATCATTCCTAGGCCACCACGTCTTTATTCTTTCCGACATATTCGTCACCACTTTTTGGTGTCCATACAGGATAAGATTTTGAGGTTCTCTCCTTTGCTAGCTTTACAGCCATCCATCTCCTTGGTGAGATTGGATGTTTGTGCTTCTTGATGATTTTGAGAAAAGGTCAGCTAATCATATCTATCATCAAATGGTCGAGGCCAAGAGATGGGTCACTGGAAAGGCTAATAAATTATGGCATATTCGAAATAGCAAAAAGAAGGGGCAGGAAAGATTCCTCCAACTCTGGAAGTCTAAGATTCCTTATCAGGGTAGAGTGTTCATGTGGAGATTGTTTGTTGGGGGTCTTTCAATTGGGGATGTGTTGCGTGCTCGCAAGATCTCCTGTGGTTGCTATGTATTTTGCACTACATGTGATGAGGCATTGCTTCATCTCCTTGTCTCTTGCCTTGTTGCTTGACAGATTTGTTGTTTTGTTTCCCGTGTGTGGTCCTTGGTGACTCATCAACAGATATCAACTCGTTGCTGGATTATGGGAAGGATGACTTCTATGTCTGCTTTGCAATCAGATTATTCCTTCCTCTTCCATTTCCTTAGATGGATATCTCTGTAGCATATTTGGCGTAGTTAGAATGCCTTTGTTTTTTATTCGGCCTCGGCCATCCATGGTCATGTGGCCCGTGTTCGTGGTTTAGTGTTGTGGCAAATCTCCTCTATGGTTTCGGCTGATCTGGTTCTTCTTGACATTGTTGCTCCCTAGCTGGATATTGTTCGCTCCACACCAGCTGTCCGGTAACCTTTCACCTTGATTTGTGTCTTGTCTGTTTTTCTGAGCTGACCTCATGGTCTGATGTAAATATTGCTACTTAATTCAATTATCTTCACGAAAGAGAGAGAGAGGTCTTCATCATGCAGGACAGATGCAGTCTGCAGACATGGCCTGCAGGTAGGGTTTTAGGCACAAGCACAGAGAGAAGCGTGCAAATAGACCAGCAGCAGAACAGAGAGAGAAGTGTGTACAGAACCTGATGAACTGCACATCTGTGTTTAGATATGTGTGCTCAAGCAGAAGATTTCCAAACCTGGACGCACGCAGACCTGTGCCCAGATGACCTGCATACCCAGACAGACGTGTGACAATCAGTGCAGACATTCAGGTCAACAGGGGCTCAGTCCTGGGTAACGTAGAGTAACAGAGACTGTGCAGGTTGCTGTTTCCTACCAGCTACACACTCAAAACAGACAGACGAAACTTCTGTCCAGCCTGTGGGTATTCACAGACCTGCACTTGGAATCTGCTGTGGAAGTGTTGGCACGTGTGGCAGCTTGGGTAGTGCAGCAGACGTCCAGAGATGAAGCCCTCTTTTGGTATTGATATAGATTTTCTTGATCAGCACTTCACTGCGGTAGAAGGCAAAGATGGACTCCTTTGATTCCCCATATTAGAGCATGGTAATCAATGTTATTGAGTGATGATGCGTGCAGACTGATGCTTCAAGGAAACTGCAAGCCCCTCTTGATCTCTTGATCAGGTCTCAGCAGAACCCCGTTTGGCCTTCCGGACTACAAACAGAGCTTGCAATGCTTTGGGATACCAGAAAACCTTGGCCTAATAAGATTCGTTTTGAGAGGCACCAGGATCGTGTACATTGGTTTTTGAGCTAAAATGGGGAACCTTTGCAAGACATTATTTCAAATGTGGCCATTTGGGTCATTTTGTCCCTCATTGTGATCATGCTCCGGAGATGTCACAAAGGGGCTTGGATCTTGAGGTGGATCTCTTCCTCCCCCCACACCTCCAGGTTTGCATGGAAAGGCTGATACATATTCACTTCAAGCAAGGCTTCCTAGTGACTCGCGTCCTACTTGTCAAGGTCACACATCTAAGGATGCTCCTCGGGTTTCTATGGTTAAATGCCATGCTCACTAAGAACCTTGTTCGATTCTTACACTTTTGGCCTCTGATAATATCACACAGACTTTTCAACACAAGGACTCTACTCTAAACCTCAACCTCAATGCTCTCGTGTGCCTACAATTGCAATGGTTGGTAAAGGTGCTGCTGATTCTGCTCTGAGGTTTGAGGCTCGTAGCTAGCTGCTGCCCTCTCATGATGCGTTCGGTGCTCAACAGCACCAATTCCCTCCCCATGCTCCGATTGCTGGTTTGCAAAGGGAAAATCTTCTAGATATGATATGTAGTGAAATGGAGAGATTTCACCTTGCTAAATATGTGGATGCAAAAGGAAAAGCAATGGTCCACTAGTTCTTTAACTCTTTATTTGTCATGAAACTCACTTTATGGAATGTCAAAGGGGTTTCCAAGGGCAGTACCCAGTACAAGTTGTGGAGGATTGTTTTTGTAGATGATTGGGATGGATTTTGCCTAGTGGAGCATAAGCAATACTCATCAGCTGGCTCCAGCTATTTTTATAAGGATTTTCCAATGTTCTGTGGCCGGATTCCTCAAATCTGGAGTAAGTTCACTGTTCAATCTTGGTTGCAGCATTCATCCATTCATCAGTATGTTTGGGATAGATTCATGGCAGTGGATATTATGTATGAGGGGGAAGTCCTATGGTTGGTGGGTGTGTATGTACTATGCCCAAGAAACTACCCGAGATCCTTATCAACTTTGGGAAGATTTGTAGTCCCTTTCCATGGCCAATCAGGGGCTTGTTATGGGTGACTTTCCTATCTTATGTATCTATGGATCAAACAACTTTGCCTTACTCTGCTATGGATGGTCCTGATGAGCGTCAAGCGTGGCATGCTATGCCAACTATAGCTATGAAACACGATATGTGGTCATGGATGCATCCTTATGAGTCTCGATTTACATATCGATCCCTCCAACATTTGGGCACTTGGGCTGGGCTCGATAAGATGACATTGGCCACTCTGATTGCTTTCTTCTGAAATGATTGATATGTGGGTGGAGAGGCAACATGTCCTTTCTGATCGTTACCCCTTGGCTTTCAAAATGACTCATCAACCAGTGTATGCCTTCAGGGCTCAGCTTGCCTACTTGCCTTTTAGGTTTTAACCAATCTTTCCTATTGAATAATTAGTTTTTCAAGTACATGCAACAGTTGATTGCCGCATTTTCCACATCAGTTCTATCCATGGGTATCGATGCATGGCTTGCTTTTTGGGATAATGCACCTGCATTCTCCCAACAATATGGTATTCTGAATGCATCTGCTTTCCATGCTGAGTTGCAGTATTTGCACTCTTTATTGGAACATTCCGTCACTTTACAACAGGCTCGGGATGCCTCCCATGATTTCATTGCCTGCTTTGAATGGCTAAAATGCTAAATTTAAATTGCTAGCTCGATTGAATGCTTTGCAACATAATGACTGTTAGACTCATTACTTCTTTGCTTGTCTACGTCAAACATATGCACGGGAGAATATTGTGTGATTGATGAACGAGAAGGGTGATAAACCCCGTGATATTCCATGGGAGTGCCGGGCGGAGCTTTCTAGACATCCTTTCTGATGGACTGCTAAGACGTGTCCTGAAGATTAGAGGCGGACACGTTACATGAATATTATGCTAGCATAGAGAGAGAACAAATGAGAGAAAAGAAAGAAGTAGAGAGCGAGAGATAGAGAAATCGACACACTAGGGAGTCGAAAATGGGCCAGTCCCCCCCCTTGTAGATTTATATTATTGACAAGGAGCAAGCTCCTCCGTTACACATAAACCAACTCTTACTTGAAGATCTTGGAAATAAGATCACGATTCCCTGCACGGTATACAACCGGCTAACACTTGCACAACTTGAAAGTTAGCACATTTTGATCCTTCTTCAGTCTCCTTCTCACAATATGTATAGGGCTCTGCTCTTGGAGCTTGATTTCAACAAAGCTTCTTCTGTAGCACTTGCACCTTCTCTTCTCCTCTTGGAACTTAATTTCAGTAGAGCTTCCGCATCACTTGATTTCAGTAGCGCTTTTGCAAAACTTCATTTCAACAGGGCTTCTGCAGCACTTGCACCTTCTCTTCTCCTCTTGGATGCATGCAAAGTGATGCTTCCTTTACCTCTCTCACATCCAAGGAGAGCCTCCTCTTTTATAGGCTTTCAAGAGCTTATCTTCTTAGAGAGAGACTTGAGTTGATCTTCATGCAAGATGTGGCTATTCCAAGACCTACTCTGCAGCACCAATTTTGAGATATCTCTCTGTGTGTTGCTTGGATGAAAAAATGTTCAACACAAAAGTTGTAGACCTTGTTGTTTCCGATAACCCTCATGGGCTGTTTTTAGAGATCATCTTTCTATTGCGAGATATTTTAAAAACGGATTCATCATGTCTTTAAAAAAAATACAGAGCTTCTTAAACTGTACTCTTAACTTGTGGTCCATGCAACCATCTTAAGGAGAGTTCATTAAATTGCCTTGGGCCTCAACCTTACGATTGACTTCCACACAAAAGCTTGTGTCATTTTAGACCTTAGAAAGAGAAAATCACTTCTCTCCTCACTTCCAGAGGATCACGTCTCTCGTCTTTCTTAGTGAGAGAATTACCTCTCTCATCTTTCTTAATGAAAAAAAAGACCTTAAACCTTGACTTGTAAGGGAGAGGATGACCCCAAATGAACGCAATGCTCATTACACAGGACTAAACATTCTCAGGCATCCCCGGATACACACATAAATATATATACATATACTAAGGGAGACGATGACCCCAAATGAATGCAATGCTCACTACACACAAGTAAACATTCCAAGGCGTCCCTAGATGCACACATAAATACATATACACATACATATACACAATGCTAATGCACTTTCTCTTCTTAGAACTCAATCCATCTTGATTTATGTGTAACTCCTTGGTTCTTGTGTATACTCTTACACTTGGCAGACACTTCATTCACTCATCATAACTTATACTACCTATACCCATTAAGTGATGTACTAGGAATACTGGAATGGTCTCATGGCCATGGTAGATCATCATCAACACTTAAAGAAAGGTGAGCCATTAGTTTATTGATATAAATTTACTAAATAGAGAATGTGTAATAAGCAATCAATTTAGTGATATCCATAGTTGTGAAGCCAACATCTATTGTCCGGATGTGCCTCAAATACTATAGATCTTTGTTGCATCCACTAGAAGTTATTTCTCGTCTTGTTCATTCTGCTCATAGATACATTTGTGGTCTAGTTTAAAATCAAGTTAAGCCTCAATGGGTGGACTTCATGGAAGCAAACTTTACTAAGGAAGAAGTGGAGAAAGTGCTATCCCATTAATTGGAAGCAGATTTTACTGAGAAAAAGAATGGGTTTGAATGGCCTCCCTAACGAGCTATTTTTTGTCAATGTGGAATAGCCAAAAGGCCCAATAACTCACCTTTGCCAGCATAACTAGAGATCTGGATCGATGCCATCGTATTGGAAGATTTCAATTATTCGTTTCTTGCCGAACGTTCCTTTCCCATGTACTTTGAAATAGTGGAAACCCATTTTTGTTATGGGTTCCTTGTATAAGATATTTTTATATTTTTCAAAGTCATTGCCAATAGAGTGCATAAAGTGTTCCCATAGTTGATTCATCCACGTCAATATGATTTCATCAAGGGACAGAACATTATGCAAAAAAAATTCAATGTTCACATGGGGATTGATCATGCCAAAGCTTCTTGCCAACAACTTGTTATGATTCAGGTAGATATTCAAAAGGCTTTTGATCATGTCAATTGTGGTCGTCAATCCGGCAATTAATGACTACCATGGGCTTTGGTCCCCACATAAATTCTCTAATTGACACCATAAGCCAAGACACAGTGGCACATGTTGCGCTTGATGGGGAAGTCGCAAATGAGATTGCCTTATCTCATTCTCTCGTGAACAATCTTCTCTCGATCCTCTATTATTTGCATTGGTCACTCACTCAATCCTCTCTTTGTTGGATAGGATGGTTGCTGATGATGGGGACATTGTTGCTTTATCTCTTTCGAGTGGTTTTCCACTTTTATGTCAATCGTTGGCAGATGACTCCTTTCCTTAAGGCTGATCGGACCAATGTGAGTCGGGTAATGGCGATTTGCCATTTTTTTTGCTTTAGCCTTGGGCCTTCATATAAATGCTCAAAAATATATATTAATTTTTTGTACCGAGACTGATTTGCAAATATTCGGTTGGCCACTATTCTTTCTCAAGGCAATATTACCTAATAATTGGGATATCCAATTGGTATTCGAAATCTCAAGCCTAGCCCCTCCATGTGCGGCTCACAGTGGCTCGATCTATCATGATTAGTATTGTCTCTTATTTTTCACCCTCGACTCCTTGGACCAAGAAGTTTCTTTTGGAATTGGTGCAGCCCATCTACTTTATGTTGTAGACAAAGAAAGGCAAGCATTTGGGTCATCTGTGGATATCTTTGTAGCATGTTACTACTTCAAAATGGTTTGGGGAAGCTCCTTTGTTAGATGTCGATCTTCATACGATAGCTCTAAGAATGGCAATTTTGCAAGCCCTATGTGTGCAAAGTCATCCCTCGACTAATGTTGGGAAATTTTTCATCAAGGAGATTGGTATCTCCCATGGTCGCATAGTTATTTGAGCATGTTGGTGACATGTGCTGAATTCAACACAGCCTTTCAAAACTTCACAATCATTCCTACTTATTTGATTGTCTCTTCGCAAGAGATTCTTCATTTTACAATTTGACATCCTTGTGATGTCAAAAGAAGGCCGATTCATTACAAGAAAAAGTGTTGTTCGGGACACTTCCAAGCTGCTTGATTGGGCACATAAAGATTTATAGTGAGATAAATTCAATAGGGTGACTTGCTTGGGGTTGCATACAGTGAGAGATGTCATTCTTGGGCAACATCTCCCTCACATACACCAATACTTTCAGCTGCTGAGAGACTATAGCCACAGTTGGTCAACCTTGCAAGAGAAACTTTAGCAATATAATCCATTGCCTGCTTTTCAACATACTTCCCCTTGATAGGACTACATGTTTGTGAAACCTGATGACTTTCAAAAAAGATCGGGTAATCATATCTACCATAGGATGGTTAAAGATAAGAAATGGGTTGTTGAGAAATTCAATGGTGGAGGTCCAAGAATCCTTATCAAGGGAAAGTTTTTTACATGGAGACTGCTTATTGAAGGTCTTTCCACTGGGGATGTGCTATGTGCCCACAAGATCTCACATGGTAGATGTATCTTTTGTACTACATGTGATGAGACATCGGTTCATCTCTTCATCTCCTCGTGCCCTCTAGCAAGACAAATTTGGAGCTTTGTTTCTCGTGTGTGGACCTTGGTGACTCGGCAGCAACAACTGATGCCCATCCAATCTTGGGTCCTAGGCAAGATCCCTTCTTCCATTTTCGAGAACTCTTTGGCACTTTTGGCGCACCCGTGATGCCTTCATTTTTTATTTGGATTCAAGCATCCGTGGTCATGTGGCCCATGTTCGAGGATTATTGTAATGGTAGATCTCTTCCTTGGTTTCAACGCACTTGGTCCTCCCTAATGTGGCTGCTCCTTGGCTGGATATTGTTCGCTCTACTTCTATTGTGCCACCAACATGATGTTTGTATGCTAGATTTTGGTAATCTTTTGTCTTGACACGCGAATTGTTAGGATTTTCTGCCTGTCCAAAAGGCCTGCTTCATGTGAGTTGTTATCATTTTGTTTGGCTGGCTGGGGGGTGTGTGTGTGTGTGTGTTTTTTAGAACAGGTTATGGAGAGCTTAGAAGGCTGAAGGCTTGCTTGTCATGTGAGGATAGAGAGGGAGCTCCCCTTATAGTGTGGAGAAGGGCCGAGGCTGTTAGAGGTGAGAAGGTTGGAATCCAAGAGGGCTGGAATTCAAGGGGATATTGGAGGTGGAGAAGGCTGGAATTCAAGGGGGCTGTCAGTACATGGACAGCTGTTAAGGGGCTGGGGTATGTGGAATCCAAGGAAGGCATGCTGGCAATGGAGTACAAACAAGCAAGACACTTGCAGGAAAATGAGCAGTCAACCCATCAATGAACCCACACACAGCAGCAAAAAAGGGTCAGTTTTCTCATATGGAATTGTATTGATACATACCATAAGGTATCATACGGTACAGATCTGCTCGTACTATGTAGGAAGGAAACTATGATATTGCTGCTTAAGGTCACATGGTTACACTCGAGATGCAGCCATTTTGCTGTTTAATTCAAGTCCCACATGGCAGTCTTCAACTATCAATTCTTAATCCAATGAACTTGCTTCTCCAAGAAAACATGTTTGAGATGCAGAAGGCCAGATGACAATTTTTGATGTGCAATCATGATCTAACTTCAAGCTGTTATTCATGGGAATGTCCCAATCAGAGAAGTTCTATAAAACATAAAAGGTTCATTCTCTTTAAAATGTCAAGCAAACCCTCAACTCCTGTTTTTTCTGTATCTACAGCTTTGTATATACACTACAGGTCTGTTAAACATAAACAGTTCATACACTTGAAAATGTCAAACAAACCTGTACTCCTGTTTTTTCTGCGTCTACAGCTTCGTAGTAAGTGTTCACAAGACTTTGAATACATAACCACATTGCTCTTTTATCTTCACTTTTATTATCTGGCGTTGTCAAATACTTGTCCATCAGTGCCAACCAGCTGTTTGCCGCAATTCCCATTGTTGAACTGTTCAATACAGTGGCAGAATCATGTTTTGAGCTATTCTCCCTTCCTCTCCCCCCCAGCCCACCCACAAAAACCCAAAACCAGAAAGAAAAACACTCTCTCCCTACCTTCCAAAATAAAACCAGCAACAAGTCCAATTAAGGAAAATCATCTGCATCTAGAGCAAGACAGTGAACACTCCAACTTGGTAGCCCACTATCTACCATACCACAACCAATAATTGAAGCACATACAATGAGCAATGAAAAAAACTCATCCTCATCTAAACTCTAATCTGAACAAGAGTTAACACAGAGAACAGAATAGGAGTTTGAAAGCACAATTTATCAAAGGACATATTCAGTGCTACTTATGACATTGACACACCAAATTGGCTGTAATATAATGCCTAAAACCATCAATTGGTGCTTACACAAGCATCTCAAGATCCAAAGACTGATGGAAATTCTAACCCCACCAACAATTACAGAAGGGGGATAAAAACCTCTAGATATTTTCTAAGACACTGGCTAGATCACTGATCTACAGCTGAACATGGTCTCTGGCACCTTCAAACAGCTCATGAAAATCTTGACCTCTCCACCGGTAGTAAAGAAATCATCCTCAAATAATAAGTACTGAGATGCAATACTCTCAAGGCATGTATCAATTGTGTTCTGGATGGCTGTACCTCAGAGTTCATAAAAGGGGTATTTCATAATAATAAACTTTGATGCAGATCATAAGTCCAAGAATACGTCATACTCCAATGCATCTCATAAAATGAAACAAATGACTATATTTTGGACAAACATTGCCTCTTATACCTAGTTCTTGACACTAGGTGGACGGTTATGGGACGACCAATAGTGATAATGGTCTCCCATCTAATGAACAAGTTACTGTATGAGTGTGGAGCTAGGAGCAGCACCAAACAATAACACCTTCCTCCATCTGGTCGACCTGCTGGATAGATGCTGGGGACCCGTAAATGAATGATCCTCCCAATTTGTGCTGAATACATGCAGAAACTCTGCAAAGACCTTCACCTTGGGGAGACATGTATGTCACGTGGTGGGCCAAACGGCCTGCAGCTTCGGGGCATGTCGCACAGCTCATTCCTGCCCCACGTGCTCCCCGTGCAATCCAGTTCAACAGAAGACTCCCCCACATTCATTCACAGTTCAATGGTGTAAAATGGGGGAGGATAATGGGTGCAAGTGAAATGGACCTCGCAAGAAGGGCAGAGCGTCATGCTATGATGCAGTGTGATGAGTGGTCGAAAACTGGGAGCTCCTCAAGCCAGATCTATGCCACTAAGGGCATTAAGAAGAAGAAAAAGAAGCGCACACCAGCAAAGATCAGTGCCTCTAAGGGCACCACTAGAAAGATCAGACCTTCAAGTCAGATCCGTGCCTTCAAGGGCACCAACACAAGGAGGCGGGTGGGAGGTGCCGCAGCATGGGATTGCACTTTCTGTGCAAGGCAACATGTGGCTTCGCTTTAGAGACATTGTACCACCTTCAACTTGTCCCCTTGCACGTGTGCTCAGTAGGAGACTCGGACGGCTAACGCCCAACTCTTTTCAAGGGGAGGTCTGTCTCAGCCAAAACGCACCATTCAGATCAAGGAGCATGTGGCTACCCTACAGTGGCCCCATATTACCTTCTCCATTGGATCAAGATTGACAAATGCAGCCAAGAAGGACCATTCATCACAAGGTGTCTCTGCATGGACCCTTGCCCTCTAGGCTTGACATTCTCATGTAAAAGCATGGTGCCGAGTCCATGTCCACAGGCAGTTCTCAATGGTTGATGTGCACAATAAAGTCACCGTCCTTTGTAGCTTGCCTGGTCACGTTCCATTCCACGGTTGTAAATTGAGTCAGTGGGTGTGGGACGAAATTGTAGTCTTAAAAAGTCCATGTTCCACATTTGTATAGAGTTAGCAGACATGGCTACTAGAAAACAAACACTGACAGCCTTGATAGTGAGGCCTGTTATAACCCTGGAATTTTGGAGTCCAAGTCTGAAAGCCAATTTTGCAGGCCATGAGATGGTTCCCCTACTCAATGTGAGCATTGAGTTCTTTGAACGGGAGGTGTGTACGAGGGAGTACACCTTGTTGCCTCACTCCACAACATCGAGTCGTGATTGCATGCATGTTGCTAGTGCTAGCCCTCACCTACGAACCTTGTCCTCTATGCCTTCATCTTGTCTTGTACACAGACCCCTCTTATGAATATGAACATTGCCCTCAAGATGGACCATCCTGCAAACTTTGGTGCCTTCACGTCTTGAGAAGTGTGTGTTGAGTTGGGAAGCCATGATGGAACACCATGCGTCACGGGCTCACAAGGAGCCTCCCAAGGGTTGTAGGTGTGCCAGATAGGGGATTCCAAAGGCCGGACGGTCACACTCTTGCTGATAAGATCACAGCTGAAAATCCTTAGCAAGATCAAGCATCCTCATTGACATTGGAGCTAGGAAAGCATCATCCAAAGACTGAAGCAACAAGAAACAAACCAAAGCCAACAATTCCTCAGCAAAATGCATATGTTGTTTGCAAAGTGAAGCATGATGAATCTCCTACTGCCAAGCAACTCACTGCACATTTTGAATCAACAATTCAAAGGGGACACGCCCAACACATGGAAAATCAAGCAAAGACCTGTCAAGCACCTATCACATGTAACAATTTAAATTTACGTGGCTCAAATAGGAGAAATCAAAGCATAATTGCAAGTGCAATCGGGGGTGATTCCAAAGATTTCAAGGGGAGGGTCTATTACCAACTGGCACATGGCGACCAAGGGTTTTACTTGACTAGTGGTGTAAGTGTCAAAAACTCGATACGGAGGCCATCCCAACCAAGATTCTTATGTATGGGTAACTGCAATTATAAATAATACATCCATCACCTCATCTTCATGGATGTCACTTTCCTAGGAATCATGGATGTCATGCAAAACATGATCCCTAACCAAGTGATAAAAGAGCTGCAGAAATGTCAAAGATATGTGCAGGAGGGGTCTCAGCTAAGCCAAGAAGATCTAGAAAATAATTTGAACACATTTGAACAATAGTCTCTGGATTCATGACCATGTTGGTCTCCAAGTTTTGGAGTTTAACCATATTCTCCCGCGCAAGGGAAGCGGGCCAACACAGAAAGAATTACGAGCCTCGCATGAGGCATTTGGCAGATTTTCAATCAAAGATTTCAATTTCACTTGTTGATAAGATCTTAACTGCAACTGCTGAATAAGATCAACCAATCCTGTGGCCAATAGGGGCAAAAAGGCATCATCTAGTTGTCAAAAGATGATGTACCAGCAAGACAGTACGGTTGGCGGGGAGGAACATGGAGTGAACTCAGCAAACATGGAGAAGAGAAGAGAAGAGAGAAGAAACTCTAATGAATGGAATGATGAAGTTCTAAATCATGGAGTGAAAGTGATACAAGGGAACAAGGGTGTTGTAGCACAAGGAAGATGATGAAGACAACTACCAACCATGAACCACAATGTCCTTCTGAAGGGGTGTGAGGATAGTGGAGAGGCTGGAGAGAAGAGGTGACGGACTAAATGAATCAACCGTAAGGAATGAATGAGAGAGTGGCCTATAACTAGGCATAGTCAGTCTAGGATAGCTCCCCTTTTGGGGCCACAAACCCTAAACGCAAAACATAGAAACGCAAACTGCGGGTGAAGGGTGAAGGGTTTCTCAACATCCCCTGTCAGGCCCAAAAAGGGGAACAAGAGAAGAGTGAGGTGGAGATGCGATGCTACATGCTGAAGAATGCGCATGCAACAGGTGTGACTTGGACAATATCCCTCATGGGGAAATTGGTCACTTGTCCAAGCACCTTAGTACAAAGATGATGAAAACATGCAATGCATAGGAGGAATGTCGGACTTTGTGTGGTGCCGAGAACCATAAGGATATGCCTCTACTCAATCTCAGCAGGTGGCTCCATGCTAACCAAGTGACCAAGGCAAGAAGAGAAGAGGACCCCTAAGATCCAAGATTTCCACCGCAAAGGGAACCTGTAGTAAAGAACAGTAGAGTGAGTGAACTAGAGAACCCAAAACTCAACCTCGAGAGAGAAGCCACTAGCTCCATGCATCCATGCTGGAAGGAATACGAAGGCCTTGTCACCAAGTCGCGGTTGAACCTCTGAGGTCCCGATCTAGGTGGTACCTGAAGATCCTACATATCAGTAGAAAAGATGACTGGTCGAAGAGAGCCACCCCAAGAAAGTAGAGGATGGGTGAAGAATTTCATGTGGAGTAGGTTCACCCTCTAAGGTAGGAGGTGGAGGGGCCCCTGTTGAAGTCGAAGAAGAAGTAGATGCCCCCTTTGAGGACAAAGAAGTAACATCCCTCTCTCAATCCCCCTTTGAAGTAGATAGGGAATCCAAAAACTCATGGATCACGGACTCCAAAATGTCTGATGACAAAGGAAGTGCCGTTGGTCGTGCCGAAGAATGTATCTTGGGTGCTGAAGAGCTCCCAAAGGTAGCCTCTCGAACCTGAGTAGTCGAGGGTGAGGAAGGGTGGAGCTCAAAATGAGCAAGAGGTGGACAACAGTCATTGTCACTCAATGGAGCGGACTGGGTAGCCGAAGAAGTGGAAGGAGTCAAGCAGCCACTATCTCTTGAAGGAGCGGACTAACGAGGAGACGGTATCAAACAATCATTGTCTCTCGATGGAGCGGACTGCAGATCTGTAGGTCGTGGAAGCCACTTTACCTAAAAATAAGTGGGAGAAGACTGCCGCTGGCATTGCGACGATCTCCAGGAGGTCGTAGCGCCAATTGATCCTCCATGTGCTCGAAAGGACTTAGTGCGCATTGGATGCGTCTTATTGCCTTGAGCATAGTACTCTGATAGCCGATGCAGAACGATATCTGTGGCCCAAAAAGGAGAGGTGGCACAAGGAGTGCGTGGTGGAAGACGCATGTACTCCGGGGGGTGGGGAGCAAAGGTCGAAGTCGCCAAGCATTGGTGGTGTGTCCAGTGATGCCACAATAGGAGCACCCAATAGTCTAGTCATCTATTGGTAAAGAAGCCATGGATAACAGTACGCCTTGCTGAAGAAGGAAGAGGTCAGCCACCCTAAACCACAAACCGCAATGTCCGCATCAAGCGGTGTGAGGGCAGTGTGAAGCACTAACCGCAATGTCCGCCTCAAGGGATGGGAGGATAGTGGAAGGGCTGGAAGTGAGCTGCCAGTGGGAGGAGGATATGACCAGCAGTAAGAGACTGCAACCAGTAGAAAAACGCAGGTGAGGAGGGAGAAATACTAAAAACGCAGACAGCAAGTGAGAGAAAGACTAAAAACACAAGCAGGATAACCTGCAGGAGAGAAAAAGATTAAAAACGCAGACAGCACGTGAGAAAAAGACTAAAACGCAGGCAGGACAACCTGCAGGAGAGAGAGAGACTAAAAACGCAGGCAGCAGGACTGTGATGATGTGGCAGGCTATAGCGCAGCAAGTTTGCACAGGAACAACAGTCGCCTGGCTAGAATCAACTCCAAACTGTGTGAAGAGGGCTGGAAATCATGCGCCAACTGATGGAGACAGCAATGGACAGCTTCAACTGAGATATCCTCCGTGAACAGGGTGTGGCCAGCAAGCTGAAACACCTGAAATCTGTAAAAACGAGATGTTGATGCAGCGGAAGAAGAAGAGAAGCGGATGCCGAACCCGCCATTGGTCTTTGCCTTCATTAGAGTGGAGGATCTTCGCTGCTAGGTGAGCAGATCCAGCTCTGATACCATGTCAAAAGATGACGTACCAGCGAGACAGTAGGGTTGGTGGGGAGGAACACGGAGTGAACTTAGCAAACATGGAGAAGAGAAGAGAAGAGAGAAGAAACTCTGATGAATGGAATGATGAAGTTCTGAATCATGGTGTGAATGTGATACAAGGGAACAAGGGTGTCGTAGCACAAGGAAGATGATGAAGACAGCCACGAACCACGAACCGCAATGTCCTTCTGAAGGGGTGTGAGAGTAGCGGAGAGTCTGGAGAGAAGAGGTGCCAGACTAAATGAATCAGTCGTGAGGAATGAATGAGAGAGAGGCCTATAAATAGGCATAGTCAGTCTAGGATGGCTCCCCTTTTGGGGGTTGCAAACCCTAAACGCAAAACACAGAAACGCAAACTAGTGACTCAAGAAGCACTGAACAAACCAAGGCTACGAGATCATTTGCCACCTTCCAGCACAATTTCTAAAGGGATGCATGATGAGTACCATACTATCAAGCAACCCATTGTACATTACTAATTAATTGCTCAAAGGATCAATTGTCGCTCATTCGATAGTCTCACAAGAAACGGTCAAGCAACTATCCCTTGTAGCCATTAAAAATTGAGTGTTTCAAATAAGAAGAATTAAAAATGATTTGAAAAGGCATATCGATTCAGGACTTGCATATCCACGATCTCTTGCAAAAAGGCATCATCATGCATGACATACATGCAATCCAATCTAGACCTTGTAGCAAAATACTACACGAATGAAATGTGAAACATAAATGCAACCAAGACCAAAGGTCTTGTTTAAGAATATTCAAGGCAAACTATTGCCACACAGGATTCTCAGGAGCATCCATTACTACACGACCAAAAGTAGACTCCAATGATGCCACACATATTGAACTCTCCCATCAGCAACCCCAGTCTACCAAGTGTCAAAGAGGCTATTAGTCTACGTTCCAAATCACGTCTAGAGACCGGATCACTCGGAGCATAGAAACCAGCGGATCAAGTACGATTTCAATCACATCACTAGCTGAAATCTCTCATGAGCCACCATGAGAACCTCCCCAATCAACCTCAGGGATCACTCGGAGCATAGAGATCAACCAATCAAGTACAATTTCAATCACATGACTAGCTGAAATCTCTCATGGACCACCATGAGAACCTCCCCAATCAACCACAAGACCTTCCCATCAAATACAATTTCAATCGCCACAAAGCGGCTGGGCACATCATTTTTGACCAGGACTGGCTAAAATCTCTCATGAACCACCATTAGAATGCCAAATTAGTGTCACGCAAAGCCCCCAACATAAAACAAATGGAAACCATGACAATACCCAATCTTTCATGCTTCACTATGACTTTTGAGTTCGAGGGCGCATAACACATCCCATTGATTCACGTGCATGAGAAAAATCAAGGCCAAGGTTGGCCATGCCTCGCTTTAACTTTCTGAGCCAACAACTCAAGCATTCCCTCATCCAAAAATATCTGCCAATACAACAAATGAGCTCATGTGTTGACTCATCGATTAAGACATAGAGGGATCATTCCCCTCCTTGGCAACAAATCTAGGATAACACCGATCCCATGGAGTGATAACCTTGCCTCATATATCAAAAGCTAGGGGGTCTTGGAAGTGATCCACAAGGGTCTTCCCAACAAAAGCATTTCATGGAGCAAAAGAGACCCTGCTAAGAGATGGACATTCCATGGGCTGCTTATCCTTACATCACACATAGGCCTGTAAGGAGTCTTGGGCAGAGCTAGATTCAACAACCAAGATGTCCATATTAGTATTTTTGTTTCTTTTAAAATAGACATTCATCCAACCATGTTTCAATTGATCCTAAAACTACATAGGTTTTTTCCCTTTGTCTATGTTTGTGGGTGCTAGAACCTACTCATCTTGAGGGACTTCGATCATCATATCTTTCACAACAACCACTAGTGGAATTTCCACCTCTTGAATTACCTTTTAATCTAGGCACTCAACCATAAAATGCCCTAATTGCCCACAAGAGAAACAATGACCAGCAAAGGTGCCCCATTTCAAACGGTAATGCAAGGATAGCATTCAAGAACAATTTGGCCTTAACCAGTAGGGCCTCTTGCAAGCAATATTCCACAACATACACGTGATTGTGATTAGTAGCCCTCACGCTAGGGGGCAACAAGATCATGCCAATGGCTGCCATAGCTTCTTTAAGTAAAGGCAAATACACAACATGGTAGGCCTCCACTTCCACCCAAACTGCACATTCCTACTAGAGCAAGTGTTGAAAGTGGGCCATTGGTCTCCCAAGTATCACATGAACAAGGCATCGATCAAATACCATAGGCGACTTTGCCAAGAGGTTGTCACAAAGCATTGTCGATTTGAGCATTACTTCATAGAAGCCTCGTGGTCCCACGAAAATCTCTCTCTCTCTCTCTCTCTCTCTCTCTCTCTCTCTCTCTCTCTCTCTCTCTCTCTCTCTCTCTCTCTTTTCGTAAAGGGTAATTGTATTAATTACGTAAAAAAGTACAAGTGTACTTGATTACAAGATACATGATGGCACTAAGCCATTATGTGAAACAGTGTTAGTTCTACGAGTTACAAGGTCATGGCAAAGATATAGAGGAAATTGCCATATGCTAGGGATGCAAGTCCTCCAGGGAAAGTAAGTCAGAATGCTGAAGAAGATTGATCTGCCAATACAAGAGCCCCTTAAGCCGAACAATATGCCGCTGAACATTAGAGGCGGAATCAAAAAGAAAAGCATTCCGCATGGTCCAGTTGTGCCAGCAGCCCCAATAGCGAAGAAAGTGAAACACTAGTTTCATATGTGGCTGTGCGGGTGTTGGGTATTTGGGCTGCACAAAGACCCAATCAAAGGGCCTTAACGAGAAACCAACCACTGCTCTCCAAACAGCTGACAAGAACGACCATATTTTCTTAGCGATAGGGCAAGAAATAAAGCGGTGACGGGCAGATTCGACACTGGTGGTGCAAAAGAAACAATTGCCATTGGATATTCGTCGCTTGGAAAGAGCAGAAGCAAGCGGAAGACCCCCAATCATCACCCTCCAAAGAAAAACCTTATATTTGAAGGGTGTCTTGTTCAGCCACCCTTCCATCACAGTTGCCCTCCACCATGACCGGGATTTACGCAATCCCCATAGCGCATTAGCTTTAGTGGCCAGCCAGTGATGATCTTTAATCAGGAGATGATAGACCTGGTTTGCGGAAGCTTTATCTAAACTCAGCCGGCCTTCAAAGTCCCAATCCTGCCAAGGACGATCCGAAGCAAGGGCGGGAAAGGGTTGTCTGCTCTGGAGCACCATCAGAAGCTGTTCCCATAAATGCCTGTATCCACCAGGAATCCTGAAGATTCTCCTGGCTGTACGAAATGATATTAGCACATTGCCACTGGCAAGGGTGGCATCCGTGACTGAAGTTAAGCCCAAACGTGCCATACGGTTGAATTGTGGTTGAAGCTCTTGTTTTCCTTCCCATGAAAGTATCCGCGAGACTGCCAGCAATTCTAGTTGAAACGAATTAGCAACCATGCGATCCTCCGCTGGATGCCACTGAGCCTTCCGGAGGACCAGTTTCCAGGAATATGCCAAATGGGTAAGCAAGGATGAAGAGGAACAGGCGAATCGGGAATCGGCATTAAGGACATGCCACCACGAACTCTGGATTTGGGTATTGCCATGCCGAAGCCCCTGCTCCTCAAGGAAATAATGGGCTATAACGACCCAGGGATGATGATCTGAGCACATAGCACGGAAAAGAGACCAACGGAGGGCCAGCATGTGAGTTTGGGCATCCAAAATAGCTCCTCCACCCATGCGTTTGGGGGTGCACGCATGCGACCAAGAAATCCAAGAAATGCCTGCATGCAAGGAATCTTTCTTCCATAACATGAAACGAATAAATTGAGTCAGAGCATTTAGAGTAGTAGTAGTCCAGGGCAGCAAGGGCAAGAAATATGTGAGCATCGGCAACATAATTGTCTGGGCTACTTTGAGGCGAACATGGAATGGCCAGGCCTGAGACTTCCAATACAGGAACTTAGCTGCCAGTTTCTGAGAAGTCCACTGAAGAAGCTGCTTTGGTGGAACATCAACACCCAAGGGGTAGCCAAGATGTCTGACAATGGAACCACGAGGCACAACGATACCCTGCCAATTCAATGACTGCAAATCCGACTCCGTGCAGCTGAGAATGGCTGATTTCAGCGCATTGATGCGAAGGCCGGAAGCCTGACCAAAGAGATCCCAAACATCCAATGCTTTGCGAATGTTATCCTTATCCGCCCGCAGAATCATAAAACTGTCATCAGCCAAGGATTGACTAATGAAATGTTATCCAGAAGGAAGCGACAATCCAGCCAACTGAGTGGAAGCGGCCATATGAGATAACAGCGAAAGAACCGGCTGGGTCGCAAGGGCAAAGAAGAGGGGGCTCAATGGACACCCCTGTCTGACAGACCGGGCAAGAGCAAATGGCTCGGTAACGCCTCCATTCAACATGACTCGCGAAGACGCCGCTGCACTAATGATGTAGATCAGTCGCGACATCCGATCACCAAAGCCCATAGTAGACATAAGCTCTGCAACAAAAGACCAGTCCAGATAGTCAAAAGCCTTTTCCAGGTCCAATTGAATCAGTACGACCTCCTGATTAGAATGCCGTGCATAATCAATCGCCAGTTGCGCATTTAACACATTGTGCCGAATGTTTCGGCCCTTAATAAACCCATATTGAAGTGGATGCACAATGGCAGGTAGATGCTTGTGGAGCCGATTCGCCATTACTTTGAAAAAGATTTTGTACATAGACCCCATTAAAGAAATTGGGCGCCAATGTTTCAACATAGACGGCGAAGGAACCTTCGGAAGCAATTTAATAAGTCCTTATTTCCATGAGGAAGGCATGGTTCCCCGTTTCCCACACCTGCTGAAACAAAGCCGTTAATGGTTTCGCCAATTGGGTAGCAAAAACCTCAAAGAACTCATTGGTGAGACCATCCCAACCAGGACTTTTATCCTTGGGTAAGTGTAACAAAACATCTACAACCTCCGCCTCACAAATATCTGACTCCATAGTGGCTTGCATGTCTTGCTGAACCTGATTACGAACCAGGTCATAAAAGACTGAACGGGCCTGAGTAGTTTGGGCTGAAGGTGGCGAAGTGGAACCAAGAAGATCAATGAAATAATCCCTGCACATATGCACAATAGTCTGCGGATCAATGACCAGTTGCCCGTCTGCATCCAGAAGTCTAGTCATATTCTCTCGAGCAGGAGAGGCATGGAGGGCTCGAAAGAATTTATGAGTCTGACACGCATTGTCTTGCAGAGTCTCCGTCAGATGCTGCAGTTTGGCCTGCTGATACGATTTCAACTGAAATTCTTGAATAAGATGAGCCACACGCATTTCCAGTGCTAGTAAGAACGCATCATCTAGAGTATCCATCAGCAGAGAACGGACCAAAGCCAGCAAGTCCTGGGCGGCTTGCCGACGCTGTCGACAAAGAGAGGCATGATGGATTCCATACTGGCGCGCAACCCGCTGCACATTAGCAAGCAATCTTTCAAAGGAGGCAGTGCCCTGAGAAGGAAAGTCCAGTAAGAATCTATCAATCAATTGCTGCATATAACCCTGAAAGATTGCATGCTTCAAATAAGAGGAGTTAAAACGCAAAGGGAGGCGGTCCAGAAATCGCTTGAAAGGTGCAATGGGGTGTGCGAGCATCTCAAGTTGTAGAGGAAAATGGTCCGACAATGCATATTGCTGCAAGACTTTCATTTCAAGCATCTCAGGGAGGAAATCATCATTCTGCATGATGTATATGCGGTCCAGCCGCGACCAAGTTGTTGCATACTGCGCGGAATGGAAAGTAAACCCTGTAGAAGAGGGGTTCAGCCAGGACCAGAGATCTTGCTTAAGAACAGCAAGAGCCAACTCATGCCACCTACGGCTTTCCGGCGCATCCATCACCGAATGCTCCGAGGTGGACTGCGAAGAATCAACACGCATATTGAAATCGCCCATGAAGAGGCCCTGTCTGCCAAGTGACAAAGAAGTCTGCAAAGTATGCCAAAGCTCTCGGCGCGATAAAGGATCATTCGGTGCATAGAGACCAAGTAACCATAAGATTTCTCCATCTAGTAAAAATTTCAATCACCACAAAGCGCCCATGCACATCATTTTTAATAAGAAGAGGTTGATATTTTTCGTGTACAATCATGAGCACACCAGAATAACGCATGGCCTATGTCCCTGCATAGAACAGACGAAAGCCATGACAGTCTACAACTTTTCCAGCTTCACCGTGACTCTTGTGTTCAACAGCACACAAGACATCCCACTGATTCTCATGCAATAGAGTCCACATGGCATGTTGCTTATGGCGAGAACAGATTCCTCGCACATTCCAAGTGGCTACTTTCATGGTTGTTGTAAAAGAAAATCAAGTACGAGGCACGGCTTGCGTGCTTTGACCTTGTCCGCGAGAATATCCAGGACTCCCTCATCCAAGAAATAAGCCAACACGGCAAAAGAGTTCTGCGGACCAGATTTGGAGGTAGACGGCAGATCTGCTGGCTTGGGAATGGAGCGGGGATAACGACGATCCCACGGGGTAATGACATTGCCTCGGGTATCAAAAGTCAGCTTAGCTGGTGGACCCTTTGGACGATCCGAAGATCCTCTCCGAGGGGGCTGCGGACGGGGGGCAGAGGAAGCCATCGCAGGAGGAGAGTGCTCTGACGGCAACATTTCTTTCCTGCCCATATAAGTACGCATGGAATCTTGTGGCGCAGAAAGCACAGAATTCTCCATACCAGCAATCACCCTGTTACCTTTTTTTGCACGTACTTCAACCCAGTCGGAGCCATGGGAGGCCGAAACCGAAACTTGTTGTTTACCTTTATCCAGAGCTTTGGGTGGATGACTAGCATCCTGCGATGGGACATCACAGACCATATCGTCCATGGGGGGCGCTACATGCCCCGCATCTGAAGGGTGGTGCTGTTATGGGCATTCGGCCATGAAGTGCCCTAATTTGCCTCAGGAAAAGCAGTGTCCTGCAAAAGTGCCCCATTTCAAACGAACGTGTAAGAAATGCATGCCAGAGCAATTGAGACGTAACCACGCGGGCCTTTTCCTGGTAGTGTCCCATAACATACATAAGCGATTACGATTCACTGCCCTTACACTTGGCGGGACCAGAACCGTGCCCACTGCAGCCATGGCTTCCTTCAACAGCGGCCAATAAACAGCCGGGCAATTTTCCACTTCAACCCATACAGGGCACTCCCGTTGTAGCAGGCGCTGAAAATCTGCCATTGGGCGCCATGGTACAACATGGACCAAACGGCGATCAAGAAACAGCGGCAGTTTAGACAGAAGAGCAACACGGTTCGTCTCAGATTTTAACAACACCTCAAAAAACCCCCGAGGCCCCACAAAAATCTCTTCCACACATTCCCCTTGTAGCAGACTGTGCAACCACTGGCGAATACGGGAAATCTGTGGGATTCTACCAGTGAAGAAGAGTATCACCGCGCGATCATAGAATACTGAAAAGGAACGCAAGACAGATTTGGGGTCAACAGTAGCTTCCAAAACATCTTCCGGTGCAGATTCAGAAAAGGCTTCCTGATTGTGTTGCACATAATCACCAAGTAAAGTGTTCGCAAACTCTAGCAAATGCTCCCAGTCAACATCCTGAGAGTCTGCAGAGTCCGAAGCAACCTGCGCATAAGAACGATCCTGATGATCCATTGACGCCTCCGGAGTGTGCTTGGTGCGTTTGCCTACAGGCTGAAAGTCAGGAGCAGTGGGCGTCTCTTCATTGCACGGAACCATATCATCGGGTTCCTCGGTGTCAGAGTCCGGACCAAGCGCTGCCACCGTTTGGTCTATAAAATCCAAGTCCAAGCCGGCCATGGTCTATTGCTGCGTATACCGGTCAGAGGCTGATCGAAAATCTCACAGCAAGCAGGACTGCACCGGCCGTTCTACCTCTTCGCAGGCAGAGACGGGCTCGTTCCCGTGGCTGGCTCACGCTGGCGCGCGCTCTGTGTGGCAACCGGGGGGTGACTGGCTGCTGGCCCTTGGTGGCTCAGGGCGGGCAGCAGGCAGGGGGCGACGGAACGTCCTGACAGAGGGCGAGGTAGGTTTGGTGAGGTCTATCCTGCGCAGGGTCGGATTGCAGGTCCCCAACTTTACGCAAGGTCCAGTCGAGCCTGCACGGCCCTGGGGGAAGGGACCAAGCGGAAGGCAAGGCAGGGCGGCGAGGAAATCACAGGGCAGGGCAGCGCCGCACGCAGACAGGTCGAGCACGTCACGCAGGGGGCAATGAAGGGCGACGGGGCAGGGGCGACGGGGCAAGGGGCGACGAAGGGCGCGCAGGGGGTAGCGACGGGCGACAGGGCAGGGCGGCGCGCAAAGGCGTCTGAAGCAGGCGCCCATGTTCGCGCTCTCTCTCTCTCTCTCTCTCTCTCTCTCTCTCTCTCTCTCTCTCTCTCTCTCTCTCTCTCTCTCTCTCTCTCTCTCTCTCTCTCGCGCACCTGCAGGAGACGACGGGCTGCCCTGGACGAGCAGGCGAGGCAGAGGACTCGCTGCTGCAGTCAGGTCACGGACGGGGTCGCCATTGCCATCGCCTTCCTGTTGCGCGCCATCTCTCTCTCTCTCTCTCTCTCTCTCTCTCTCTCTCTCTCTCTCTCTCTCTCTCTCTCTCTCTCTCTCTCTCTCTCCCCCTTTTCGTGAAGATAATGGAATGAAGTAGTAAATATATACATCAATTCATCAGGTCAGCATGCTCACTTAATCTCTTACTTTCTCTTACATCAGACCATCAGGTTGTCAGAGAAAGTGACAAAAGACTATCAAGACTTTAACACAAAGGAAAAGTCACACAACTAGAGTAGAACGAACAATAGCCAGCCACGGGGCGGCAAGGTCAGGAAGAACCAGGTCAGCTGATATCATAGAAGAAATCTGCCATAGCACTAAAGCTCGAACACGTGCTACATGACCATGGATGCCTGAAGCCGAATCAAAAAAAAAGGCATTCCGAGTACGCAAAATATGCCACAAGGCAGTCCATCTGAGGAAATGGCAAAGGCAAGAATAATCAGAATGCAAAGAAGGCACAGAGGGCAGCTTTTCCATAATCCATGAACGCGCTGTTATCTCGAGCTGAGCCGCCAAGAGCCTCTCTCTCTCTCTCTCTCTCTCTCTCTCTCTCTCTCTCTCTCTCTCTCTCTCTCTCTCTCTCTCTCTCTCTCTCTCTCTCTCTCTCTCTCTCCCCGTAAAAGGTACACAAATACATGAGGGCCCTAGGCCAACGTGTATAAAATCCCAGTACTAAGCCACAAAAAAGTTACACAAATCATGGCAAAGACCCAGAGGAAATTGCCATATGCCAGGAAAGTAAGTCCTCCCGAGGGAGCAAGTCCGCGTGTCGAACGAGATCTATCTGCCAATGCAAAAGACCTTTAAGCCAGGCAATGTGTCTCTGTACATTGGAGGCCGAATCAAAAAGAAAGGCATTCCACGTTGTCCAAATGTGCCAGCATCCCCAGTACCTGAAAAAGTGGAATAAGATCTTCATATACAACTGTGGCGGTGTGGGGTAATTTGGGCGCACAAAAACCCAATCAAAAGGAGTTAAAGAGGACCCCACCACTCCGCGCCAAACTTGAGACAAGAGTGACCAGATCTTCGTGGCGAGCGGGCAAGAAAGAAATCGATGTCGGGCCGATTCCACAGTAGTGGTACAGAAGAAACAATTGCCATTCGAGATTCTACGCTTGGAAAGGGCCAAGGCAAGAGGAAGACCACCAATCATTACCCGCCAAAGAGAACCTTGCATTTGAAAGGTGTCTTATTCAACCATCCCTCCATCACAGTTGCCTTACACCATGACTGAGATTTCCGCAATCCCCATACAGTATTAGCTTTTACACCCAGCCATCGATAATCTTTAATGAGAAGATGATACACCTGATTAGCATAGGCGTTTTCCAAGCTCAATCTCCCTGCAAGGTCCCAGTCCTCCCACCACGGACGATCCACAGCCAGGGCCGGAAAGGGTTGCTTACCCCGAAGCACCGACAAAACCTGTTCCCATAAATCACGGTATCCGCGCAGGATCCTGAAGAGTCTCCTGGCAATACGAAACGATGCAAAGACATTGCGAGTGGCAAGGGTAGCATCCGCAACTGAAGTCACACCCAAACGGGCCATGCGGTTAAATCTTGGTCTAAGCTCATGTTTGTTTTCCCATGAAAGTAATCTCGAGACTGCCAACAATTCCAGTTGAAAGGAGTTAGTATGCAACCGGTTCCCCACTGGATGCCAACGAGCCTTTTGGAGCACCACCTTCCAGGAGCCGATCAAATGCAATAACAGAGAGGAAGAGGGACTGGAAACTCGAGAGTCTGCATTAAGGACATGCCACCAGGAGCCCCGAAGTCGTGTATTACCATGGCGTAGCCCGCTGTCCTCAAGAAAATAACGGGCTATAATGGTCCACGGGTGATGATCCACACACATGGTGCAAAAAAGAGACCAACGAAGAGCCAGCATATGAGTTTCAACATCCAAAATAGCTCCACCACCCATGCGTTTAGGGGTACATGTATGTGACCGTGAAATCCACGAAATACCTGCTTCCAATGAGTCCTTCCATAACATGAAACGAATGGGGCGAGTGAGAGCCTTCAAAGTAGTAGGAGTCCACAGCAGCAATGGCAAAAAATATATGAGCATTGCCAGCATAATTGTCTGAGCCACTTTGAGGCGGACATGGAATGGCCACGCTTGCGTCTTCCAATACATAAACTTCGCTGCCAATTTTTGTGAAATCCAATCTAGTAGCTTCTTTGGCCGCACATCCACCCCCAATGGGTATCCAAGATGCCTGACAATGGATCCACGGGAAACAACCTGGCCCTACCAACCCAATGACTGTAAATCAGACTCCGTGCAACTGAGTATGGCTGATTTGAAGGCATTGATGCGAAGACCAAAAGCATGACCAAAGAGCCTCTAAACATCTAATGCCTTGCGAATGTTCTCCTTGTCCGCCCGCAAAATCATAAAGCTATCATCAGCTAGAGATTGGCTAATGAAGTGATGTCCCCAAGGAAAAGACAATCCGGCCAGTTGAGCAGAAGCTGCAATTGAAGATAACATTGAAAGCACCGGGTGAGTCGCCAGGGCAAAGAAGAGAGGACTCAAAGGGCAACCCTGTCTGACGGAGCGTGCAAGGACAAACGGTTCTGTAACCCCACCATTGAGCATAACTCTAAAGAAGCCGCAACACTAATGGTGTAGATCAATCGGGACATCCGAGCACCAAAACCCATAGCAGACATGAGTTCTGCAATGAAGGACAAGTCTAATTAGTCAAAAGCCTTTTCCAAATCCAGTTGAATCAATACCACTTCCTGACTGGAATGCCTCGCATAGTCAATAGCCATTTACACATTTAAGATATTATGCAGAATGTTGCGGCCCTTAACGAAACCATATTGGAGAGGATGCAAATAGCTGGAAGATGCTTGTGAAGCCGATTCGCCAGCACTTTGAAGAAGATTTTATACATCGAACCCATCAAAGAAATTGGTCTCCAGTGTTGCAGCATTGACGGCGAAGGAACCTTTGGAAGCAGTTTGATAAGTCCTTCTTTCCAATAGGAAGGCATGATCCCTGTTTCCCAAACCTGCTGAAACATAGTCATTAAATGGGGGGTCAAATGAACTTTGATCAATAGATGGACACTTGAGTTGGATTATTAGCATCGAAATGCACACCAGCTGGGTGGCCGAGTTCTCAAAGAATTCATTAGTGAGACCATCCCAACCAGGACTTTTATCCTTAGGCAGGTGTAACAAAACATCCATAACCTCCTCCTCGCAAATATCTGCCTCCAAAGTAGCTTGCATATAAAGTGGAACCTGCTGTCGGACAAGATCATAGAAGACCAAGCGTGCATGTGTAACCTGGCTAGAAGGCGACGGAGAAGAACCAAGAAGATCCACAAAATAATTTCTGCACATATTGACAATGGTCTGCGGATGAGTGTGACCATGCCACCTTGTGAATCCTGGAGTCCAGTCATATTTTCTCGAGCAGGAGAAGCATTCAAGGCGCGAAAGAACTTATGAGTCTGACAAGCACTATCTTGCAATGTGTCAGTCAAGTTGTGCAGCTTGGCCTGCTGATAAGATTTCAACTGAAATACTTGACTAGGATGAGCCAAACACATCGCCAGTGACAGCAGAAATTTATCATCTGGGGTGTCCACCAGCAGCGAACGGACCAAAGCCAATAAGTCCTCCGCTGCATGTCGACGCCGCCGACAAATAGAGGCATGATGAATCCCATACTGCCGAGCAACCCGCTGCACATTAGAGAGCAGCCGTGCAAAGGAAGCCAAGGCCTTAGAGGAACCTCTCAATCAATTGCTGCATATAGCCCTGAAAGATTGGATGCTTCAAATAAGACGAGTTGAAACGTAAAGGGAGTCTTTCCAGGAACTACATAAAAGGTGCACAAGCATCTCAAGCTGGAGGGGAAATGGTCCGACAATGCATATTGCTGCAAGACTTTCATTTCTAGCATGTCAGGAAGAAAATCATCCCCCTGCATGATATACATTTGGTCCAACCGCGACCAAGTAGTTGCATATTGTGCGGAATGAAAAGTGAACCCTGAAGAAGGGTGGAGCCAAGACAAGATATCTTGCTTAAGTATGTGAAGAGCGAAGGCATTCCACACCCGGCTTTCCGGAGCATCCATTACCGAAAGCCCTGAAGTGGACTGAGAAGAGTCAACACACATATTGAAATCTCCAATCAAAAAACCCCTTCTGCCAAGTGACATGGAGCTCTGCAAAGTCGTCCAAAGATCCCGTTGGGATGCGGGGTCATTCGGAGCATAGAGGCCGAGCAACCATAAAATCTCTCCTTTAAATAAGACTTCGATTACCAGAAAGCGGCCCTGTACATCATTTTTAATAAGAACAGGCTGGTATTTCTCACGGACAATCATAAGCATGCCCGAATAGTGCCTAGCATGTGTCCCTGCATAAAACAGGAGGAATCCATGGAAATTCACCACTTTTCCTGCTTCACCGTACTTCTTGTGCTCAACCGCACACAAGACATCCCACTGGTTCTCATGCAAGACAGTCCACATGGCATGTTGCTTATGACAAGAACACATGCCTCGCACATTCCACGTGGCTATCTTCATGTATCTTCAAAAGAAGAGAATCAGGAAGGAGGCACCTGTTGCCTCGATTTCACCTTTTCTGCGAGAGCTTCCAAGACACCCTTATCCATGAAATCAGCGAACACTGCAAACGAATTTTCGCGGCCCGCTTTAGAGGTAGATGGAATATCCACTGCCTTGGGAGTGGAACGGGGATAACAACGATCCCAGGGTGTAATCACATTACCTCTAGTATCAAACGCCAGCTTAGCAGGTGGGCCCTTTGGACCATCTGTATAAACCTTCCTTGTAGACTGATTACGAGGGGCTGAAGGAGCCATAGTACGTGCAGCCTACTGCGAAGAGAACATTTCTTTCGTGCGCATATACGTGCGCACGGATTGCTGTGAAGCATTAGGCCAAGAATCCGCCAGCAGACCTACATCCAACTTTTTACCTTTTTTTGGACGTGCCTCGAGCCAATCATTGCTACGGCAATCCAAACCCAGGACCTGTTGTTTACCTTTATCCCCAACATTAGGTGGCTGGGGGGCCTCTTGTGCCGGAGCATCAAGCACCGTGTCATCCTTAGGCAACGAAACATGCGCATCATCTGAAGACGGTTGCCTCTCTGGGCATTCGGCCATAAAATGCCCCAATTTACCACAGGAAAAGCAATGTCCGACAAAGTTGCCCAATTTCAAGCGAAAGTGCAAAGGATGCATACCAGAGCAATTGAGGCAAAGCCACGCAGGCCTTTTCCTGGCTGTGTCCCATAACATGCATAATTGGTTTCTATTCATAGCCCTTAGGATTGGGGGAACCAGCACCGTGCCCACAACTGCCATCGCCTCCTTTAACAATGGCCAATAGACTGCCGGACAATTTTCCACTTCCACCCATACCGGGCATTCTGGTTAAAACAGGCGCTGAAAGTCTGCCATAGGGCGCCATGGTACAGCATGGACCAAGCGGCGATCAAAGAATAATGGCAACTTGGACAGGAGCTCAGCCCGATGTGTCTCTGATTTCAGTAGCACCTCATAAAAGCCGCGGGGTCCAAGAAAGATCTCCTCAACACACTCCCCTTGTAATAAATGGTGCAGCCACTGGCCAATATGGGAAAGCATTAGGATCCTGCCAGTGAAGAAAAGTATAACTGCACGATCATAAAACACGGAAAAAGACCGCAAGACTGATTTCAGGTCCACTGTGGCTTCCAGCACTTCATCAATTTCCGAGTCAGAAAAAGCTTCATGATTATGGTGGACATAATCGCCAAGCAGAGTATTGGCAAAGTCCAGCAAATGCTCCCAGTCAATTTCCTGCGAACCCACAGCATCCGAGCCAACTTGCGCATAGGAACGTTCCTGAGGGCCCATTGTCTCATCAGAAATATGCTTGCGGCGCTTGCCCGAAGGCGGCAGGTCAGAACCAAAAGGCATCTCCATCGTGCACGCCACTATATCCTCCGGCTCCTCTGTATCCGAATCAAGACCAAGGGCTGCCACTGTCCGGTCGATGAAATCCATATCCCGGCCAGCCATATTACTGTCCTCTCTCTTTCAGGGCGCGCAGTCAAGGGCAACATCGCAGGTCCGCGGAGTAGGGCAGCCAGGTCACAGGTCAGCCGACGACTCAGGTTCTCTCTCTCTTTTTTTTTCGTAAAAGGTAATTGTATTAATTACGAAAAAGAATACAAGATTACTTGATTACAAGATACATGACGACAATCCAAGCCATCATGTGAAGAGGTTCTAAGTACTACAAGTTACAATGTCAGGGCAAGGATGCGGAGAAAATTGCCATATGCCAGGGACGGAAGTCCTCCGTAGAGAGCAAATCAGAACGATGGAGAAGAGCTAACTGCCAATACAAGAGGCCCTTAAGCCTCACAATATGCCGCTGAACATTATAGGCGAAGTCAAACAGAAAAGCATTCCGAATGGTCCAGTTATGCCAACAGCCCCAGTATCGAAGAAAGTGATACATGAGCTTCATATGTGGCTATACGGGAGTAGGGTATTTGGGCTGGCCAAAAACCCAATCAAAGGGGCGTAGGGTGATACCAACCGCCCCTCACCAAACAGCCGACAAAAATAACCAGACTTTCTTAGCGACGGGGCAAGAAATAAATCGGTGGCGGGCGGATTCCATAGTAGTGGTGCAAAAGATACAGGTGCCATTGGAGATTCGTCGCTTGGAAAGAGCCGAAGCAAGCGGAAGACCCCCAATCATCACTCTCCAAAGAAAGACTTTATATTGTAAGGGTGTCTTGTTCAACCAGCCCTCCATCACAGTTGCCCTCCACCATGACCGGGATTTATGCAATCCCCATAAAGCATTCGCTTTAGTAACTAGCCATTGATGATCTTTAATCAGAAGATGATACACTTGGTTAGCAGAAGCTTTGCTCAAATTCAGCAGGCCTTGTAGGTCCCAATCCTGCCAGGGATGATCCGAAGCAAGAGCAGGAAAGGGTTGTCTGCTCTAGAGCACCGTCAACAGCTGTTCCCATAAAGGCCTATATCCACGAGGGATCCTGAAAAGCCTCCTAGCTGTACAAAACGATATAAGCACATTGCGACTGGCAAGGGTGGCATCCGCAACCGAAGACAAGCCCAAACGTGCCATCCGGTTGAATTGTGGTCTAAGCTCATGTTTACCTTCCCACGAAAGTAAACGCAAGACTGCCAGTAATTCCATTTGAAAAGAGTTAGTAGCCAAGCGATCCTCCGTTGGATGCCACTGAGCCTTTTGACGGACGTGTTTCCAGGAACATACCAAATGAGTAAGCAGCGATGAAGAAGAACTGGAAAACCGCGAAACAGCATTAAGAACATGCCACCAAAAACTCCGGATTTGGGTATTGCCATGCAGAAGCCCATGACCCTCAAGGAAATAACGGGCTATAGCGACCCACGGATGATGATCCGAGCACATGGCGCGGAACAGAGACCAACGAAGTGCCTGCATGTGAGTTTGGGCATCTAAAATAGCTCCGCCACCCATGCGTTTGGGGAAGGTTCTCTCTCTCTCTCTCTCTCTCTCTCTCTCTCTCTCTCTCTCTCTCTCTCTCTCTCTCTCTCTCTCTCTCTCTCTCTCTCTCTCTCTCTCTCTCTCTCTCTCTCTCTCTCTCTCTCTCTCTCTCTCTCTCTCTCTCTCTCTCTCTCTCTCTCTCTCTCTCTCTCGTAAAAGGTGATTGTATTAATTACGAAAAAAGTACAAGATTACTTGATTACAAGGTACATGACGACAATAAAGCCGTCATGTGAAGAGGTTCTAAGTACTACAAGTTACAACGTCATGGCAAAGATGCAGAGGAAATTGCCATATGCCAGGGACGTAAGTCCTCCCTAGAGAGCAAATCAGAATGCCGGAGAAGATCCAACTGCCAATACAAGAGGCCCTTAAGCCTCGCAATATGCCGCTGAACATTATAGGCGGAGTCAAAAAGAAAAGCATTCCGAATGGTCCAGTTATGCCAACAACCCCAATATCGAAGAAAATGATACAGGAGCTTCATATGTGGCTGTGCAGGAGCGGGGTATTTGGGCTGCCCGAAAACCCAATCAAAGGGGCGCAGGGTGAAACCAACCACTCCTTGCCAAACAGCCGACAAAAATAACGAGACTTTCTTTGCGATGGGGCAAGAAATAAATCGGTGGCGGGCGGATTCCACAGCAGCAGTGCAAAAGAAACAGTGGCCATTGGAGATTCGTCGCTTGGAAAGAGCCGAAACAAGCGGGATTTACGTAATCCCCATAAAGCATTCGCTTTGGTAACGAGCCATTGATGATCTTTAATCAGAATATGATACACTTGGTTAGCAGAAGCTTTGCTTAAAGTCAGCCGGCCTTGTAGGTCCCAATCCTGCCAAGGATGATCCCAAGCAAGGGCAGGAAAGGGTTGTCTGCTCTGGAGCACCCTCAAAAGCTGTTCCCATAAAGGCCTATATCCACGAGGGATCCTGAAAAGCCTCCTAGCTGTACGAAAAGATATAAGCACATTGCGACTGGCAACGGTGGCATCCGCAACTGAAGACAAGCCCAAACGGGCCATCCAGTTGAATTGTGGTCTAAGGTCATGTTTACCTTCCCATGCAAGTAAACGCGAGACTGCCAGCAACTCCAATTGAAAAGAGTTAGTAGCTAAGCGATCCTCCGCTGGATGCCACTGAGCCTTCTGGAGGACCTGTTTCCAGGAACACACCAAATGAGTAAGCAGCGACGAAGAAGAACTGGAGAACCGCGAATCAGCATTAAGAACATGCCACCAAGAACTCCGGATTTGGGTATTGCCATGCAGAAGCCCATGGCCCTCAAGGAAATAACGGGCTATATCGACCCATGGATGATGATCCGAGCACATGGCGCGGAAAAGCGACCAACGGAGTGCCTGCATGTGAGTTTGGGCATCTAAAATAGCTCCGCCACCCATGCGTTTGGGGGTGCACGCATGCGACCAAGAGATCCAGGAAATACCTGCATGCAATGAGTCTTTCTTCCATAGCATGAAACGAATAGACTGAGTAAGAGCATTCAGAGTCGTAGTAGTCCAGGGCAACAATGGCAAGAAATATGTGAGCATTGGCAACATAATTGTCTAGGCCACTTTGAGGCGAACATGGAAAGGCCAGGCTTGAGATTTCCAATACATAAACTTAGCCACCATTTTCTGAGAAATCCACTGCAGAAGCTGCTTTGGGGGAACATCAACACCCAAAGGGTACCCAAGGTGCCTGACAATGGAGCCACGAGGAACAACCAGACCCTGCCAGTCCAAGGACTGCAAATCCGACTCCGTGCAGCTGAGAATGGCTGATTTGAGCGCATTGATACGAAGGCCGGACGCCTGACCAAAGAGGCCCCAAACATCCAATGCTCTTCGAAGGTTATCCTTGTCCGCACGCAAAGTCATAAAAGTATCATCCGCCAGGGATTGGCTAATGAAGTGCTGCCCTGTAGGAAGCGACAGTCCGGCCAACTGAGAAGAGACTGCCATATGAGATAACATCAAAAGAACTGGATGTGTTGCAAGGGCAAAAAATAGAGGGCTCAAAGGGCACCCTTGTCTGACAGAGCGGGCAAGGACAAATGGCTCAGTAACACCTCCGTTCAGCATGACCCGCGAAGACGCTGCAGCGCTAATGGTGTATATTAGACGAGACATCCGAGGACCAAAGCCCATAGCAGACATAAGTTCAGCAACGAAAGACCAGTCCAGATAGTCAAAAGCCTTTTCCAGGTCCAGTTGAATCAGTACGACCTCCTGATTGGAATGCCTGGCATAATCAATTGCCAGTTGAGCATTCAATACATTGTGCAGAATATTTCGGCCCTTAATGAAACCATACTGTAGAGGGTGCACAATGGCCGGAAGATGCTTATGGAGCCGATTCGCCATTACTTTGGAAAAGATTTTGTACATTGAACCCATCAAAGAAATTGGGCGCCACTGTGTCAACTTAGATGGCGAAGGAGCTTTTGGAAGCAGTTTAATAAGGCCTTCTTTCCATGAGGATGGCATGATCCCCGTTTCCCACACCTGCTGAAACAAAGCCTGCAAAGGTTTCGCCTATTGGGTAGCAAAAGCTTCAAAGAACTCATTGGTGAGACCATCCCAACCCTGGCTTTTATCCTTGGGCAAGTGTAACAAGACGTCCATAACCTCTGCCTCACAAATATCGGACTCCATAGTAGCTTGCATGTCCTGCGGAAGCTGATTGCGGACTAGGTCATAAAAACCTGAACGGGCCTGAGTAATTTGGGCCGAAGGTGGAGAAGTGGAACCGAGAAGGTCACGGAAATAATTCCTGCACATATGCACAATAGTCTGCGGATCCAGGATAAGGTGGCCTTCTACATCCTCGAGTCTGGTCATATTCTCTCGAGCAGGAGAGGCATGGAGAGCCCGAAAGAACTTATGGGTCTGACATGCACTATCTTGCAAAGTCTCCGTCAGATGTTGCAGTTTGGCCTGCTGATATGATTTCAACTAGAAATCTTTAATAAGATCAGCCACCCGCATGGCCAGTGCGAGCAGAAATGCATCATCCGGAGTGTCGACCAGAACCAAAGCCAGCAGATCCTCTGCTGCCTTGCGACGCTGCCGACAAAGAGAGGCATGATAGATCCCATACTGCCGAGCGACCCGCTGCACATTAGAGAGCAATCTTTCAAATGACACAGTGCCCTGAGAAGAGAAGTCCAAGAAGAATCTGTCAATCAATTGCTGCATATAGCCCTGAAAGATTGCATGCTTCACGTAAGACGAGTTGAAACGCAAAGGGAGTCGGTCCAAAAATCGCTTGAAAGGTGCAATGGGTTGTGCAAGCAGCTCAAGCTGCAGAGGGAAATGGTCCGACAAGGCATATTGCTGCAACACTTTGATGTCAAGCATCTCGGGAAGAAAATCATCATTCTGCATGATATATATATGATCCAATCGCGACCATGTTGTTGCATACTGGGCAGAATGAAAAGTAAACCCTGTAGAAGACGGGTGTAGCCAGGACCAGAGATCTTGCTTAATAACAGCAAGAGCCAACTCATGCCACATACGACTTTCCGGCGCGTCCATTACCGAATGCTCCGATGTGGACTGGGAAGAATCAACACACATATTGAAATCCCCCATAAAGCCGCCCCGTCTGCCAAGTGACAAGGAGGTCTGCAAAGTCTGCCAAAGCTCCCGACGAGACAACGAATCATTCGCAGCATAGAGGCCAAGTAACCATAAGATTTCCCCTTCGAATAAAATTTCAATCACCAAAAAGCGGCCATGAACATCATTTTTAATAAGAACAGGCTGATATTTTTCATGTACAATCATGAGCACACCCGAATAATGCATGGCATGTGTCCCTGCATAGAACAATCGAAAGCCATTGCAATCCACCACTTTTCCGGCTTCACCGTGGCTCTTGTGCTCAACAGCGCACAGGACATCCCACTGATTTTCATGCAATATAGTCCACATGGCATGTTGCTTGTGGCGAGAACAAATTCCTCGCACATTCCACGTGGCTATTTTCATGTGTAGTTAAAACAAAATCAGGTACGAGGCACAGCTTGCCTCAATTTGACTTTGTCGGCAAGAATGTCCAGGACTCCCTCGTCCAAGAAATCCGCCAACACGGCAAAAGAGTTCTGAGGACCAGATTTGGAAGTAGACGGCATATCTGCTGGCTTGGGGTTGGAACGGGGATAACGACGGTCCCACGGGGTAATGACGTTACCTCTGGTATCAAATGCCAGCTTAGCAGGGGGACCCTTTGGACGATCCGAATACATTTTTCTGGCGGGCTGATGACGGGGGGCAGAGGAAACCATAGCAGGAAACCATAGCAGGAGCAGAGCGCTCGGAAGACAACATTTCCTTCCTGCGCATATATGTACGCATGGAATCTTGTGAGGTAGTAGGCACAGTATTTTCCATGCCAGCAACAACCCTGTTGCCTTTTTTTGCACGTACTTCAACCCAATCAGTGGCACGGGAATCCAGACCCGAAACCTGTTGTTTACCTTTGGCCAGAACTTGGGGCTGGTGGATAGCATCCAGCGACGGGGCATCACACACCATATCTTCCATGGGCGGCGCAGCATGGCCAACATCGGAGGTATGTTGCTGTTCCGGGCATTCGGCCATAAAATGCCCCAACTGTCCACAGGAAAAGCAATGCCCTGCAAAATTGCCCCATTTCAAACGAAAGTGTAACGGATGCATGCCAGAGCAGTTGAGGCCTAACCAAGCAGGCCTTTTTCTTGCAGTGTCCCATAGCATACACAAGCGGTTCCGATTCACCGCCCGGAGACTGGGAGGGACCAGAACAGTGCTCACAGCGGCCATAGCATCCTTCAACAGTGGCCAATAAATAGCCGGACAATTTTCCACTTCTACCCACACAGGGCATTCACGTTGCAGCAGACGCTGAAAATCTGCCATTGGGCGCCATGGAACCACATGAACCAACCGGCGTTCAAAAAACAAAGGCAGTTTAGACAGGAGAGCAGCACGGTGCGTCTCTGATTTCAACAGAACCTCAAGAAAACCTCGGGAGCCAACAAAAATCTCTTCAACACATTCCCCTTGTAGCAGACTGTGCAGCCACTGGCGAATACAGGAAAGCAGCGGGATTCGACCAGTGAAGAAGAGTATCACAACGCGATCATAAAATACCGAAAAGGAGCGTGGGACAGTTTTTGGGTCCACGGTGACTTCCAGAACATCGTCAGGTGCGGAGTCAGAAAAGGCTTCCTGATTATGTTGAACATAATCGCTAGGCAAAGTGTTGGCAAATTCCAGCAAATGCTCCCAGTCAACATCCTGAGAGTCCACAGAATCCGAAGCAACCTGAGCATAGGAACGATCCTGATGAACACCTATCTCTTCCGAAGTATGCTTGGTACGTTTACCCGCAGGCTGGATGTCGGGACCAGGGGGCATCTCTTCGTTGCACGGAACCATGTCCTTAGGTTCCTCGGCATCAGAATCCGGGCCAAGTGCTGCCACTGTTTGGTCTATGAAATCCAGATCCAAACCAACCATCGTGTATGACGATTTGATCTCGAAGGAGGACTGACCCTGTCTCTCTCCCACTCTCACTCTCGCCCGCTTGTCTGTACAGAGGCGCTGTCCAGGGGTGTACTCTGCAAGGACAGCTAATAAAAGCGGAGCTGTACCTATCACCGTGCAGGGGCAGAAGGACGAAACAAAGGCCTGGCGGTCGCAACGGCAGGACGGGACAGGCTGGGGTGCCGGGCAGGGATCCGTCAGGTCAAGGAAAAGGGCAGCAAGGGCGGCCGTGGACAGGGCGTCTGAAGCAGGGCGTCAAGGGCGGCCGTGGACAGGGCGCCAGGAGCAAGACGCGCTGACGGCGTCAGGCGCAGGGCATCAGGAACAGGGCGCGAGGGGTTCCGCTGGCGGCGCAGGGAGAAGACACGAAGAAGGTCGACGACAGACGAATCTGCAGGCGTCGACGGAGCGGACAAGACGCGAGTGACAGGCGAGAAGCGACGGAACGTCAGGCAGCGACTGTGCGGACGCGAGCGAGCGAGGAAGACAGGCGGGTCTTCAGTCTGCGACAGCAAAGGTCAAGGCGACGACAGGGCGTGCAGGACCAGGCGATGGCAGGGCGGCACGAAGCAGGGGCACCATCGCGCTCGTTGAAACAAACATCTCTCTCTCTCTTCTCTCTCTCTTCTCTCTCTCTCTCTCTTTGTGAACAGAGTCAGCACAGCTGCTATCACGCATAGATGAAAACGAAACCCTAGAACAGTTCTGCAGCAGATTTCAAAACCCTAAAAACAGGTCTGTACAGGAATTCGAAACCCTAGAACAGCATCACAGATGAAAACGAAACCCTAAAACAGTTCTGCTCTCTCTCTCTCTGAGGCTGGAATCATCAATCTGCAGGTCGTCTTTTGTCTGCCATGTCAATTTCTTGTCTTCTTTCTTGTCACGCCAATATACACCGCGCTGGTCCCAAACGCTCTGGACTACACCCCTGGACTGCGCCTCTGCCCGTCACGACTTGCCCTGGCATTTTGTGTCACGAATACCCTGCTGCGCTCAGATTCTCAACATTGCCAGGGGCGAGCTCTGACGGGCGTGAGCTCTGACAGGTATGCACGCGTGAGCTCTGACGGGTAACGGGTATCTCTCTCTCTCTCTCTCTCTCTCTCTCTCTCTCTCTCTCTCTCTCTCTCTCCCCCCCCCCCCCCGTACAGAGGCGTTGTCCAGGGGTGTATTCTGCAAGCACAGCCGATGAAACCTGAGCTTCACCTGTCGGCCTCAGTCGTGGCCTGTCCCAATAACACGTGTGGCAGGCCACAACCCTAACAGCGTAGGGGCAGGAGGGCGGAACACAGGGCTGGCAGTCGACGGCAGAGTGGGACAGTCGGGGGCGCAGGGCAGGGGCCAGGCGTCAGCAGAAACCCTAACGCACAGGGCGAACAGGCAAAAAGCAGGCACAGAGCCCGCAGTTCAGGCGGGGGACTCAGCCGCAGCTGACGCGGCTTCAGAGGCAGGCAACAGGCCTGCGGGTGACGGCCGGAAGGCGGCTGCAGGCGACAACGACCAGGACATGACCATTGCGCACCAAGCGATGGCGACGGGGCTGCAGGCGACGCATCATCCTTCCGCGCTCTCTCTCTCTCTCTCTCTCTCTCTCTCTCTCTCTCTCTCTCTCTCTCTCTCTCTCTCTCTCTCTCCGTAAAAGATAATTGTATTAATTACGAAAAAAAGTACAAGATGACTTGATTACAAGATACATGATGACAATCTAAGCCATCATGTGAAGAGGTTCTAAGTACTACAAGTTACAACGTTATGGCAAAGATGCAGATGAAATTGCCATATGCCAGGGACGTAAGTCCTCCCTAGAGAGCAAATCAGAATACTGGAGAAGATCCAACTGCCAATACAAGAGGCCCTTAAGCCTCGCAATATGCCGCTGAACATTATAGGCGGAGTCAAAAAGAAAAGCATTCCGAATAGTCCAGTTATGCCAACAGCCCCAATATCGAAGAAAATGATACATGAGCTTCATATGTGGCTGTGCAGGAGTGGGGTATTTGGGCTGCCCGAAAACCCAATCAAAGGGGCGCAGGGTAAATCCAACCACTCCTTGCCAAACAGCCGACAAAAATAACCAGACTTTCTTTGCGATGGGGCAAGAAATAAATCGGTGGCGGGCTGATTCCACAGCAGTGGTGCAAAAGAAACAGTTGCCATTGGAGATTCGTCGCTTGGAAAGAGCCGAAGCAAGCGGAAGACCACCAATCATCACTCTCCAAACAAAGACTTTACATTTGAAGGGTGTCTTGTTCAACCAGCCCTCCATCACAGTTGCCCTCCACCATGACCGGGATTTACGTAATCCCCAAAAAGCATTCGCTTTGGTAACCAGCCATTGATGATCTTTAATCAGAATATGATACACTTGGTTAACAGAAGCTTTGCTTAAAGTCAGCCGGCCTTGTAGGTCCCAATCTTGCCAGGGATGATCTGAACCAAGGGCAGGAAAGGGTTGTCTGCTCTGGAGTATCCGCAAAAGTTGTTCCCATAAAGGCCTATATCCCCGAGGGATCCTGAAAACCCTCCTAGCTGTACGAAAAGATATAAGCACATTGCGACTGGCAAGGGTGGCATCCGCAACTGAAGACAAGCCCAAACGGGCCATCCGGTTGAATTGTGGTCTAAGCTCATGTTTACCTTCCCATGCAAGTAAACGCGAGACTGCCAGCAATTCCAATTGAAAAGAGTTAGTAGCCAAGCGATCCTCCGCTGGATGCCACTGAGCCTTCTGGAGGACCTGTTTCCAGGAACATACCAAATAAGTAAGCAGCGACGAAGAAGAACTGGAGAACCGCGAATCAGCATTAAGAACATGCCACCAAGAACTCTGGATTTGGGTATTGCCATGTAGAAGCCCATGGCTCTCAAGGAAATAACGGGCTATATCGACCCATGGATGATGATCCGAGCACATGGCGCGGAAAAGAGACCAACAGAGTGCCTGCATGTGAGTTTCTCTCTCTCTCTCTCTCTCTCTCTCTCTCTCTCTCTCTCTCTCTCTCTCTCTCTCTCTCTCTCTCTCTCTCTCTCTCTCTCTCTCTCTCTCTCTCTCTCTCTCTCTCTCTCTCTCTCTCTCTCTCTCTCTCTCTCTCTCTCTCTCTCTCTCTCTCTCAGGAAATTGCCATATGCCAGGGACGCAAGTCCTCCCGAGGGAGCATGTCACAGTGCCGAAGAAGATCTATGTGCCAATACAAGAGACCTTTAAGCCGCGCAATATGCCGCTGAACATTAAAGGCGGAATCAAAAAGAAAAGCATTCCGAATGGTCCAGTTATGCCAACAGCCCCAATATCGAAAAAAGTGAAACAAGATCTTCATATGAGGCTGTGTCGGTGTGGGATATTTGGGCCGCCCAAAAACCCAATCAAACGGGCGTAGCGAGAAACCAACCACCTCTCGCCAAACGGCCGACAAGAATGACCAAATTTTCTAAGAGATGGGGCAAGAAATAAAACGATGACGGGCAGATTCCACAGTGGCGGTGCAAAAGAAACAGTTGCCGTTGGAGATTCGACGCTTGGAAAGGGCTGAAGCAAGCGGAAGACCACCAATCATCACCCTCCAAAGAAAGACCTTATATTTGAAGGGTGTCTTGTTCAACCAGCCCTCCATCACAGTTACCCTCCACCATGACCTGGATTTATTCAATCCCCATAGAGTATTAGCTTTAGTAACCAGTCATTGATGATCTTTAATCATAAGATGATACATCTGGTTAGCTGAAGCCTTTTCTAAATTCAGCCGGCCTACAAAGTCCCAGTCCTGCCAAGGACGATCCGTAGCAAGGGCAGGAAAGGGTTGTCTGCTCTGGAGCACCATCAAAAGCTGTTCCCATAAATACCTGTATCCACGAGGCATCCTGAAAAGCCTCCTGGCTGTACGAAACGATATCAACACATTGCGACTGGCAAGGGTGGCGTCCGCTACCGAAGCTAAGCCCAAACGTGCCATGCGGTTGAATTTTGGTCGAGTTTACCTTCCCATGAAATTAACCGCGAGACTACCAACAGTTCCAATTCAAAAGAATTAGTAGCTAAGCGATCCTCTGCTAGATGCCACTGAGCCTTCCGGAAGACCTATCTGCAGGAACACACCAAATGGGCAAGCAGAGATGAAGAAGAACTGGAGAAGCGAGAATCGGCATTAAGAACATGCCACCAAGAACTCTGGATTTGAGTATTACCATGCAGAAGCCCGTGATCCTCAATAAAATAACCGGCTAAGACGACCCATGGATGATGATCCGAGCACATGGCACGAAAAAGATACCAACGGAGTGCCAGCATATGAGTTTGGGCATCTAAAATAGCCCCTCCACCCATGCGTTTGGGGGTGCACGCATGCGACCAAGAAATCCAGGAAATGCTTGCATGCAAAGAATCCTTCTTCCATAACATGAAACGAATAGACTGAGTAAGAGCATTCAGTGTAGTAGTACTCCAGGGCAGCAATGGCAAGAAATATGTGAGCATTGGCAACATAATTGTCTGGGCTACTTTGAGGCGAACATGGAAGGGCCAGGCGTGAGACTTCCAATACAGAAACTTAGCCGCAAGTTTCTGTGAAATCCACTGTAGTAGCTGCTTTGGGGGAACATCAACACCCAAAGGGTACCCAAGATGCCTGACAATGGGCCAACGGGGAGCAACCATTCCGTGCCAGTCCAATGATTGCAAATCCGACTCCGTGCAGCTGAGAACGGCTGATTTCAAAGCGTCGATGCGAAGACCGGAAGCCTCACCAAAGAGAGCCCAAACATCTAATGCTTTGCGAAGGTTATCCTTGTCCACACGTAGAATCATAAAGCTGTCATCATCCAAGGATTGACTAACGAAGTGATGTCCAAAGGGAAGCGACAATCCAGCCAACTGAGTAGAAGCTGCCATGTGAGATAACATCGAAAGAACTGGATGAGTCGCAAGGGCAAAGAAGAGAGGATTCAAAGGGCACCCCTGTCCGACAGAGGGGGCAAGGACAATTGGCTTGGTAACGCCTCCATTCAGCATGACTCGCGAAGACGCTGCAGCACTGATAGTGTAGATCAGACGAGACATCCGAGCACCAAAGCCCATAGTAGACATAAGTTCTGCAATGAAAGACCAGTCCAGATAATCAAAAGCCTTTTCCAGGTCCAATTGAACCAGTACGACCTCCTGATTAGAATGCCTTGCATAATCAATCCAGGTTGCTTAAAAAAGTGAAAACTATCTGGTAAATTTGGCATTTACAGAAGTTAGCAGCAATGCATATGCACCTCAGGAAAATTACTTACATGAATACATGAGAAATGTAATATTCTAGATCAGGATTCAGAATCAAACATGGGCATTCTCATAAGCTCTCTATCCTGAAAATTGACAACAGCAGCAAAAGACCTGTAAAAGTGACACACAGAGCAAGAGCAAACTCACACTTGCAAAAGATGAGAAGAGAGTATATCAGGACTGCAAGAGTGAACTCACGCTTGCAAGAAACGGAAAGAAACTAAATTAGAACTATAAAAGTGACATAGATTGCGAGTGTAGACTCACACTTGCAAGAGATGAGAAGAAAGTAACGGAGGAAAGTCTGTATAGGACTCTCAAGTTGGATAAATGGCCATGGAATACACAAAAAATTTAAGAGGTACTTCATCAAGCACACTAAACAATCCACCTCTGCTGGCTCGTCAACTCCCCATACTTGGCAATAAGCAAAGCTTCCGATAACTTGATTTCTCATCTTCTAAATAATTCCTTGAGCATCTGTACTCTCCATTGTCTTCCAACTAAGCCATCAAGATCTCCCCTTTGAACTAATGATAGCTTTTGAGAACTATAGGATAGACTTGTTGGACCACCCAAAATGTTAGTAAGTCCTAGCACGACAGTTGCGCATTTAATACATTGTGCAAAATGTTTCTGCCCTTAATGAAACCATATTGGAGAGGATGCACAATGGCAGGAAGATGCTTATGGAGCCGATTCACCATTACTTTGGAAAAGATTTTATACATAGTTAACCCATCAAAGAAATTCGGCGCCATTGTTTCAACATAGACGGCGAAGGAATTTTTGGAAGCAGTTTAATAAGACCTTCTTTCCATGAGGCATGATCCTCGTTTCCCACACTTGCTAAATCATCAATGCTTTCGCGAGCTGGGTGGCAAAAATCTCAAAGAACTCATTGGTGAGACCATCCCAGCCACGACTTTTATCCTTGGGCAAGTGTTACAAAACATCCATAACCTCCGCCTCACAAATATCTGCCTCCAGAGTAGATTGCATGTCCTGCGGAACCTCATTGCGGACCAGATCATAAAAGACTGAACGAGCATGAGCAATTTGTCCTGAAGGAGGAGAAGTGGAACCAAGAAGGTCGAGGAAATAATTCCTACACATATTCACAATAGTCTGCGGATCAAGGACCATTTGCCCGTCTGCATCCTGGAGTCTAGTCATATTCTCGCGAGTAGGAGACGCATGGAGAGCTCGAAAGAACTTATGAGTCTGACAAGCACTATCTTGCAAAGTCTCCGTCAGATGTTGCAATTTGACCGGTTGATAAGATTTTAACTGAAACTCTTTACTAAGATCAGCCAGACGCATTGCCAGTGACTGCAGAAATACATCATCTGGAGTGTCCGCCAGCAAAGAATGAACCAAAGCCACAAGGTCCTCTGCTGCTTGTCGACGCCGCCGAGAAAGAGAGGCATGACGAATCCCATACTACCGAGCAACCCGCTGCACATTAGAGAGCAACAATCATTGCCACGGTAATCCAAACCCGAGACCTATTGTTTCCCTTTGTCCAAAACTTTAGGTGGCTGGGTGGCATCCTGCAACGGAGCATCACATACCATGTCTTCCATACGCAACGCAACATGCTTAGCATCTGAAGTCTGGTGCTTCTCTGGGCATTTAGCCATGAAATGCCCCAATTTTCCACACGAAAAGCAATGTCTTGCAAAGTTGCCCCATTTCAAACGAAAATGTAAAGGATGCATGCCAGAGCAATTGATACGTAACCACACAGGCCTTTTCCTAGCAGTGTCCCATAATATGCACAGACGGTTGCGATTCATGGCCCTTAGGCTTGGGGGGACCAGAACAGTGCCCACAGCGGCCATGGCGTCCTTTAACAGTGGCCAATAACCAGCCAGAGAGTTTTCCACTTCAACCCACACAGGACATTCACGTTGCAGCAGGCGCTGAAAATCTGCCATTGGGCGCCATGGCACAACATGGACCAGACGGCGATCAACGAACAATGGCAGTTTAGACAGGAGAGCAGCACGGTGCGTCTAAGATTTCAACAGCACCTCAAAAACCCCCGGGGCCCAATAGAAATCTCTTCAACACATTGCCCTTGTAGCACACTGTGCAGCCACTGACGAATACGAGAAAGCAGTGGGATCCAACCAGTGAAGAAGAGTATCACAGCACGTTCATAAAACACTGAAAAGGAGCGCAAGACATGTTTCGGGCCCACAGTGGCTTCGAGAACATCTTCAATTGCAAAGTTAGAAAAGACTTCCTCATTATGTTGAACGTAATCGCCAAGTAGAGTGTTGGCAAATTCCAACAAATGTTCCCAATGAACATCCTGAGAGTCCACAGAATCCGAAGCAACCTGAGCATAGGAACGATCCTGATGATCCATTGTGTGAGCCAAGGTATGCTTGGTACGTTTGACTGCAGGCTGGAGGTCAGAAGCAGGGGGCAGCTCCTCTGTGCACGAAACCATATCCTCAGGTTCCTCCGTATCAGAATCCGGACCAAGAGCTGCCACCGTTCGGTCTATAAAATCCAGATCCATGCCCGCCATCTTCTATTAGTACGCTTGCCGGTCAGAGGCCGATTGAAGAGCTCACGGGAGGCAGATACACGTAGGCCTCTCTCTCTCTCTCTCTCTCTCTCTCTCTCTCTCTCTCTCTCTCTCTCTCTCTCTCTCTCTCTCTCTCTCTCTCTCTCTCTCTCTCTCTCTCTCTCTCTCTCTCTCTCTCTCTCTCTCTCTCTCTCTCTCTCTCTCTCTCCAGGAGCAGATTAGTTCTCTGATCTGTTTCTGCAAACGGAAGGCGTTCAGTCTTCAGGCGTCGACGGGGCCGCAATGCGCTGCACGGTGACGCAGGGGAAACGATCACAGGCGGCTCAGCCGGGCAATTGTCAGGCGAGCACGTTCACGCTCGCACAGGCGAATACGGGGGGCACAGGCGGGCAAGCTCGAGGCGTCAACGGTACGCTCTGTCAGGACGCGCAAGTCCATACGACAACAGGGGCAAGATGTCTGGCGACGTAGCAACGGGCACGTGGACGACGGAACGCATAGGCGACAGGCGGCAAGGCGACGGGGCGCGCAGTCCTGCAGACGACATGGCGACGGGACACCCAGGCAAGCAGACGACGACGACGTGGGCGACGGGACGTACACGCGGCACGCGGCAGGCGCCGGATGACCCCGCTCCGGTCCGGCGAAGAGCTCCCGTAGCGCGCAACTCTCTCTCTCTCTCTCTCTCTCTCTCTCTCTCTCTCTCTCTCTCTCTCTCTCTCTCTCTCTCTCTCTCTCTCTCTCTCTCTCTCTCTCTCTCTCTCTCTCTCTCTCTCTCTCCCTCCCTCCCTCCCTCCCTCGCTCTCTCTCTCTCTCTCTCTCTGTTTCGTAAAAGGTAATTGTATTAATTACGAGAAAAAATACAAGATTACTGGATTACAAGATACATGATGACACAAAGTCATCATGTGAAGAGGATTTCTCTTTCTCTCTCTCTCTCTCTTTTTTCTGATTACAAGATACACGAGGGCCCTAGGCCAACGTGTGGGGAAGCCGTGTAGTAATGCACTAAAAAGGTTACACCAATCATGGCAACGACCCAGAGGCAATTGCCATATGCCACGGATGCAAATCCTCCCGAGGGAGCAAGTCGGAGTGTCGGATGATATCTAGCTGCCAATGCAAGAGCCCTTTAAGCCTGGCAATATGTCGGGGTACATTAGAGGCCGAATCAAAGAGAAAAGCATTGCGCGTGGTCCAAATGTGCCAGCATCCCCAATATCTGAAAAAGTGAAATAAGATCTTCTCATGCAACTGTGGCGGTGCGGGATACTTCGGGCGCACAAAAACCCAGTCGAAAGGAGTTAGCGAGGACCCCACCACCGCGCGCCACATGTGCGATAAGAGTGACCAGATATTCTTGGCGAGCGGGCAAGAGAGAAAACGATGTCTGGCCGATTCCGCCGGTGTGGTATAGAAGAAACAATTGCCATTCGAGATGCGACGCTTGGCAAGGGCCGAGGCCAGAGGAAGACCACCAATCATCACCCGCCAAAGAAAAACCTTCCATTTGAAAGGTGTCTTATTTAGCCAGCCCTCCATCAACGTTTTCTGCCACCATGACAGCGATTTCCGCAGTCCCCAAACAGTATTAGCTTTCTCTCCCAGCCATTGGTGATCTTGAACAAGAAGATGATACACCTGATTAGTAGAGGCCTTTTCCAGACTCAGACGGCCTGCAAGATCCCAGTCCTGCCAAGGGCGATCCACAGTCAAGGCAGGAAAGGGTTGCCGACCCTGAAGCTCCGACGAAAGCTGCTCCCATAAATCACGATATCCACGCGGGATCTTGAATAGTCGCCGAGCAGTCCGAAACGATACGAGGACATTGCGAGTGGCAAGGGTAGCATCCGCAACCGACGTCACACCTAAACAGGCCATGCGATTAAATCTTGGTCTGAGTTGATGTTTATCTTCCCATGAAAGGAGTCTGGATACTGCCAACAATTCCAGCTGAAAGGAGTTAGTCTGCAAGCGGTCCCCTACTGGGTGCCAACGGGCCTTTTGGAGCACCACTTTCCAAGAGCCGACCAAGTGCAGTAACAAAGAGGAAGAGGGACTGGAAACACGAGAGTCAGCATTAAGGACATGCCACCAGGAGGCCCGAAGCCGTGTGTTGCCATGGCGGAGCCCGCTGTCCTCAAGAAAATAACGGGCTATGATGGTCCATGGGTGATGATCCACACACATGGCACGAAAAAGGGACCAACGGAGAGCTAACATATGAGTGTGTGCATCCAAAATAGCTCCTCCACCCATGCGCTTAGGGGTACATGCGTGTGACCATGAAATCCAGGAAATGCCGGCCTGCAGTGAATCCTTATTCCACAGCATGAAACGGATGGGATGAGTGAGGGCCTTCAAAGTAGTAGGCGTCCATGGCAACAAAGGCAGGAAATACGTTAGCATTGGAAGCATGATTGTCTGGGCCACTTTGAGGCGGACATGGAAAGGCCACGCTTGCGACTTCCAATACATAAACTTCGCCGCCAGTTTTTGTGAAATCCACTCCAGCAGGTCTTTTGGCCGTACATCCACCCCCAATGGGTATCCAAGATGCCTGACAATGGAGCCACGGGAAACCACCTGGCCTTGCCAGCCTAAGGACTGTAAATCAGGCTCCGTACAACTGAGAATGGCTGACTTAAGGGCATTGATGCGAAGCCCAGAGGCCTGACCAAAGAGTGTCCAAACATCTAATGCCCTTAGAATGTCATCAGCCAAGGATTGGCTAACGAAGTGCTGACCCAACGGAAGAGACAGCCCGGCCAGCTGAGCAGAGGCTGCCATGGAGAATAACATTGAAAGGACCGGGTGAGTCGCCAGGGCAAAGAAGAGAGGGCTCAAAGGACAACCCTGTCTGACCGAGCGTGCAAGGACAAATGGCTCTGTAACTCCACCATTAAGCATAACTCTGGAGGAAGCCTCAGCACTAATGGAGTAGATCAATCGGGACATTCGAGTACCAAAGCCCATAGCCGACATGAGATCTGCAATGAAAGACCAGTCCACATAATCAAACGCCTTTTCCAAGTCCAATTGGATCAATACCACTTCCTGACCGGAGTGCCGCGCATAGTCAATAGCCATTTGCACATTTAAGATATTATGCAGAATGTTGCGGCCCTTAATGAAACCATATTGGAGAGGATGCACAATAGCTGGAAGGTGCTTGTGAAGCCGATTCGCCAGCACTTTGCAGTAGATTTTATACATGGAGCCCATCAAAGAGATTGGTCTCCAGTGTTGCAACTTTGACGGCGAAGGGACCTTTGGAATTAGTTTGATAAGGCCTTCTTTCCATGAGGAGGGCATGACCCCCGTTTCCCACACCTGCTGAAACATGGCCACCAATGGCTTCACCAACTGCGTGGCCGAGGTCTGAAAGAATTCATTAGTGAGACCATCCCAGCCAGGACTTTTATCATTCGGCAGATGCAACAAAACGTCCATAACCTCTTCCTCGCAAATATCCGTCTCCAAAGCGGCTTGCATATCAACTGGAACCTGCTGGCGGACCAGATGATAGAAGACCGAGCGGGCATGCGTAACCTGGCTAGAAGGCGAGGAAGAGGAACCAAGAAGTTCCATAAAATAGTTTCTGCACATAGTGACAATGGTCTGCGGATCCGTGACCATGCGACCTTCCGCATCCTGGAGTCTGGTCATATTTTCGCGAGCCGGAGACGCATGCAAGGCGCGAAAGAACTTATGAGACTGGCAGGCGCAATCTTGCAATGTGTCCGTCAAGTTGTGCAGCTTGGCCTGTTGATAAGATTTCAACTGAAACACTTGAATAAGATGGGCCAATCGCCTCTCCAGAGACAGCAGAAAATCATCATCAGGGGAATCCAGGAGCAAGGAACGGACCAAAGCCAGTAAGTCTTCTGCTGTATGTCGACGTCGACGGCAAAGCGAGGCATGATGGATCCCATACTGGCGAGCAACCCGCTGCACATTAGAGAGCAGCCGTGCAAATGAAGGCAAGCCCTCAGAGGCGAAGTCCAATAAGAACCTCTCAATCAGCTGCTGCATATGGCCTTGGAAAATTGAATGCTTAAAATAAGAGGAGTTGAAACGTAAAGGGAGCCTATCCAGGAATTGCACAAAAGGTGCAATAGAGTGTGCCCGCATCTCAAGCTGGAGGGGGAAATGGTCCAACAACGCATATTACCGCAAGACCTTCATTTCCAGCATCTCGGGAAGAAAATCATCCCCCTGCATGATATACATTCTGTCCAGTCGCGACCAGGTAGTTGCATATTGTGCGGAATGAAAAGTAAATCCTGAAAAAGAAGGGTGAAGCCACGACCAAAGATCTTGCTTGAGTACGTGCAAAGCAAAGGAACTCCACACCCGGCTTTCCGGCGTATCCATTACCGAATGCCCTGAAGTGGATTGAGAAGAGTCAACACACATATTGAAATCTCCCATCAAAAACCCCCTTCGGCCGAGTGACATGGAGCCCTGCAAAGTGGACCAAAGATCCCGTCGGGATGCGGGATCATTCGGAGCATAGAGGCCCAACAGCCATAAAATCTCTCCTTCAAATAAGACTTCGATCACCAAAAAGCGGCCCTGCACATCATTTTTAACAAGGACAGGCTGATATTTCTCATGGACAATCATCAGCACGCCCGAATAGTGCGTAGCATGGGTCCCTGCATAAAACAGACGGAATCCATAACAATCCATCACTTTTCCTGCTTCACCGTGACTTTTGTGCTCAACTGCACACAATACATCCCACTGATTCTCATGCAAGACGGTCCACATGGCATGTTGCTTATGGCGAGAGCAAATGCCTCGCATATTCCACGTGGCTATCTTCATGTATCCTCAAAGAAGAAAGTCAGGAACGAGGCGCCTGCTGCCTCAATTTCACCTTTTCCGCGAGAGCATCCAGGACACCCTCATCCAGAAAATCAGCCAATACTGCAAAAGAATTCTGGCAACCTGCTTTGGAGGTAGAAGGGAAATCCACTGCCTTGGGAGAGGGGCGGGGATAACGCCAATCCCAGGGTGTAATAACATTTCCTTTGGCATCGAATGCCAGCTTGGCAGGTGGGCCTTTGGGGCCATCGGTATAGGCTCTCCTTGGAGACTGATTACGGGGGGCAGACGGGGCCGTAGGACGCGCAGCCTGCTGTGAAGTGGCCATTTCTTTCCGGCGCGTATACGTGCGCACGGAATCCTGGGGCGCGGTAGGCCCAGGATCTGCCAGGCTTGCATCCAACTTTTTCCATTTTTTGGGACATGCCTCAATCCAGTCAGTGCGACGGGAATCCACACTCAGGACCTGTTGTTTGCCTTTATCCATGACATGAGGAGACTGAAGGGCTTCTTGGGGCGTGGCATCAAGCACCATGTCGTCCTTGGGCAGCACAACGTGCGCATCCTCCGAAGACGATTGCTTTTCAGGGCATTCGGCCATGAAATGCCCCAATTTACCACATGAAAAGCAGTGGCCCGCAAAGTTGCCCCATTTTAAGCGAAAATACAAAGGATGCATGCCCGAACAATTGAGGCGAAGCCACGCGGGCCTTTTCCTGGCCGTGTCCCATAGCATGCATAAACGGTTGCGGTTCATCGCCCTGAGGCTTGGGGGAACCAGCACTGTTCCCACAACTGCCATCGCATCCTTCAACATGGGCCAATAGACCGCCGGACAATTTTCCACCTCCACCCACACCGGGCATTCGCGTTGAAGCAGACGCTGGAAGTCGGCCATGGGGCGCCATGGCACAACATGGACTAGGCGGCGATCAAAGAATAGCGGCAACTTGGACAGGAGCTCAGCGCGATGCGTTTCCGATTTCAGCAGGACCTCATAAAAGCCGCGAGGTCCAAGGAAAATCTCCTCAACAGACTCCCCTTGCAATAGATGGTGCAACCACTGGCGAATATGCGAAAGCACTGGGATCCTGCCAGTGAAGAAAAGTATAACTGCACGATCATAAAACACCGAGAAGGATCGCAAGACTGATTTGGGGTCCACCGTGGCGTCCAGCACATCATCCGTTCCCGCAACAGAAAAAGATTCGGTATTATGCTGGACATAATCGCCGAGCAGAGTATTGGCAAAGTCCAGCAAATGCTCCCAGTCAATTTCCTGCGAATCCACAGGATCAGAGACCACCTGCGCATAGGAGCGTTCCGAAGGACTCATTGGCTCATCAGGCGTATGCTTGGAGCGTTTGCCGGCAGGCGGCATTTCAGAACTCGGCGGCAACTCCTCCGTGCATGGCACCATATCTTCCGGCTCCTCTGCATCAGAATCAAGGCCAAGGGCTGCCACCGTCCGGTCAAGAAAATCCATATCCAGGCCAGCCATACTGCTGTCTTTTCTCTGAAGAAGTCGTCAGGCGGCAGTCGTCAGATGGGTCTCCAGGCGGCGCGCAGGTCTAGGCGATCCTCTCTCTCTCGCTCTCGGCTGCCTTAGCTCGTATTTCAGGAGAAGTGGCGCCGCCTGACCAATCAACCAGTTGTACAGCAGGCGAGCAGAGGCGAGGGGACTGCCTGACGGGCTCAGTCGCGACCAGAGCCAGGCGCCAACAGCGCGCAGGAGACGGACGAGAAAGCAAGGTGCAGGTCGCGACGGCGCAAGTCCAGGCCTCGACCTGTTGCGCAGCAGGCGCGCAGAGGCGACGGGACTGCCTGGTGGGATCAGTCGCGACCAAAGCCACGCGCCAACAACGCGCAGCAGACGGGCAACGAAACGGGGTGCAGGTCACGATGGGGCAGATCCAGGCGACCTGGCGTGCAACAGAAGACGGCGGTGTGGTCAACGGCAGGATTCGACGGCGTGCAACAGACGACGGCAACATGGTCAACGGCAGGATTCGGCGGCAGGCCCGGTTAGGTCACGAGGGTGCCAGGGTCCGACCTCTCTCTCTCTCTCTCTCTCTCTCTCTCTCTCTCTCTCTCTCTCTCTCTCTCTCTCTCTCTCTCTCTCTCTCTCTCTCTCTCTCTCTCTCTCTCTCTCTCTCTCTCTCTCTCTCTCTCTCTCTCTCTCTCTCTCTCTCTCTCTCTCTCTCTCTCTCTCTCTCTCTCTCTCTCTCTCTCTCTCTCTCTCTCTCTCTCTCTCTCTCTCTCTCTCTCTCTCTCTCTCTCTCTCTCTCTCTCTCTCTCTCTCTCTCTCTCTCTCTCTCTCGTAAAAGGTAATTATATTAATTACGGAAAAAAAAAGTACACATGATTACAAGATACACGAGGGCTCTAAGCGAACGTGTGTAAAATCCCAGTTCGAAGCCACGAAAAAGTTACACAGGTCATGGCAAAGACCCAAAGGAAATTGCCATATGCCAGGAAAGTAAGTCCTCCCGAGGGAGCAAGTCCGAGTGCCGAATAAGATCTATCTGCCAATGCAAGAGACCTTTAAGCCTGGCAATGTGTCTCGGTACATTAGAGGCCGAATCAAAAAGAAAGGCATTCCGAGTGGTCCAATTGTGCCAGCATCCCCAGTATCTGAAAAAGTGAAATAAGATCTTCATATGCAACTGTGGCAGTGTGGGGTATTTTCGGCGCCCAATTGAAAGGGGTTAGTGAGGACCCCACAACCGCGCGCCAAACGTGTGACAAGAGCGACTAGATATTCTTAGCAAGCGAGCAAAAAATGAATCGATGCCGGGCCGATTCCATAGAGGTGGTGCAGAAGAAACAATTGCCGTTCGAGATTCGACGCCTGGAAAGGGCCGAGGCAAGAGGAAGACCAACAATCATCACCCGCCAAAGAAAGACCGTACATTTGAAAGGCGTCTTATTCAACCAGCCCTCCATCACAGTTGCCTTCCACCATGACTGAGATTTCCGCAATCCCCATACAATATTAGCTTTAACACACAGCCATTGATGATCTTTAATCAGAAGATGATACACCTGATTAGCAGAGGCCTTTTCCAGACTCAACCGACTGGCAAGGTCCCAGTCCTGCCAAGGACGATCCACAGCAAGGGCAGGAAAGGGTTGCCTGCTCTGAAGCACTAACAAATGTTGTTCCCATAAATCACGGTATCCACGCGGGATTCTGAAAAGTCTCCTGGCAGTACGAAACGATGCGAAGACATTACGACTGGCAAGGGTGGCATCCGCAACTGAAGTCACACCCAAACGGGCCATGCAGTTAAATTTTGGTCTGAGTTCATGTTTGTCTTCCCATGAAAGTAATCTCGAGACTGCCAACAATTCCAGTTGAAAGAAGTTAGTATGCAAGCAGTCCTCCATTGGATGCCAACGCGCCTTTTGGAGCACCACTTTCCAAGAGCCGACCAAATGTAGTAACAAAGAGGAGGACAGACTGGAAAACCGATAGTCTGCATTAAGGACATGCCACTAGAAGCTCCGAATTTGTGTATTACCATGCCGAAGCCCGCTGTCCTCAAGAAAATAACGGGCTATAATGGGCCACGGGTGATGATCCACACACATAGCGCGAAACAGAGACCAACGAAGTGCCAACATATGAGTTTCGCATCAAAAATAGCTCCACTACCCAGGCGTTTGGGGGTACATGTATGTGACCACGAAATCCAAGAAATACCTGCGTGCAATGAATCCTTCTTCCATAACATGAAATGAATGGGGCGAGTGAGAGCCTTCAAAGTATAGGAGTCCACGGCAGCAATGGCAAGAAATAGGTGAGCATTGGCAGCATAATTGTCTGAGTCACTTTGAGACGGACATGGAAGGGCCATGCTTGTGACTTCCAACACATAAACTTGGCTGCCAGTTTCTGTGAAATCCACTCTAGTAATTGCTTTGGGCGAACATCCACACCCAGCGGGTATCCAAGATGCCTGACAATGGAGCCACGGGGAACAACCTGACCCTGCGAGCCCAATGACTGCAAATCAAACTCTGTGCAACTGAGAATGGCTGATTTGAAGGCATTGATGCGAAGACCAGAAGCATGACCAAAGAGCGTCCGAACATCTAGTGCCTTGCGAATGTTGTCCTTGTCCGCACGCAAAATCATAAAGCTATCATCAGCCAAAGATTGGCTAATGAAGTGCTATCCCAAAGGAAGAGACAATCTGGCCAGCTGAGTAGAAGCTGCCATTGAAGATAACATTCAAGGAACTGGGTGGGTCACCAGGGCAAAGAAGAGCAGACTCAAAGGGCAACCCTGTCTCACCGAGCGTGCAAGGACAAATGGCTCTGTAACCCCACCATTGAGCATAACGCACGAAGAAGCCGCAGCACTAATGGTGTAGATCAATCGGGACATCCGAGTACCAAAACCCATAGCAGACATAAGTTCTACAATGAAAGATCAGTCTAAATAATCAAAAGCCTTTTCCAGATCCAATTGAATCAATACCACTTCCTGACTAGAGTGCCTTGCATAGTCAATAGCCATTTGCACATTTAAGATATTATGCAGAATGTTGCGGCCCTTAATGAAACCGTATTGAAGAGGATGCACAATAGCTAGAAGGTGCTTGTGGAGCCGATTCGCCAGCACTTTGGAAAAGATTTTATACATCAAACCCATCAAAGAAATTGGTCTCCAATATTGCGACATTGACGGCGAAGGAACCTTTGGAAGCTGTTTGATAAGGCCGTCTTTCCATGAGGAAGGCATGATCCCTGTTTCCCAAACCTGTTGAAACATAGCCGCCAATAACTTCACCAGTTGGGTAGCCGAGCTCTCAAAGAATTCATTGGTGAGACCGTCCCAACGAGGGCTTTTATCCTTAGGCAGATGTAACAAAACATCCATAACCTCCTCCTCACAAATATCTGCCTCTAAAGTACCTTGCATATCAAGGGAAACCTAATGGCGGACCAGATCATAGAAGACTGAGCGTGCATGCGTAACCTGGTCAGAAGGCGACGGAGAAGAACCAAGAAGATCCAGAAAACAATTCCTGCACATATTGACAATGGTCGGCGGATCAGTGACCATGCGACCTTCGGAATCCTAGAGTCTAGTCATATTTTCTCGAGCAGGAGAAACATGCAAGGCACGAAAGAACTTATGAGTCTGACAAGCACTATCGTGCAAATTGTGAATCAAATTGTGCAATTTGGCCTGCTCATACGATTTCAACTGAAATTCTTTAATAAGATCCGCCAAACGCATCGCCAGTGAGAGCAGAAATTCATCATCACGAGTGTCGCGAATATAGGAAAGCACTGGGATCCTACCAGTGAAAAGAGTATAACAGCACATTCATAAAACACTGAGAATGAGCGCAAAACATTTTTAGGATTCACAGTGGCTTTCAAAACATCTTCAGTTTCAGAGTCAGAAAACGCTTCATGATTATGTTGAGCATAATCACCAAGCAGACTGTTGGCAAACTCCAACAAATGCTCCCAGTCAACATCCTGAGAATCCACAGAATCAGAAGCAACCTCAGCCTAAGAACATTCCTGATGATCCATTGTATCTTCCAAGTATGCTTGATGCGTTTGCTCGCAGGCTGGAAGTCAAGACCAGGTGGCATCGCCTCTGTGCAAGGAACCATATCCTCTAGTTCCTCTGTTTCAGAATCCGGACCAAGGGCTGCCACCATTTGGTCAATAAAGGCCATGTCCAGACCAGCCATGTTGTATCACCACTTTAACAAGAGATCTGAACTCTCTCTCTCTCTCTCTCTCTCTCTCTCTCTCTCTCTCTCTCTCTCTCTCTCTCTCTCTATGTGTGCGTATTTACAAATAGGTACAGATCAATAGTCTGCTGTCATCCTATGTCACAGGTGCCTTCAGTCTGCAGTCACGTTCACAATGACAGACCTGCTGCCACAGTCTGTCTGTACCCGCAGAATTCCAGTACTGCCTCGCTGAAGATCTCTCTCTCTCTCTCTCTCTCTCTCTCTCTCTCTCTCTCTCTCTATCTAAACAGAGTCAGCACAGCTGCTGTCACGCAGAGATGAAAACGAAACCCTAGAACAGTTCTGCAGCTGATTTCGAAACCCTAAAAACAGGTATGTACAGGAATTCAAAACCCTAAAACAGCAGCACAGATGAAAACGAAACCCTCAAACAGTTCTGCAGCTGATTTCAGAACCCTAAAAACAGGTCTGTACATGAATTCGAAACCCTACAAACAGTCTCTCGCTTCCTCTTCAAGCATCTTTCTCTTTTTTTTTCGTAATTCAAGCATCTCTCTCTTTTTTTTCGTAAATCAAGCATCTCTCTCTTTCCATACATCTCATTCCAATATACCATGTAAACTTACACATAAATTTTATATCTTCTTATCTGATGAGATATGATGATACCAGTTGTATTGGTTATGGTCTCATAGGCCACTCTGGCCTTTTAGAGACGTTAATAGATCTTTCTTTCTTTCATTCTCTCTCTCTGTCTCTCTCTTTCTCTCAAAATATCACTATTTTGTTTTGTACATCACCTTAGCTTCTTTTCACAGTACATCACTAAGCATATTTTAGAATGTCACACTTTGATATCTAGTGATGACCAACATTGTGCATGGTTTTGCCTCATGGGCCAATTTTGGCCTTAGAAGATGTAAATATTTATTTCTCTCACAAGGAGTAACCTAAGACAAAGCCACCAAGAGATGTAGAGCACATCGGCCATGGTTTACTTGTCCAAGCCCCCACTTAAGACACCATGAGAGGATACAAATGATACTGGCACATCATTGAGCAGGTCTACCTCGACACTTCAGCTTATCCTTCTTGGATGGGACCATGAGAGAGATCTTCCGATTTTCAGTATTGGATCCCTACTCCTTTTTTAGAAGTTTCAGTTATATGTTATTTCCTACATCGAATACAAAGGTAAACAAATCACAAAATCCTAGCATGCATATGAACCAAGAGTCACCTAAGAAACAAAATACTAAGGTGGACATCCCCTTTACATAAAGTGGCCATGCTGTAATTTTGTGTATGGGAATGTGTACAACACATATTCTCCTCTTGTTCTGAAACCATTGTTTATTATGAAATACATGTATATTGAGAGAATACTCAATGCAAAGCCTTTCCCAAAGTTAACCAAAAAGAGTGGTAAAAGGCATCCATTTGACAGATGTAAATCACACGAAATAGAACCAATCACATAAAAGTTGTTGCAGCAAACATCAGAAACAAAAGTAGGTGTGAATTACAAAATAGCGAAGAATGCATGATTCCTTTGAGCCCAAGTGATCCACAAACCTCAAAACTGATTCCAATTTTATGAAAGACTCTGTTAAAATTCGAACCATTAATATGCCAAAAGGTCAAAAGAATTTCCAAATTCCTTGTGCCAGGAATCTAGCATGCAATTGTGGAGATAATGGAAAATTGAGGTAACATTTGAGCACCTCAAACGTTGAAGAAAGGTAATGCAGCAATTAGCCAAATTTTGATCCACAGGTACCACTCTATCATACATCTCCAAAGGAATAGCCTTTGTTTCAAACTTCAAAGGAAAATTAGTGGTTAAAGTTTAAGAAGCTTTATTTTCCACTATTTTAGAGATTTATCTAAATCCTAGAGTATGTAAGTTTAAGAAGCTTTATTTTCCACTATTTTAGAGATTTATCTAAATCCTAGAGTATGTTGCCATGCCTACTATCCAAGGTGAGGATACAATAAACCATCATTTTTACAAAAAACACACACAAATATGTATGTGCATGTGTGCATGCATCTACTCATGCATGCAGCCATACTAACACCTAAATGCATGCATGCATGCAGACAGCATCAACAATGCATAATATGTTGCATGCAGCTATACTAAATGCATACATGCATGAATGCATGCGGCCATCTAAATGCATGCATGTATGCTTACGCCTCTGCCTTCAACTCTGCCTTTGCCTCTTTGACAACCTCTATATTAACTTCTAAAAAGGGCTCCAGAACACAAGAAGGACAAAGACTACATCATCATACCTTGGTCTAAATCTTGCTTTGAGGTAGGCTTCAAAGTGTAATCTGTGAAATACTTCATCATTCCCAGAGCTCTCACTTTCTTGACTGGCATTCTTTTTTGTACCAGGATTTTGCCAAACTTCAGAAGGCCTAAAATGTTCCACCACCTGGAAGGAAATTATTTTAATTTCAGTATCTTCTGCAGAATCGGATGCATGATTTGATATATCAAGAGATTTTCACTGAAGTCCTGTTGGATCATGGAGTCTTTATACACTAGGAGCAAATGAATCTATAAACAACATGCACCATAGAATAGATTAGCAAATAACTTTCTACATATTTGGAATGAGGCTTCCAATCTTTTGATGATTTATTGTTTCACTCTAGAATGAAAGTGCCTTCCCGGAGGTTTTTGTAACAGGCATAACGCAGAACTCAACTACAGCATCAGCTGAACAATAGCTCTCAAAAACAGAAAATCCTTTTAATAACCCTTTTCACCCACCCAGAAAACCCCCCGGCCCCCCCGCAGGAGAAAAAAGAATGCCTCTCATAGCAAATGTCCCTTTTGATGAATGTGCAATGCTTGTAGCTGAAGAAATATTAAACCTACTTAGGCTGCATAGGATGTATCATGTATAGCAATTTTATACCAAACAGCTTTGTCATGTATTAGTAACAGCTTCATATTAAGCTTTATATTTTAGGGTCACAACTGATAGTAAAGAAGAAGTGTGTCTTTATTATGATACTGGTATAAAAGAAGCTCATTTCAATGCTGTTATTAGCCTCCCCATAGAATGTCTTTGTATACTTCTCCAAGGCCAGCCCTTCTAAGCCTATGGACTTAGTTGGACCTAGAAAACACACCACATAACTAAAAGGGGTAGTTTAGCTCAGGGTTTCATTATTAAACACATGGATTCAGCCTTATCCATTGTTCTTTGGTTCTTGTTATAGACAAAATCCACAGGCTCTTCCAGAAACACTAAACACTAAAAACATGTTTACATCATTTTGACTCTAGAGTTTACAGATTAAGATGCCACATGAAAATGATAGAATTTAGCTTTTCTTTCCTTGTAGACTGTAAAAGGCAGATAGAGATTTCAGAGCTCTATTATTGAGTGTTAATCATACGTAAATGATTTGAGCTTAAAAAGCAGAAGAATGGTAATCTTCGAATCTGGATGTGTAAGCTTCAGAGAAACGCGACTGTGCATGATCAAAATGGTTGTATAGACAATAATGTATGAGAAGGTGCAGCCAACAGGCCTGCAAGGGTTAATATCAAGTTCCCATAGATCAAGACACAAGCTACGGGCAAAATTCGACATGAGAAGTAAATTGAAGAACACTCTAGATAATTTGGCACTACAATGACCACAACAATAATCATACACATGTATTAGTCTGTTGAGTGAAATGGGCAAAGTTGTGGTGAACACATGCTACTGAGGGTACTTTGGGCAAACCTTGGCCAACACATTGAATAGCCCTTGGGAGTGACTTTTGGTGTTATAGGTTCAGAATTGAATCAATTAATGTCTTCAACTAAGGTTTGTGGAATTTAAAATTGAGGCCAAGCACTAGACAAAGTTTGGGGAGGGCTAAGTATTTACCAATTTATTGATTTATAAATAGTGGGAAATTCAATTTTGGAGAATGGTTTGCATGGGCAAGTTTGCCACTTGGCATTCAGCCGTCAACAGAGCCATTCAAGCCTGGAAAGGGGCTAGAGAGGGCAGCTCTAAGGGCAGAGAGAGCAACACAAGGTCAATTAGTAGCGGGCGACTTAATCTACACACTCATCTTGTGCTGAAAACAGCAGCAAAATCCGAATTTGTTCCAAGCTACAACAGCCATTCAGCACTGATTTGCAGCAGGCAACTGCTGCTGGAGGCTCATTTGACGTAAGCAGCTGCTGTTTGGGCACTTTTGGGGCAAGAAGATCCTCACCTTTTGGAAATCCACTACTCTTGCCCCTTCCACAAGTCAAGATTGGTCCTTCTTCCCGAATTTGAGAAGACATATGACAGAGTGGCCTGCAAGTTCTTGGAAGATACCATGTTGAGGATGGGTTTCCTGCATTAGTGGGTCACAGCAATCATGTCTCTCTATTCTTCAGCCTAGAGTCCCCCTCCTTGACAATGGGGGAGAGGAGATAGCTTCAAAATTCAAAGATCAGTCAGACGGGTATGTCCACTCACGTGCTCCATCAATTAACAACAACCACAATTGATAGGAAGTTGAGACAAACAATTCTCTTTAACCATCACCTGAGATCAGAGTCAATTCACACCCTTGCGTAGTGGACCCATGTTCTTGGGTGATATTCTCCATGCAAGTTAACTTCATAGTATAAGAGTGGCTTGCTTTTCCTCACTTTCCATGTGAAAAACAATGTGGAAAGGGGAGGTAGAGTGTCAAGCACACTTTTGTTAAAACATTTAATCCATCCTCTTTTGTTGAATAAAAAGTGGAAAGAAGAGACTTCAAAGCCTTCACACCTAAACTGGTGAGGAAAGCACATTTCAATTCGTCCCATGTACCAAAAGTCCATGCTACATCTCTCATACCATTGAATGTTGCACCCTTGAAAGTGACAGGAAATATCACCAATCAATGCTCTAGGGTTCAAGCATTGTTGGCCATGTGTGCTACCATGAATTCTGCTCTACAAAAATCAAGGCCTTCGTTGGCAAGTGCATACGAGGATTTCCATCAACAGAGACACAGAGGCACTGCATGTGCATACAAGGTGATGTGGACGAGGGCCATCAAGATGGTCTTTTCATGGCACAACTGAGGGTCAAGACTGGTTGCAACCAGACTGCAGTAGCTCAGGTCACCAACAGAGGCACAGCATGTGCATATGAGGATTTCCATCAACAGATGCACAGAGGCACTGCATGTGGATATGTCATACGAGCATTTTCATGGGAGCCACTCATATTCCTCGTCATTGACCAGTACCTAAGCAGCATTCCCACACAAGATTACTCACAAGTACCATCAGCTAAGAAGGATTCTCACAAATGGAAGTCAGTTGCAAATATTCTTGCTTGGCTCATTTTGACTGCAGTGTAGCCATGTCATTGGTCTTCATGAGGCATCTACTGCAGACACTCTCTATCAGATCTGGACAAAGACTTTTCATATACTGCAACTCAGCATATTAGGAAGAGGATAAATGCTTTTATGAGAACATCGGACACTCGCACCTTCTTCCACTTAGACTGATATATCATCTGGTATGGCAGCCCGCTAGACTGGTTCTTCTCACAACCAATCTATTATAATGATGTAATTGACAATCCCGTACAGATCCTTCTTTCCACTGAATATTTTACCTCAAAGATTTGTTCCAAGGTGCTTTTAGTACAATTTCCTTTGCACTCCAGTCAGGACACCGCTCTTTACATCTCATAGAAAATGAAAACCTGAAAGATTCCATACTACGCCTCCTATGGAGAAAACCCACGACAATGCTACTGATTATGAGATGACGACAGACATGAGTCCAGCAGGAACAAACATGTCTGACTTGATCACAAAACCACATAAGCTAATAATCAAATCAGCACATGTTAGGAAACAGTATTATGGTTTTCTGTTTTGCTGACAAAGAAAAACTGACGATTACCTGTGGGTTTAGGCAAACCCAATACTGGTCACCATCAAGGTCACTGTTTGCAATTTCATCAACAACTGAACGTGGGCCTTGAGTAGAGAAAAAGATAACAAACTTCCCATTCCCAATGATCTCCTCAAACTCCTTATACCACGTTGCTTCAAAAACCTTTGCATCACCCGCATGTAAACCTGGAGGTTTATATACTATAACTTTTGGTCTATAAACTGGACCCTGCTCCCTATAACATATTTATACAATCACAATTATTCAATGCTGGCAGTCTTTCAGGAATAACAAAACTCATTTGTATTAACAAAACAAACCTTAACATAACCATCATCCTGGTGGTGAAAATCAACCTGTTTGTAAATAAGTAGCTCTTGCTCAGTAGTCACTTACAAGACAACAGTCACCTGATTCCGTTTCAATTTTCCAGTTGGATCTGCACAACCCATGAGGTTGAAACAGTATGGAATTGAGATGCGTGCTTTGCTTAGATCTTGAAGTGTGGACTTGGTTGCATCCCAAAGAGTCTTCTGAAGATAGGGATCATGCAACGGTATGTCTGCAGCAAGCATCCTTATTGCTGTATCATTGAGATCATCCTGCTCCGAATTCTTCAAAGCTGCCAAAGTTCGTCTTTGCATCAATTAATAGCACCAACACTATTCATAGCAAGTGACTACTTTCAGTACACTCAAGATTTCTACACAAACCTCTCACTACTTTGAACTTTCATTCTCTTGAGACATGGGTGCTTTGTCATGATATCTACAGGTGATTCCAACAAAACAATAAAGCAGGACTAAGGTAAGGAAACATGCACCAGAAAACAATGCACAAATTGACGTTAATCCAGGAAATGCTGATGCCAACATGCAAGTAGCAGTTACTCAACTACAACTGAATTTCTCAATTCAGTAGACCACTAAAAATTTCTAGATCTGAAACCAACCTTCATAGCCTTTCACTTAAATATATGGATACAACCTATGAGATAGTCCAAGTTAAATACCATGACCCTTTTTTAGAAAGAGGAATAATATTTGGCTGTTCTATGGTAATCGATGGGAAAAGCTATGAATCAAATCTGATTTACCTTTGTTGCTTGCTTTCAAAGTTTGAAGCTTGTACTTACCTTATCCATTAGTTTACTTATTCAAGAGTCTTTGGGATGCAACGAAGTTTGAGGTGTAATATAGTTTACTTTGGGATGCACAGGACGTCTAGTGGTCTAAACAGTAGGTTCTATCTATTCATTGCATGCATAGCATAACAACCACAAATGCAATATAGGATCATGGAATGGGGACTGATAAGTTTCAGAATGACCATTCCCTGTAACTAGCTTCACTATTTAGGACACTGGAGTGACAACCATATCTTGTCACTATGATGGATAGTAATTTCCTTCTCTTTCAAGTTTCTCATAAACTCTGGTCATCACATACATTCAATAGGTCGTTGACACAAAAGCAAACTCTTAGAGAGATTCAGAATGCACATTTTATGTAAGGTTACAAAAGTCAACATGCTAGCTTCTACTTTAAGCAAAGAGAGTCTACAAAACCCACACAAATCACTTGCTAAGCTTCAAACAATTTCCTTTTGTGCTATATTACTGGCCTTGAGTAGGCCTAACATAAACAAATACTTGAGGTCTCTAAACAATATGTTTTAATGATGCGTTCATGATTCAACACACAGTATCTCCTCTTCTTCTCTCTCTCACCTCGTAGCATTGTCTCATAGGCCCATATCACCATGTAAACCCCAACTTTCCAGCTCAATAACATGACCTCTTACAGCAGATTCATCAAATATCTTTCATATAATCATCATGCCTATTCAAAGAGATCATTAAAGGTCACTCAACAAGACCTCTTATTGATTTCATGATCAGCATTTCTCTTCAAACATTTAATCAAAAAGACAGCTTGCCTCTCCCCTTGGACTCATTCCCACTTCCCATGTCCATCTACCTTTTCCCATCCAGCCAAACCTGCCTCCTACATCCGCTTCCCTATAATACCAATGCCCCAGTGGAGCACAAAGCTAAGCTTCTCCATGACACTGTGACAAATCTACAGTCAGTTCTAGTAACACTGTCCCGTTTGAAGGTTATCCCCTTCCTCTAGAGATGGGCATCCTAATTACTCAAATTGTGACACTACAACCTTCCGCTCATCACTCCCCTTGTTCCCCAAAACAGCCACTCCAACACATCAGTCTAGGGAGGAGCAAGCGAGGACCATTTCAAGTGAGAATGACCAGGTGTTACAGTGGCTTCGCGCAACAAAGTTGGGCTCGTCCCTAAGCAACCGACACATCTAATTGGCATCCATTGGAGAGCTCCCCAAGCTGAATACCAACTCACCATTATACTTCATGCAACCCACAAACAGCACCAATAGATACACAAGCATAAGTAGTTTATTCTAGCTTGGCATCCATTGGAGAGCTCCCCAAGCTGAATAGCAACTCACCATTATACTTCATGCAACCCACAAACAGCACCAATAGATACACAAGCATAAGTAGTTTATTCTAGCTACAAACAATTCTATTGCACCATTCAGGCCATATTGCAAAATGGCTCGTGGAGACTCAAATTGCAGCTCAATGGGCAAGCCCTATCTAATGCAATATGTGTGTGCGCGGGTGGCAAAGAACTCTAAACACAAAAAGCACAAAGCCAATCATATTACAAAGCACACACTGACTAACGCACAACACAATTAGGGTTAGGGTAACTTAGAGACAATGAACACAATGAATAATGAAAATACAATGCTCACGCAGCAAACACACTATGCAGTGAATACTAAACCTCGAACTCTCATATCTCTGGAATCAAGGTAGAGATTATGAGTTGTAGAGTGTGTTGTACTCCAAATGGTTCTCGAATCGCAGCAAAGGCAACCTCAGTATGTTTAGCACCAGCATTTCATTGCTTCCCAATGTGGCTTGCCAAGGTTAGACATGAATCTACTAATAACTCTCACTGCATGAGCAATGTTAGGGTAAGTTGCAACCATGGCATACATCAAAGATCCACAAGTTGATGCATAAGGTATACCCTTCATGGCACTAGCAGCTACATCATCCTTAGGGCAATCAGCTTTGCTAAGTTTTGTATCTGGCAATAAAGACACACCAAGAGGCTTAGCATCACCCATATTAAACTTGTCAAGGACTTTGATGATGTACTTGTCCTATGAGAGAAACAACAAACATTGCCCTCTATCTCTTTTAATGCACATGCCCAAAATGTATTCAACTACCTCCAAATCTTTCATGGAGAAGGCTGAACTAAGCTGCCTTTTAAGAGCATTCAAAGAACTCTTATGCTGTCCTGCAATCAGCATGTCATCCACATATAAAACCAACACAATAAGGCTTCCATCATCAGCATTTTTAGAGTATAAGCCATGATCTGCATGACTGCGTTTGAATCCATGGCAAAGCATAAAGGTATAAAAAATTTTGTACCATTGTCTAGGGGGCTTCTTTCAACCTATATAAGCTATGTTTCAGCTTACAAACCAAATACTCTTTTCTTGGAATAACAAATCCTTCTGGTTGCTTCATGTACAACTCTTCATCCAAGTCACCCTGAAGAAAAGCAATCTTCACATCCATCTCATCCAACTCTAAACCCAAGAATGCAGTGAGAGCAAACAAAACACGGAGTGTAGTCATCTTTACCATTGGTGAAAAGACCTCTTGGAAGTCTATGCCTTCCTTCTCTGTATAGCCCTTAGCAACCAACCGTGCCTTGTACTTGGGCTTCCCATCAATACGTTTCACTTCGTAAACCCATTTATTAGCAATAGCTTTCCTATCCTTGGGTTGTGTTATTTGCATATAGAGACTTCATCTCTTCCTACATAGCAAGCTCCCACTTTCTCTTATTTTCACATAACTATGCCTCTATAAATGTTAGAGGATCACCCTCATCAATCAACAAAATGCAATCCAAAGATGGCTGAAGCCTCTATGGCTGCCTTCTAACACGTGTAGACCTTCTTACCCAATGATCTGTATTATCAGGCAGTGGGCCTACATCATGAGGAATGTGCACACCATCACCAGGTGGCTGATTTTCAGCATTTTCTTGCTGCTGTAATCTGTTTTCAGCATGCTCTTATTGCTGTCCTATTTCATCCTGTGCATCTATTTGTTGTCCATGATCTTCTCACTGTAGCACAATAGGTTGCTGCTCATTTTCAGCATCAAAAGGGACAGAACTTTCAGCTAATGGCTGCTGAATGGCTGGCTGTTCATGCTGGAATTTGACCTTCTTTTTGTCAAGATCACCATGTGTAGCATTTTTCAGCAACTTTGCCTCATTAAATACTACGTCTCGGCTGCGTACTATCTTCCTACCCCCCTGAGGAAGCCAAACTCTATGACCCATCTCTCCCTCATCTCCATATCCCATGAAGATGAGGGAGAAATTTCTCAGCTGTCATCAGCTGCAATTTATGACCGCAAAAATGAGCTGAATATTCAGCTGATTTCAGCCCAAATTTTCAGCAAATAATAGCAAGATTCAATCCAAGTATATGTATAGCAGTAGAACGAATGACTTTCAGCAGTATGATTGTGATTTCAGCATACATTAAATGCATACATCACTGCCAGGTAACTCTCACTTCAGCAATATCACCAAACAAACATCTGCAACAATCCCAAATCTGCAAATGATCACTAAGACTACTGCAACATGAATAATCAGCAGTACATCAACTTAGTAGCAGCTGCCCAACATGTGTATTGCATACATATGTGCTCGTATCAACTTCTAATACACAAAACACCAAGAAATCTCTGCAATTTTTCCGAAATCGCACAAGTGGGAGATAAAAAATGCTCAAATCACTCTGCTTATGGCAACAAGATTGCTTCAGCAATATTCCCAAAGTGCATTTCTCGCATCAACTTTCCCAAAATCCACAGATTTCAACAAAAGCCCCAAATTTTCACTATCAAATCTGCCCCAATTGCATTAATACATGTTCCCAAGAGCATAAAACATGCAAATTTAGCAAAATTTCACAAAAATTTGCAAAAGCCCCAAAATTTCTTGGGTGCACGAACGTCAGTCAATCTAACTCAGCTGAACAAAATTTCATCAATACAACAAAAGCCCCAAATTTTATGGGTCCAATGTTTTCACTGAAATTGGGGAAGTCCCCAATTTAAAAGCGCACAATGTCTGCAATTTCTGATACCGATGTCTCAATTAGGCTTGAACAGTACTAAATCTGAAAAGCCCCAAATTTTTGGGCATAAATCTGAGCACTATGCTTGCGCGCGAGAATCCCCATCAGAGCAAGAGGATAACTAAGAATAAAGGAATTTCTAATTTTTTTTTTAAATTTTTTTTTTCTCGGGGAGGGGGGGGGGGAGAGGGGGGGTTTTCCTTGACCCGCCGTAATGACTTATCACACACCCATTCGCCGGCCCATCACGCAGGTCGTCATGACTCCCTGCAGCCGTCACTTAGACGTTGGTTCCCCCCACTGGACCCATCCCATTGCAACCATCGCCTATCGCGCAGCAGTTGCCAATCGTGTGTTAGTCGCCCGTTGCAGATTGTGATGGTACACAAAGAATGAAAGAATGTATTTATATGTTAGGGTACAATAAGGATGTGTTCACACCCGTATGACTATATACACGGAGACGAAGGGACATTACACCCAACATTGAGGAGAGAGAAGATCAGGGCGATAGCTCCATACTGTTGGTGACAGTATCAAACGCTGACATCAACATCAAACGCAACACTCAAGTAGTAGGCAACAGCTCCAAGGTACCATGGGAAGGCTGCACACAAGTGTCGAAGGCTAGAATCAAACACCATATAGTAGTAGATGGTAGCAGAAAATCTGACAGCGATGTCCTCTGCAAACGCAGTGTAGGCAGCAAAGATACGCCTGCTGAAACCTGCAAAAGCGAGATTAAGGGACAAAGGCGGGCTGCATGGCTATTTATAGAAAGTTTTAGGCACCCAAATTAAAGTTTTGCATGTGGGACACAGTAACTCTTGATATTAAAGTAAGAGGTTTTATTCATTAATTCAGTGTGTTTTTTGGCTCTTTAAGTAAGGCTAATGCATTGTTAGCTCCAAATCCCCTCTCAAGCCCAAAATGAAGCCATGAGAAATAACCCTTGATATGGATTTTTCTTTTACTCCAAGGCGTCCTACTCCAAAGCAACCAAGGCATCAAGTAAAGGGCCCACGTTGACTGCCCAATGACCTACCAAGACTACGAAGCGGATGGTTATCTTACTAAGGGAGGCCAAGTCATCCCCCTTGCGAGGCCAAGGCATCACACCAAGGGTGTGCATCAGCTGCCCAAGGGCCTACGTAGTCTTGCAAAGACGGATGAAATCAACTCTAGACTTCGTGTTTTTCTTGTTTTTATTTTTTCTAGGACTTTTGGCGTAATTTGGTCAAAAGATTTAGCATCAAGTGATGGTTTTAAATCAGTTTTCGTCCCATTGAGTCACTATTTCCCGAAGTACAGGAAAGTAGGGATGGTTAGCCCCACAACCTTCAAAAAACAAACAAAACAATCCCACACGCTACTAGGATAAGTGCCTAGAGATTTCTAGATATGTGTATGTGTGTCAATCATATTGGAGAGAAATGCAAGATTAATAAGCAAGCAAGATGAGCAAATCTAGCATGTAAGCATTGGAAGCGCACGGAGAAAAGGAGGGCTTTGCAAACTGCCATGTGCAATGCCACGATTATGGTAGATCCAAAGTCGACTACTCCAAGGATGACCAAAAAGCGATAAATACACACAGATGTAAGTATACATGAACAAAATGCCGATACCTAGGAAATGCAAAAAACAATGCAAGTTTTCATTCTCATGTGAAATGCGATACAACGATGCCACTTAGACAATGGACTCGCAAGAAAATTGTTCACTTGACGAATTGTCCTTTTACAATCATGTCATCCTGACAATACGGATGAAGTAACAAATGTCCATGATATACAATACAAAATAAATAAATATCTGACAGTAAAAAATTGTAAATATCATCATTGTCACTATCAAGAGAAGAAAATTGTCCCCTCTTAAACTAGAAGAAGAAGTAAAAGAAAAGTACCCAATCCGATCCACCTGTAAAAGACAATGTTGAACCGGAAAGTTGACCACCTTATTCAAAATATCTATAAAGTTGTCACTAGATGACACAAACTCTAGGCGAATGCTATCTAACTCAACTTGCTCTCTAGTAAAATGATAGTGAACTGTCGTGTGCCATGTTCGAGGTGTGATGATAGCATGGGAAATGCAAAGGACGACACAAGTTTTCATGCTCATGCAAAAGGCGATACAACATTGCCACTTGGACAATGGACTCGCAAGAGAATTGTTCACTTGCTACAATGTTCTTTTACAATCATGTCATCCTAAGAATGCGGATGAAGTAACAAATATCCATGATATACAATACAAAATAAATAAATATTTGAAAGTAAAAAACTGTAAGTATCATAATTGTCACTATCAAGGGAAGAAAATCGCCTCCTCTCAAACTGGAAGAAGAAGTAAAAAAGAAGTATCCAATCCGATCCACGGTAGAAGACAATGTAAAACTAATCAGTTGACCATCTTATTCAAAATATTTACAAAGTTATCACTAGATGACACAAACTCTAGGCAAATGGTATCTAACTCAACCTACTTTCTAGTAAAATGATAGTGAACCGCTGTTCGAGGGGTGATGATAGTATTGCACGCACGAGCAATGACACTCTCATTGTCACAATAGACAACGGTAGATAACTAGTAAAGAAACTGTAATGCGACCAACAAGTTTCTCACATAGATAGCCTCCGTAGTACCATCCAGAGAGCCGAATACTCTGTCTCGGCAGTGGAAGTCACCACCATCTCTTGCTTACCACTAGCCCAAGAGATTAGTATCGTTTCTAAGATATAGATGGAACCTCTATTAGAACGTCAGATCTCAAGTTCTCCCACCCAATCAGAATCAGTATATCCCTGTAGGCGTAAACAATAACCATAAGTTAGTCCATATTATAGATACACCTTAAATATCTTAACACACGAAGACAGGCAATCCAATGAGACACTCTAGATGCATTAAAATACTGACCAAGCAAACTAACTCAAAATGCAAGATTTGACCTAGTATGAATCAACCAAAGTAATTTTCCTACAACAAAACAATAGCTATGAGAATCAAAAGACTGACCCGAGGTATCCTTGTGCAGATGTACAGTGGGATCTAGAGGTGTGGCCAATGGTCATATCTGATCGGTGCAATACTAGTCCACCAGCTGTAGGATACACTTATGTTGTGTCAGAAAGATACTTCCCTTGGAGCCAACAATCTCTATTCCCAAAAAGTAAGACAATAATCCTAAGTCTGTCACCTCCAATGTAGCATAAAGTTGTGCCTTAATTTGTGCAATAGCCGCAAAATCTAAGCCAGTGAGTAATATATCATTAATATATATTAAGATATAGCTAAGCCCCACACTAGTGGTCCACACATATAGATATGAATCATAGGCGGTAGAGTGATATCCATGAGTCCATTAAAACTTGTCTATCCTGTGGTACCAAGACCTCAATACTTGCTTCAACCCATAAAGAGCTTTCCGCAAGTGAAATACCTTCTCACTCGAGTCAATCAAAGAAAAGCAAGGAGGTTGCTCCATTTAGACTTTCTCCTTCAAAGAACCGTTCAGAAAGGCACTTTTGATATCCATGTGATAAATCAACCAACCATAGTGAGCGGCGAGCATAACCAACAAACAAAAGTATATCAACTAAGCAATAGGTGCAAAGGTTTCTTCATAGTCAATGCCATGCTCTTGCCTAAAACCTTGCACTACAAGACGAGCCTTGTATTTGTCTAATGTACTAGCATGCTTTAGCTTGATTCTCAAAATCTACTTCATCCCAATGACTCACTTGTAACAATGACGATCCATCAATGTCCAAGTCCCATTTTGATCGATACAATCCAATTCCTTCTTCATAGCCTCATGCCACAAAGGATCCTAGACAGCCTACTCCCCACTGACTTGCTCAGAATGTCCAATATAATCAGCAGTAAAATACAATGCATATGAAGCTTGAGAGGCGAGCCGAGAAAACCTTTCAGGGCCCTCTGAAGTAAAATCTAATGGAAGGATCCTCGAACCTAGCATAAACTACCAATATCAATAAGGTAATAGGTCTCGCGAAGAAGACCTAGGAGCTGAAGTATCTGCAGGAAGCTCAGGAGTAGGAAATAGACCTCACTCAATAGGCAAGATCTCAAATGATATGAGCAAAGGTGAGAATGAAGAGTCCAAAGCAAAGGACTACACTATGTCGCTCTCATCAAAGAGAACACCCCTCCTAACAATCACCTTGTTTGTCCAAGAATCGATAGGCTTTTGCTTCCGAAAATAGCCCATAAAGAACAAGAGATCCACTCGAGAGGTGAGCTTTGCTATCTTGTCATCAAGAGTGTGCATATAAGTACGACTATCGAAAACTCTAAAGTGAGCAATAAAAGGCCGAGAGTCAAAAGAATGCCTAGCACGAAGTCTTTTCACCATAGTCGGTTGAGAATGTATACTGAAGTATTAACAGTCTCAACCCAAAGGCACTCAAGCAGCTTTGCTACAAACAGCATAGTTCATGCCATATTCAAGACACTTTGGTTCCTACGCTCTATGACTCCATTCTGTGTAGGGGAGTTTGTAGAGGTGAGCTAGTGTGAAATGCCTTGCTCTTGTAGAAACTCAAAAAACTCATAGAAGGTAAACTCACCACCAGAATCACTCCTCATGAAACCCACACGCCGACCAGCTTGGGTATGGACTAGCAACACCCAATCACCGAAATAAGTAAAAGCATTGGACTTGTGCTTTAGAAAATACACCCACATGTATCTAGAGAAATCATTCACTATCAAAAAGAAGTACAGTGCACCATCTAAGGCGGCAGTGAATGTGGGACCACAAAGATCTACATAAATGAGCTTAAGGGGTTCAAAAGCACAAGTAATAGACTGCTCAAAAAAGAGTGCACGACATTGTTTACGTAGCTCACATGCTTTACAAACCTCTCAAGATAGTTTTAGGTGTGGAAGGCCCTCAACCATTCCTTGACGCGACTACTCATAAAAAGAGTCATAACCAAGATATCCGAAGCAAAAATGCCAAAGACGCTTAGAGTCCATGGACTCCCATGTGGTGGCCACAGTCGGCTCGATAAGAGAGTGGGTCATGTGGTAAAGGCCATTAGCTTGTGCGTTACCAAGAGCAATCACTAAACCAATCAAAAAGTCTAGGACTTTAATTGTAGTCGATGTGAAGAAAACTACTCACCCAACTTACAAAGCTGCTGAATGGACAACAAGTTCACCCCAAGCTGGGAGACATGATAGACATCATCCAACGAAGCGAGATCTAAACCTGAGTCAATGGAAAAACTAACACGACCCTAGGCCTTAATCTGGCACCTCATTAAGAGACAAGTCACTAATGTGAACAAGACTCATCCGATGTCTCTAAAGAGACGACGTAGACCTCTACTCACCAATCAAACAAACGCTCTAGAGTTGAGTAGTTTCCTAATAGTGATGATTGCAAGCCGTGTAGCGGTTAGTCAAGTGTGCCCAACACCCAGATGTTGAGTGGAAATGCTAAACCTAATAGTGGAACTCAAGCAAAAAGCCCTACATAAGCTCAACAATAGCGAAGGCATTATGAGAGCCTTTCATGAGCGGACAAGGGTGAGATGAGATTGGGGTTCGAGCCCTTGCACTAAATCTCATAGCTTCTGAGAGTCTAAGATATGCATCGTCAAATTTCACCAAGTGGTGCCATTTGACCTGTTGAAACGAGTCTTGTCATTAAATGCATACCTGTCAGATGAGAAGCTAGAACCATGAGGTGTCTATAAAGATGGATAAATGGGATAAAATGGAGCATAAGATGGTGGTGGTGGTGGTGGTGGTGGTGGATAAGAAGGAAAAATGAATAAAAGTAGATAGGAAAAAATAGCCTCTTGCTGATACCCAATGAGTGTCAATCGCTGCAGAGATACCGAAACGGACATAGATCCATATAATATCGTAGCTGTAGATGAAGGTTCTATGACATGGTAGCCTTGTCCAAATGTCAATTGAGGTACAACAAAATAATAAAATGATCCACTAGGGAATGCCATAGAGGCAAACTACGATACGAAACGATCCACACTCAAGTATCTCTGGGATGCACTCCCATAGGAATAACCTGAATATATGTGTGTTTTTTGCAAAGGAAAGGGGAGAGGAGAGGGGGATTCCGAACGGGTCCCGAATCACAAAGACAGCCTCCGTGTATCGAACACCAATAAACATAACCAAGGAAGGCTAGATTTCATGCAGATGGTAATGTATGAGAGAGAGAGAGAGAGAGAGAGAGACTAAAACCGCAAGTACCCAAGGAGAGAAAAAATAAGCGATAGCTATTAGGTGTAAACACAACCTATGGAGAAGAGAAGATTTGAGTTTAGGGCGACAACTCCAAACTGCTAGCAACAACACCAAATGCTAATATCAGCATTAAACGCAATAATTAACTAGTAGGCCACAGCTTCTAGGTACCATGTGAAGGCTACAGACAGGTGGGGAAAGCTAGAATCAAGCACCAAATGGTGGGAAATTCCTAGGAGAAGCTTTAACCGCGATGTCCTCCACGAACGGGGTTTGGGCAGCAGAGATACGACTCATGAAACCTACAAAAACGAGATTAAGGGAGAGTGGTGGACAGCATGCCTATTTACACAAAGTTTTAGATACTCAAGTCTCGATTTTGCATGTGGTACACAATAACTCTTTAGGATCGCATTTCTTTTAAAAATAAGAGGTTTTCTTCATTAATTAAGTGTACTTTGGGGCTGTTTAGGTGAAGCTAATGCATTGTTAGCTCAACACATGTGTGCATGTGTACACACACATGCGAGAGAGAGAGGGAGAGAGAGAGAGAGAGAGAAAAAGCCCATATAACATCCCCCTATTAGTCGGTTCTCCGAGCCATGTGTGCTAGTCAACAAACCTGGAGAATTATTAGCCATCATTTTCTTGAAGATCATGGCCTCTGGCATGGTAATACGAAGATTCGCGGTTCTTGGTGGCATGTCCTTGTTGGTGACATTCAGTTCTCTACATCTACTTCAGTACTCCTCACTTACTAGTAGGTTCACAAAAACGAGTGCTTTTCAAGGTGCAATGGCACTCGACAAAGGATAGACTAGCTATAAATTCTTTCCAAATGAAAATTCTCATAGTTTCTCGTCTACTCTCATGGGAGGACAAATCAAAAGAGAGTTAATCGCTATTGGGTATTTGACTCACGCCTTACTTACGCCTACGCTCATATGGGAGTGTCGGTGATCAGTACGACACTGGGGCACTTTTTACTCTCGGTAGGAGAGGTTTTTTCCCCCAGACTTATGGTCTTATTGTCGTATGTACTTATGTGCTTATGTTACACACATTTGGGCACTTAGTGTGTGTCGAGTGTGAACACCCCCCTACAACCCTAAGGTTTAAGGGTTGTACTTTGTACTTTAAGATTACACTCATTCAGTCGATTCTCTTGGGTATATCGTGCTTCAACTCTGTCTCTCACACTCTCACACTGTCTACTGAATCTCTGCTGTACCTTGATCCTCTGTTCTCACATTTGGTATCAGAGCGGTCCTCAGTCAGCAGCCAGCAGTCCCCGCCAGTTTTGCCCCCGTGTCGCCAGCTCCAGTCGCCAGTCTGTCAGCCCGTCAACGCCTGACAGCCCGTCGTCAGTACTGTCAGAAGTTCGTAGCAAACAGTCCGCCCGTCAACGTCATACGGTCTGCGCAGCCTGACTCCTCCCACAGCTCGAGACTGTTCGATTGTCCACCTGCAGTCCGACTGTCTGCGTAGCCTGTCGTCCACGTCAGCAGCTGCGTCGCCTGTCGTCCACGTCAGCAGCAGCGTCGCCTGTTTGACCACGAGCAACCCTTCGTCAGACGACGCCCGCCAGACGACCTCGCCTGGTCGGTCGTCAGCCGTCACACGCGACTGTCCTGCGCCCGCCTGTCAAGGTCATACAGTCCGCTCGTCGTCACACGCGACTGTCCTGCGCCGCCAAACTGCCCGCTGACTTAAAGTCCACGTCAGCTCTGCTCGCAACCTCGGCCGCCTGTCTGACCAGCACACCATCAGGTAAAATTTTCAACAAATTTTTTTAATTTTAGCCCAGAACACTATTCTGGAAGCGGAGGTTCACATGCAACAAGCACAGAACAAGTGGGGGGATAAATTTCATGCAAATTTCTGGACTGGATTGTCAGAAATTTTGGGGCTTTTGTGTATTTGGAGGACAGTTGCATTTGAACTGCTGATACAGTCACAGAAAGACTGTTTTTGACAGAAATTTTGGCAAAAATTTTGGGGATTTAGACATAACAGTGTTGCAGTGCACTGTTTGCACCTTGGGAAGCGTGCATTAAAAGACAATTTTCTGACAGAGTACGCCCTTGCACATTAATTGCAAAAACGTATTTGCTGCAATTTCTGAAAATTTGTAGATTTCCAATTCGTACTGCTTTGACATTGCTCATTTTGTCTTTGGAAATTTGTCATCATGGCAAATCAGGGAGGTGATGTTTTTACGTATGTATCCAAGGAGGACAGACTGGACCGAAACAACTATTCCCTTTGGTCATTCATGATGAAAAATGCATTAGTGGCCAAGAATTTATGGGATTATGTCAGTGGAGAGGAAACTCGACCGGGAGTTGTAGCTCCCGCTACTCCTCCTCCCCATGGTGCACGTGGACAACGGGGACCTCAGCCCGCTCCATCTCAGCCACTTCCTCCAAGAACTGCAGCTCAAAAAGCTTGGGATACCCGTGATGCACAGGCCTTGTCGCTGATTGCTCTGGCAGTTCAGCGGTCCATCATACCTCATATCCGTTCGGCATCCTCTTCACGAGATGCATGGTTGACTTTGGAGCATATATTTGCAGGAAAGAATGAGACTCGGATCTCTTTTTTGAAGAAAGAGTTGGAAACTCCGAAGATGCATGAAGGTGATTCTATGCAGGATCACTTAAACAAGATTCAGGACTTGAGGGAGCAGCTCATGAATGTAGATGAGTATTTTTCGGATGCACAGTTGATATCCACCACCTTGAATTCCTTATCTCCTTCGTACTTGTCTTTTCATACTGCATTGAACCTCACCATGAGGATTGCTGAGCACCCACTCACTTTTATTCAGCTAGTTAGCTTGCTTCTAGAGGAGGAGCAAACACGGAAAAATAGTGGTGTGGATGCTATAGTCTCTGAGCAGGCTTTTGTGGCAAGACAGAAAGGCAAGAACAACAAGGCAGAGTTCTGGCACTTCTGGCACATCGCAGAATCAGTCACAAGGGGGGACGCAAGCAAAGAAAGGAAAATGTCATTATTGTAAGAAGCCCGGCCACTATATCACTGAGTGCAGAAAGCGCATTGCCAAAGAGAAGAAGAAAGAAATGTCTGTTTCTACTACTCCTTCCACTGCTAGTGAGTCCGCGTCCTTTGTTGTGGACAGGGACTATTGTTTTTACACTTGCAGTTATGACATCTCTTGGGCCGATAGAGCACATAGCTCTACAAAGGATGCTGACACTTGGTTCTTTGACAGTGGTGCTTCTAGACATATCACATCTCGCAGAGATTTGTTTGCTTCAGTTAGTGCACCTCCCGTTGGGAAATCGGTACAGTGTGCCAATAATGCATCATACCCTGTTCGTGGTATTGGGGAGATTCAGCTCATAGCCATTGATGGCTCTCTTCTCCGCCTGCAGGATGCTTTGTTTGTGCCTGGAATAAAGAAGAATTTGCTTTCTATTTCTTCTTTGGCACGTTGTGGTATGCAGGTCACCTTTGATGATGACCGTTGCATGGTTCGAGAAAAAGAATGCATGACTTTGGTCTTGACAGGATCTTTGTGTCATGGTTTATATGAATTGGATGCTCTTTCAGTAGATCAGTAAGCATACTTCACATCCACTCTTACTCCTGCTATGATACAGGCAGAGTTATGGCATGCTCGTTTAGGGCATGTAAACTTTGGCAGCTTGATGCTTTTGCAGCGTACTCAGATGCTGGATGGCTTACCTCTCTTGGAGAGACCTCCCGAGCACTTATACGAGAGATGCATTTTGGGAAAAATGCATCGGTTCTCATTTCCTCGTGATGTTGCTTACAGAGCAACAACCAGATTGCAGTTGGTGCATTCAGATGTTTGTGGGCCTATGCAGACCATGTCATTGGGTGGTTGTTATTATTTTGTGACATTCATTGATGACTTCACACGTTTTTGCTGGGTCTATTGTTTGAAGAAGAAGTCAGAAGTGTATGATGCATTTTTGGCTTTCAGTGCACTTGTTGAAAACCAATCTAGATGCAAAATTAAGACTCTCCGTTCGGACCGAGGGGGGGAATACATGTCCTCTATGCTGAATTCTTTTTTGCACCAGAAGGGCATAGTACATCAGTATACTACAGCTTATACTCCACAGCAGAATGGGGTAGCAGAGAGGAAAAATCGGTCACTCATGGAGATGGCCAGATGTATGCTGAAGGCAAAGAGCTTGCCTCATAGTTTTTGGATGGAAGCAGTCATGTGTGCTTGCCATATTTTGAACAGATGCCCTACCAAAGCCTTGAAGACCATCACACCATTTGAGGCTTGGAACAGCCGTAAACCTTCTGTCGGTCACTTTCGTACCTTTGGGTGTCTTGCCTATGCCCATATTCCACAGGTACTTAGAAGAAAATTGGACAACAAGGCTGTTAAGTGCATTTTTATGGGATATAGCAATGAGAGCAAAGGCTACAGACTCTATGATCCCGTTACGAAGAAGGTTTTTGTCAACAGGGATATTGTTTTTGATGAAAAATCAGAATTATCCTTGGCTGGTTTGGACACATATCAGGCTGCCTGTGATGTTTTTGAAGGGCTGCGGCCCATTACTTTCGGTGATTCAGCTGGAGGTTCACAAAATGAACCTAATGTTCAGCCAGCTCCTCCTATGGAAAGTGCAGAAATTCAGCCATTGGCTGATCGGAATACTCAGCATCATGCTGAAACAGAAATTCAGCAAGAGCTTGCACACAGCCAGGATGCTAGACAGCTACCTAGATGGTATTTACAGACTATGCAAGATAGTCCTTTGGATGCACCATGGCTGGTCGTACTAGAAGGCAAACTCGCTTGCATGATTCAGCACATACCATGGAGTTTATTATGGCAGCAAGTACTTTTGATAATGAAGAGCCTGAATGTTATGAGGATGCACAACACAGTGTGCATTGGATGGCAGCCATGCAAGCTGAATTAGATTCTATTACTAAGAATCAAACTTGGGATTTGGTGTCCTTGCCATTTGGGAAGAAAGCCATTGGAACAAAATGGGTCTACAAATTGAAAAGAAAAGCACATGGATCCATTGATAAATACAAGGCACGGCTGGTAGCTAAAGGCTACGCACAGAAAAAGGGCATTGATTATGAGGAGACATTTGCTCCTACTTCCCGTATGACGACCATCAGGTCTATGATTGCTTTGGCTGCACATTATGGTTGGACAGTCCATCAGCTAGATATCAAGACTGCATTTTTACATGGGGAACTTCAGGAGGAAGTTTATGTACAGCAGCCCATTGGTTTTGCAGTTGAAGGCTCACAACATTTGGTATGCAAGCTCAAAAAGGCACTATATGGTTTAAAACAAGCTCCTAGAGCTTGGTATGAAAAGATAGATGCTTTCTTGCTTGGTCAGGGGTTTCTAAACAGCTCATCTGAGTCTACCCTTTACGTATGTAAAGAAGGGGGATCTATGCTGATTTTATGTCTTTATGTTGATGACCTTTTGCTCACTGGAACACATGCTGATCAGATTTCAGCATTCAAACAAAATTTGCAGCAAACTTTTGACATGTCTGACTTGGGAGTTTTGCATTACTACTTGGGCATCCAGTTCATACATAATGCTCGAGGTATTGGGTTATCACAGTCAAGGTATATTGAGCAGCTTCTTGAGAAATTTGGCTTACAGGATTGCAAGCCAGTTAGTACTCCCATGGAACCTGGACTGAAACTGTCATTACATGATGACAGTGATTTGTTTGATATACATACATATGCTCCTGCAGTTGGATGTCTTATCTATCTATGCAATACTAGGCCGGACATACAGTTTGCAGTTTCAGCTTTGAGCAGGTATATGCATCAGCCACGTATGTCACATTGGCAAGCTGTCAAGCATGTTTTTCGCTACTTGCAGGGTACTCGTTCTCTTGGGTTGCTTTATGCCAAGGGGGGACCACTGCATTTACATGCTTACAGTGATTCTGATTGGGCTGGTGATTATGATACACGTCACTCTACTAGTGGCAATTGTTTCTTTCTTGGCACTTCTTACATTTCTTGACTTAGCAAGAAACAATCCACTGTTGCCACATCGTCATGTGAAGCTGAATACAAGGCAGCTTTCACTACCACAATTGAATGCGTATGGCTTAGACGCTTGCTAGCTGATTTGGATGTATGTGTTACTGAGCCTACTCCATTGTTCACTGACAGTCAGAGTGCCATTGCAGTGGCACGGAACCCAGTGTTTCATGCTCGCACGAAACACATTGAGATTCACTATCACTTTGTCAAAGAGAGGTTACATGCAGGTGATATCAGCCTTGTCTATTGTCCTACCACCAGTAATGTGGCAGACATCTTCACCAAAGCTCTTCCTCGTGACAAATTTGAAGCATTTCGCGATGCTTTAAATTTGATATCCTTTGGTGGCGGATGATCCTTGTACTCTTGATCACTCTTCACTCCAGGGGGGTTTGTTGGGTATTTGACTCACGCCTTACTTACGCCTACGCTCATATGGGAGTCTCCGTGATCAGTACGACACTGGGGCACTTTTTACTCTCGGTAGGAGAGGTTTTTTCCCCCAGACTTATGGTCTTATTGTCGTATGTACTTATGTGCTTATGTTACACACATTTGGGCACTTAGTGTGTGTCAGGTGTGAACACCCCCCTACAACCCTAAGGTTTAAGGGTTGTACTTTGTACTTTCAGATTACACTCATTCAGTCGATTCTCTTGGGTGTCGTGCTTCAACTCTGTCTCTCACACTCTCACACTGTCTACTGAATCTCTGTTGTACCTTGATCCTCTGTTCTCACAATCGCATGGCTTGCCTTGGATTTGTTTTGATAGCTAATGTCACTCTCCTACCTCAATGCACATTCATGTTCTTTCACACAGTTAGGCTAGTTTTCTAGGTTCCTTGTGGCTTCCATGCCCTTTATAAGACCAGCCAACCTTTTCTTGTCCTAGATTCAGCTTATCCTTGGCAAGATTGGAACCTCACAACCCCCTTCAATTAATCAAATTTACCACCTCATGATCAAAGATCATTCATGGTTCACCATTAAAGCTAATGCACTTTGGGGACTGCACAAATCTAAAGCTTGGTGGAAGCTCACAATGATGGAAGGATGGCATAACAAGATACCGTTCAAATGCAAGGTGTTCATTTGGAGCATGTTGGTAGTTGGTCTTTCCCTTGCTTCGGCACTTCGCTGCTGAGGTATTTCTAGTGGCAACTATTTCTTTTGTACTACTACTATGGAGTCTTCCCGTCACTGATTCATCTCTTGTGCTTTTGCCATAAAATTTGGCTTCTCCTTTCTAACATTCAGCATGCTATGGTAGGTGTCAAGATCCATCCTTTTGATTCGGTTTTTTGTAAGTCTAAGCATCATGGTCCGCTGCAACTTCACATGTTATGGTGGTTGCCAAGATGCATCCTTTTGATTGGGTTTTTTGTAAGCCTAAACATCACGGTCCGCTGCAACCTCACATGAAGATTCTATTTCATTTTTTCAAATTCTAGGGCTGCTGGCATATTTGGGCCATGCACAATGCATTCCTTTTTTATGCTACCTCGGCATATAGAATTATGTAGCCAAGCTTAAAGGGCTTCTTCAATGCCAGCTTGATTTTATTCAGCATGCCAATGCTTTGGTGTCGGGTCATCTCTTCAATGAACCTACCCTAATTTTTTGTCTCCTTTGTGTTCCTTTTATATATTGCTCGTAAAAGAGAGTTGAGTTTATGCACAATGGCCTAGAGTCACTCTGGTTTTCCGAAGGCTTGCTTAATTAATTGTTCTTGACCTATATTGAACAATTTAAGGACCCATTAACCTATCTTTGTCAATTATCTTCTCTATGATCATCAAGAATAGATTGTAAAAAGTTTTCCCACGGTTGATTCACCCAAGACATAACTGTTTCATTAAGATACACAATATCATGCACAGTATTCTAAATGTTCAATTAGGGATAGATTATGCAAAAGCCACTAGACAACAGGTTGTTATGGATTCAATTGGATATTGAAAAGGCTTTTAATCATGTAAGCTAGTCCTTTCTTCAACAATTAATGTTTGCCATGGGTTTTGGGCCTCGAATGACATCTCTTATTGATACTACCAACACTAATGCAGTGGTGTTTATCAAGCTTAAAGGGGGAGTGACTGACGAGATTGATCTTTCTCGCCCGGTTTGTCAATGAGGCCTCCTTAGTCTCTTGTTGTTTGCTTTGGAGACACATCCAATGCTCTCGTTGCTGGATAAGTTGCCTATTGAACGTGAGAGCATTGAATTCGCTCTTCCCAATGAAGAAAAGCTGTTGAACAGACTCTCGCTGATGATTTCCTTATGTTCCTTAAGGCTGAAAGATCTAACTTAGAAAGAGCAATGGCAATATGGAGCCTTTTTCATCTTGCTTTGGGCTTGCATATCAATAAGCAGAAATCTACTCTGTTCAGTTGTACAACAGTGATTCGAATAATTTGGATTCACACGGGGGGTGTGGTTCTCCGAGGTGAGATAACTTGAAATTTGGGTTATCCCATAGGGGTGGATGTGGATCCTCATTCTTTGCTTGATTTGATGTCTTCATGCATTCATGATAAGTTTATGTATTGAAGTCCCAAGGTTGGCCTCAGCCCTCTGTATGTGCCACTGAAAGTCGCCCAAACAATCATCATCAACATGATTTCTTATTTTTGTCATTGATTCCATTGACGCAAAAGTCATTGCAAGAGCCTTATTTGAGTTTTGGGATTCCTTGTTTGATGGCTGTCCAGCATCACCTTTTTGTTGATTTTTTGCATTTTGCCTAAAAGACAACATCAAGGAGGTGTGGAAACCAAGATACGTTTCTAGAAGAGAGTTTAGTGTGATGTTCACCAATTCAGCATCTTGAATAATCTCATTAACATTGAGTAGTTGCTCATGCAAGTCTTGTGTATAAGTAAGGTGATACTATCACCCTCATCCATGTTTACATTTGCCAACTCTCTCTGAAGATAGGAGACCTTTGTCTCATTGCGGGCAATAAAACACTAGAAAAACTGGCCCAAAAATCATCATCAACATGATTTCTGATTTTTTGTCATTGCTTCCACTAACCCAAAAGTCATTGCAAGAGCTCATGCAGCTTATTTGCTCTACGCTCTGGAAAAAGCAAGGGAATCAAGTGGGCCAAGTGTAGGTATCCTAGCAACATGTTAGAACACAAAAATGGTTGGGTGGTGCTGCCTTGTTCGACATTAAATCCATATGATGGCTTTGCAGTTTTCCCTTTTATAAGCTTTGTGTGTTCAGCATCACCTTTACACCGATATTGCCAAGTTTTTCATAGACAATGTTAGCATTTCCCATGGGTGAACTTCTTCTTGGGTTTGTTACACAAGCATGATGTCTTGTTGTCGTTCATTCATCTAGGTCATAGCACTTTAGATATAAGACCTTTCTTCCACCTCACCATAGACTACCCATCTTATATCAAACTACCTTTGATCCTCACATAGGTTTCAAGCTCTCTTTAGCACACTCTCCAAGTGTGTGTCACTTTGTACCTTGGAGCTTTGTTTTCAGGAATGCAACCTGCACCATATACACCTCTCCATTGCCTGCAAGTGCATCACACTTGCAAGCAAGTCTAATCCCCAATGTCATTGTGTTGGAAATCCTCCACGTGCACACTGCACCAACCTGCTTGGTTGGTCAGAAGTAGGGACTCACTGCAAAGAAATGCTAGCACAAGAAGAGTGAAATGCAGAAAGTGAGACAACTGTGGAAGACAAGGTGTAGAAAGCTCAGATGAATGAATGAATGAACAGGTTGAAAATGATACAATAGGGGCCTCAAAACTTCCATCTTGAGGACCAACGAAAGGGTAAGCTCAGAGAGTGGTTTCTGGGACACAGAACAGCTCCACGAGTGTGTGGTACTCGTGACACATCCAAAAACATAGCACCAGCACTCTACCATGTTGATCATGTGGGCAGCAGCTGAGAGAGCAAAACACAGTCCCTCGAGAGTGAGCCTGATGTCCAAGATGAAACAGATCAGTGAAATGCAAATCTCAAGCTGAAACACAACAGCCCACATGTGAATGATGATCCAGCATGTCGCAAGTGATAACATCAGTAGGGTGACCTGTCTAACGGTAAAATGCAACTCTAAGAACTGAAAACGCAGCAGCAGCCTCTTCAAAATAAGATTTCATGATGGCATCAGGCTGCAGATGACTAGCAACCAGCAAGGTGGTAGTTGGTGAGCCTCCACTCATGGTGACGTCATTCACATGAGCAGCAGCAGGCTAAGAATGGTGACAGACTGGGAACAGGCCAGCAGAAGCTCCAAACGTTCTATCCACAGTGGTGTGAGAGTGGGTGGCTGAAAGCTCAAGGTGGCAATGATGCCCACTTACAAGTATGATCATCAAGATGCAGTATGGACAATGATACAAATACATTTGAATCAATGATGGAGGGGAATCAAAATCCCAGAAGCACGAACAGAAGAAGCCACCCCTTCTCACCACTCGACTTTGGAAGGGAAAAGTATGGGGATCCCCTCTCCCCATTGTGGCAGCATCAAAGGGGAGGGTGGACCAATGCCGATATGCTAACAAAGGTAATCAAGCATCTGGCAATTGATAAATTGACTGACCAAATAATTGAAGGGTATATTTTTTTTGCTACACAAGGATACCCTCCGAATATTGGACAACCTCCATGCTCAAGAAATATAAGGGAAGACCAAGTTTTGACATCTTGAATATAGTGCTTTAATGTGCCTTTAGATGGGAAATCGCAGACCTTTGATCAGGAGATCATCAACATACAACACCACATAGCTAAATCCCCCTAGAGTAGAATGGAAATAGACATTGAGATTATAAGGAAATGAATGGAAGCCGTGAGATTTTAAGAAGGCATCCATTCTATGGAACCATGATTGAAGTGCTTGCTTCAGCTCATAAAGAGCTTTTTTAATCTTTGTACCTTTCCTCATATCCAAAATCGAAAACCCTACTGGCTGCACCATGCATCTGATAGATTGGTCATTTATGGTGAGAGGCCAAGTCTACTAATAAGCAAAAGGATGTCAACGTGCAGTGCCAGCAAAGGTCCCCTCATAATTAATACTATACTTTTGTTTCAACCCTTGCACCAAAAGGTAGACCTTGTACTTGTCTAATGTCTAGTCCGTCACCCACCAAACAAAGTCATTACTTACAAAGAGACAGAAAATCATGGATTGACAATCCAAAAAGTTATTCAAGCCACCTGACCATAAATGAAGCCAGCTTGATTGGAGGCACATTCAATGACTATTTGATCATGTTTTGTTCATTTGGAAAATCATAGGTGAGATCCTGGCTCACAAATTCTGCAAAAGCTCCCATAAAGAATGTATATAACAGTGCATGCTATCATGTGGTGTTACTCACTTTGTGTTTCCTATTGGGAAGTCACCTTATGACATCACTTGCAGAGGAGTTTACAAGTAGCCCAACTCCCATCTTTAAAGGACATATGACCTAGAAAGCACAACAGTCAACCCTGCAGCTGATATTTATAAACCTGTTCAAAACAAGACAAAATACTTGGCCTGCTAGTCATGATACACATTAGGTACATAAAGTGTAGCAACTTGCTTATTTAGCTTGTGTGCATTTGCTAGTTGGCATTCAGCGTAACAACAGAAGTATGAACAGTAGTGTTTCTCATGTTGGAGTCACACAATATGTTCAAACAAAACCATAGAATACTACAGACTGTTGAAGACCTGACAAAAGAACCAAAACAACAACCCGCAATACCTCAGCATGGAAAGTAGAACAGTGCCTCTGATTAAAAATACTTCTAATTCTTAAAACATACCACTTAAAGCAGCAGTCCGATTTCTAAACCTCGACACAGCCTCTTCAACTTCCTCCTCCAGATATTTGAGAAACACCGATTCAGGAACACCTCCATATGTCAACAAGAGGGTAAGATGCTGGAAAGTTTTGGCATGCACAGGTTTTCGACTGTACATAATGCACAATTTACTGAGACAAAATTGCTCCACTTGATCTTGAAACAATTAATGTATGAAGCCAAACACAAGTAATTTGTGAAACCTCCCATATTCACCTTGTTGCACAAAGTTCCAGTGAGTTGTACTGAGGAGTCAAGTTATCCAGATTAGATGTCACCTTTACCATAGATTTCCGTAAGACAATAGTCTTAGGTGGTAGCTGCAGAAAAGAAGGATTTAAGCCACGAATATTGACAGACTTTGCTATGATACAGATAAAACTTTGTGAAACATTCTTGATTTCTAAATCAACCCTTAAGAAAGCCCACATATCATTCCATAGGCTTTATACAGAGTGCAGCATCACCACTGCTTTGCTTCCACTCTCACTTCCACTTGATTATATATTTTCTTTCCTCCTGGACTAGCAAAAACAAGGAGCTCTTGCAGAGTGGGACCTCATTCACAATGAGTAGCTGAATTACATAGAGGGCCACAAACTATAATTATGATCCAGATCCCACACTAGCTTTAGTTTCAAGCACCTTTCCTTTCTGAATGCAATAACTTTGACTCCACACAATGGCCTTCAACCGATAAACTACTAGCAGCCTCAAATAGGGAAAACTTCAAGTTTGTCCCAAAGACACTAAAGCCTCATATGCACAATTTGTCTCAAGCATGACAAGACCCATATTAGATAATGTATTCGTATTGAAACCAACCTTCCTTCTCGGATAGGTTGGTAAATAACCTCATTAAGCACTAATTACAACAAGCATAAAATTCAAATAAACTGAAAATGCATACCTTGTCAAAAGATGGCGTACCAACGAGATAGTAGGGTTTGCGGGGACGAAAACAGAGTGAACTCAGCAAACATGGAGAAGAGAAGAGAAGAGAGAAGAAATTCTAATGAATGGAACGATGAAGTTCTGAATCATGGAGTGAATGTGATACAAGGGAACAAGGATGCCGTAGCACAAGGAAGATGATGAAGACAGCCACAAACCACGAACCACAATGTCCTCCTAAAGGGGTGTGAGGGTAGTGGAGAGGGTGGAGAGAAGAGGTGATAGACTGAATGAATCAGCCGTGACGAATCAATAAGAGAGTGGCCTATAAATACACACAGTCGGTCTGGGATGGTGCCCCTTTTTTGGGGCTGCAAACCCTAAGCACAAAATGCAAAAACACAAACTACGGGTGAAGGATGAAGGGTTTCTCAACACCCCCTCTCAAGCCCAAAAAGGGGAAGAAGAGAAGAGTGAGGTGGAGATGAAATGCTACATGCTGAAGAATGCTCATGCAGCAGGTGCCACTTGGACAGTGTCCCTCGTGGGGAAATTATTCACTTGCGCAAGCGCCCTAGTACAAAGATAATGAAAGCATGCAATGCATAGGAGGAATGTCGGACTTTGTGTGGTGCCGAGAACCATAAGGATATGCCCGTACTCGATCTCGAGAGTTGGCTCCATGCTGACCAAGTGACAAAGGCAAGAAGAACAAGAGGAAGAAGATGTAGAGGATACCTAAGATCCAAGATTTCCACCTGAAAGGTAACCTGCAGTAAAAAACAATAGACAAAGTGAGCTAGAGAACCTGAAACTCAACCTTGAGAGAGAAGCCACTAGCTCAGTGCATCCATGCAAAAAGGAATATGAAGACCTCATCACTAAGTCACGGCTGAACCTCCAAGGCCCCGATCTAGGTAGATCCTCGAGATCCTAGGAATCAATAGGTGAGGCGAAGGCTAGAAGGAAACTACCCCATCCAAGGGTAGAAGAAGAAGGTAAAAGGCCTCCGTCAAGGTGTGCGAAGGATTGAGCGGCGGGTGGAGACCCCCTTTGAAACTGGAGAAATAGGAGTCCCCTCTGAAGTTGCAATAGATCTAGAGTCCCCCCTCGAAGAGCAAAGAAAGATCATCCCCCTTTGAATCCCCCTCTGAGAGATAGATAGAGAATCCAAAAACTGATGAATCAAGGACTCCGAAATGTCTAAGCATGAAGAATTGCCGCCGGTCAAGCCGAAGAAGGTATGTGGGGTGGTGAAGAAATCCCAGAGTTGGCCTCTTAAACCTGAGTAGGCGAGGTTGAAGGGTGGGGGGCTCAGACTGAGCAATGAGTGGACAATAGTCGCTGCTTCTCAATGGAGTGGACCGGGAAGCTCAAGAAGAGGAAGGAGTCAAGCAGCCACTCTCTCTCAAAGGAGCGGACTGACGACCAAACGATATCAAACAATCACTATCTCTCGATGGAGCGGACGGTAGAACCGCGGTCCATAGTAGCCACTGTACCCGAAAATAGGTGGAAGAAGATTGCCATTGGCATTGCGACAATCTCCAAGAGGTCATAGCACCAATCGATCCTCCATGTGCTCAAAAGGACTTAGTGCGCATCGAATGCGTCTTATCCCCTTGAGCATAATACTCTGATAGCCGATGCAAAACGATCTCTGTGGCCCAAAAAGGAGAGGTGACACAAGGAGTGCCTAGTGGAAGATGCATATACTCCAGGGGGTGGGGAGCAAAGATCGAAGTCAGCAAGCATCTGTGGTGTGTCTGGTGATGCCACAATAGGAGCACCTAATAGTCTCGTCACTGTTGGTAAAGAAGCCATGGGTACCAGTGTGCCTTGCTGAAGAAGGAAGAGGTGAAAGAGGTCAGCCATGAACCACGAATTGCAATGTCCGCCTCAAGGGATGTGAGGGCAGTGTGAAGCACGAATCGCACTATCCGTCACAAGAGGTGGGAGAGTAGTGGAAGGCTTGGAAGTGAGCTACCAGTGGAAGGAGGATGCTACCAACAATAAGAGGTTGCAGCTGGTAGAAAAACGCAGGTGAGTAGAAAGAAAGACTAAAAACGCAGAAAAAAACCAGCAGTATTTGTCAGCACGCTAAAATAAAATCCGAACAGTGTGTGATAGGCTGGAAATAGATGCCAGACTGTTGTAGACAGCAATGGCCAGCTTGGACCACGATATCCTCCATGTCCAAGGTGTGGGCAGCAACCTGAAATAGCTGAAATCTGCAAAAACGAGATTGTTTTCTGAATGGACAGTGATCAGCAACAGTCACTTTGCTGTAAACAGCTGCAAACTACGGGTGGAAGGCTAGAAACAGGCACCAAACTGTAGACGACAGCAAGGGATAGCTGAGAATGTGATGTCCTCTACAAAAGGGGTATGGGCAGCAAGCTGAAAACACACTGAAACCTACCAAAACGAGATTTTGATGCAACGGAGCAAGAAGAGAAGTGGATGTCAAACCTGGTCTTTGCCATCACTGGAGTAGAGGATATTTGCCACTATTTTGTTGAAAAACACGGATCTAGAGCTAGTTAACTATGATGGACGCAAATCAAACACACGATACATTATCAGAATGAGATTGTAGCTCAAGTAAATTAGGTTCCAAGATAGATTAGCTTGGACTCATAAAGACAGTCTTAAGTAACTCAAACTGATAGTTCCATTACATTGAAATGAGTGTCAAGTACATGCTTATATAGCTTTTTGGATAGTACCATTGTACTCATATGCATATGGGATTTTGAACATCTCTTCCTAGAGCTTCTAGAGCATACATCTTTGTCATATTTTCTAGCCTCTTTAGGGCATAGATTCAACCAATATGAGCATTCATCTGGCCTCTATGGCCAAGCATCATTTGCTATTCTCAACACCCCCCCTCAAATGATGAGTCTCTACCCTTGTTGGCTTTTATCCCCCTCCATGTGAACATGGACCAGGAGACTAGCTCTTTGACAGCCTAGTCAAGTTAAGGCTTGAAACTTTACATTTTGGTAGGGTTTTTACATCCACTATGGGGAATTCTTTGTTGGCAGCAGCGGAAAGTATCTTTTTCATCTTCTTTGAGCTTCTTTGGCACCCTTCGATGATGTCTTCTATCTTCTTGGTCTTGGTTTTATTTTCTTGATGCTCTTCATTATCTTGTGCTCTAGTCTTCTTTCTGAGGTTTGATTTTCTTTCTCAATGAGTTTGAGATGGATATAAATAGGTACATTGATGTAGCTTGATATGGTATAGACTTTGGGATACATAGATTTGCAGCTTTGCAGGATAGATATATTTTTCTTTGGAACGCTTTGACTTAATGAAAGGGCTTCACATGACGTTGGATTTCCTTCTGGAATCTTGCACATGGTGCAAGCAAATCATTTTAAATGCAGGAAGGTCTTACCAGACTAACTTTTCGCACAGTGGCAGTGTCTAATCCCTTTTTTAATCAGGTTCACAGATTGGCAACACGACTAATGTAGTGGTATTACTAGGCTTCTTCACCAATGTGAATAAATTCTAAAGTTTGAATATGGCTTCTAACGAGGTCATTTGGATAACAACAGGTGTGCACAGGGTTCGGATTAAACCGGTTTGAGAGGACAAAGTATGAAAGTGTATATGTAGTTTGTGAACCAGTGTGAATTGACTCTATGTGCTCTAGCCTTAGGATAGATAGACTAAACTTATGATTTTTTTTAAATTAATAAAAACGTCAAACTGAATCGGTACAGTCTAGACGCCTTAATGAGTTCGCCGCTTGTCAACGACCTCTTCACGCCCACATTTGATGGCAGCTCTACAAGATTGATGCATAAACTTCTGCCATTCACCTCCATTTCGTCCATCTTGTTCAGTTCATCTTTAGATGATATATTGATATAGCCAAAACCCCCCCAGTAGCAGGGTCGTCTTGCCGGCGTTGTCGAGACAGAGGAACAAAATCTTGGCCTCTTTCTGCCATAGCCCGAGGAAGGCGAGGATGTCGTAAGATCAATCAAACAAGAACATGATGGTGGGAGCATGGACAGAGGGATCGGTCAGATCTAGTGACTGCGAAGCCCCGCCTTAGAGATTATTTGCAACGAGGCGGAAGCAAGCTGAACGCAGACGCAGTCTTCCCTTCTTTCTTCTTTAACAACAGTCGTCTTCTCCTTCTTCTATTGCAAGACAACAACTACATAGCCTTAGGTAGTAAGTACCCACCATCATTCTCTCTCCGGCCTCTTAGATGACTTATGGGTAAAAACATCACTGCGAGCTCTTCCACTCTCCACCAATCTATTCAAAAAGTACGCCTCCTTCACCACAAAATCAGAAACCTTGCAGAGTTAAATGCTGAATGGAAAGAAGTGGAATATCTCGTCTATAGAATGGGCTTGCTAGGAGCACTCAGCTACAAGCTCTTCTCTTGAGCTCCACAATCTTGAACCTCTTGAGCTCCTTCTCCTCTTATGCTGTAGTGGATAGCTTTGATGGATAAAGAAGATGATAAAGAAGGAGATTGAGAAAGTACACACACTAACCAACTATCTCAGCTGGCTCTGATACCATGTTGGAAAACACGGATCTAGAGCTAGTTAAATATGGTGGACGCAAATCAAACACACGATACATTATCAGAATGAGAAATTGTAACTCAAGTGAATTAGGTTCCAAGATAGATTAGCTAGGACTCATAAAGACAGTCTTGAGTAACTCAAACTGATAGTTCCATTACATTGAAATGAGTGTCAAGTACATGCATATATAGCTTTTTAGATAGTACCATTGTACTCACTATGCATATGGGATTTTGGACATCTCTTCCTAGAGCTTCTAGAGCATACATCTTTGTCATATCTTCTAGCCTCTTCAGGGCATAGATTGAGACTCTATGGGCATTCATCTGGCCTCTATGGCCAAGCATCATTTGCTATTCTCAACATGTTTAACCAGATCTAGCTCTGATACCATGTCAAAAGATGACGTACCAGCGAGACAGTAGGGTTTGCAAGGACAAACATAGAGTGAACTTAGCAAACATGGAGAAGAGAAGAGAAAAGAAAAGAAACTCTGATGAATGGAATGATGAAGTTCTAAATCATGGAGTGAATGTGATACCAAGGAACAAGGGTGCCGTAGCACAAGGAAGATGATGAAGACATTCACAAACCACGAACCACAATGTCCTCCCAAAGGGGTGTGAGGATAGTGGAGAGCCTGGAGAGAAGAGAAAACACAAACTGCGAGTGAAGAGTGAAGAATTTCTCAACATACCTTACCACTTAAATCTTGGGCATTGGACATCCTATTTGCTCCAAAATTTGCCCCTTGCGATATTTCTTTATCTTATTTCCAAATGGAAGAAGAACAACTTGGATCCTTTGATCTCCTCCACTAATCCAAGTGCCTCTTGCTATCAAAACTGAAAAGCAAGCCTCCAAATCAATTTGCCGCTTGGTTTGCTTGGCATTGGCCTTCACCTTGCTCCTTAAAAGACAAATTCAAGCCCAAAACTCGTATTGGCTGGCTGCCCTCTTAAATCTCTTTGAAATTCCTCAATTTCAGCTACTGGAATTCAAGTCCTAAGCCCTTAATTCTAAGCATGCATCCTGAGGCGGAGGTCAAGACCCTCATTTTTTTTGTAAATTAGGGTTCACATCAAAGATTATCCGAAATCTTCCTCTGATGGCTCAAACTGTTGGCAAATGCTGAGATACTTGAGAGATGGTTGGGGAATGAGAGAAATTGCTATAGATAGAGAAATTTCAACGTTTCATTGCGAGAAACACAGAAAAGCTACTGCTGCTCTACTCAAACAGCCATGGAAGCTATCATTTAGCACTTAGGGTCACCAGAAAGAAAACTCTCTCATCCTGTATGCTGTCATCTGTACGAACAAGATCTTGGGTTATTGTCACCTGCTCCTAGAGAGCTTTAAACTGTTCTCACAATACTATAGGATCTTTGGTGGCTGCAAATCACATCAGCAATCTCTCATTGCTCTCTAATAGCCTCCTCTCTCACAATGGTTGTTATAGACTTCCACCAACCCCTAAAAACATTTTCCCCACTTGCATGGGTAATTTTTGCCAAGTGGCAACCTTCTAATCTCATTTTCCAGTATTATCCAGCTTATTAAATTATTTTTTAAAATATTGATTCTAAAACTTAATTTAATAATTATTCTAGTACTCAAAAAATTAATTTCACCAACCAATAATTAAATTGGCTAGACCAATTTGTCTTCCAAGTATCCCTGAGAAATTATTAGCCCTTAGACTAGCATTAATTAATTAATTAATTAATGTCTAATCTCTAATATCACCATTGACATTAGTTACTAATAAATTGGTTTAGGTCAAAATCTGACACCAAGTATCATCTAGTACTTATCAAGCATAACTCAATACAACTTTTGTTATTTACACCTATTACATGCTTGGGGTCCTTGGTCTATTACCATGAAATAACTACCATGTATATGACATGTGCTAAATAACCTTGCACATTTGATTAATAACTTCATCAAATGTTACCAGCAAGAATTAAGCATCTCAAAATTTCACATCCGCGTAATAAACATTCCCTTTCAAATCCCTTCAATTGTCCTCGATTGCAATGAATTCTACCGAAGGAACCATAGTTGCGAGAAACATCAAGGGAACGCAAACGAGAACGGGAACGTTAATTTTTAGAAGGGGCGAAACGGAAACGAGAACGCCACGTCATCAAGGAGATACAAGGGACTTATACTGCGTAGTATTCTACTTAAAAAGATTCTAAGACTTGCAAGAAAACTTAATTTATGAATATTGAAGTATTGAATAACTTAAAGTTGAAGGTTGAAACTTGAAATATATAGAATGTAAACATCTTTCTAAATTTATAACGAAGGGAAGGCCGAACTTACAAAAGATCAAAGATATTAAGGCTGCGTTTAAATATCAAGAACTAAAAGTGCAATACAAATGACATGTCAAGAAGAAGCAAAAAGAAAATACAAATACATCAAATATCTATCTCATTTAGAATCTCTTCCTCTTCGTCATCCTCATTAATTTCATTATCTTGATTCTCTTTATCAGCATCCTCCTCCTCTTCATCTTCAGCTTCTTGCATGGATCTTGGATTGTTTTCATCTTTATAAAATCCAATATAAAGATCACGAGTATACTCACATTTCATCTTTGTTAGCAAACACAAGTTTGCATTAACAAAGACTAAATGATCAGCCTTCTCTGCGCCTAGCCTGTTTCTCTTCTCGGTGTGTATATGACTAAATGTGCTCCAAAGTCTTTCAAGTGCAGAAGATGCACAAACTTGGCTTAAGATTTTGATAGCCAAGTTTTGCAGCTCTGGAAGATCAACTCCATAGTTTTCTAGAGTTTGTTACACCGGTCGACTTCATGGCAAGCATGGAGTATGCGTGTATGCGTGGCGCAATTGTCTTCATACGGGAAGAATAATACGAAACGGAAAAAAACTTTTTTTTAAGTTGAAACATTAACATTAAAGGTCAAAACAAAACATTTCATCAGTGGCATCGAATGCTATGTAAAACGTTCCATCCGTCAAATTTAACGAACAAAAAACGTATCGCCAAAATATGACCGTCTTGTCCCGAAATGTCTCACAAAACATTCCGGACCCTGCCTGAAATGCCACGTGGCGCCGAAACACGAAGGCTGAATCATTTCATCTATCGAGACGCGTTTCGCCAGGATCATCAAAAGTTTCGGAGTTTCGGACCTGATTAGGAGCCATTTCGCGTAACTATGAAAGGAATAGCATACTACACTGGAATTTTCATAAGGCACCACAATCACACCATTAGCCACTGTTGTCCAACCATGCCATATGCCTCAAACCTATGGAACATTTCCAACTAGCATAAACATAATGTAGAAGTGAAAATCAGTCTAGAACTCTTGTTGGATGCATCTGTAACTCATATTTCTCAATTGTTCTAACTTCAAAACCATGGTAAGAATATTCTCAACATAAACCATGGCTGAAATTGTCAATGGCATTTACTAACATGTTGTTGTCCATGGAACCGGCTCTCAACCATTGAAAACTGAGGATAATCTGATCATCTGTTGATCCGAGAACTGATCACAAAGTGTTGCAAATGTGATCCCAAACTAATCACAAATTGATTGCAAAAACTGATCAACAATTGATGCAAAAAACTCATGCAAAGCTGATCCTAAAAGTGACCATAAATAATTCTCAATCTGATCAAAAACTGAGTTGAAACTGATCAGAAATTGATCTCAAAACTAAGGCAAAAGCGCATGCCCAATTGGCCATGAATTGATCCCAAACCGATACAAAAGTACAGTTTCACTGCCTCGATGAAACTCATACTCATCTGCATACATCTCACAATGACTAGTACATTGAGTAGTGACCCCATGGCCGACATAATGTGAACAGAATATCTTGGATATATGCTTAATAAATCCGAGATCCACTACATACGAGAGCTGTCCACAACTGGAGGAGTGGAACTGCTACCCTCCCCCCCCTTGAGCATTAAGCAATGCTTCTAACCCTTGCTCTGCTCAACCTGACGAATCAAAGTCAACTCTAACTAAAAGGCATGTTGGTAAAGTTGCAACAACTGAGGACGGTCTGCGAAGTCATCCACTTTGCATCTGTTGGTTAAACAATATTGAAGCTTTACCAAGAAGTATACGGAAACTTACCTCTAACTTTATTTGCCTCGAAACCTCCACTAGGTTGTAGGCATTTCTTCCCCTTAGCACTGCAATGCTTTATACTTTCATGTTGCTAGAATTCCAACTTAACTAATATACAACATTGCATCCACTTGACTAACACCTCATGTGTATCTCACATGCTAGGAGCACCAAATGCACTAGAAAACATTCTTATTTGCATACTTTGGACCATTGCAATATGACTGTGCATGGGAATTTACATACCACTAGTCATACCAAGAAACATCTTCCCATATATTGCATACATCACTGGTTGCATTTTTCCTCATGACCAATACTACAGAGCATTTGCATGACTAACATTAATACCATGAGTCCCAAACACAATGGGCTACATATATGCATTGCCAAACTTGCCACATTGCGCCCCAACATCATGCCAATATTTCTATACATGGGGTTATGCATATTACAAGCCATACTGGCTACATTGGGCCTTACATCCCACGCATTGATTGCAGTATACAATAAGGGGATGTATCATACATATATGCGGTCCGTGACCCACCATAGCATGGAAACTACTACCACGACCAAAGTAACCTAGCTGCCCCATAATTGTATACATGTCTTGCTATCCAAAAAGCATCGGATTGGCACTTGCAAGTTGGCCTTGCACATATGCAACAATTCCTCCACTTGCATCATTTGCTTATGCTCACTATTCACATTTGAAACATCATGCTATTATATTGGCTCTTCCTTCGATGCATCCTATTGTCCCGAAGCTCTCAAAGATTATTTGCTCTTCTTGTCTTTATTGCCCTCCTTTAAGGGTTCAAAAAGCTTAAAAACTAGGAATCATTTGAGCCCTGCCAACCTAATGACTGTAAATCAGGCTCCGTGCAACTGAGTATGGCTGATTTAAAGGCATTGATGCGAAGACCAGAAGCATGACCAAAGAGCGTCCAAATATCTAATGCCTTGCGAATAATCTCCTTGTCCGCCCGCAAAATTATAAAGCTATCATCAGCCAGAGATTGGCTAATGAAGTGCTGTCCCAAAGGAAGAGACAATCCGGCCAGCCGAGCAGAAGCTGCCATTGAAGATAGCATTGAAAGAACCGGGTGAGTCACCAGGGAAAAGAAGAGAGGACTCAAAGGGCAACCTTGTCTGACCGAGCGTGCAAGGACAAATGGCTCTGTAACCCCACCATTGAGCATAACTCGTGAAAAAGCCGCAGCACTGATGGTATAAATCAATCGGGACATCCGAGTACCAAAACCCATAGCAGACATGAGTTCTGCAATGAAAGACCAATCTAAATAGTCAAAAGCTTTTTCCAAATCCAATTGAATCAATACCACTTCCTGACTGGAGTGCCTCGCATAGTCAATAGCCATTTGCACATTTAAGATATTATGCAGAATGTTGCGGCCCTTAATGAAACCATATTCGAGAGGATGCACAATAGCAGAAAGGTGCTTGAAAAGCCGATTCGCCAGCACTTTGAAGAAGATTTTATACATCGAACCCATCAAAGAAATTGCTCTCCAGTGTTGCAGCCTTGACGGCGAAGGGACTTTTGTAAGCAATTTGATAAGGCCTTCTTTCCATGAGGAAGGCATGACCCCTGTTTCCCAAACCTGCTGAAACATAGCCGCCAATGGCTTCACCAGCTGGGTGGCCCAGTTCTCAAAGAATTCATTGATGAGACCATCCCAACCAGGACTTTTATCATTGGGCAGATGCAACAAAACATCCATAACCTCCTCCTCGCAAATATCTGCCTCCAAAGTAGCTTGCATATCAGGTGGAACCTGCTGGCGGACCAGATCATAGAAGTCAGAGCGTGCATGCGTAACCTGGCTAGAAGGCGACGGAGAAGAACCAAGAAGATCCATAAAATAAGTTCTGCACATATTGACCATGGTCTGCCGATCAGTGACCATACGACCTTCCGAATCCTGGAGTCAAGTCATATTTTCTCGAGCAGGCGAAGCATGCAAGGCTCAAAAGAACTTATAAGTCTGACAGGCACTATCTTGCAATGTGTCAGTCAAGTTGTACAGCTTGGCCTGCTGATAAGATTTCAACTGAAATACTTGAATAAGTTGAGCCAAACGCATCGCCAGTGACAACAGAAATTCATCATCTGGGGTGTCCACCAGCAGCGAACAGACCAAAGCCAGTAAGGCTTCCGCTGCATGCCGACGCCGTCGACAAATAGAGGCATGATGGATCCCATACTGCCCAGCAACCATATTGGAGAGGATGCACAATAGCTGGAAGATGCTTGTGAAGCCGATTCGCCAGCACTTTGAAGAAGATTTTATACATCGAACCCATCAAAGAAATTGGTCTCCAGTGTTGCAGCATTGATGACGAAGGAACCTTTGGAAGCAGTTTTAATAAGTCCTTCTTTCCAATAGGAAGGCATGATCCCTGTTTCCCAAACCTGCTGAAACATAGCCGCTAAGGGCTTCACCAGCTGGGTGGCCGAGTTCTCAAAGAATTCATAGTGAGACCATCCCAACCAGGACTTTTATCCTTAGGGAGGTGTAACAAAACATCTATAACCTCCTCGCAAATATCTGCCTCCAAAGTAGCTTGCATATAAAGTGGAACCTGCTGTCGGACCAGATCATAGAAGACCGAGCGTGCATGCGTAACCTGGCAAGAAGGGGACGGAGAAGAACCAAGAAGATCCATAAAATAATTTCTGCACATATTGACAATGGTCTGCGGATCAGTGTGACCATGCCACCTTCTGAATCCTAGAGTCCAGTCATATTTTCTCGAGCAGGAGAAGCATGCAAGGCGCAAAAGAACTTATGAGTCTGACAAGCACTATCTTGCAAAGTGTCAGTCAAGTTGTGCAGCTTGGCTTGCTGATAAGATTTCAACTGAAATACTAGACTAAGATGCGCCAAACGCATCGCCAGTGACAGGAGAAATTCATCATCTAGGGTGTCCACCAGCAGTGCGAACGGACCAAAGCCAATAAGTCCTCCGCTGCATGTCGACGCCGCCGACAAATAGAGGCATGATGAATCCCATATTGCCGAGCAATCCGTTGCACATTAGAGAGCAGCCGTGCAAAGGAAGCCAAGGCCTCAGAGGCGAAGTCCACTAAGACCCTCTCAATCAATTGCTGCATATAGCCCTGAAAGATTGGATGCTTCAAATAAGACGAGTTGAAACGTAAAGGGAGTCTATCCAAGAACTACATAAAAGGTGCAATAGGTTGTGCAAGCATCTCAAGCTGGAGGGGAAAATGGTCCGACAATGCATATTGCTGCAAGACTTTCATTTCCAGCATCTCGGGAATAAAATCATCCCCTTGCATGATATACATTCGGTCCAACCGCGACCAAGTAGTTGCATATTGTGCGGAATGAAAAGTAAACCCTGAAGAAGAAGGGTGGAGCCAAGACCAAAGATCTTGCTTAAGTACGTGAAGAGCAAAGGCATTCCACACCCAGCTTTCCGGAGCATCCCTTACCGAATGCCCTGAAGTGGACTGAGAAGAGTCAACACACATATTGAAATCCCCAATCAAAAAACCCCTTCTGCCAAGTGACATGGAGCTCTGCAAAGTCGTCCAAAGATCCCGTCGAGATGCAAGGTCATTCGGGGCATAGAGGCCCAGCAACCATAAAATCTCTCCTTCAAATAAGACTTCCATTACCAGAAAGCGGCCCTGTATATCATTTTTAATAAGAACAGGCTGGTATTTCTCATGGACAATCATAAGCACGCCCGAATAGTGCATAGCATGTGTCCCTGCATAAAACAGGCGGAAGCCATGGAAATCCACAACTTTTCCTGCTTCACCGTGACTCTTGTGCTCAACCGCACACAAGACATCCCACTGGTTCTCATGCAAGACAGTCCACATGGCATGTTGCTTATGACGAGAGCAAATGCCTCGCACATTCCACGTCGCTATCTTCATATATCTTCAAAAAAAGAGAATCAAGAACGGGGCACTTGTTGCCTCGATTTCACCTTTTCCGCGAGAGCGTCCAGAACACCCTCATCCAGAAAATCAGCTAACACTGCAAACGAATTCTGGCGGCCCGCTTTAGAGGTAGATGGAATATCCACTGCCTTGGGAGTGGAACAGGGATGACTGTCAGATGGGAGAGGATCGAGGTGCAGCTGAAGTGCAGTAGACAGTGTGAGAGTGAGAGACAGAGTTGAGCACGACACCCAATGCAATAGTACTGAATAGAGTGTAAACTGAAAGTACAAATGATAACCCTTATACCTTAGAGTTATAAGGGGCTGTTCACACCCGAACACAGTAAGTGCCCGTAAGTGTGCACCACAAGCACATACAAAATAGTACACATAATCTGGGGGAAAAACCTCTCCTACCGAGAGTAAAAAGTGCCCCAGTGTCCTAGTGATCACCCGCACACTCCCATATGAGCGTAGGCGTAAGTAAGGCGTGTGAGATACCCAACAAACCCCCCTGGAGTGAAGAGTGATCAAGTGTACAAGGATCATCCGCCACCAAAGGGCGTCAAATTCAAAGCATCGCGAAATGCTTCAAATTTGTCTCGTGGAAGAGCTTTGGTGAAGATGTCTCCCACATTGTTGGTGGTAGGACAGTAGACAAGGCTGATATCACCTGCATGTAGCCTCTCTCTGACAAAGTGGTAGTGAATCTCTATGTGTTTCGTGCGAGCATGAAACACAGGGTTCCGTGCCACTGCAATGGCACTCTGACTGTCATTATATAAAGGAGTAGGCTCCGTAACAGATACATCCAAATCAGCAAGTAAGCGTCTAAGCCATACGCACTCAACTGCAGTAGTGAAGGCTGCCTTGTACTCAGCTTCACATGACGACGTGGCAACAGTGGATTGTTTCTTGCTAAGCCAAGAAATGCATGACGAGCCAAGAAAGAAACAATTGCCACTAGTGGAGTGACGAGTATCAAAATCACCAGCCCAATCAGAGTCACTGTAAGCATGTAACTGGAGTGGTCCCCCCTTGGCATAAAGCAATCCAAGAGCTCTAGTACCCTGCAAGTAACGAAACACACGCTTCACAGCTTGCCAATGCGACATACGAGGCTGATGCATGTACCTGCTCAAAACTGAAACGGCAAACTGTATGTCTGGCCGAGTGTGGCATAGATAGATGAGACATCCCACTGCTGGAGCATAAGTATGGATATCAAACAAATCACTGTCATCATGTAATGACAGTTTGAGCCCAGGTTCCATGGGTGTACAAACTGGCTTGCAATCCTGTAAGCCAAACTTCTCAAGAAGTTGCCCAATGTACCTTGACTGACATAATCCAATGCCTCTAGCATCATGTACAAACTGGATGCCCAAGTAATAGTGCAAAATACCCAAGTCAGACATGTCAAAAGTTTGCTGTAAATTATTTTTGAATGCTGAAATCTGATCAGCACGTGTTCCAGTGAGTAAAAGGTCGTCTACATATAGACACAAAATCAGCATGGATCCCCTCTCTTTATGTACATAAAGGGTAGACTCAGATGGGCTGTTTACAAACCCCTGACTAAGCAAGAAGGCATCTATCTTTGCGTACCAAGCTCGTGGAGCTTGTTTCAAACCATATAGAGCTTTTTTCAGCTTGCATACTAAATTTTCTGAGCCTTCAACTGCAAAACCAATGGGCTGCTGTACATACACTTCTTCCTGAAGTTCCCCATGTAAGAATGCAGTCTTTATATCCAGCTGATGCACTTTCCAACCAAAATGTGCAGCCAAGGCAATCATAGACCGAATGGTCGTCATACGGGAGGTAGGAGCAAAGGTCTCCTCATAGTCAATGCCCTTTTTCTGTGCGTAGCCTTTAGCTACCAGCCGTGCCTTGTACTTATCTATGGATCCATCTGCATTCCTTTTCAATTTGTAGACCCATTTCGTACCAATGGCACGCTTGCCAACTGGCAAAGACACCAAATCCCAAGTATGATTCTTATGAATAGAATCCAATTCAGCTTGCATGGCTGCCATCCAATGCACACTATGTCGTGCATCCTCAAAACATTCAGGCTCCTCATTATCATGAGTACATGCTGCCATAACAAACTCCATGGAATGTGCTGAATCATGCAGTCGAGTTTGCCTTCGAGTACGACCAGCCAAGGGTGTTTCCAAATGACTATCTCTCATAGTCTGCGTGTACCATCTAGGCACCTGTCTTGCTTCCTGACTGTGTACAAGTTCCTGCTGAATTTCAGTTTCAGCGATGTGCTGATTTCCTGCATGTTCCATAGGAGCAGCTGGCTGAACATTAGGTTCATTTGCTGAAGTACCAGCTGAATCACCAAATGTGATGGGCAGCAGCCCTTCAAAGACATCACGGGCAGCCTGATATGTATCAAAACCAGCCAAGGATAATTCTGATTTTTCATCAAATACAACATCCCTGCTGACAAAAACCTTCTTGGTCACGGGATCATAGAGTCTGTAGCCTTTGCTTTCGCTGCTATATCCCATAAAGATGCATTTTACAGCCTTGTTGTCCAACTTCTTTCGAAGTACCTGTGGAATATGGGCATATGCAAGACACCCAAAAGTACGGAAGTGGCCAACAGAAGGTTTGCGGCTGTGCCAAGCCTCAAAAGGTGTGACGGTTTTCAAGGCCTTGGTAGGGCATCTGTTCAAAATGTGGCAAGCGCACATGACGGCTTCCATCCAAAAACTATGAGGCAAACTCTTTGCCTTCAGCATACATCTGGCCATCTCCATGAGTGACCGATTTTTCCTCTCTGCTACCCCATTCTTCTGTGGAGTATATGCAGTAGTGTACTGATGGATAATGCCCTTCTGCTGCAAATAAGAATTCAGCATAGAGGACATGTATTCCCCCCCTCGGTCCGAACGGAGAGTTTTAATCTTGCAACCAGACTGAGTTTCCACAAGTGCACTGAAAGCCAAAAATGCATCATACACTTCTGACTTCTTTTTCAAGCAATAGACCCAGCACAAACGTGTAAAGTCATCAATAAATGTTACAAAATAGTAACAACCACCCAATGACTGTGTCTGCATGGGCCCACAAACATCCGAATGCACAAGCTGCAATCTGGCTGTTGCTCTAAAAGCAACATCACGGGGAAAAGAGAAACGATGCATTTTCCCCAAAATGCAACCCTCGCATAAATGCTCAGGAGGTCTCTCCAAGAGAGGTAATCCATCCAACATCTGAGTACGCTGTAATAGCATCAAGCTGCCATAGTTTACATGCCCCAAACGAGCATGCCATAACTCTGCCTCTAACATAGCAGGAGTAAGAGTGGATGTCAAATATGCAGACTAATCTACCGAAAGAGCATCCAACTCATATAACCCATGACACAGAGAACCTGTCAAGACCAATGTCATGTGTTCCTTGTCACGGACCATGCAACGGTCATCATCAAAGGTGACCTGCAAACCACAACGTGCCATAGAAGAAATGGAAAGCAGATTCTTCTTAATGCCAGGCACATACAAAGCATCCTGTAGGCGGAGAATAGAGCCATCAATGGCTGTAAGCTGAATCTCCCCAATACCACGAACAGGGTATGATGCATTATTAGCACACTGAACAGACTTCCCAACGGGAGGTGCACCAAGAGAAGCAAACAAATCTCTACGAGATGTGATATGCCGTGAAGCACCACTGTCAAAGAACCAAGTGTCAGCATCTTCTGTAGAGCTAAATGCTCTATCAACCCAAGAGACATCATAACTGCAAGTGTAAAAACAATAGTCCCTGTCTGCAACAAAGGACGCGGACTCACTAGCAGTGGAAGGAGCTGCAGAAACAGACATCCCTGACTCCTTCTTCTTCTCTTTGGCGATGCGCTTCCTGCACTCAGTGATGTAGTGGCCAAGCTTCTTGCAGTAATGGCATTTTCCTTTCTTGGCTTGCGTGCCCCCCTGTTTCTGACTTGTCTGTGAAGTGTTACTGCTAGCAGAACTCTGCGAAGCATTTTTCCCTTGGCTGTTTTTACCCTTCTGCCTTGACATAAAAGCCTGCTCAGAGGCTATACCATCCACACCACTGTTCCGTCTAGTTGCTCTTCCTCTAGAAGCAAACTGACAAGCTGAATGAAAGTGATGGGCTCTTTCGAAATCCTCATAGTGAGGTTCAAGGCAATATGAAAAGCCAAGTAGGAGGGAGGCAGTGAATTCAATGTCGTAGAAATCAGCTGCGCATCTGAGTAGTACTCATCCACATTCATGAGTTGCTCCCGCAAGTCCTGAATTTTGTTGAGATGATCCTGCATAGAATCACCCTCATTCATCTTTAGAGTCTCTAGCTCTTTCTTCAAGAAAGAGATGCGAGTCTCATTCTTTCCTGCAAACATCTGCTCCAATATCAACCAAGCTTCTTGTGAAGAAGCTGCTGAACGAATATGAGGAATGATAGAACGCTGAACTGCCAATGCAATCAGCGACATAGCCTGTGCATCCCGTGTATCCCAAGTTTTCTGAGCTGCAGTTCTTGGGGGAAGTGGCTGAGCGGGGTGAGGTGGAGGGGGCTGAGGTTGCCCTCTTGCACGTCCTCCTGGAGGAGGAGTAGCGGGAGCCACAACTCCCGGTCGTGCTTCCTCTCCACTGACATAATCCCACAAATTTTTGGCCACTAATACATTCTTCATCATGAAAGACCAAAGGGAATAATTGTTCCCATCCAATCGGTCTTCCTTGGACACATAGGTGAATACATCTCCTCCCTGATTTGCCATTATTTTCCAAAAGGTAATAGAGCAATGTCAATGCAGTACGGGCTGGAAATCTGCAAATTTCCAGAAATTGCAGCAAACACAAGTCTGCAATTAATGTGCAAAGGGTACTCTGTCAAAAAAAACTGTCACTGATGCACGCTTCCCAAGGTGCAATTAGTGCTCAGCAGCACTAAAACATCAAAAGCCCCAAAATTTTCTGCCCAAAATTTCTGTCACAAATGTCTGTTACAAAAGCCCCAAAATGTGCATTCAATGTGTCACAGACAGACACAGCACGTTTCCCAATGTGCAAACAGTGCAGTGCAACACTGTTATGAATAAATCCCCAAAATTTTGCCAAAATCTCTGTCAAAAACAGTCGGTCTGTGACTGTATCAGCAGTTTAAATGCATCTGTCCTCCAAATACACAAAAGCCCCAAAATTTTCTGACCATTCAGTCAGAAATTTGCATGAAATTTACTTTTCCAGTAAATCTGTGCCAACTGCGTGTGAACCGCCGCTTCCAGAATTTTATTCTAGGCTGAAATAATAAAATTTTTGAAAATTTTACCTGGTCGTGTGGCAGAGTACTGACGTGGAGCAGGTCGTCTGACGGGCGGGCGGACTGGCTGACGTGGAGCTTTACAACGGCGGTAGGCAGATTGGCGGGCTGCGCGAATCTGAAGCGGGCAGGCAGGTCGCGAGTTGTGCGTCGTCAAAAACGGCGAGGTAAGACTGTCGCGAGCAGGCGTTGATTCCGCCTGCACGAAACAGGGCCCTGGCGGACTGGTGGAGCTGCTCGCAAGCTGACGAGCGACTGCTGACGGGCAGCTGCTGACGTGGACGACTGTAGTGAGAAGCCTGCGCTGACAAACGTCAGCACCTGCAGCTGACGCGATACGCCTGCTGGTGGCGCGCTGGGACAGGGCAGTGTTGCGTGTTGATTGTGAGCTGCGCGCAGGGTAGATGCAGAACAGAGGTGGCTCGAGTGCGGTCAGGACTGCACGTTGCAAGCAGAAGCTAAGCTTAGAACTGAGCTCTGATACCAAATGTCAGATGGGAGAGGATCGAGGTGCAGCTGAAGTGCAGTAAACAGTGTGAGAGTGAGAGACAGAGTTGAGCACGACACCCAATGCAATAGTACTGAATAGAGTGTAAACTGAAAGTACAAATGATAACCCTTATACCTTAGAGTTATAAGGGGCTGTTCACACCCGAACACAGTAAGTGCCCGTAAGTGTGCACCACAAGCACATACAAAATAGTACACATAATCTGGGGGAAAAACCTCTCCTACCGAGAGTAAAAAGTGCCCTAGTGTCCTAGTGATCACCCGCACACTCCCATATGAGCGTAGGCGTAAGTAAGGCGTGTGAGATACCCAACAATGACAACGATCCCAGGGTGTAATCACATTACCTCTAGTATCAACGCCAGCTTAGCAAGTGGGCCCTTTGGACCATCTGTATAGACTTTCCTTGTAGACTGATTACGTGGAGCTGAAGGAGCCATAGTACGCGCAGCATACTGTGAAGAGAACATTTCTTTGCTGCGCATATATGTGCGCACGGAATCCTGTGAAGCATTAGGCCCGGAATCCAGCAGGCCTGCATCCAACTTTTTACATTTTTTTGGACGTGCCTCGATCCAATCATTGCTACGGGAATCCAAACCCAGGACCTGTTGTGTACCTTTATCCACAACATTAGGTGGCTACGGGGCCTCCTGTGCCGGGACATCAAGCAGCATGTCATCCTTAGGCAGCACAACATGCGCATCATCGGAAGACGGTTGTCTCTCTGGGCATTCGGCCATAAAATGCCCCAATTTACCACATGAAAAGCAGTGTCCTGCAAAGTTGCCCCATTTCAAGCGAAAGTGCAAAGGATGCATGCCAGAGCAATTGAGGCGAAGCCACGCAGGCCTTTTCCTGGCGTGTCCCATAACATGCATAAACGGTTTCGATTCATAGCCCTTAGGCTTGGGGGAACCAGCACCGTTCCCACAACTGCCATCACATCCTTTAACAATGGCCAATAGACCGCCGGACAATTTTCCACTTCCACCCACACCGGGCATTCTCGTTGAAGCAGGCGCTGAAAGTCTGCCATAGGGCGCCATGGCACAACATGGACCAAGCGGCGATCAAAGAATAATGGCAACTTGGACAGGAGCTCAGCCCGATGTGTCTCTAATTTCAACAGCACCTCATAAAAGCCGCGGGGTCCAAGAAAGATCTCCTCGACATACTCCCCTCGTAATAAATGGTGCAGCCACTGGCGAATATGGAAAAGCACTAGGATCTTGCCAGTGAAGAAAAGTATAACTGCACGGTCATAAAACACCGAGAAAGACCGCAAGACTGATTTCGGGTCCACCGTGGCTTCCAGCACCTCATCAATTCCCGAGTCAGAGAAAGCTTCATTATTATGCTGGACATAATCGCCAAGCAGAGTATTGGCAAATTCCAGCAAATGCTCCCAGTCAATCTCCTGCGAATCCACAGGATCAGAGGCAACCTGCGCATAGGAACGGTCCTGAGGGCCCATTGTCTCGTCAGAAGTATGCTTGGGGCGTTTACCCGCAGGCGGCAGGTCAGAACAAGAAGGCATTTCCTCCGTGCACGGCACCATATCCTCCGGCTCCTCTGTATCGGAGTCAGGACCAAGGGCTACCACCGTCCGATCGATAAAATCCACATCCAAGCCAGCCATACCACTGTCCTCTCTCTCTGTCAGGGCGCGCCGCCAAGGGCCATGTCGCAGGTCCGCGGGGCAGGTCAGGCAGATCACAGGTCAGCTGACGTCTCAGGTCCGCAGGGCAAATCAGCCGACGTCACAGGTTCAAAAGGGCGGGTCAAACGAGGGACCAGGCGGGCAAGCTCCAAGCGAACAGGGGCGGAACCGGGGCAAGTTCCAGGCGTCGACCGTACGCTCTGTCAGGACGCGCAGGTCCAGGCGACGGCAGGGGCAGGGCTTGACGTCAGGCAGGTCTCTACAGGCGAACAGGGGCGGAACAGGCGGGCAAGCTCCAGGCGTCGACCGTACTCTCTGTCAGGACGCGCAGGTCCAGGCGACGGCAGGGGCAGAGCTAGGGTATCTGACGACGTGGCAGCCTGGCACGTGGGTGACGAGACGCACAGACGACAGGCGGCTAGGCGAGAGGACGCGCAGTCCAGCAGACACAATGGCGACGGGACCCCCAAGCACGCAGACGACGATGCCGTGGGCAACAAGACGCGCAGTCGGCAGGCGGCTAGGCGACAGGCGCCGGACGACCCCCGCTCAGGTCCGGGAAGGAGCTCCCGTCACGCACCATCACGTCCCGCTAGTCTTCTCTCTCTCTCTCTCTCTCTCTCTCTCTCTCTCTCTCTCTCTCTCTCTCTCTCTCTCTCTCTCTCTCTCTCTCTCTCTCTCTCTCTCTCTCTCTCTCTCTCTCTCTCTCTTTGGTAAAAGGTAATTGTATTAATTACGAAAAAAGTACAAGATTACATGATTACACGAGTACAAGAGGCACGAGGGCCGTAGGCCAACGTGTGGGAAATCCCCGGACTAGGGTACTAAAAAGTTACACCAATCATGGCAAGGACCCAGAGGCAATTGCCAAATGCCAAGAATACAAATCCTCCCAAGGGAGCAAGTCAGAGTGCCTGATGAGATCTAGCTGCCAATGCAAGAGCCCTTTAAGCCTTGCAATATGTCGCGGTACATTAGAAGCCGAATCAAAGAGAAAAGCATTTCGGGTGGTCCAAATGTGCCAGCATCCCCAGTATCTGAAAAAATGGAATAAGATCTTCATATGTAACGGTGGCGGTGTGGGATACTTCGGGCGCACAAAAACCCAATCGAAGGGAGTCAGTGAGGACCCCACCACCGCGTGCCAGATTTGTGACAAGAGTGACCAGATATTCTTGGCGAGCGGGCAAGAAAGAAAACGATGTCGGGCCGATTCCGCCGAAGTGGTGCAGAAGAAGCAAGTGCCATTCGAGATTCGACGCTTGGAAAGGGCCGAGGCAAGAGGAAGACCACCAATCATTACCCGCCACAGAAAGACCTTGCATTTGAAAGGTGTCTTATTCTGCCATCCCTCCATCAGCGTTGCCTGCCACCATGACAGTGATTTCCGCAGGCCCCAAACAGTATTAACTTTCACACCCAACCATTGGTGATCTTTAATGAGAAGATGATATACCTGATTAGTAGAGGCCTTTTCCAGACTCAACCGGCCTGCAAGGTCCCAGTCCTGCCAAGGGCGATCCATAGCCAGGGCAGGAAAGGGTTGCCTACCCTGAAGTTCCGAGGAAAGCTTCCCCCATAAATCACGGTATCCGCGCGGGATCCTGAAAAGTCTCCTAGCAGTCCGAAATGATGCAAGGACATTGCGAGTGGCAAGGGTAGCATCCGCAATCGAAGTCACACCCAAACGGGCCATGCGGTTAAATCTTGGTCTAAGCTGATGTTTATCTTCCCATGAAAGTAATGTGGATACCGCCAACAATTCCAGCTGAAAAGAATTTGTCTGCACGCGGTCCCCTACAGGATGCCAACGGGCCTTTTGGAGCACCACTTTCCAAGAGCCGACCAAGTGCAGTAACAAAGAGGACGAGGGACTGGAAAATTGAGCGTCAGCATTAAGGACATGCCACCATGAGGCTCGAAGCCGTGTGTTACCCTGGCGGAGGCCGCTGTCCTCAAGAAAATAACGGGCTATGATGGTCCACGGGTGATGATCCACACACATGGCACGAAACAGAGACCAACGAAGAGCCAGCATATGAGTTTCTGCATCCAAAATAGCTCCACCACCCATGCGCTTAGGGGTACATGCATGTGACCATGAAATCCAGGAAATGCCTGCCTGCAGTGAATCTTTCTTCCATAGCATGAAACGAATGGGATGAGTGAGAGCCTTCAAAGTACTGGGCGTCCACGGCAGTAATGGCAAGAAATACGTCAGCATTGGTAGCATAATTGTCTGAGCCACTTTGAGACGGACATGGAACGGCCAGGCTTGCGACTTCCAATACATAAACTTCGCGGCCAATTTGTGTGAAATCCACTCCAGCAGGTCCTTTGGCCGTACATCCACCCCCAATGGGTATTCAAGATGCCTGACAATCGAGCCACGAGAAACCACCTGGCCCTGCCAGCCTAATGACTCTAAATCAGGCTCCGTGCAACTGAGAATGGCTGACTTGAAGGCATTGATGCGAAGACCAGAAGCTTGACCAAAGAGCGTCCAAACATCTAATGCCTTGCGAATGTTATCCCTGTCCGCCTGCAAAATCATAAAGGAGTCATCAGCCAAAGATTGGCTAATGAAGTGCTGCCCCAAAGGAAGAGATAACCCTGCCAGCTGGGCAGAAGCCGCCATGGAGGATAACATTGAAAGGACCGGGTGAGTCGCCAAGGCAAAGAAGAGAGGACTCAAAGGGCAGCCCTGTCTGAGCGAGCGTGCAAGGAGAAATGGCTCTGTGACCCCACCATTAAGCATAACTCTTGAAGAAGCCTCAGTACTAATGGTGTAGATCAATCGGGACATGCGGATCCCAAAGCCCATAGCAGACATAAGATCTGCAAGGAAAGACCAGTCCACACAGTCAAACGCCTTTTCCAGGTCCAGTTGAATCAAGACCACTTGCTGATTGGAGTGCCTCGCATAATCAATAGCCATTTGCACATTCAAGATATTGTACAAAATGTTGCGTCCCTTAATGAAACCATATTGGAGAGGGTGCACAAGAGCTGGAAGGTGCTTGTGAAGCCGATTTGCCAGCACTTTGGAAAAGATTTTATACATCACGCCCATCAACGAAATTGGTCTCCAGTGTTGCAGCTTTGACGGCGAAGGGACCTTGGGGATCAGTTTGATAAGGCCTTCTTTCCATGAAGAAGGCATGACCCCTGTTTCCCAAACCTGCTGGAACATGACCACTAAAGGCTCTACCAACTGCGTGGCTGAGTGCTCAAAAAATTCATTAGTGAGACCATCCCAACCAGGACTTTTATCCTTAGGCAGGTGCAACAAAACATCCATAACCTCCTCTTCGCAAATATCTGCCTCCAAAGAGGCTTGCATATCAAACGGAACCTGCTGGTGGACCAGCTGATAGAAGACCGAGCGGGCATGCGTAACCTGGCTAGACGGCAAGGAAGAAGAACCAAAAAGATCCATAAAATAATTTCTGCACATATTGATAATGGTCGGCGGATCAGTGACAATGCGACCTTCCGAGTCCTGAAGTCGAGTCATATTTTCGCGAGCCGGAGAAGCATGCAAGGCGCGAAAGAACTTATGAGACTGGCAGGCATTATCTTGCAATGTGTCAGTCAAGTTATGCAGCTTGGCCTGCTGATAAGATTTCAAGCTAAAGACTTGAATAAGATGGGCCAAACGGCGCTCCAGTGACAGCAGAAAATCATCATCTGGGGAATCCAGGAGCAAGGAACGGACCAAGGCCAATAAGTCCTCTGCTGCAAGTCGACGTCGGCGACAAAGAGAGGCAGTGTGAATCCCATACTGCCGAGCAACCCGCTGCACATTAGAGAGCAGGCGTGCAAACGAAGCCAAGCCCTTAGAGGCGAAGTCCAATAAGAACCTCTCAATCAGTTACTGCATATAATCCTGAAAATTTGGATGCTTCAAATAAGAGGAGTTGAAGCGTAAAGGGAGCTTATCCAGTAACTGCATAAAAGGTGCAACAGATTGAGCCCGCATCTCAAGCTGGAGGGGAAAATGATCCGACAGCGCATATTGCTGCAAGACCTTCATCTCCAGCATCTCGGGAAGAAAATCATCCCCCTGCATGATATACATTCTGTCCAACCGCGGGTTTCACCAGTCGGGTAGCAAAAACCTCAAAGAATTCATTGGTGAGACCATCCCAATCGAGACTTTTATCCTTGGGCAAGTGTAACAAAACATCCATAACCTCCGTGTCACGAATCTCTCTCTCTCTCTCTCTCTTTTTTTCGTAAAAGGTAATTGTATTAATTACGAAAAATACAAGATTACTTGATTACAAGATAGTTGATGACACTAAGCCATCAGGTGAAAAAGTTCTCTCGCTCGCTCTCTCTCTTTCTGATTACAAGGGCACGAGGGCCCTAGGCCAACGTGGGGAAAATCCCAGTAGTAATGCACTAAAAAGTTACACGAATCATGGCAACGACCCAGAGGCAATTGCCATATGCCAAGGAAGCAAATCCTCCCGAGGGAGCAAGTCGGCGTGTCGGATGAGATCTAACTGCCAGTGCAAGAGGCCTTTAAGCCTGGCAACATGGCGCGGTACATTAGAGGCCGAATCAAAGAGAAAAGCATTGCGCGTGGTCCAAATGTGCCAACATCCCCAGTATCTGAAAAAGTGAAATAATATCTTCATATGCAACTATGGCGGTGTGGGATACTTCGGGCGCACAAAAACCCAGTCGAAAGGAGTTAGCGAGGAGCCCACCACAGTGCGCCAAATGTGCGACAAGAGTAACCAGATATTCTTGGCGAGCGGGCAAGAAAGAAAACGATGTCGAGCCGACTCCGCCGTAGTGGTACAGAAGAAGCAATTGCCATTGGAGATGCGACGCTTGGCAAGGGCCGAGGCAAGAGGAAGACCACCAATCATTACCCGCCAAAGAAAGACCTTGCATTTGAAAGGTGCCTTATTCAGCCAGCCCTCCATCAGCGTTGTCTGCCACCATGTCAGCGATTTCCGCAGTCCCCAAACAGTATTAGCTTTGTTACCCAGCAATTGGCGATCCTGAATAAGAAGATGATAGACCTGATTAGTAGAGGCCTTGAAAAGTCGCCTAGCAGTCCGAAAGGATACGAGGACGTTGCGCCTGGCAAGGGTAGCATCCGCAACCGACGTCAGACCTAAACGGGCCATGTGGTTAAATCGCAGTCTGAGCTGATGTTTATCTTCCCATCAAAGTAGTCTCGATACTGCCAACAATTCCAGCTGAAAGGAGTTAGTCTGCAAGCGGTCCCCTACCGGGTGCCAACGGGCCTTTTCGAGCACCACTTTCCAAGAGTCGACCAAGTGCAGTAACAAAGGGGAAGATGAGCTGGACAAACGGGAGTCAGCATTAAGGACATGCCACTAGGAGGCCCGAAGCCGGGTGTTACCATGGCGGAGCCCGCTGTCCTCAAGAAAATAACGGGCTATGATGGTCCACGGGTGATGATCCACACACATGGCCCGAAAAAGGGACCAACGGAGAGCTAGCATATGATGTTCTGCATCCAAAAGAGCTCCACCACCCATGCGCTTAGGGGTACATGTATGTGACCATGAAATCCAAGAAATGCCATCTCTCTCTCTCTCTCTCTCTCTCTCTCTCTCTCTCTCTCTCTCTCTCTCTCTCTCTCTCTCTCTCTCTCTCTCTCTCTCTCTCTCTCTCTCTCTCTTTTTTTTCCTAAAAGGTAATTGTATTAATTACGAAAAAAAGTACAAGATAACTTGATTACAAGATACATGACGCCAATCCAGGCCATCATGTGAAAAGGGGCTAAGTGCTACAAGTTACAAAGTTATGGCAAGGGGGCAGATGAAATTGCCATAAGCCAAGGACGGAAGTCCTCCCTAGAGAGCAAATCAGAATGCCGGAGAAGATCCAACTGCCAATACAAAAGGCCCTTAAGCCTCGCAATATGTCGCTGAACATCATAAGCGGAGTCAAAAAGAAAAGCATTCCTAATGGTCCAGTTATGCCAACAGCCCCAATATCGAAGAAAATGATACATGAGTTTCATATGTGGCTGCGCAGGAGTGGGGTATTTGGGCTGCCCGAAAACCCAATCAAAGGGGCGCAGGGTGGATCCAACCGCTCCTTGCCAAATAGCCGACAAAAAGAACCAGACTTTTTTTGCGACGGGGCAAGAAATAAATCTGTGGCGGGCTGATTCCACAGCAGTGGTGGAAAAGAAACAATTGCCATTGGAGATTCGTCGCTTGGAAAGAGCCGACGCAAGCGGAAGACCACCAATCATCACTCTCCAAAGAAAGACTTTACATTTGAAGGGGGTCTTGTTCAACCAGCCCTCCATCACAGTTGCCCTCCACCAGGACCGGGATTTTCGTAAGCCCCATAAAGCATTGGCTTTGGTAACTAACCATTGTTGATCTTTGATCAGAATATGATAAACTTGATTAGCAGAAGCTTTGCTTAAAGTCAGCCGGCCTTGTAGGTCCCAATCCTGCCAGGGATGATCTGAAGCAAGGGCAGGAAAGGGTTGTCTGCTCTGGAGCATCCGCAAAAGCTGTTCCCATAAAGGCCTATATCCCCGCGGGATCCTGTAAAGCCTCCTGGCTGTACGAAAAGATATAAGCACATTGTGACTAGCAAGGGTGGCATCCGCGACCGAAGACAAGCCCAAACGAGCCATCCGGTTGAATTGTGGTCTAAGCTCATTTTTGCCTTCCCATGCAAGTAAACGCAAGACTGCCAATAATTCCAATCTCTCTCTCTCTCTCTCTCTCTCTCTCTCTCTCTCTCTCTCTCTCTCTCTCTCTCTCTCTCTCTCTCTCTCTCTCTCTCTCTCTCTCTCTCTCTCTCTCTCTCTCTCTCTCCTAAAGGGTAAAAGTACAAAAGTCACAAACAAATCCTAAGGAGAACGCCCGCATAGTATATGATACCATGCTGCTAGCGAAGAACTCTCAAATGAGAAATATGACTTTGCACTCCGCAATGGAAATAAAATATGAAAGCTCGTCAAGAGAACCTAAAGAATGGCTCCTCAAGGGCGGTTAGCAAAAAACTCTTGCGCTCATCCTCATTGATCAAGTTACACTCATCATCAAATGATGGTTCCCTAGGCAAGGGGATGTCATCTTGAGGCACGAGATTGGAGCTACTAGAGCCTTGCCTTGCATTTTTATGTCTGCCACTCGAACATTTCCTCGTCGATATTGAAGGGCACCAAATGATCAAGTCCTTGTCACCACCTACCTGAACTCCAAGTCCTCACCCACAAGCACACTACCTGCAAGTGTCACACGTATAAACTACTATTAGGTCCCCATAGAGCTCCACGAAGACCGACCCCTCCTCACTAACCTCTTAAGGAATACTCAAGAGAGTCAATTGTCAACTTGAAGGTGCCCACATTCACCTATACACAATGGTGAAATTTGTAAAGCATATAGTAGAAATCAACAAACGAAATTTAAGAATATACTCTTATGGTTTAGTATTTACTTGTTCTCAATGTTCTCTCTGTTGTATCAATGACATGTGCATGCACACACCTCCATCAATGCTACTCTAAAAAACTTAACAAGAGGGCCCATGGTGAACCCCTCACAATCACACATGCACAACAACCTATAAAAGGGAGTAGCACGAGCCTTTATCAAAACTGTTCATTTCGGCACAAGCATTGCATGGCTTTGGCCTCCTCTCTCTCATGCTCATCCCACTCATTCCATAGAGTGGACACCACTATCTAGTGAAGGGCAAACCGCACCTCATAAAGACCCTCCAAAAGCAACAACATGGAAGCAAACCAAGATGAAAAAGGCTTCTTCAACTCGATTTCTATATGCCTAGGATACATTGCATCCAACTTATCTTTACTATGATAAATGTGGCTATCGATATGGTTTCTGTCAGAACTGGAGCAGCAGTGGAAGCATAAACATGTGCTGAAATAAACTACTGAAACACAAAACAAAAAGAGAAAAGAAAAGAACACGATACAGATGAGAACTCAGATGTATGCACGGGAAATGGTATCCATATATCTGAACACGAGACAGTCGCATACAACAGTGAGTCACTGGCTGCGTGGGCACTGGCACTGGCACTGGCTCTCTCTCCACAGAGTCTGCAGATGGTGAAGTGACTGACTGAGGAGGAGCCACTGAGTATAAATAGGCTGAAAAAGTGGGGAGCAATAATGCTGGTCGGACAGCATTAATGCTGGCCGACTGGTGCATAAAAATACTCCACTGGCATAAAATGCCACACCAGAAAAATACCTAAAATACCTAATAAAAATGCCCAGCCCAGAACAAGCTCAGACTCACACATGAGCTGACAAATACTCTGCTAACACCCTCTCTCAGATCATGGGTGATCTGATACAATACAATAGTACAATGAAAAGGGATCAGAAACTATACAACAGAGAACCACCAAGTAGAACCATGGATACCTAAGCAGTGGGTGATCAAGCCACCACCAAGGTGCCTCGGAGAGAACCTGATGTCAATCGTACCAAACACTTGAAAATAGAGAAGATCATAGCATGTCTCTGTGTCCATCATCAATGTCTCGCAGTAGCATACAAGACCAGCCTATCAAAAATGCCCCTGAACATAGGTGACCATGGAGTCTCCGCCTTTGGCCAGACCGCCAAAGCGTCCCCTCATGTGAGCTCCAGACGAAAGCCTCCCGCTCTCTGTCAGATAACCAGCTCATCATGAACCTGGATGTCAAGCCCAGCTCTAGGATTTGATTCCGCCAGACTGAAGTCGATGCGTCAGGGACGTCCCTCTCTGGAACCTGTGCACCTGTATAAAAGTACAGATGAGGCGCGGCTGCCCCATCTGAACACCCGCTCACACTCCCTCTCTGGCACAAGAGAGTCGTGAGGGATGACCTCATCGCCACCACTAGAAAGCAGCCGAGGAAGGGGCCACCAAGCCCTTCCCGCAATCCGAAGAAGAGAATCCCTTCCGCGCCTTGGACTTCACCTTGGTCGGAGGATCTGAGTGGGAGTCTGATGAAGGAGAGAACTCATCGGTAGAGTCAACATCCCGCTTCGTCTTCTGCTGCTCCTTCCTGGAAGCCACTAACATCTTGCAGTCCTTCCGCAAATGTCCCTTCTTGCCACAGTGGTAACACTGGGCCTTCGACTTCTTCTTCCCGTTACCCCTCTCTGAAGCTACATAAGCCTCGCCTCCATAATGTGCCGGAAGCAGCCCTGTAATCTCAAGGATGTCTCATGCTCAAGAAGCATCGAGGTCATATGTGTAAAACTGACAGGAGTCGATGATGTCTGCGCCTGCAAAGCATTGGCCACTCTATCAAACTCCGGGGGGAGCTTGTAGAGGACCGTCCCGACGAGATGCGCCTCAGAAAGAGCAGATTGCATGTGCCGAAGCTGGTCCTGTACCTGCGTAACACGAAGAAGAAAAGACTGAATAGTATCTTTCGGCTCAAACTTCATCTGCTGGAGCTGGCCATAAAGTGTGACTGCCCGCATGGTGGAAGGTGCCTCATACATCTGCTACAACTTCTGCCATACTTTAGGAGATGCCCTACAGTAACCGCCGGTAAGACCGCTTTAGAAATACACCGAAGCAACGCCAAGTAAGCACGGGCATCGTCCGAGTCCCATGTGAGCACCGCTTCCTCATGGTTGTCCTCATCAAAGTCTTCAGGAAGAGAAAAAGGACGGAGAGGACGAGGAGTAGCTCCACAGACAATGTACCATAACCGCTTCTGCACAAACCAAGCTTTCATGACAGCACTCCATGTGAGATAATCAAGTCCATGTAACTTATCATCAGTGGAAGTGCACAGAGGAGCCATACGGAGAGGATAAGAGGAGAAGTAGAGAAGAGATGGAATGTAGAGAGGAAACACAGCCAAAACACAAGCACAGATTGCAGAAAATGAGAGTTCACATGCAATAGAACCCAAAATCTGATCAATAGAAGACAAAATCTGCTGCAGAAAGTCAAAAAATCAGTCAAAAACTGCCAAAAACAGCAAAAACGGCCTGAAGTAACAGTCACCCAGCCACGAGAGACGTTGAATCAGCAAAACGCAGGCTGTAAACTGGAGAAAAACAGGTAGAAAACTGTCGCCAGCAGCTGCAGATGAAAAACGCAAGCAGCAGAGGGTGCGTAGGCAGCAGACGATGGCAAAACTGCAAAAAACGCAGGCTGAACAGGTCGCCTGTATTGAGCAGCAGTCGCCTAAGCAGAAAAGGGGAAAACAGTCTTGAAATCAGCAATAAAACACAGCAGAAACACAAATCCTGAAAACTGATACCATGTCAGAAGTGGAGCAGCGGTGGAAGCATAAACATGTGCTGAAATAAACTGCTGAAACACAAGACAAAAAGAGAAAAGAAAAGAACACGATACAGATGAGAACTCAGATGTATGCACTGGAAATGGAATCCATATATCTGAACACGAGACAGTCGCATACAACAGTGAGTCACTGGCTGCGTGGGCACTGGCACTGGCACTGGCTCCTCTCTCCACAGAGTCTGCAGATGGTGAAGTGACTGACTGAGGAGGAGCCACTGAGTATAAATAGGCTGAAAAAGTGGGGAGCAATAATGCTGGTCGGACAGCATTAATGCTGGCCGACTGGTGCATAAAAATGCTCCACTGGCATAAAATGCCACACCAGAAAAATACCTAAAATACCTAATAAAAATGCCCAGCCCAGAACAAGCTCAGACTCACACATGAGCTGACAAATACTCTGCTAACAGTTTCAAGCACGACCCTCTTTAGCCATTTGAGCTTCTTGATATCCTCCATGAGCAACTCAACATAATGGCTTGTATGTGGAGTCCATACGTATGCCGGAAACTCAGCCACAAGTAATTGGCCCATGCGCCAACAATTGGATGCATTGTTCGCACAGTTACCCGGAATAGGGAACAAGAACAAAAATGGGACCCCCAAGAATGGGGAGACGAAGGAACGAGAACGGGGGAACGGCAAATGTCTTAAGTGCCCATGCTCTGCATGACTCAAATTGCCCCAAATTGCCCCAATAGCCCCCCAATTGCCTTAAATGCCCCAAATTGCTCTCAATGCCCCAAAAATGCCACAAATTCCTGAATGCCCCTGATGTCTCTAATTGCCCCAATATCCCTTAATACTCCAAATTGACCCAAATGTCCCAAAATTGATTGGATTGCCCCCATACCTCCAAATTGAGGATAGGCCTGAAATTTGATTGTGATTTGCATGAGTTGATAATGCATCAAATTTGAACTTTGCATGGACTCACGATTGGCTTGTGGCTTGTCTTGACACTTTGATTCTTCAACCCGAGAGCGAGAGAGAGAGAGATATATATATATATTAGTGCGTGCACATTAGGCAATAGAGATGGATGAACATGTGGTAGGAGTTTGACACAAGCAAGAAGAAAAAAATTAGAAAAAATGTCAATTTTTGGCCACCAAGCCTAGAACGGACATACCAAACAAGGAACGGCAAGGGGAACGACAAAGAAGGGCAAGGAACGCTAGGGAACGGGCTTGAGAGAGGCAAGGAACGTTCCTTGTCCGTTTTGCCTTCTCGTAGGGTTTGAAACGTGTTAGGCCGTTCCTACGGGCCGGAACAACCGTTCGCTATTTCTATGATTGTTGGTAATGACACACACCCTCATCTCTTTTTTCGAGACAAGAATATTCTATTACTAACGCCCCCTTGAGGCAAAGTACAAAGTACAAGGAACTACGTAAAGATTGGCTAAGTACATCAAAAATACGATGGTTGTGAGAACAATAAATCTCATGGGCTATAATGCAAGGGAATCTGAGGGGCAATGTTGATATTCTATTCAAGGGTGAAACATTTGGGCATTAAACACATTGGAGTGAGCTTGTGAATCCATCAAGTTCTAGGCTTCTAAAAAGAGAGCTGCCCAACCACATGCTATAAACCTATTGTTTTCAATGATACTATGTTAGTCTATTTTCAATGATACTATGTTAGCAGGTCACTTCCTATTATGAGGCGTACATTAAGTCAATGGCGAACATATAGAGCTCTATCCAATTTAGTCACTTGGATCAATTTGATCTTGTTTGGTCCGCACTATTCTTGGGCCCCCCCATGTTTGGACCATATAATACGGTACTAAAAGGTACAGAAAGTATAATATGGTACAATACCATAAAATATGGTACTAAACAGTACCTTAACATTTTTTAAGGTACAATATGATAAAAGCGTGTTATTCTCCCCAAAACCTAGTTGTTATTGACAATAAAATTTAAAGAAGAAGTTTGAATCTCAAATAACATAATCCCACAAGAGAATTATATTAGTACAAGAAGCATTTAGCTCATCCCAAAGTGCAGATTGAACTGGAAAAGAAGTTTCCATTAAGTTGGTTATCTTATGGTACTAATACATACATTACAATACCTATAGTTTGTATAGTGTGAACCCTTTCATACCTGGTACTGGTGCAACTATAATTTATAGGTTGCCCTATTAGTTCCTCTGTCTCCCAACTTCACTCCCCAATGCGCTTATTGCTACAGCCTCCTACACTCCATATCTCATGTAGGATCTGTTCTAGTATCACCCTTCTTTTGCACCAATCAAAGTCCTTCATTGGCTTCATCTTGCTCTTCAATGTTCTTCATATTTGTTCGCAGTTCCCTCTTCCGCTTCCTTCCTAACGTAGTATGATCACCATCATGGTCACATTTGCTTTTTTTGCACTATCTAGCTCCAAAACTCTCTCATCAAACCATTGCCTATCTTGCTGTAATCATCGTCAGCACTTCCTCAGCAGCCTGCAAACACCTGCATCACCCAGCTGATCAACCTATTTCCTGCTGTTGTTGGCAGATTACAGCTCCACCCAGATCATGTGTTTTGTTATTTCAATGCCTGGAGTCCTTCCAAATCTCGGAGCTGTGTTTCGATGTTCACTCACTGATCGAGCTAGGAATTTCAATTTCAAAAATAGGGGGTTTGTACATGTTTCAGATGTAGGAAACGGTTTCATAAAAGTTAAGAGATCAGCAAGAAATAGGTGTCATACAATAGGGCAAATAAATAGAAACTTGTGTACTAAAGTTTGAAAAATGTCATTAAATCAAATTCTATACTAGGAACTTATCCATATTGAATGAACAATGAAGAAATAAACAGCTTGACTATTTTAAATATTTGCAGAAAATCAATAGGTCAACTTCTTAAAAAACGTTTTGTACAAAAGAAAAGTTAAGATATGTTGAATTGGTTTAGAAAATGTAAGAAACAGAGTTTCTATGCAATAGTGCTGTTTGGAATGTGTTGGCAGCTACACTTCCACATTTAAGCTGCTCTTGGTGCCTTTTCTTGTGGACACCCCCTTACACAACCAAAGGCCTCACATACCAATGGTGGACAACCATCTTGATGTTCAGAGTTGCTAGGTTTGTTGGCAGCTGTGCTTAGCTGTCTTATCATTTGCATCATTGAAGATATTTCTTTGCAAGTTCTCAGCGTCATGCATCATCTTCATCTACTTCTACTTCCACATCTATAGACAACTATGGCACAAGAGGTCCAAGCCTCGTTTCTCTCTGCTTGCACCAACAGGGGTTGGTCTAATTCCCCTCAACCTTTCTGAGGTTTAAAAGTTGGATTGCTCCAACTGCTGCTTATGAAAGGTCAAGAGCAAGTACATTCTTGACAGCTATGAGAAATAGAAGTTAGTCTTCCAAATTATTCCCGCCTGAGACTTACATTTGATGGTGGAGATTCACAAGATCAGGCCAATTTGTAAACCAAGGTCAAGCCTAGAGATTTGACATTCTTCTTCCTTAATCTACTGATAGTGTGTTAGTTCATGTGAAGGAGATACGTACTGCGGCACAGGTGTGGAAAATGCTGAAGAACCCTACGAGGTTCACACTTTTATACTAGTTTGCTTACCTCGCAACCATGTGAGACTTAACCTCTTGTGGATCAAGAGTGATCATCAAGGTCGGGAAGCAAAAGAGAAGGGTTTCAAAGAAAAGAAAGAGATCAAGGGAAAGAAAGAGGAGGGTACTTCCACAAGATGTGGGCAAAGCTGTCCAATAGCCGATGGCTCTCGTGCGAGTGGGTTGAGGAAAGTGTCGATGTGTGTTGTCCACCATAGACAAATCCGAGAGTGTAGTAACCACCAATTGGAGTAGAGTCTGGTGAAGAAAAGTGCTCAAAACACAAAAACGAGCTGCTATAGATACAAACGCAAATCAGGCCGATGTTGGAATTCGAAGGCAGCAAGCTGGAAACTAAAACGCAGTAGATTCTAGGGCTGGACAACACCTGTGTTTTTGCAGTTCTTGCTCCATCAAGGGCAGGATTTCCTCATCTGGCAGGCCATCCTATTGATCCTCAACTTTCGGAGTACACGTTCATAGCTGGTGATCTTCTTCCTCAACTCCAATGGCATCTAAGGACTGTGTTCCGCTCCCTCAACAGCCATCCTTCACCTTCAGCATACATCTTCAGCATTCCACTATCCCAGAGGACTGAGTTTCACTCCCTCTATAGTGCAGGCTTCCTTCAAGTGCTGCCGCCTGATCAGGCAGGACAGTAAAGTCATCCTTTGAGCTTTGGCTCTGCTATATCAGCTTTGTTCACTTAGCATGATTCAATGATTCATCTTCTTCTTCTTTTGTGTTTTTTGAGTTTCTCTTCTTTCTCAATGTGTGCCATACACACTCTTTGTTTGCCCCCCACAAACCCTACTATCTCTCTGGTTTGCTTTCACAGCAGTCATTTCTTAACAACCCCTTCATCCTCAGCTTTGGTCTTTGCCTCCTACTCCACAAACCCCCCCTACCCCCTCCTGGCTTCAAGTGGAACAGCTCATCTATCATGGTGGACCTCATCAATCCACAATATAAGTTACCCCACAGATTACCCCTAAGTTAGCAAGGATTCCCACATGTTCAATACCCTCTCTACAGAGGTCCATTCCTAATTTTCCATAACATCAGTGGTCATTTACACAGTTCTTAGTGCCAAATGACAACAATGAGGACAGTGAGCCATTGTTATGGGATTGAAGTGCCCAGGAAGAGTCAGAAGCCTCACAGCAGTGAGCTTTTCAAGTATTACATTATTCAGGACTCTCATACAGGAGTCTAAGAGATCATTATTTTCCAAAGATTCTTCATGATGGATGTAGGAGATCACACAGGATATAGCATTTGCAGGAACAGCAGCAACATGTTGGTCCAGTTACTGTAAACTATGGCTTTGTGCATAGGATTATGGTGAATAGAAAAATATCACTAGCAAAATTTTGTAACTTCCTTTTGAGATTTAAAAATTTATGCTGCTCATTCGCCTAGCTAGTCTGTTAGACTTGTTGGACTCTTTTGAAGCCTACACAACTCAACTACTTCAGAGGCCACTATCTCTAGTGACTGCACTTTTTATCTTTCAAAACATCATTGAACCCATCTCTCTCACTGTTCACACAACCTCGTTAATCAAGGATTGCATAGACCTCAAAATGACTTTATCATCAAACTTTGTGAGATTTCATAGACTGCACCCACCCAAAGCCACTTGTGCACTAACAATTAATATAATCATCTCCACAAAAACTTCTGCATGTGTCTGTGTGTGTGTGTGTGTGTCTCTCTCTCTCTCTCTCTCTCTCTCTCTCTCTCTCTCTCTCTCTCTCTCTCTCTCTCTCTCTCGTAAAACTCTCTCTCGTAAAACTCTCTCTCTCTCTCTCTCTCTCTCTCTCTCTCTCTCTCTCGTAAAACTCTCTCTCTCTCTCTCTCTCGTAAAACTCTCTCTCTCTCTCTCTCTTTTTTTTTCGTAAAACTCTCTCTCTCTCTCTCTCTCTCTCTCTCTCTCTCTCTCTCTCTCTCTCTCTCTCTGTGTTAACATAATCGCTAGCCAAAAATAATCGTGCATGTTTTTGTGTGTGCGTGCGTACGTGTGTGTTTTACATCCTATTTTTAAGCTCGACATCAGTTACACATTAAGATGCACATGTCTGCATACATGTATATGTGTGTGACTGCTCATATATGCATATTCATGTATATTACTACAATCCTCTCCACACAAATTTCTTGTGTCTGTGTGTATGTTTCACATCCTACTTTTAAGCTCAAAATCAGTTTCACATTAAATCGCACGTGCGCATGCATACGTGTATGTGTGTATGTCTGCTCACATATGCCTATGCATGCAATAGGAGTACGCATATCAAAATGAGATGATTCTATTTCCCCACCTTTAAATTTACCAACAACGTGCCCTTTGCCACAGTTCCTTTGTAGAATACGCGTACTTGCAGCAAAAGAGGGTATTCCTAAAAAGCATAAGCACTCAATCAATATAACCGATTCCAACAAAAGAGTACAAAAATATTGCATAAGCATTCTTTCTAGAAGATGTATATGCATGCAAATTCACAAACCAAACAAAACCCCCACCCCCAGCCCCCCAAATTTTTCCTTTTTGGCAAACGACTATTGTTAAGGATTTACTACGGTATCCTTTTTGGCATATGCAGATGAGCATAGTATACACAAACCAAACACCCACTTTGCACATCACATACTTTCCAATGTTTGAAGCTTTAGAGGTCTTTGGTACATTCATAGATCTGGGGACAGCACCACCGAACTCCTATGAAATGAGTTGCTTCAAACGCTTCTCGTAATTTTACTATTTGAGCAGCAAGGTGACAATCATTGCAACATTATCTATGATGTTTGAATGCTTGCACCATTTTAATGGTCCACCACAACCAAGCACGCATCATACCAATTTCATACATAGGAAAGTTTCATAGAATTTGAGAAATGGTTGAAAACAAGTTTTGTGTAATGGGGTAAACCAATAGAATCATGAAAAAGACTAAAATCTCCATAAATCTCCCCTCCATCCCCCTTCACCATGTATTGTTCTATGATTAAAGGAAGTCCCATTAATTTCCCTTCCCCAAAAAAGGGAGACCCAAAAAAAAATTAACAAAAGGTGTTTTGCACATAAGAAAAGTCTAGAAGTGTTTCATAGGCTTCAAACCTATATCAAACAGTCAATATCCAATATTGCCAACAAGATAACAATATCAAATCTCATAGATTGTGTTGAAACACGAATCAAGGGTCAAACCTTATTGAAACTAAATGGGATCAACATGAACCATCTTCCCCCCTTCACATTATCATGGCTTCCCCTTCATACAACTCTCCCACACACAGAGGAACTCGATCATGCAACAGGATCTCTACCAATTGTACATACAAGCTAGACTACAAGCCCACCTCATCTCTGTTGAGATATCAAAGAATGTGAGCTTAATTCATGTTTGCAGGTTGCCTTTTGACAAGGAGACCACAAAGATCCACTCTACTTGACCAAGCACATATTCACATGTTTGGATTACGGATAGTAGAGTTACCCATCACATGACCCCTATCCAAGACATATTTGTCTCTAGAACCCTTGCAACCAAGAATGTCCAATGTGGAAACAACTCCTCAATCAAGATCAATGGTCTAGATCACATCAAGTTTAATACTAACAAGAGCCGAGATCTCGCTTAGCTAGACAATGTGTATTCGATTCCCCAACTTCGGGTGAGACTTTTATCCATTCAACAACTTTGCTGATTGGGACAAGTAATTTTCTTCACTACGACCACAATCGAGATTACAGACTCTCAAACCCGATTAGTAATTGTTAGCCACAACAAGGCACAATCTAGTGGCCTCCATATAATAACTTGGTTTATTTTCCAACCAACTACCAACAACTCAACCATTTCTAGGCTTTAGCTACCAGACATGAGCCTAGAAACATAAGTGTCTCTAGCATTCCACTTTGGACACCTTGGAAATGACTCTTCACAAGTGTAACACTGTCCAACGATATTTGTCGAGCCTTTCAGCTTGGGAAGCAACACTACACAACATTCCTTGAAGAGACCACACATCGAGTTGAGGGGCCTCTTAGATTCACGTTGATCTTTGTGGACCAACATCCACTACCACCTTGAATGACGTGTTGTACTTCTTTTTTATCATGGATGATTGTTCGAGATATATGTAGGTGTATTTCTTAAGGCACAAATCTAACACCTTCACATACTTCGGTACTTTGGTGTATCTTACATAAAATCAAACAGGTCATCCTATCAAAACCATGAGGAGTGATAGCGTTGGTGAGTTTAGCTCCCACGAGTTTTCCAACTTCTTGCATAAGCATGGCATCTCTCGTCACCTCACCTCTACCAACTCTCCCTCTCAAAATGAAGCTGTAGAGCATAGGAACTAGACTATGATGAACATGGCATGCTCTATGATGTTCGTAGTAGAGCTCCTCGAGCACCTTTGGAGGCTGAGGTCATTAACACGTTAGCAAACATCCTCAAGCAATGTCCAACGATGATCCCTCAAAAGACCCCCTTCAAGGCATTCTCCAGCACTCAACCCCTTACCTTCAACTTGAGTCTTTGGGTGTCGTGCCTATATGAACACCCTTCATGATAAGATTCGAAAGTTTGATCCCCGAGCTAATATCTTAAATTTTGTAGGATAATCCTCCAAGGCAAAAGCCTATCACTTGTTCAATCCCCAAACAAACAAGGTAATTACCCAAAGAGATATAGTTTTTTACGAGAGGGATATAACGCAACCCACTACACCAACCTCCAAGCTAATTCCTCAACCTACTTTAATAGAGATAGTGCCATCTAAGCCACGTCTACTATCCGCTCCTGACCCACTTGCAAAACCTCCACTTTCAACCCTCTTCTTAGAAACCCATTACCTCGTTGGTACCAATACACCATGTAGGATTCGAGGATCCTTCCACTAGATTGCATCCCAAATGGCCCAAGAAGATCTACCTAGCTTGCACCTACTTCTTGTCAATCTTTATGGAAGATTGCATAGCATTCTGAACCTGAGAGTTGGCAAGAGCCTCTCAAGCAATGATATGAGGCCATGGAAAAGGAGCTTAACAGCATTGACCAAAACAAAACCTAAACTTATTAGCAAGATTGTTAGCTCATGTATGAGTTTGTGCATGCTAGATGGGTTGGGCATTTTAGTTTGTATTTTAGGCATTATTTTAATCATTTTTGTGTCGCATTTTATGCCAATCGGCCGACACCGACCAACTGTAATTTTAGGCCTATTTTATGCCTATTTATTATGTGGCTCCTCCTCCCATTGAATCATCATCATTCTTCAAGTGGTCTTCCCAATGTCGGTGCCCACGCAACTTGTGACTCACTGTTCTACATATCATTCTTGTATTTGGTATATGGATTCCATTTCCCAAGCACATCTCTAAGTTCTCTTCTTTTTTCTTCTCTTTTCTTCCTCTTCTGTCTTGTGTTCAACTATTTATTTCAGCACTTGTCTATGCTTCCATTGCTACACCACTTTTGACATGGTATCAAATTGCAAGATCTAAGTTCCTGCTGTGATTTTTCTACTAATTATAGGTTTTTCTTTCCCTTGCTGATCAGGCCTACGTTTTTTAGACCAATACCTTGCATTTTCAACTTGTGCCTGGATTCCAACCTGCCATCGTCAATTTCTGCATTAAATGCTCCCCCAACCTGCATTTTTCATTTTCTACACCTAATCATGGCTGGTTAATTGTTTGTATAGGCTGTTTTTGCTGTTTCTAGCACTTTTTGACTAGTTTTTCTTCATTTTGCAACAATCGGCCTCCGTTTCTGATTAGATTTTTAGGTACATTGCATGTGAACTCTCATTTTGTGAAGTCTTTGCTGTTGGTTTGAATGTACTCTTTCTCTATATATCTTCTATTCTCTATTTTCTCTTCTTATCCTCTCCCAATGGCTCCTCCGTACACTTCTACAGAGGATAAGTTACATGGCCCTGACTATATTATATGGAGTGCTATGATGAAAGCTTGGTTTGTGTAGAAGCGGATTTTATACATTGTATATGGAGCTATTCCTTAGCCTCATCATCCTTTTCCTCTTTCCAAAGATTTTGATAAGGACAACCATGAGAAAGCTATGCTAACATGAGATTCGGACCATGCATGTGCATATTTTGCACTGCTTCGATGTATCTCTAAGGAAGTGTTACCGGCAATTACCTCCTGCAAGACATCACCAAAAATATGGTCAAAGCTTCAGACATTGTACAAGACGCCTTTCAACATGCACGTTGTGATCCTTTATGAACAACTTCAGCAAATAAAAGTTGAGCTGATAGACACCATTCAATCATTTGTGCTTCTTGTTACACAAGTTCAAGACCAACTTCGACACATCCAATCTACCCTTCTAGAGACACATATATTGGGAACAATAATCTACAAGCTCCCCCTGAAGTTTGATGGAGTGGCCAATGCTTTACAATCGCAAACATCCTCTACACTTGTGAGCTTTACACATATGTTCTCGATGTTGCTTGAGCATGAGACATATTTGTGTTTACAAGGGAGGCTTTTGTCTCATTATGGAAGTTCTACTGAGGCCTTTACAACTTCCAAGAGGGGTGACAAGAAGAAGTTGAAGGCCCAGTGTTATCATTGTGGTAAGAAGGGACACTTGCTGAAGGGCTGCAAGGAGTCAACAGCCTCACGATAGAAGAAGGAGAAAAAGAAGAAGTGGGATACAAACTCCTTCAACAAATCATCCTCTTCCTTAGACTTCGACTCTGATCCTCCGGCCAAAGAAAGTCCAAGGCACTGCAAGGATCCACTTCTTTAGACCATGGAAAGGGCTTAACTCTGCCTTCCTCAGCTGCTTTCTAGTCCAGGTGATGTGATCATCCCTCACAACTCTCTAGTGCCACAGAGGAATGTGAGAGGATGGTGAGATGGGGCAGCCAAGCCTCATCTATACAGGTATGCTTGTGCACAGGTTCCAATGAGGGCCATCCTTGACACATCGACTAAAGTCTGGCAGGTTCAAGGTTCAAGTCCTGAAGCTAGGATTGACATCCAAGTTCATGATGGGTTGTTTCTTTGACAAAGAGCGGAATTGGTCGAGCTCACATGAGGGGACAATTTGGCAATCTTGGCCAAAGGCAAGGAATCCATGGTCATGTATGTTCAAAGGCATTTTTTAGAGGATGGTCTTGTTTGCTATTGATGCCAAGAGGCATATTCCACGGTGGATTCCGTAAGGTTTTACGGTGGATTCCGTAAACTTAGATGACCGGGGCTCATACGCAAAGAGGATTCTTTGTGCGAGAAGTTGATGGGGACGCCTGTCCTTTTCGGGTGTTTCATTAATTTAGTGTGTACATGGGTGATTCCATAGCGGGTGATTCCGCAAAATGCATATTAAATTAATAAACGTTTATGAGTTTAGAGTGCGCACTCGTAATAAATTAAGGTTAGGATTTATTTCTAACCGGTTGATTTATTTATGTAGCTGAAGACTGCTAGGTATTCACTTTTGTCGGTTTAATTGTGTTATTTTACTAACGATTGTGAATGCTTCAGTTGATGTGTAGAGATAGCAGCAGTGGCGGAGGAAAGCATTGGAGTCTAGCGGGTTTTCGACCTTTGGACTATATTTTGATAGGCGCCACGCCTATATTTTGTTATGTCTATAGAGACATCGATTATTTATTATTATTTTGTATGCGCTTATGCGCCTGGATATGTTATTTCTATTTGGACATTGAGATTGGGCGTGCCAGACACTATGGGCACCGTCCATTAGCTTTATTTTCCTATTTTTTGTAGAAAGCAAACTCAAAAGCTAAAAGCTTGTCATATTTTTGTAACTGGGCTATTATTGAGCATGAAGATTGGAAATATACATTAAATACATGCTTTGTGAAGCGCTCACACAAGGCATGGGGGAGATTGAACCCAATTTGTCTCTTGCCTCTTGTCGTGCTTGCTTTTACATGGGTTTTTGTGCTAAAAAGTAGAGTACTTTGTTCTTGGGGACCTTCCGGGATTCACCACGTGAGCTATCTGCGTCCGATCTGCGCACCAGTGGTATCAGAGCGGAGCGGAGATCAAGAAGTTCAGCAAGTCACTCGTAATCAAGTTCTGCAAGTTCTGCAAGTCGGCCTAAGTCCAGCAAGTCAACAACTCTGCAAGTCTACTAAGTCTGCAACTCTGCAAGTCAGACTAAATCAGAACTGACTAGTGCTTAAAACTCATAGAAGACTTGTTCGTATGCAAAAACTCTGAACTGGAAAGTTGTTCGCAGCAAGCTGTTCTACCTATCTACAAGTTCGTTGAAGTACTTTCAGCAAATAGAGGCAGAAATATTGCAGAATTTCTGAAAATTGAAGAAGAAATACCCAAGAATACATAGCCTTGTAACCCCAAATTTGAGCTACGCTCATCCCGCTAACTGATTTTGAGTGAGAAAGGTTTGTTGAGTTTTACAGGATGACTACCCCACATATGGATGATCCTATGGCTGAAGACGATCTACCCGAGCCTACCATGGAACAAAAGCTGGATCTTATCATGCTGTAATTGGAAGAAGAGCGAAGAGCTAGGCAAGCCTTGCAAGCGCAATTGACAAAGCTACAAGGAGCGTCCACTGATAAAGAAGAACCTCAAGCTGAAGATTTGATTCGCCGTACCATCGACGCCACTCTTGAAGCACAAACAATTCGCAAGGAATCCAAGATAAGTAAACGAAGTTTCAAGTTTCGCACTTTCAATGGCATAAGAGAAGGAAAGACTGTTTTATCATTCATTAGCCAGTTTGATGACTATTTCCATGAGGAAACTTATCCCGAAAAAGATAAAATCAAGTGTGTTACTAATCATCTGATAGACAGAGCATCACTTTGGTGGACTGTAGTCCGCAAGAGCATAGAATGTCCTGCTACATGGGAAGATTTCAAGAAGAAGTTCATGCAAAATTTCCTTCCACCGCAATTTCACGAGAAAGCTATCAAGCAATGGGATTTACTTCAACAACGCGATCGTGAGCCTATTCCACAGTATACAGAGCGTTTTTGAAATGCACTTCTACAGTTACGCATGCTTGAAGACGTACCAGAGACGACACATAAGCGGAAGTATATGTCTGGACTTCTTGGACATTACTACGCTGAGGTAAATATGTTCAAGCCTGCTACCCTTGAAGACGCCATCTCCTTAGCTCACGACACTGAAGATAAGTTACGCGGAAGAGATCGACGACCACAGCAATTCCAAGCAAACGGTAATTATGGATTTAAACAATTCAATTCCAATTTCAGAAGGTTTAATCCAGGTCGTTTCTCATCACCATCTTTCCGCAAGAATTGGCCTAAACCACCTGCATTACCATCCACTGTTAATCCAAATCCTAAGCCTATTCCACAAGCAAATCCAAATATTCCCAGACTCCCAGCCATTGCAAATAATGTGACCAAAGCCAAGCCCATCGTATGCTACAAGTGTCACCAGCCAGGGCATCTCGCAGCAAATTGTCATTCAAAGAAGCCATCAGCACATATCAACTACCTTGGAGCTATGGACGAAGACGAGCATGAGGATATGCCGGATTTCACTGAAGAAGAAGATGATCCTACTACTACTTCCGACACTTTACCAGGTATGCCTACTTTACATTGATTGTTGACTATGAAATGTATGGTGCATGGAAAAGAAAGAACTATATTGCATGATGACGGTAGTACCCATGACTTTATTTCAGCAAAATTGGTAAAGGAATTGAAATTGCATACTGTACCTACGTACTATCGCATAAAAGCTGCATTTTTAAGCACTAGGTACAATGGCACACAAGAAGTTCAAGATTTAGAAATTCAAATTGGTCCATATATTGAAAGAAGAAATTTCTTAGTTGTCCCATTACAGTCAAGCGACATTATTCTAGGAATGCCATGGAGACATCAACATAATCCCAATATAGATTATACTACACACACAATGAATATAAATTTTCAAGGAAAATCTATTACATTATTTGGTATGCATGCATCTCATATGTTTCCACTGCTTTCGCATACTCAAGCAAAACGTGCACTACGTAAGAATACTAAATCATATCTCATTTGGGTGAATGAATTGCATGCAAAGGAAAATCATATGCACCCTAGGCATAAGGAATTTCTCGCATATTTTAAGGATTGTTTTGCAGAAGACCTACCACCAGGTTTACCACCATCACGTCCAGAAGACCATAAGATTGACCTAATACCTGGCACACAACCACCTTGCAAAGCCCCATATAGGCACAATCAAATAGAGCAAAAAGAAATCCAGAGTCAAGTTGAAGAATTACTAAATAGAAGCTTAATTCGACCTAGCAGTTCTCCATTCGGTACACCTGTGCTCTTAGTCAAGAAAAAGAATAATACTTATCGGATGTGTATTGACTACCGAGCATTAAACAAGATCACTGTAAAGAATAGGTATCCTATACCTAGAGTTGACGACCTTATGGACAAACTGCAAGGATCTTCTATATTTAGTAAAATTGACCTTAAGTCTGGATATCATCAGGTGAGGCTAGATAGATCCGACATATTTAAGACTGCATTCAGGACACTGTTTGGCCATTACGAATTCTTAGTTATGCCATTCGGATTAACTAATGCACCTGCCACTTTCAGTAGAATGATGAACCGTATTTTTCTAAAATATCAATATTGTGTGATTGTTTTCTTTGATGATATTTTAGTGTTCAGTCAAAGTGAAAAAGAGCACTATGAGCATTTATCATTAGTTTTTCAATTACTGAAAGAAAATCAATTGTTTGCAAATCCTGACAAGAGTGAATTCTTTAAGACAGAAATAGAATATCTAGGTCATATTGTATCAAAAGAAGGAATAAAAGTTGATCCTAAGAAAATTGATGCAATATTGCATTGGCCTGTTCCTAAAAATGTACATGAATTAGGCTCATTCCTTGGTCTTGCTAGTTTCTATAGGAAGTTTGTACGTAATTTTTCATTACTTGCTTTACCATTGACCAAACTTCTTAAGAAAGGCATTGTTTATCAATGGACTGAAAATCAGCAGAAATCCTTTGACTTACTCAAACGTGCATTAACCAATGCCCCTGTTCTACAATTGCCTGACTTTAAAAGACCATTCTTTTTAGTTGTGACCGATGCTAGCGGATCAGGAATAGGAGCCGTGCTAATGCAAGACAACCATCCAATAGCATATTCTAGTTCTAAGCTGAAACCCTCTGAGCTTAAATATTCCACTTATGACAAAGAACTCTTAGCAGTTGTACAAGCATTAAAACAATGGAAGCATTATTTAATGGATTCAGAATTCATGATAAAGACCGACCAGCAAAGCATTAGACATCTACTTAGCCAACCCCAAATTTCTGACCGTCATATCAAATGGGCTTCATTCATTCAAAGTTTCCATCCTATCATTCAATACCAACCTGGAAAAGAAAATATAGTTGCTGATGCATTGAGTAGAAGACCTGCAATTCATAACATTTCTATCATATCTTTTGATTCTTTGATTGCCATGAAAGACACATATCACCAGGATATTACTTTTCATTCTGATTGGCAAAAATTAGTTCAAAATAATTTCATTCCTATTGATTCATTGTCATATAATGATGGATTCATGTTCTTTGAAAAGACACTGTGTGTTACTATTCCATTCCGATCTTTTGTTTTAAATGAAATTCATTGCCCTCCATATCAAGGTCATAGAGGTATCATTTCTACATTACGCATGTTAACTGAAGATTTTTATTGGCCGCATATGGATGCAGATGTATCTAATTTTGTTTCTGAATGTTTGATTTGTCAAAGAATAAAAAGACATCATGGTAAACAGTATGGACTATTAATGCCTTTGTCTATTCCATCTAAACCTTGGGAACATATATCTATGGATTTCATTACTGGTTTACCAAATACTAAATCCAACCATCACATGATTTGGACAATTGTAGATAGATTTAGTAAGCAAGCATATTTCATTGCATGTAAGAAAACTTTAACAGCATCACAAGCAGCACAGTTATTTTTTAAAACTGTTTTTACTAACCATGGATTGCCGAAAGTGATTATTTCAGATAGAGATTCTAGATTTTGTAATAATTTTTGGATTACACTGTTTGCAAATCTAGGCACAAAGATTGATTTCTCATCTGCATTTCATCCAGAAACAAATGGACAAACAAAAGCCACAAATAGCACTATTTTAGATCTTTTACGTGCATACACTATCTCTAAACCTCAGACATGGGACACTCATTTACATTTATTACAGTTTGCATATAACAATACACCGCACACATCTACAAAGAAAGCACCTTTTGAAGTTATTTATGGATATAGATTATCTACACCTGTTGCATCTTTGTCTAATAGAATTCAGAGTGCTGATGATATTGCTGTTATGCATAACACTATTTTTGATGAAGTAAAGGATATGATTGCTAAAGCCCAACAATCATATACCAAACAAGCCAACAAGAAAAGACAAGCCATGAATTTCAAAGTTGATGATTATGTTTGGCTTAGAATAGAAAAGCGTAGACTGCAAAGTGTAGATAGACATCCAGTTGTCAAATTAGCTCCTAGATTCTACGGACCATTTAGAATCATTCATAAGATTAATGACAATGCATTCAAGTTAGAACTGCCATCTCATTGGAAAATTCATAATACATTTCATATTAGTTTATTGAGACCATTTAGAGGCCAATTACCTATCCACCCTGTCTATGAAAACCCACCTTTACTAGAAGAAGAGACTGAAATACTTGAACCAGAAGCCATTATAGACACTGACTACATGACCACTAGAACTAGCCGAAGGTATTCTAGATATCTAGTTAAATTTAAGAACCATCCTGTAGAGGAAGCACAATGGATGCACGCTAGAGACTTAAATGCTTTCCCCACTCTGTTAGCTCCACATTGAGCTAATAGCAATTGAGGTCAATTGCTATCCCACCCCGGGGGTATGATGCCAGGAGACATATTCCACGGTGGATTCCGTAAGGTTTTACGGTGGATTCCGTAAACTTAGATGACCGGGGCTCATACGCAAAGAGGATTCTTTGTGCGAGAAGTTGATGGGGACGCCTGTCCTTTTCGGGTGTTTCATTAATTTAGTGTGTACATGGGTGATTCCATAGCGGGTGATTCCGCAAAATGCATATTAAATTAATAAACGTTTATGAGTTTAGAGTGCGCACTCGTAATAAATTAAGGTTAGGATTTATTTCTAACCGGTTGATTTATTTATGTAGCTGAAGACTGCTAGGTATTCACTTTTGTCGGTTTAATTGTGTTATTTTACTAACGATTGTGAATGCTTCAGTTGATGTGTAGAGATAGCAGCAGTGGCGGAGGAAAGCATTGGAGTCTAGCGGGTTTTCGACCTTTGGACTATATTTTGATAGGCGCCACGCCTATATTTTGTTATGTCTATAGAGACATCGATTATTTATTATTATTTTGTATGCGCTTATGCGCCTGGATATGTTATTTCTATTTGGACATTGAGATTGGGCGTGCCAGACACTATGGGCACCGTCCATTAGCTTTATTTTCCTATTTTTTGTAGAAAGCAAACTCAAAAGCTAAAAGCTTGTCATATTTTTGTAACTGGGCTATTATTGAGCATGAAGATTGGAAATATACATTAAATACATGCTTTGTGAAGCGCTCACACAAGGCATGGGGGAGATTGAACCCAATTTGTCTCTTGCCTCTTGTCGTGCTTGCTTTTACATGGGTTTTTGTGCTAAAAAGTAAAGTACTTTGTTCTTGGGGACCTTCCGGGATTCACCACGTGAGCTATCTGCGTCCGATCTGCGCACCAGCTATTCCAAGACATTGTTGATAGACACAAAGATCTGTTATGACTCTTTTCTATTTTCAGGAGTTAATACAATCAACATCAACATCAAGTTCTCTCCAAGGCACCTTGGTGGTGGCTTGATCACCCATTGCTTGGGTCTCCATGGTTCTACTCTAGTGGTTCTTTGTTGTATGGATTATGATTAGCCTTTACCATTGTATCATATCAGATCACCCATCTAAGAGAGGGTGTTAGCAAGATTGTCAGCTCATGTGTGAGTATGTGCATACCAAATGGGCTGGGCATTGTAGTCCGTATATTAGGCATTATGTTAGTGATTTTTGTGTGGCATTTTATGCCAATCAATCAACATTTTATGCTGGCTGACCAGCTGCCATTTTAGGCCTATTTTATGCCTATTTATTATGTGGCTTCTCCTCCTCCCATTCAATCATCATCATTCTTCAAGTTGTCTTCTTGTTGGAGAGAGGAGCTAGTGCCGGTGCCCGCGCGACCAGTGACTCACTACTATATGCGTCATTCTCGTGTTTAGTGTATGGATTCCATCTCCCGAGCACATATCTGAGTTCTTTTCTTTTGCAATGTCTTGTTTTCTTTCTCTTCTACCTTATGTTCAGCAATTTATTTCAGCACTTGTCTATGCTTCCATTACTACAATTCTAACAAGACCTTGGTGGATTGTCCAGACCACAGAAGGTCATTGGGACTAAATGGATCTTTAGGACCAAAATGAAAACTCATGAAACTTTGGATAAATGCAAAGCTCCCCTTGTAGTGCAAGGTTTTCAACAAAGGCATGGCATAGATTACGAGGAAACCTTCGCAGCCATAGCAGGCTTGACATCGTTTGGCCTGTTAGTCACACTAGCCGCTCTCCACAGTTGGCTAATCTATCAAATGGATGTCGTGACCCTCACACTCTCTATCACCCTAATTAACGTTCAATCTGTCTCCTAGCCACACTCCCTCTTCTCCAAGTGCTGGCCGCTTCCTCATGCAAGCACTCCTTCCATGAAATCACAATGGAGCTATTCCTGCCCATTTGGAGGAACTTGGAGGGGCTGCAACATCTGATTGGTTGCTGCCCCAGCAGCTCTGGTTGCAGCAGCCTTCCAGACCCTGATTACAGCAATCGCCATCATCTTCCATGGGCTATCACCAGTGTTTTGGTTTTCATTCTTTTTTGGATGTTGGCAACCATCTTCAAATGTTGTCATCATCATACAGCAATCACCTATCAGTTACAGCAGGTATTCTTCTCCTATGCACTGTGGCCATCATCTACTAAGGTCTGCATCTGTGTTGCGTGCTGCTATGGCTGCAACAGACTGTGCCACACCTTCTAAAGCAGTCACTCTACTTCCTAGAGGCTCTATCCATCAATAGACATCTGCATTTTATCTGATACAAATCTTTTCCATCGGCATACACTTGCATTTCGGCTATTGCAACACCTCAAGATCTTTCTTCTTCATCATACAGCTATGGAGGACTGTGTTTCACTCCCTTCACTTTGACCACCTTCATCCCGTGCCTTCATTGACATCCCCTTGCCTGGAGGACTTTGTTTTGTTCCCTCCACACAGCATCCTCCTTCCATAGGTCTTACCGTCTTGATCAGCCCGGACAGTGCAATCATCTCAAGTCACTCCATCAATATCAAAGTCCATGACTCATACCTCAGCCCTGGTCCTAGAAACACACAGGCCAGATGCCCAATGTATGATCATTGCACAGTCTTCTTCATTTCATTCATTCTCTCGTCTAGGAGTTCATTCATGGTTCATGTTTGTTGTACATTCTGCCATCTCCACGTCAATGCCTACCGCTTGTCCACATGGTCTCAAAGCAGTCTTAGGGTTTCCTTGTGTTTTCTTGACACTGACTCCTAAAAGCTTCTTCCTTACATGAACATTTGATGTAGCCACAGCTGCAAACTGAAAAGATAAACATTTGATGTAGCCACAGCCACATAAACATTTGACATAGCCACAGCTTCAAACTGAAAAAATGAGAATGAAGAAAAAGGATGAGATTGTACAAGGTTTCTATATGTGGAAGAGGAAAATATATCAATATATCAAGAGGATTTTGGGGTTTGCTGCAGTAGATGAGGTAAGTGCTGAGAATTCAAGGAATTAACTAATATGAAGGTTAAGAGACTAGGCAAAACAAAAAACCACTGTTGTAGCAACAAGGGAATGTACAACAGGGCAACATGCAGCCTAACTTGCTGAAGAGGATTTTGGGGTTTGCTGCAGTAGATGAGGTAAGTGCTGAGAATTCAACGAATTAACTAATATGAAGGAGAAGAGACTAGGCAAAACAAAAAACCACTGTTGCAGCAACAAGGGAATGTACAAGAGGGCAACATGCAGCCTAACTTGCTGAAATTTTTTATGAAAATGTTGAGAACAGGTGAGAGAGGAAGGAGCCATGCTGAGAGACACCCCCCACATAAGCAGATTTTCCCCAAACATCATTCACTATACCAACAAGATACTGCCCCAAAATTGCAACTTTTGCACCATTTTCTACCTCAAACCTCCGATCTGCCTAAAAGGCAGACATCAAATGAGTTGTGAAGCATCAAACTTGTGTAATCTGATTGCATAAAGTACAAAGCAATGCAGGAGTACTGGTATACACTATCTTTAAATCCCTACATCTATCCATAGCATGCTTAGCATACTTATTCAGGCCCTTCATAACCAAACCAATCCTCGAAAGTTTTACCTGGTCATAGTCCTCATACTTCGTCACTTTTTTCCCTTTGTAAACATGTGGAGGACAACGGGCAGCAATATCTCTTGATATGAAACCCGTCCCATCCGTATGAATGAGAGGCTCTCCATTTGAATCCTTCACAATCTTGCCATCTTCATCCTACTTGTGAAGCATCATAAAAACCTGTAAAAGTTTTACTCCAAAAAAGAGATCTTTTTCTCCAGGATCAAAACAGCCATTCTTACTCTGCAGTAAATATCATCAGTGACCACTACATTGGCGTCTGTATCATTCAAATCCCATATTGGTAGTGTTTGTGATAACGCCAGCTGAAGTCTGCATAAATCAAACATGAATGCTTGAGATAGTCAGAAGAAAAACAAGAGATCTTTATTAGCTCTCTTGTGCACATAGCAAAAGCATTTTCTATTTTCAAATTCCATCAGCGGGACTTCATACTCATTTTAAGACTAACATAAAGACTCCCATGGTTACAAATGACTGTTGCTAGAACCTTGGAATTTCCATAATAAAGGAGGGACTTTAAAAACTGTATGATCCTTGGCATAGGTAAAGAGACAACAGCAGCGTCAAAGGACCCATGTAGACTGTTAACTTGCTGCTGAACTTGCATGGATAACAAGGCCTTCACAATTTCAAAAGAGCTACAGAATTGTTCTCCTTTACGGTTACATGAAACGTTTCTTCTCTGGACATAGGTACCCTTAAAAATTATTAAGCTTAAGACACTACAATGCCAAGCTATCCCCTACAAGTAAAGAGTAAAACACATCATCAACCTAACATTTGTGAGTAGTCTCTGATTTGCTTCAGCAACTCTAGAATTACATCAAATTCAAATCACTCCAAGCATTTTGGGCAGACAAGACATTGCATAAGTTGTGTAGGCAGCTAGGTCCATTAAGTGCAAGGGTTTGCTGTTAGACAATCAAAAATCAATTAATTACTTTGTATGCAGTTCCTAGGTAGTAGGCGCACATTTAACTAATATTGGGCTTTTGAACCTTAGTGCTGAAGTTCCACTAAAATTATCCAATTTAGGCAAGATGGCTATAGTTTGGGCCATGATACTAAATGTCAACATTGTATAAGTTGTGCACACCATGGTCACTAGAGAGAGTTTGATGTTAACAAGACAAAGATTATTTAATTACGTAATGTCTAAATATATGCATGCATATTCAAATAATTTCGGGCTTTATGGGTCTAAGTGCCAAAGTTCCATTTGAAATATTAAATATGGGACAAGAGGGCCAAAGTTTGGACCCAACATATTGGGATCTAATATTTTGGATTAAAGTCCACTTTTGTTGAAAAGAAAAACATGGGAAAAGCTGAGAGCACAAAAAGTGGGAGGGATCATTAGTTCTCGAATGGTTTGTGGCAGCTTTTATCAGGTCATGGCTGGCTTGGGAGTTGTGGTAGCAAAGAGGGTAGTTATGGCAATTTCCTACAGCATTGTATTGAGCTAAAAATGACCCATAAGCCAAATCCTAATTTGGGAGGACACAGCCACCTATAAATAGATAGGTTGCCCACCACTCAACCTTAATCTTGTTTTTTCAACTTACAAGTGCCTTCTCTTTGCTGTCCACACCCTGTTGACAGAGGATATCTCAGTTCAAGTTGCTGCCTACTACTTCCTATCATCAAGCCTCATTGCATCTCTAATTGGTTCAGTCATTATCCTCCCAAGGCTATAAACATATAGAATGTAGGTTTCTTTCTTAATCCTTTCGTGCTGGATTTTGTATTTCAATTTAGGACGAGCATTATAGGTCCTACTTGGGTTGAAGATATGTTTCGACTAGTGCCTTTCTGAGTATTGCCTAAATCAACAAAAAGATGGAGATAGTATCTTGTCTCCCAACAAGATGAAGTCTTAGATATTTTTTTCTTATCTTGGTATCCATCTTTCTTTCCTTTCAATTGAGGTGTTTTTATCATTCAATCATCATTTCCTACACTACTAGTTTGTTTCCTTTTTACGGCATGTGGACTCCTACTTTAGCAGTTGAACCTTAGCATTCTTGGTTGGCAATAGAGCCACCTCTTGAGGTAAACTTTCAAGCATGCTTAGGACACTTGGTCAGCATCGGAGCCCTCTCCCAAGATCAGGTACGGACACATATCGATTGCCTTGGTGGCTCACTTTTCCTTGCTCTTCTAGTTGGGGAGGGTGCCAGGAGTAGATGCAGTGATGGAAGCGTAGAAAACTGTTGTAATAGATTGATGAACACAAGAGACAAAGGAAAGAGAAAAACTACAAAAGAAAAGAACGCTACACAAAGAGCTCAGAAGCAAAAAAATGCTCGAGAAATGAAATCCATATAATAAGATATGAGACAGTACAAAACCAATGTGAGTCACCAACTATGAAGACACTAGCACCTACTCCTCTCCCTCCACTAGAACCTATCAGATGATGAATGTATGATGACTATGGAGAAGCAACCTAAAATAAATAGGCAAAATCAATGCCATAAATGATGTCAAGTTGGCCAGCATTAAATGTTGGTTAGCAAGCATAAAATGCTAAAAACAACCATCATAAAATGCCATATAAAATGCTTAAATAATCTAGGAAATAACCTAGTGCCCTAGCCCATTAAATCACATACAAAAACTCAACCATGAACTAACATATCTACTAACACCCTCTCTCAAACCATGGGTGATCTAATACAATACAATATACAATGATAAGAGCCCATCATAGTACATACAACAAGTATCACCAAAGTAGAACCATGGATACCCAAGCAGTGGGTGCACAAGCCACCACCAAGATGCCTCAGAGAGAACCTAATGCCGATATCAATCATATCAACTCTTGAAAACAGACAAGAATCATAGCAACTCTCAAAATCTATCAACAATGTCTCACAGTAGCATACAAGACCCATCCAGTCAAAACTGCTTGTGAACACATGTAATCATGGATTCCCCGCACCTTTGGCCAGACCGCGAAAGTCTCCCCTCACGTGAGCTTAGACTAGGAGCCAATCCCGCTTTCTATCAAAAAACCAGCTCATCATGAACCTAGACGTCAATCCCAACTCCAAGATTTGAACTTGCCACACTATGCGTTAAGAAAACCCCTCTTGAGAACCTATGCACTTGTATACTTGTATAGATGAGGTTCACCAACCCCATCTCACCAACCTCTCACACTCCCTCTCTGGCACTTGAGAGTTGTGAGAGATGATCACATCACCTGTACTAGCAATCTGGAAAAGAGGCCTATACAACCATCATTAGGGCCACATAGTTGGAGCCTAAACTTGGACCTAGTGAACAACAAGACTCATCACCCTTTCTCATCCTCCGCTCGTGCTTCTACCATAAGGCTACTAGTGTCTTGCACTCCTTTTGAAGGTGTCCCTTCTTACCACAATAATAGCATTGAAGCGTCTCCCTCTTCCGCCATACAACAACCCTCTCTAAAACTGAAACTTCTGAAGCACCAAGAGATAGCATCCTCACAAAAACCTGAAGCTGAGCACAACATGTCTCCAACATAACACTAATAGATGAGTAAATAATGTCTGCATACTAACTATCAAGAGGTGATACCAAAGGAGCCATGATGAGGGAGATACAAAGAAGAAAAGCATGCCAAAAGGACAGACCAACAAGGATTGCACGAGTTCAAAGCAATAAAGAAAGCACATAGAGAAACAAGGATTGCATGAGTTCAAAGCAATAAAGAAAGCACATAGAGAAACAAGCAACAGTAACCAGAGTGTAGTGATGAGAACACGACACTCGAATGCACATCAACCCTTTCTAAAGCAAAGCAATGTATCACAACCAAAAACAACCTGAAATATTGTTGCCCAGCCTTGCATAGAAGCAAAAGAGCAAAATGCAAATGCTAATCAATAAAACACAGATAATACTTGCATTAATTCCCGTCCACCTGCAAGAAAACAAGGTCACCTACGCCTACAGTTTCCAAAAACGTAGATTGGGAAGGGTCAATAACAGGTCCCCAACCCTATAACAACCCCAAAAGACTATAATCGTAAATGGCAGACTGCAAAAAACTAAGAAAATAGCAAAAGAACAAGCCAGAAATTACCAGAGCAAGGTTGCCTAGGCTGTACATCAGTTGCAGCAGCAAGAACAGGTCCAAACAGCAAACAATAAGTCCAAATTCAGAACTGAAACAGTGTAAAACAGCAACAAGTACCATAATCCTGCAATCTGATACCATGTCACAAGTGGATGCAGTGATGGAAGCGTGGAAAACTGCTGTAATAGACTGTTGGACACAAGAGATAAAGAAAAGAGAAACACTGCCAAAAAGAAAAGCACTGTATAAAGAAATCAAAAGTAAAAGAAACTTATAAAATGGAATCCATATACCAAGATATGAGCTAGTACATAACCAATGTGAGTCATTGGCTATGAAGGCACTAGCACCTGCTCCTCTCCCTCCACCAGAACTTCTCAGATGATGAATGTATGATGACTGTGGAGGAGGAACCTAAAATAAATAGGCAAAAATAATGCCATAAATGATGTCAAGTTGGCTAGCATTATAGGCGAAAACAGCCATCATAAAATGCCTAAATAATCTAGGAAATAACCTAGTGCCCTAGCCTACTGAATCACATGCACAACTCAACCATGAACTGACATATCTGCTAACGAAGGGTCATGTCTTCCTCCATCCATCCAATCTATTTGCATGGTGAACTACAACCCTCATCCTTCTCAACTAGTATGGAGCCCTCTCCCAAGGTTGAGACTCATAATTGTCTACACCACTTGGTCAGCATTGAAGCCCTCTCCTGAGATCAAGTATGAGCATGTTCCACGTATCCAAATGGTTGATTCTCCTTTGACTATTCTAGGTAAGGGATGCCTAGATTACTTCATCATTAGCTTCATCATTCATCATGGTTCTCAACACCACACAAAGACTAGCATCCAAGTCTTCTACCTCCTTTGGCATCGACATCCATGGTTGTAAGGGGATTCCTCCCCTTCATTGGTATTCTACAAGTTTCGGCATTGGTCTTTGACATCGGCCTCCCTTCCATGTTGTACCTCCCCTTTGGATTGCATGATCATCATCATCTTTGTAAAACGGCGGTAAGGAAAGTCCACAATTTTCCCAAGAAGAACCATGTCCAAGTGGTACCTTGCTAATGCACATTCTCATCATGTAGCATTACTCTTTGCATCTTAATGTGCAAAGCAAAACTAAGTAGATCCTAGGCTATTTCCACCCACAGTCCTTTTACCACCTTACCATAACACCTCCATACTTCTTCAGCCCTTTACTTCTTCACCCTTGTGCTTCGTCACCAATACCCACCAATGGTTGGGATAGCTTGTTAGTTTTGTGACGTGTTGGATCTAACCATCCCTATTCATTCTCCCCGTGGACACAATTACTTAATGAAAAGTTTACCTAAAACTCTCACTTTTATTTTTTTAAATGTAAAAAAAAAGTTCAATGTGGTTACATCCACCTTTACAAGACTTGGTAGGCCATTGGGCTGCCAACAAGCACCCTTTGTGAGTTTGTCAGCCTCATAAGCAAAACTCTAATTTCGGATGATCCTTCATCTATAAATAGACGAGCCACCCACCATTCACCCGATCCTTGTTTTGCAAGTTACATCAGCCCACAACCTCTCTACTATTGTTGGCGCCTTGTTTCCAACCTGCAACCTGCTTGCAATGGCTGTTTAGCCTCACGTGACTGCTGCCATGTCATCAACATTTTACCATTGTCATCCCACCAAATGTGGTACGTAATGAAAATCTTGCTCTTTTGGAAGCAAAGGATAATCTCATAGTGTATCTATATTTTGTACATGGTTAACATAAACTGTGAAGAATTGTACAATCCTCTTGTTGTCATTACTCCTCACCTGTGCATAGGCAGATCCATCATCAAAAGCTTTGGCCTTTAGTAGAGAAATTGCATGGCACAACGGACAAAATTTGAGCAAGCAATAGAGAAGACAGCAAATATAAGAAGAACAAAAACTACTTTAATTTCAAATGGAGTGAAACAAAGTTGGCTTTGTCCACTTGTGCGCTTCCACTGTGAGGCTTAGATTGCGATCTAGAGAGATGATAGGCACCGACGAGTGGTACACTACTGCATTTACAAATTTCAGCCTCCAAACTGCTGCATTTGGTTCCCAACCTGCTGGCCTTCTAGATCCAACACTCTTAGTGCTCCAACCGGTGGTTATAGGCCTTGGGATCTACCTTCAGTGGACGCCACACTCCAACTACTCTCATTGCTCTGCCTTTGAGCATCTTGTGCACTCTTTCTACCATTTACGACATTGATTCATTCCCTTCAGAGTCCTTTTTCTTCTTTGTTTGTGTTTGTGTTTTTGCATTTTGCATTAATTGCATTACTCTCGGAGTTATTGTATTCTACTCATGTTCATACATTATGTGTTTCCTCAATGCAAACCTTAGCATATCTTCACATCACCTTAATACATAAATCTACCCCATTTTGTGTTTGCTTTCTATTAAGTCTTCTAATCGCTTAATTCCATCTTCCTTGAAAAACCCTCAACGTGTGAATTTTGAATCTTCAAAGATTTTGGCTTAAATCCATTGCTTGTTGCAATGTGGCATGTAGATACAAGTCCATGTGTGGGATTGGATGTGCATGGGACCACAAACATCACTATGCATAAGCTGCAATTTCTATCCATCCATATAGATCCACCTTTTGGAAAGAAAGCATGATGCATTTTGCATACAACTCTCACATATGTTCTTGATAACTACCTTCGATGAAGGGAGACCAATCACCATGTATTTGCTTCTTAGATGAAGCAAGCTACCATAGTTACATACCAAGTATACCACAACTCAATATCATCCATGATTCTAGCATCAATTGGCATTGCATCCACCATGTATTTGCTTCTTAGATGAAGCAAGCTACCATAATTACATACCAAGTATACCACAACTCAATATCATCCATGATTCTAGCATCAATTGGCATTGCATCCACCAATGGTCTCCTCTTACACAAATTACATTTGTAGGTTCCATTGTACAATATGCTTGTGACAACAAGGTCATCCCCATCACTTCAATCATGGACAATGCATCTGTCCATAGGGAATCTAACAATGAAACAGGCACATGCAATGGTTGAAACTAAAAGCAAGTTTTCTTAATGCCAAGCACATACAAGACATCTTTGAGCATGATACAACAATAGGAATCTCACCCAAAGCTTTGATTGTATAGGAAGCATTGTTGGCACAAATGACCGATCCCCCCTTGGGTGCATCTCATAGGACAAACAGCCCACAAAAAGAGATGATGCGCTTTGAAGCCCCACTATCAAAATACCAAGTATCCTTGGCCTGTGCCGCAGATAGGCATCATGTCTGTGATAAAGGATCATATGAGCATCATGTCACAGTGCAGCGATGCAAAAGCGTAGGACAAAGATTGAGAGAGAGTCAACACAGAGAGGAGAGAGCGAGAGAGAAAAGGAGACAATGTAACGCAAAAAATCTGCAGAAAAGTATGTTGTATAGAAGTGCAAAAATATACACAGGTGCAAAGAAAATATATGTGTGTCTCTGCCTTGAGGACCTCGATCTCCGTCAGCCCAAGTGATGTCCGTCTCTACAGTCTGTCTCTGTCAGATCTCACGATCAGAATGTCTAAGAATGTGCCACAATCTGACTATAAATAGCCAGGAAGGAAATAATGCCCAGCACCAGGTCGGCTGCAATAAATGCAGCCGGTTGCATAAAATAATGGTAAAAATTTGTCCGACTACACACAAACTGTCCGACTAACAATCTGCTGCCACGTGGAATCTGCAGCTAGTGACGCGGCTCGTGCTCGGCTGACGTGGCACCTACTCTACTGACATGGCACTCTGGCCGTACTGTTATGCACACTACTATCCAAGAAATGACTCTCTAACACCCCCACTCAAATCCTGGACAAGCCAAAAGACTAAGGGATCTGGAATGTTGCCGAAGAAGAGCTTGGGGAAGCGCCTTCATGAACAACTCTACAAGATTATCCTCCGTCTTGCAGTACTCCACATCAATGGTCCCATCCAAAAGCTTCTCTCGAATGAAGTACACCATGTGGTGTTTCAAGCCAAACCTAAAACGTTTTAGAAAATGTTTCAAGAAATAAAAAGTTTGCATGGAATGATACAATATTTATGATCAAAATTCGAAAGTTTGGAATCTTTTAAGAAAATATATTATATAATCTATTTTAGGCCACAAATGTGCCATTTTGAGTGTTGATCAAGTGAAATCGGATCAACCATTTCAATACAGCCTGTTAAAAGCAAAAAGGAATCCGCCCTTTTAATCATGACCTTTCATAAAAGAAAGATTCAAATTCTTCCACATGCGAACTTTAAAAGTCATCAAAAATGAGGATTGTGGCCATGATTTGGTTTTGACTACAATGAGTCAATCAAGACAAACACTTACGACCAGCAATTATGACCAATAGAGAAGCTAATCTCTTTTTTTCATGAATGAGTGTATAAATATAACTTCTTCCAACTTATAGCTTCATTAACATCTTCCAACTTCTAACTGTAAGTTCTTGCATATTGATAAATTTAAGTTTCTAAAGCAAATCTTTGTGAGAAGTGGATGTAGTGATGGAAGGGTGGAAAACTACCCTAATAAATTGTAGAACACACGAGACAAAGAAAAGAGAAACACTACACAAAGAACTCAAAAGCAAAGAGATGCTTGGAGAATGGAATTCATATACCAACATATAAGACAGTACACATCCAACGCAAGTCACTAACTATCAAGGCACCAGCACCAACTCCCTCTCTCCACTAAAACCTCAAGGAGGTGAATGACAATGACTAAGAAGGAGGAGCCCCAATACATAGGCATAAAATATGTCTCAAATAAAGGTTGGTCAAACTAGAATAAAAAATGCCACATGAACTAACATATGCTACCAGTCTTTAAATCTTATTGACTAGGATATCACATAATCCTCATCTTGTCGTCATGATGTGGCATTCCCATTCCCGTTTCATCCCCTTTGAAAATTCTCAATCCCATTCTTGTCCCCATTCCCATTCTTGTTCCCATTCCAAAGTTTCCCTTAACTATGCTCGCATTAAGAAAGCAACCTACAAAGAAGAACCTCCCCCCAGATAGATAGGTTCTCAATCCAAGTGTGTGGCCCGACTTCAATTACATATAGTGATTGAAGAGAAGAGGTCGCTTCCTCTCCTCTTCAACTATGGTCGTTGGGAACCGATAATGCTAGATAATACAAATCATCAAGCTTAAATGATGGCAAATACAAATTTGACTTCAAAGCCCCTTAACGTCACCATGGACATTTAATGGCCCAATTAATGGCCTAGACCCAAAATAACACCAAGCACCCACAAGTGCCTGTCCAACATAACTTTATACAACTTTTGCCAATATCACCCACTGCTCACTTGGAGTAGTTAGGCCATCAACATGACTTAACTAACTTGCCCTTCACATGTGTACCTCACATGTGCAAAACTTAATAATGCCAAAGCTAACTATTAAAGATACACATCCTTGTGACAGCCGAGCCACTAAAATTAAGGCATTAATTTCAAATTTACATGCATTAATGCACAAATAAGACTCCTTAAAATACCTCCAAAAATCGATTGAATGCTATTAGCAAAATAAAAGGCTTCATTTTTAAATAGTAGGGCAAACGCCCAAAAATCCTCTATAAAAGAGTACGTTGTGCACATCCCAACTCATCCTTGATCATTCAACCTTTATCGATCCTACCTTTCTGCTATTGCCCACACCCTTAAGGAGCTGCCACCTAGCTAGAGGAGGTGTCACCCTTGCTACTTAGCTTGTTACCCAGTGCTTAATGCTGCCTCCTTCCTGTTGGAGGACATCACCCCTCTATTCGCTGCTGCCCAGCTGGTCACCATGATCAAAGTGATAAATTGTCTGCATTTTGCATACAGCAAGCTGTGTTTTGCTACTGTGGCAGGGTGCCAGCTGACATCAACAATGTCCACCCCTTGTTGCTGATGGGGGCTTCATCTCAGCCAGCAAGCTTTGCCCTTTGTTGCCTGGAGCTATCACTGAGGTCCTGTGCCCAAAGGACTCTATGTTTCTCCCTACAATATCATCATGATTGGTGGACTGCTGCTGCTGCATTTTAGGATCCATCACAAGCAGATCACCTCTGTCCTAGTCGTTAAGACACACAGATTCAAGGCCCTCATTGTTTCATTCACACTCAATCTCATTGCGCACTCACATTCACTGTGTTGTTGTAAATGTTGTGCTTCCCTCTATTTGCCTGAGCATTTCTTCACAAAGGACTCTTCCACAATTGAAAGAAATATCACAACCAGTGCCAAAGTTTGAGGCCAACTGTTGTGATCCTTTCAACAGTGGGATACTGCCAACATTACAAGTAAGCTGTTTATTAATCTACAGTTAAGCATATTGTGCTTAGCTAGTTTATTTATTATTGCCCTTTAGTTCCACAAAACAGATTTCATGATCCTGTTGGGGTTACTGGTATGTCACCAACATGTGAATTCACTCTATCTCTGGACATGAAAGACATTGCATTAGTCCAAGTGTCACCATCATGTGAATCTACTTCAAAGTAACTCTGGATATGATGGGTATGATGGACATCGCATTAGTAACATTCTAGGACATGGAAAAGAGTCAAGACCTTGGAATTTAACAATTCCAAGGTTTGAATATGAAACTTTCAACCAAACATAAGTGAAATTTCAGACTGAATTTTGGGTAAGGCCAATTATAATTTAAAGTTTGCACCAAACTCTGTTAAAATTTAAAAGACTCGCCAATGTGAGGAAACACTAGTGCTTGAAAAAACAAACACAGAGAGTATGCAAACATGACTATCATAATGAAATCAAACTAAACGCAGAAAAGCAAAAGATGAACAAATGTGAATATCGAATAAATGATTAATGAATGAGATATAGATACAATGTGTACTCAAGGAGCAAAATCAGCCGAGGCAGTCTAACAGCCACTGCCTCTAGTGAGAGCAGGCTGTGGGAGAGTGTCGGAGACTGTTGTCCTATATGAACAGATCCTGAGGGCAGCAAACCACCAATCTAGGTGCACAAATCTGATGTAGACCACTCTAGCAGCAAACTATATAAAAAGGACTATGCGCAGCAATTCTGGAGAGGATGAGGATGGAGATGATGACTCAGAGAGCTTGATGACAGCAGGGCATCAACCTGGAGTGTCAAGCGCAGCAGTGTTGAAGTCCAAAGAATACAGAGAGCACATGCAGCCAGCCCCATGACAGTCTCTACAGCGGGGAACAGAGGCTGAAGTATCACAATGCTGAAATGCACAAAGCCACAAAGATGCATGAAAGATGCATGGAGCTGGTGCCCCAATCCCCTTTCAACCAGGGACTGTCCACATGACAATCTAAGGATCCAAGCTATCGTCTCCCATCACCATTGAACATTCCCAAGGCAACTCACTTTAATAAATACAGTCAGAAAAGTGTTGAGATCCCTCCATCATAGTCAACACCAATTTTCATTTATGAGTTTCTTTCTTTCTCTTTTCATCATAATATTGTGATATATTGGTTCCCAATGGAGCTAAAAACACACAAACTTTACCACTAGAAAAATAAAAGTGAAAAAATTGTCATGTTTCAAGTCTTCTCGTTAGGTCTTGGCAGCTGGAGAACTCAATAGCACGAATACTACCTGCCCATATCAACATGATCCATTCTCGCATTATGCCACCTGTCTGCACATGTTTTACTTCCATTGTGAGGCTGCACCTCCTATCTTTTGGTAATCCCAGCCATGATTCGTTCTACATTATAGGACCTGTCTACACATGCTTTACGTCCACTGTGAGGGAGTAAGATCAGCTCTTGCTCATAGAGCTTTCAGATATTCAGAATATGCAACCTATAATACAATAGCTAATAGGCCCAAAGTTGCTAGGGGAAACTCAAGAGTCATAGGCATCATGAACCTTTCTCATCTCAAATATGGCTTCAATTTCAAAGGCTGGTTGAAAATTGAGTTTGAATAATTTCAATGAATACTGTGGATCATATTTCTGAATCATTTATTTCCTACCCTTCTTCCCTGAAGTAATGTGCTATTTCTTGAGGTCTCCAATTAGTCGAGAAGCAGTCTCATTACGCGGCATGGTAAGCTCTTTCTACATTCTGTGGGAACAGCAATATATATTGCTTTGCATAGCTATGTTTCCCAAGGCCCCCCACTAGCATATATCTGGAAGAAGGTGAGTAAACACAAAAGCACATGGATGCTTGCTGTATGATGCTATTCAACAAGGTAATGCAGCCAACACACTTGCTTCAAGTGTAGAGATTAATTTTGATATCCTCTCCATAAATTTGCAAAAGCTACCCACATTTAAGACTGTGTACCTTAAGAACTCCCACCTTTTTATGCAGAATATATATAAGCAGGAAGACAGAAAGAGCTTCAGACCTGGAAAACTTCTTAGAGAACGTATGTACATTCTCTATGTGCATCATGTATCGTTGGGCCTCAGAGACATCTTTGAACTGCCTAAAATTGGGATCTTCATAATCAGCCTTTGCCAAAGAATCAGTACATACAAAGAAGCATTTCGGTAAGCTAGATGTGTCTTCCAGTCCTTGCTTCTTCTTGGATTTTGGGTCCTTAAATGCTGTGAACAGAAATTCAATACGTAGTAATGATGTGAGCTTTTCATAAAGAAAATCCAGAACGATTCCTTCAAACAAGAAAGTTTCAGAGCCAGTAATCTTTGCACAACTACTTCGACCATTAACCTGAGTCCAAAATGTAGGGGCAAGGGAATGTTGCAAGTATGTGATAAATGTACACATCAGGTATTAACATTGACACAAAAATGTGCAACAAGGAGAGTAGCCTAGTGGCTCATTACAACAAAGAACAGCTGGCATGACAATGGAGCGGCTCACAAAGAAACACAAACTATTTGAAAGAATGAGTACATGAGTGCTTGATAACACATGGAGTTCAGTGAGGTTGGGGTTGTTTTTGATAGATCAAGCTTGATTCCCTTGCTAGCTTTTCTCATTCTCCTTGGGTTTGGTGTGTGAATGGGACAGCACCATCATCCTATGCCTTCCCCAAAAATGAACATGAAGGAATGCACAATTTTCTCCCTCAACATACAAGTTAGTCTATCAGCACATGCCATGGCACTCGTACTTGCTATTGTGAGCAATTAAGGAAACTTGCACGTGCAAGAAAGCTCAGAAATGGAACTGTACAATGAAAGGGGTGTTGGTTTTACTTTGAAAGTGGGAAGAAAGGGCAAGGGAGAGAAGGGGGGCTGAGACAGAGATGGAGGAGCAAGGAGAGGAAAAGTGGAGTGGCTTCAAACTTTTCTTTCTTGAGACAAGGCAAAAGAGGTGGTGACATAGAGGAGGAAGTATAATAGCAACGACCAGAACAGGAAGATCGGCCATCCAAGAGGAGGAGGACAACGACGACGACGACGAGGCAAGCGTGTTGGAGTAGCAATGAGGCCACAGCGAGGTGATGTGAAAACTGAAAACAGCCTTCAAAGGAGTGGAATTTGGAGGATGAGTGCAATTGGAGGCTAAGATGCTGAAAGGCAGCAAGAGGACCATGCATGCAGCTTGTTCTGCTTAAAAAGCAGCATGGTTACGAACCTTTGAAGCCTGTTACCACCCTTGTCCTATAGAAACCAATCATGAGTAAGTATAATAGAAAAGACTTCTGATCCTACACTCTATATCAAGTGACTCATAGTTGTCCACGTCTCATGGACGGATGGACTACTTCAATCTGTCCTGGATGACATATGATGGCATCCAATCCCAACTGTTTGACCGTTTCAAGCTGCCCATTTGTGACCATTTGGGTTTGTTGTAGGCGCTGTTCAAACTTCCTCTCCCACAACACACATGCACACACCCCCAATATATCATGTGTTCTCTCTCCCTACCCCCCACCTCACACCCCTCTCTCTCTCTCTCTTTTTTTTGGTAAAACTCTCTCTCTCTCTCTCTCTCTCTCTCTCTCTCTCTCTCTCTCCGTAAAAGGTAATTGTATTAATTACGAAAAAAAGGTACAAGTTTACATGATTACATGATTACAAAATACACGAGGGCCCTAGGCCAACGTGTGTAAAATCCCAATACTAATCCACGAAAAAGGTTACACAAATCATGGCAAAGACCCAAAGGCAATTGCCATATGCCAGGGAAGCAAGTCCTCCCGAGGGAGCAAGTCCGAGTGCCGAATGAGATCTATCTGCCAATGCAAGAGACCTTTAAGCCGGGCAATGTGTCTCGGTACATTAGAGGCCGAATCAAAGAGAAAGGCATTCCGCGTGGTCCAAATGTGCCAGCATCCCCAGTATCTGAAAAAGTGGAATAAGATCTTCATATCCAACAGTGGCGGTGTGGGGTAGTTTGGGCGCACAAAAACCCAATCGAAAGGAGTTAGTGAGGACCCCACCACTGCGCGCCAAACTTGTGACAAGAGTGACCAGATATACGCTTGGAAAGGGCCGAGGCAAGAGAAAGACCACCAATCATTACCCGCCAAAGAAAGACCTTGCATTTGAAAGGTGTCTTATTCAACCAGCCCTCCATCACAGTTGCCTTCCACCATGACTGCGATTTCCGCAATCCCCATACAGTATTAGCTTTCACACCCAGCCATTGATGATCTTTAATGAGAAGATGATACACCTGATTAGCAGAGGCCTTTCCCAGACTCAACTGGCTTGCAAGGTCCCAGTCTTGCCAAGGACGATCCACAGCCAGGGCAGGAAAGGGTTACCTACCCCGAAGCACCGACAAAAGCCGTTCCCATAAATCACGGTATCCGCGCGGGATCTTGAAAAGTCTCCTGGCAGTACGAAACGATGCGAGGACATTGCGAGTGGCAAGGGTAGCATCCGCAACCGAAGTCACACCCAAACAGGCCATGCGGTTAAATCTTGGTCTGAGCTGATGTTCGTCTTCCCATGAAAGTAATCTCGAGACTACCAACAATTCCAATTGAAAGGAGTTAGTATGCAAGCGGTCCCCCACTGGATGCCAACGCGCCTTTTGGAGCACCACATTCCAGGAGCCGACCAAATGCAGTAACAGAGAGGAAGAGGGACTGGAAAACCAAGAGTCTGCATTAAGGACATGCCACCAGGAGCCTCGAAGTCGTGTATTACCATGGTGTAACCCACTGTCCTCAAGAAAATAACGGGCTATAATGGTCCATGGGTGACGATCCACACACATGGCGTGAAAAAGAGACCAACGAAGAGCCAGCATATGAGACTCAGCATCCAAAATAGCTCCACCACCCATGCGTTTAGGGGTACATGTATGTGACCATGAAATCCACGAAATACCTGCTTGCAATGAATCCTTCTTCCATAACATGAAACGAATGGGGCGAGTGAGAGCCTTCAAAGTAGGAGTCCACGACAGCAATGGCAAGAAATATGTTAGCATTGGTAGCATAATTGTCTGAGCCACTTTGAGGCGGACATGGAATGGCCACGCTTGCGACTTCCAATACATAAACTTCGCTGCCAGTTTTTGTAAAATCCACTCCAGTAGTTCCTTTGGTCGAACATCCACCCCCAATGGGTATCCAAGATGCCTGACAATGGAGCCACGGGAAACAACCTGGCCCTGCCAGCCTAATGACTGTAAATAAGGCTCCGTGCAACTGAGTATGGCTGATTTAAAGGCATTGATGCGAAGACCAGAAGCATGACCAAAGAGCGTCCAAACATCTAATGCCTTTCGAATGTTGTCCCTATCTGCCCGCAAAATCATAAAGCTATCATCAGCTAGAGATTAGCTAATGAAGTGCTGTCCCAAAAGAAGAGACAATCCGGCCAGCTAAGCAAAAGCTGCCATTGAAGATAACATTGAAAGAACCGGGTGAGTCACCAAGGCAAAGAAGAGAGGACTCAAAGGGCAACCCTGTCTGACCGAGCGTGCAAGGACAAATGGCTCTGTAACCCCACCATTGAGCATAACTCATGAAGAAGCCGCAACACTAATGGTGTAGATCAATCGGGACATCCGAGTACCAAAACCCATGGCAGACATGAGTTCTGCAATGAAAGACCAGTCTAAATAGTCAAAAACCTTTTCCAAATCCAATTGAATCAATACCACTTCCTGACTGGAGTGCCTCGCATAGTCAATAGCCATTTGCACATTTAAGATATTATGCAGAATGTTGCGGCTGTTAATGAAACCATATTGGAGAGGATGCACAATAGCTGGAAGGTGCTTGTGAAGCCGATTCGCTAGCACTTTGGAGAAGATTTTATACATCGAACCCATCAAAAAAATTGGTCTCCAATGTTGCAGCATTGATGGCGAAGGGACCTTTGGAAGCAGTTTGATAAGGCCTTCTTTCCATGAGGAAGGCATGACCCCTGTTTCCCAAACCTGCTGAAACATAGCAGCCAATGGCTTCACCAACTGGGTGGCCGAGTTCTCAAAGAATTCATTGGTGAGACAATCCCAACCAGGACTTTTATCCTTAGGTAGGTGTAACAAAACATCCATAACCTCCTCCTCGCAAATATCTGCCTCCAAAGTAGCTTGCATATCAAGTGGAACCTGCTGGCGGACCAGATCATAGAAGACTGAGCGTGCATGCGTAACCTGGCTAGAAGGCGACAGAGAAGAACCAAGAAGATTCATACAATAATTTCTGCACATATTGACAATGGTCTGCGGATCAGTCACCATGCAACCTTCTGAATCCTGGAGTCTAGTCATATTTTCACGAGCAGGAGAAGCATGCAAGGCGCGAAAGAACTTATGAGTCTAACAAGCACTATCTTGCAATGTGTCGGTCAAGTTGTGCAACTTGGCCTGCTGATAAGATTTCAGCTGAAATACTTGAATAAGATGAGCCAAATGCATCGCCAGTGACAGCAGAAATTCATCATCTGGGGTGTCCACCAACAGGGAACGGACCAAAGCCAGTAAGTCCTCCGCTGCATGTCGACGCCACCAACAAATAGAGGCATGATGGATCCCATACTGCCGAGCAACCCGCTACACATTAGAGAGCATCCGTGCAAAGAAAGCCAAGCCCTTAGAAGCGAAGTCCAATAAGAACCTCTCAATCAATTGCTGCATATAGCCCTGAAAGATTGGATGCTTCAAATAAGACGAGATGAAACGTAAAGGGAGTCTATCCAGCAACTGCATAAAAGGTGCAATAGGTTGTGCAAGCATCTCAAGCTGGAGGGGAAAATGGTCCGACAATGCATATTGCTGCAAGACTTTCATTTCCAGCATCTCGGGAAGAAAATCATCCCCCTGCATGATATACATTCGGTCCAACCGCGACCAAGTAGTTGCATATTGTGCGGAATGAAAAGTAAACCCTGTAGAAGAAGGGTGGAGCCAAGACCAAAGATCTTGCTTAAGTACATGAAGAGCAAAGGCATTCCACACCTGGCTTTCCGGAGCATCCATTACCGAATACCCTAAAGTGGACTAAGAAGAATCAACACACATATTGAAATCTCCCATCAAAAAACCCCTTCTACCAAGTGACATGGAGCTCTGCAAAGTCGTCCAAAGATCCCGTCGGGGTGCGGGGTCATTTGGAGCATAGAGGCCCAGCAACCATAAAATCTCTCTTTCAAATAAGACTTCGATTACCAGAAAGCGGCCCTGTATATCATTTTTAATAAAAACACGCTGGTATTTCTCATGGACAATCATAAGCACGCCCAAATAGTGCATAGCATGTGTCCCTACATAAAACAGGCGGAATCCATGGCAATCCACAACTTTTCCCGCTTCACCATGACTCTTGTGCTCAACTGTACACAAGACATCCCACTGGTTCTAATGCAAGGCAGTCCACATGGCATGTTGCTTATGACGAGAGCAAATGCCTCGCACGTTCCACGTGGCTATCTTCATATATCTTCAAAAAAAGAGAATCAAGAACGAGGCACCTGTTGCCTCGATTTCACCTTTTCCGCGAGAGCGTCCAGGACACCCTCATCCAGAAAATCAGCTAACACTGCAAACGAATTCTGGCAGCCCGCTTTAGAGGCAGATGGAATATCCACTGCCTTTGGAGTGGAACAGGGATAACGACGATCCCAGGGTGTAATCACATTACCTCTAGTATCAAACGCCAGCTTAGCAAGTGGGCCCTTTGGACCGTCTGTATAGACTTTCCTTGTAGACTGATTACGTGGAGCTGAAGGAGCCATAGTACGCGCAGCACGCTGTGAAGAGAACATTTCTTTCCTGCGCATATATGTGCGCACAGAATCTTGTGAAGCATTAGGCCCAAAATCCAGCAGGCTTGCATCCAACTTTTAACATTTTTTTGGACGTGCCTCGATCCAATCATTGCTACGGGAATCCAAACCCAGGACCTGTTGTTTACCTTTATCAACAACATTAGGTGGCTACGGGGCCTCCTGTGCCGGGACATCAAGCAACATGTCATCCTTAGGCAGCACAACATGCGCATCATCGGAAGACGGTTGTCTCTCTGGGCATTCGGCCATAAAATGCCCCAATTTACCACATGAAAAGCAGTGTCCTGCAAAGTTGCCCCATTTCAAGCGAAAGTGCAAAGGATGCATGCCAGAGCAATTGAGGCGAAGCCACGCAGGCCTTTTCCTGGCCGTGTCCCATAACATGCATAAACGATTTCGATTCATAGCCCTTAGGCTTGGGGGAACCAGCACCGTTCCCACGACTGCCATCGCATCCTTTAACAATGGCCAATAGACCGCCGGACAATTTCCCACTTCCACCCACACCGGACATTCTCGTTGAAGCAGGGGCTGGAAGTCTGCCATAGGGCGCCATGGCACAGCATGGACCAAGCGGCAATCAAAGAATAATGGCAACTTGGGCAGGAGCTCAGTCCGATGTGTCTCTGATTTCAGCAACACCTCATAAAAGCCGCAGGGTCCAAGAAAGATCTCCTCAACACACTCCCCTTGCAATAAATGGTGCAACCACTGGCGAATATGGGAAAGCACTGGGATCCTGCCAGTGAAGAAAAGTATAACGGCACGGTCATAAAACACCGAAAAAGACCGCAAGACTGATTTCGGGTCCACCGTGGCTTCCAACACTTCATCAATTCCTGAGTCAGAAAAAGTTTCATGATTATGCTAGACATAATCGCCAAGCAGAGTATTGGCAAAGTCCAGCAAATATTCCCAGTCAATCTCCTGCGAATCCACAGGATCAGAGGCCACCTGCGCATAGGAACATTCCTGAGGGCCCATTGTCTCGTCAGAAGTATGCTTGGAGCGTTTGCCCGCAGGCGGCAGATCAGAACCAGAAGGCATCTCCTCCGTGCACGGCACCATATCCTCCGGCTCCTTTGTATCAGAATCAAGGCCAAGGGCTGTCACCGTCCGGTCTATAAAATCCATATCCAGGCCAGCCATACTGCTGTCCTCTCTCTCTGTCAAGGCACGCAACCAAGGGCAACGTCGCAGGTCCGCGAGGCAGGTCAGCCAGGTCACAGGTCAGCCGATGTCTCGCGTCCGCAGGGCAGGTCAGCCGACCTCACAAGTTCAGCAAGGCGGGTCAGACGAGGGGCCAGGCGGGCGCACCGACACAGGGAATCGCGGGGTAGGTCGTCATGCAAACGCAGGAACCGGCGGACAAGGAAAACGGCACAGTCGTGCGTGCGGGGTCTCGCAGATGGGCAGATCGACGTCGGGCAGGGTTCACGGACAGGGCGCAAACCAAGGTGAACGTGGGCGAACGGGCGCGAACTGGCTCGGACCAGGGCGGACAAGAACGGTGCGAACCAGGGCGGACTGGTCCGAACGGGCGCGGACGGGTCCTCTCTCTCTCTCTCTCTCTCTCTCTCTCTCTCTCTCTCTCTCTCTCTCTCTCTCTCTCTCTCTCTCTCTCTCTCTCTCTCTCTCTCTCTCTCTCTCTCTCTCTCTCTCTCTCTCTCTCTCTCTCTCTCTCTCTCTCTCTCTCTCTCTCTCTCTCTCTCTCTTTGTGCACAACATGCACTTTGCAGGCACCCACAGGCAGCAGATGCAGTGGTGATGGCTGGCGGAGCAACGGCTGAAGTATACGTGTTAATTGGATAGCTGGCGGAGCATGTCGAAGTGACCAGGTGTGCAGCACGTGAGCAGCAAAGAAGCGATTGCCTGACAAAAGCAGTCGGGCGCAAATCCGATAGGCGACGGGGATGCAGCGAACAGGCAATGGCGCAGGTCCAGTAGTCAATGGGGACGAAGGCACAAACAGTCGACAGGTAGGTCAACAGAGCGAGATGTCGAGGGCAAGGCTTGATGTCGGCGTTAGGGGCAAGACGAACCCCACGCTGGTCTAAGAGAGATCTCCCGCAGCGCACAGGGCAGGAATCACGTCACCAGGTCAAGGGAAAGCCAGATCCGCCATCTCTTCCTCCTCTCTCTCTCTCTCTCTCTCTCTCTCTCTCTCTCTCTCTCTCTCTCTCTCCGTAATGGGTTTTATATATTAATTATTGAAAAAAAAGGGATACAATATGATAGCATTACAAAGTGCAAGGCGACACTAGGCCATCATGTATGAACCAGATACAAGGATTCAATAACTACAAAAGATGACAGTATAAGAGGTACCCCAAGACTAGACAAATACAAAGAATCAAGAGGATTCGTGAGATTTTGCCGCATGAGCCTAGACCTTCATTGCCAATGTCTCCAGTACACCATCTTCAAAGAAGTCTCCTGATACCACAAAGGATTTGGGTCTCTGATGTTCAGCCTGCAAGGAAGAAGGTACATCTACAAGGTGGGAGAAAGGACTTGGATACTTACAATCCCAAAGTGTAATGACTCTACCATTAGCATCAAAGGCCAATTGGGCTAGAGGGTCACAAGTGGGCAATGGATCCTTTGCAAGAACATGAGATCAAGTAATAGGCGTGTCCACTAATCTATCTCGACGATGCAAATAAGTGCAAATAGGGTCCTATGAAGAAGAAGATTGAGCAAGGGGTGCAAGCACAAAAGATTCCTTCGCTTTTCCTTTATTACGTCACCCTATATCTCTAAAACTAAAAGAGAAGCTAGTTGCTTGCCTTTAGATGAACTTGGCTGAGTAGGTTGTTGTGGAACAATCGATAGAAACTCGTTATGCAGCTTATTTAGGTCCATGTCCATTGGCTGATCCACCACGGTGCTCTTGCAACTAGGACATTCAGCCATGAAGCGTCACAATTTACCGCACAAGAAACAGTAACCAGCAAAAGTACCCCACTTGTGTCGAAAGCAAAGAGGCCTCATGCCGCTGCAATTGAGATGCAACCAACCAGGTCCCTTTCTACTGGTATCCCACAATGTGCATAGTCAGTTGTGGGTGGTTGTCTTCAAACTTGCGGGTACGAACACAACCAATTGCAGCCATTGCATCTTTTAAAAGGGCCAATAAACTGTCAAGCAGCTCTCCACTTCCACCTGTACCGGACAAGAGTGCTTAAGCAAGCATTGGAAATCTGGCAATGGATATCAAAAGACAATGTGCATCAACTATTTTTCAAAGAAAAAGAGGTACATATAGAGATCCCAATGTGTGTGTGTGTGTGTGTGTGTGTGTGTGTGTGTGTGTGTGTTCAATTTCGAATTTCATGCTTGAATTTCAAACGCTCTACTCTCTAACCTCAAACTTTCTATCCTCTCTACGCTCAAGCTTTGTCCTCTCCACCCTCTTACCCTTGAGCTCTCAAGCTCTCCATCCTCTCTAGCTCAAGCTCTACAAATATAAACTCCTACAATATAGTCTCTAAACTTGTAGTGTATTGGTTTTAACCAACAATTAAGTATAGGTCTTAAAATCATATATACAATTCTTTGGCATTAGACGTAGCATCAAACATCCAAGCTTTATTAGTTTGATTAGTACCATTGAAACCAACCTTCCTTCTTGGAAAGGGCAGGAATTCCTTGATTAAGCACTTAGCTACAACAATCAACAAATGAATATAACTTGAAATGCACAAATTACCTTAATAATCTCATACATTGGACCCCTTTCGGTATTTCTTTAACTTAACTGCTAATGGAATGAGTACAAGCTGAGATTCACAATCTCCTTTGCTATTCCAAAAATCCCTTGTTATACATACAATCAATAAGCAATTCAAGCCAATTGCCCCTTGATTTTTCACCCAAGACTTGCACAAACGGAACCACCAACTAACCAAATGTTGCCTTATTCACAATGGAAGGATTGGCACATGAAATCCCTGTCAATTTCACAAATTTTAAATATCGATTTCAGTGTACGATGCCTTCTCCTATTGGCACGGGTCCCAAGGTGGCTACTAAACCCTAATTTCTACATAAATTTAGGGTTTATAGCAAAGATCTCTCTGTTGTCCACCAAATTTGGCTGAGATCTACTCAAAATGGCTAAACAATGCTGAGATCTCTTGAGAATGGGTTGGAGAAGGTGAGAGAAAGCCAAAATGAGTGAAAAATCTGATTTTCTTCATGAGAAAACTCTAAATTTTTCATGTTACTTACTCCAATCTGCATTTAATGCAATCACCTATTGCCAAACACCTCCAAAATGCTGTCACCTAATCAACAAAACTGTTGCCAGCCCTTGGAAGGTCTATCCTTGCTGTCCCCTCCGTATTGAGTCTCCCAGATGACTGTCTTCTGCAGCAAATTGCTGTTCTCTATTCAAAAAATGGACTAGTAGCTCCCTCCCTCCTCCTCTCTCTCTCTCTCTCTCTCTCTCTCTCTCTCTCTCTCTCTGTGTGTGATTGAATGGCTCAGACCCAACCTCAAAAAACGTTTTCTTGGTTTGCATGGGCATTTTTGCCAAGTGGCAACCTTCTAAATCCATTTTTCAATATTATCTAGCCATTTGATTAAATTTTAGAGTAAAATAATCCTAAAATTTAATTTTAGCCATTCCCACCCTACCCAAAATGAAATGTGCCTATCCATAATTAAATTGGCTAGGCCATTTGCAACTTAGAGCAATCCCCAACCTCTATTGACCCTTAAACTAGCATTAATTAATTGATTAATGCTAATCCCTAGTATCACCACACCAACACCTATTGGCTAAACCACTACCCTAGGGTCCAATCTGATACCAATTGACCAACAAAACCCAATCGGCATAACTTATCACAACTTTTGCCTTTGACACCCACTGCATTCTCGGCGTCCTTGCCCATAGCACTCCCTCACCCCCTCACACTCTCTCTCTCAAGCACAAGCACAAACAAGCAAGAACAAGAAGGAGAAGAAGATGAGAGCTAGTTTTGGCCACACACAAGAATGAGCTTCTTCATTCACTTTTTGCCTTTTATACATGCCCTAATCCCCTTTGGGCACCCATTCTTTTTCTAGATAACTGATCATTTTAGCCTAGATCCTCTTTCCCTATTCCCTTCCTATTTACATTGTTTCTTCACCCATGCCCATCTACATTTACAAATTGCATAGGAGGGAGCCTGGCACTCTTTTACAAAGATTTAGAGTATACTTTTATATTCAAAATGCGCCTTTCTTCTTTTGTACTTGCCCTGAACTTTCTTTAAGGTTTCCCTTGTGCTTTTGGCCTTTTTTCATCCTGTTTCTTCAATCAAGCCACCTTTTTTTCCTTTGCCCTACGTCTTTTTAATTTTCTTTTTGTTTTTTTTGCACTGGGGTTACCATTAACCTCTCATAGCCGAGTACCAATCTCATGGCACTTGTGGGTGAAAACTGAGGTGGTTGAAGGTTGCCATGTGGGTGGATGATGGGGCTTTGGGGAGATTGGTTGTAGAGAAGAAGCGTAACAAAATAAATTAGAGGTTGCAAAGGCCGAGGATAGATTGGGTGGGTAATGGGAGCCTTTGATGTCAGTGGTTGATTCTAGTTGTTGAGTGTACTTGAAAAAGAAAATGAAGTGCACTACCTAGGGGTGTGTCTACCTCACTGTGCAGTGCATGGTGTCCGTGCCAATGAAACTGGGAGTTGAGTCGAAACCTCAGGGAAGCTTGTCGTGTTGTCCCACACTTAAGGACCCACTTTGTGTACAAGGGGAGGTGTTGTGGGTGTATCTTAGAGAGATAGGTCTAACCGTAGGCAAGAGCAAACTCCCTAGGTGTGTCATGCCCTTGATATGCCGTAAGTGTGAAGTGGGGGGACAAAGAAGGCTAGGAGATTAGGCACAGTGTCGACGAACCGAGGCCACCAGACGCATTTAACTTGAGAACCCCTAGGTCCAATGTTTGTGGTACTCTGATGTTACAAGAGAAAGCTCCTTGTTCGTTTCCTTTTGCTTCGCGTGGGTCTTTTCATTTTTTTTCTTTCTTTCTTTCTTTTTTTCTTCTCTTTTTTTTTAAAGATATATTGAGAGGAAGTACACTAGACCTCGTCCTGATGCTCTTCAATAGTTACATTTCAAGGAGCCCTAAGAGATTTGCTGAGGAATGCATGGATTTGCATGTAGCCCTTTTCGTTAATTCTTACATTCAAAGAGGTAGTAGAGTGGAAATGATGATTACATTTGGAGAATCTGCTATCACTCATATCTTCCAAAAGGCTCATACAAAAAGCTGGCAAGAGAGCGGCCCTTAACATCAAGTGGATCGCACAATTGTCTATTTCTACATTGATAACAAAATAGAGGGGTGGCATGTGCTCTTTTGAGGCTACCAATTTTTATTTTGGGAGTCGCAAGAAGCAAAGGTAATTACAAGTGGTAAGGAAAGCGAGGTCGGGGCATGTCGTGAACCTGTCCAAGAAGTGAGTGATAGAGGGTTGGAGGTCTTGTGCCCCAAAGATCAAACATTCTTCAGAAGTCGCGGCATTGACGTTGTAAATCAAAGGGAAGTCATGCTTGCCATGCTTCTCTTGATCAAAATCCACACCATGGCACCTCGAGTAAGCCATGTAGATGGGATCATCCCTTTCAGATACTAGCATGTTGCAAAAAGCCATCCATATCTCAAAATGGGTGTCCCAGATCTTTCGACGCCATTAGGGTTGGGCTTCATAGCCTTTGACCTTTCTTGGCTCTTCCATGACCTTATCCTCCTAGTATTTCGCAGGCTCTATTCTCCATAATGTGGGATTTCTAACCCTCTCTTCTAGCCACCTCTTCCCTAGCCTCTTTGCGACCTGAAGAGCTCCTTCTACCACTTCAAGGGGTAATAATCGATTCAAGGTAAAAGGGTAGAAAATTTCAAATTCAAATGGACTATACCTATTCTCCCACTACTCAAAACTGAGCTCTTCGTCCCTTGGTGGTTCTCCTTGGGCCGTTGTGGTTCGCTCCTCTTAGTGCTCCTACTCTCTGATTCTAAGCTACTCTAACTCCTCCGTCAAGAGCCCCACTTGCACCAAAAGTTGTCTCTGTTGTGTTAAGCTTGGGCTAGTACTGGTTCTAAGGGTATGCTCATATAGCCCATATTTTATGGCCCTGCTTGAGATCTCTAGCTTCCTTTTTATCCCTTCCACGGAGTCGTCACCTCCAGCCTGAGTTATGTGAAGCACTGTGTTTAGAAAGGCCTGTTGCTCAACTTCTAGCCCTGCCATCACTACTTAGGCCCTTGCCTCCGCCATAATTCTCTCGCTTTCTGCTAGGGCAAGGCGTTCAACCAGGTCCCTAACTCTTCCAAGGTTTCTCTCTTCCCATACGCCTTAGCCTTCTCCTCCATCTGCCTCAACTCTTGTGATAACGTTGTCACCACCTCCTCTTATTTTTTCCAGATTAACAGTATCTTTTCCTTGGGGCTGTTTGTGACGATTCAACTCTTCTTTCAATCGTTCCTGCTCTTTGAGGGTCGATTCTCTACCTCTAGCAGCTTTTTAGTTGATTCCTTGTCCTTCTAGGCCCTAACCTCTTGCAATTCCTTCAGTAGTCGTTCCTTTTGCCTTCTCCCCTTATAGAACTCTACATGCGCTTGTATCTTTACCCTTTTTAGCTCCTCTCCAAGTTCTTTAGTTGTTCAAATTGCTCTTCCATATCTTTTTGCCCCTATGTGAGGCGTAAAAAGCCCATTTCCAACCCCATTTCTCCCTCTACCCTCTCCACTTGTAGCTCTTTTGCACTTTCTTCTTCCTTCTTTGCGTCCATTTTCTTCCTTGCCTCTAGTTTCTTCTTTACGCCGTTAACCTGCCTTTGATAGATGGTTATCTGCTTTGTCTTCTCTAGTTGGTAGGCAACGAATACATCCTTCTCAATCTCTAACTCTACCATAGCGGCCTTCCTGTCTTCCTTCATCTTTGCAAGTTGGCCTAAGAGCTCCTGCACATACTCATCGTAGTTGGTCAATGCCGGTATGGCCAATGGCATGGAAGCTGTTGATGCTTTGACACACCTTCAAAACCTATGTTAAAGATCTTAGTTACTAGCTTTTTCCTTATCTCCGTTATGGAAGCTGGAGACCCCCCTTCTGCCACCCTTGATGCTATGGCTAGTACTTTTGCCGATGCATGTATTGTCTTCCGACCGTAAGCGTTCCAATTTACCTCATCCAAGGCATTGGTTGCAAGACTCTTCAACAATGGTATGCTTAGTCCATTCATGAGAGTATTATGTCTCTAGCTTGAGAAAAGGGTGTGGACCATTTTAGCTTGCAGACGAATGGTGGAATCCAAAATATCAGCTAGGCTGATTCCATCATTAGTGCAAACATTCTTTTTGTCCATCTCCAGTATCCCGTACACATCCCTCTTTAGCCTCTCCTCCAACTTCTCTGCTAATCCCAATGTCTTCTCCACAAATTTTGGATTAAGGGCAACTTCCACCCTTTTAGAGTTTTTGCCTTGCCTAATGGTGACTGTGTCATTGTTCCTTTGGATGTCGAAAGTCCTCAGGAATTCTATGCAACTGCCATGCTCAATCTTCTGGCCAACCTTCTCTATGTATCTGTGGAGATTGCACCGCACAATGTGATGTCTCATTCTCGAGGTTTACATTGAGCAATTTTGATAATCCAATGATGGTTGGTATATTTATATTTGATATTTGATATTCGAACATACACAATACATTTAACTTTGAAATCAAACCATGCCTTATAAAAATGTGTTGATAACCATTTTTGTGGTTACAAGTTTACTTTCTTTTGTTTGTTAGTTGGAACAGATCAATTGTACATGTGTTTATAACTAAATTCTCTCTCTCTCTCTCTCTCTCTCTCTCTCTCTCTCTCTCTCTCTCTCTCTCTCTCTCTCTCTCGCTGTAAACTAATTGAATGACTCAAACCCAACCTCAAAAAACGTTTTCTTAGTTTGCATGGACATTTTTACCAAGTGGCAATCTTCTAAATTCATTTTTTAATATTATCTAGCCATTTAATTAATTTTTAGAGTAAAATATTCTTAAATTTTAATTTTAGCCCTTCTCACCCTACCTAAAATTAAATGTCTCCATCCATAATTAAATTGGTTAGGCTATTTGCAACTTGGAGTGATCCCCAATCTCTGTTGACCCTTAAACTAGCATTAATTAATTAATTAATGCTAGTCCCTAGTACCACCACCGACACTTATTGGCTAAACTACTATCCTAGAGTCCAATCTGATATCAATTGACCAACAAAACCCAATCGGCATAATTTATCACAACTTTTGCCTTTGACACCCACTGCATCCTCGATGTCCTTGGCCTATTACCATGAAATAACTGCCATCTACATCACATATGCTTAAACAGCCTTGCGCATTTGATTAATAACTTATCAAATGTTATCGACAAGATTAAAGCATCTCAAAATTTCACATCCCCGTGACAATCGTACTAGTATCGAATGGTACTAATTAGACACCATCGAACATGACAACCATGCAAATGAGTAAATCATCTCAATAACATCTCCTATCATTCTAAAACCCCTTCCCATTGCAACATCTCAATACTTTACTTGGAAAATTCTCAAACCTATGCTAGATAAACATAATCCCCTTGATGATGTGAAAATTTTATGAATGCTTTACTCAGACAATTCCCAACATCTATGCTAGAAGAACATAAGTAAGATGTTAAAAAGCATACCAAAAAACATGTAATGTCGAAGCCCAACCCAAATTCCTTCCCTTGCTACTCTCCTATAACGGCCTTCAACCTCTTGAATGTTTTTATGATCAGCAAAATGGACACGCAGGACACCAGCATCCCCAAAAACTCGTTGTAAAGGGCTACTAGACTGCTCCAAATATGGACCCTGCCAATTGTCATATCAGACTAATTATGCAGCAACATTTCATACATACTAAGAGAAAACTATTTACAATCATCACAAAAGCAAATGAGACTAGACTCAAACCTTGAAGACCTGTAGTCCTTCAGACGTTACTTCGCAGTGAAAGACAATGTGACTGCTTTTCTCCTGCCTGGACCAATCCACCTGCAAAGAAATATGCACACTAAAACAACCAAAACACTTGATCCTCCACAGAACAACCATTTTCTTCAAACTTAAAGTACTGATGCTTTAACATCTTCCTTTTTTGCAGGTACATCTACTGACTTAACCATTCTTTGGTAAGATTCATTCTCGGTAGAACATGCATGTTGACCACACAGTTGCTGCCAATGCCAGAGCTCCCAACTGCATTATCACAAATCATAGTGATAATCTGGGCATGTCATATATACATTTAGAATTGAGGCCTTGCACATGGCACATTTACAAAGTGGTTAGATAAGATGTTTCTTTCAGTGGACAAAGGTGTCTCCAATATGCAGGAGAACACAGATTTCTGGTCTGTCCATCTCTCAAATAAGTTTTAAGACTCTCCAATCTTAGTTGTAATAACTGTCTACAGACACGATTTCCAGTTGGTACAAGCAATTTGCAGCTCATCAAGTGGGTGCACTGTCAGAGTCTCTATGCTTTTCTTGCATGGATAGCAAGTCCTCATTTCCCATGTTAAGTGCTCTCATCCTTCAAATAAGAGTCACAGTTGCCTTTATCTATGGATGAGGCTAACAGAACTTCCTCCACTGTAAAGACAGAGTCTCTTTGATGCCTATTCCAACTTTAACTCGTCTCAATTTCTACACATGGCATGTAAAGACTTAGCATGATGGTGCCATTGGTAGTTGGAAGGAACTATAAGCACAAGAGATAGAGAGATAGAACACAGGGATAAACTAAGAAATCTCAACCTGGAAATAGCTAGACCCCAAGGATCAGAAACAACTGAACCTAGGGCATGCAAATGTATCGCTACAAAATAAAATCCATTTGTTGTGAGCATGGGCACTACTTGCACAAAAGTGTGCAGTCATCCAGCACCCAAGTTACTGCCACAGAACCTGAATCACCGGGTAAGTCATAAGATATACACTCTAGAGTAGATGTTGTTACAAGCTCTATAAAACAATAAAGCTGCTTTTAAAAGTGGACACCAGCCTAGCTGACAATAATTGCATCCCAGTGACAGTAGTAGACTGTAGTTCCATCTCCTTCTTCTGATAATGTCATCCACAATCCCTCCCACATAGCATCTGCTGTCATCTGATCCACTAGTCATACCTGTTGCTTTATACTTGGCATCAAGTTTGTTGAAACATGTGCAACTGAGCCCTCAACATGTCGCATAACAACAGTATAATGTGGGCCCTTGTTGGCTCGTTTCCCATATGATAGGTGCATTGACTTCTGCTAACACATCTCACAAACAGTATGTAACTTAAGTAACTCCATAAAGTCCAATCAGCACCTTCCCAATGATCATACAACTCCAGTCCTATGGATAATAAGCCATCAAAAATGCATAAATAAACATATCAATGACAACAAAGACTAATTCTACCTCAGCAAGTTTTACATTTTCCCTATTGCCTTCTTTAGCCCTTTTCTCTCTTGTAATGGCTCACAAATTAGAAGCTTCAATGTTGTTGACACTCATAGCTTCAATAAGGCTAACACCACTACCACTAGGTAGCTCTTCTACAGTAGCTTTCCCTCTTTGCAATATTTTCTTTGGTCCATCATCCTATTGGAGATTATTCCCTTACGCTCGATGATTGACTGGACCTAGTTGCCTGCTCCCTTGCTGGAGAGAACTAATCTTACTCCAACATGTACTAGCTAAATAGCTAGACTTCCCACATATGTCACATTTAACATTAGGGCAATTCCTAGGGAAATGTTGGCCACCACACACCACTTACAGCTGAATCTTGAGGGGGCACCCTCTTCAGGGCATCAACTCAATGGCAAGCTACAACAGCAGCAAAAACTACTACATACAATGATTACTTAGACAATCAAGTCAATTTAAGAGCACAATTTGGAGCCGGAGTGACCTTCATACAAGAATTCTTCACAACCCATGAACTAACATTTTACACCATACATGTACGAGCACAGCATCTACAAACACGCTGATAATATAAGTATTAAAGAAGTAACTATGTAGATAGAAACATTGATATTGACATGCAACTCACTGTTAATGCTTTTTGATTGGATGAGCTGTAAAATTCTGCATAGTATCGCACTCGGCTGTCCATCTCCGGCAAGCTCATATCTTTAGATGCATATCCTCTAAGTTCGTCAAAAGGAAGAGCCTTGTCCCACCCCCCTCTTCAAGGCCAACACCCACCTCAATCGTATCAACGAGCAAAAAAGAAAAGAAAAAAAAGATTGCAATTTATCAATTCAAAAAAGATTTTAACTGACCCGAATTCAAAAGAAAGGCAATTTCTTACTTTGGAAAGTACGTCAAGAGAAGCAAAACCTTTTCTTTTGACAAAGTTCCAAGTGCCTCAAGGTACTCCAATGATGGTTGTTCGCCACCACAAAGAACCATCTTATCATACCAAGTTGTTAACTTACTCCTCCTATCATCCATGTAATCCAACTTTCTGAAGCTACGGCCTCTTCTAGCTTCAGCCTCAAATGCACATAAAATGCTAGTTTTGCGTATCAAAGTATGAGCGCTAGATTCCATTGATGTGGTTAATTTCAAGGGAGACTTGTACACTTCTTCTTTTTCTTCGACCTCTCTAAAGAATGCATCATCGTATGATTCACAATCATACTCTTGTAATACATTGCTAAGCTCGTTTGCATGCATTATTGTGCCCACAATGGAATCACTATTGTTGCTGTGGTAATCTCCAAAATTGAGCTGTGGCATGAGAATAGTTAACATATCATGAGAGTAATATTAACATATCATGCTTACAATCGAGTCCTTTAATTAGCAACAAAAAATTGTATTGCTTTCAACTATGGCTAACCTAAAGTGAAGAGAAAACATTATAAACCATACCTTCGCCATGGAGCAAGTAGAAACACTGCGTGTCCCCATTGTAATTGGGGAAGTTCCGGTTGTTGACTGCAGGTGCAATGCTTCAGAAAAAAGCTCATGTGGCAGGATAAGGTGAAGTGCTTGAAGTTACGGTGCGCTTACGTGGGGCAGGAATACTCCTGCTCCACATTTTACAATCGCTGCCATGAAAAACCATACAGAATTCTCATGTCGTAAAGTTAAGCACGATAATCTACACCCCGAATGGAATCTCTTCAGCTCAAGAAAACGGTTCTTGAGATACTGTATCGCAAATTGTATGGGCTCCTTTCAGTCCATTGAAAGTAAGGAGGCAACGCTTCCTTCAACGGGGCTTCAGCATTCAAGTACAAAAGGTAAGGTAAGCTCCCAAGTCAGTGAAGTTTCTGTCCAGCAAGGTGAGCTGCCCCCAGTCAGTGAAGCTTCCTTCGGTCAATCAAAGAGTGACAGCATATGTCGTACTCTGGTTTATGCACTAGAGGGAAAATTGAAGCAATCAATGACCAAATTGATGTTTGGTCGATGGCTCTAATTGGACTTTGATATCACAGTTTTGCAATGAATGCTGTTTTGTATGTTAAACCAGCTGCCCTACAGACTTTGCCCCAATGCTTTTACCTTTGTTAGTGGCTTGAAAGCTTGAGCTTGCTTAAGAACCTTGGAGTAAGGCAAAAAGATACATGCTGAAGGACTTAGAACAAAATTTGTTTGTTGACAGTATCTTTGTTGTAATTCATTTGCGATCCATCCTGTCGTCGGTGTGCCGAATCCAGCCTTCCCACAGAGAGAGCGTCTCACAAGCCTTCGAAGCGTACGTAGTCTAGCCGAGCTACGCTACTTCCCCGCTTTTTCTCTCACTCGAATTTCAAACGTTTTCCCAGCAGCTCGTTGGGCAGTGTGCTCCAAAAAGCCTGCGCGCACATGGAACCGCAGTGAATACTTACTAGCGCTTATTTTTGTTTATCGTGAAGCGAGAGAGCAGCAATAGGCATATGCCTTTCTTTTCGATCGCAGCCAGGTGCCCGCCTGCATGAGGTCCTCCCATTTGGTAGCTCCATACAGTGCACTAATGTCCTGTACTCTATTAGCATAAGAATGTATCGTGTTAATACCTCAATTAATATGCTTGAAAAAAATCACAAAGTATATCTAATCATATGTTAAGTAAAATGAAACGTCTCTTTTTTTAAACTATGCATCAGATGAACAATACTTACAAGTTTTTGGAGTTGATCCGAGATGAGATTTGGTGGTTTTTACCTTTTATTTTTTCTTATAAATATGTTTTGTTTGACAATCAACTTACACTTCTGTAAAAGCAAAGAATTAATCAAAAAAAAAAATTAAAAACATATAAACATGATATACAAGCAAGCATGCCAAAGAACTAGCACAAGTCTTTTCGTTGTTTTACAATTATGGGGGAAGATGTCATTTTCCCATCTTTCAAAAAGATAGGCATCACTCTTTTTCTTTTCTTTACTTTCCTTTACTCTCGGTGTTGACAAAAAGGAGTAAATGTAGATTCTAACCTTGTAAAATATCGTATATATGAATATCATAGTTGCCTTTCCTAACTTGAAGCTTGTAATGATTAGATAGAAGCAAATGAGCAAACTATATTAATTTTAAGTAAGTAATAAATTGCTTAAAGATAAAGTAAAACAATTATTAGTTTGGCGATGGAAAGTAACAAGTAATGAATTGTTTAATGATAAATAGCTACTTATTTAAAACTAACCCATTGAGCCCAACACTAACTAACTTGCTTGACTTAAAATTAATTATTAGTAATTAATTAATATAATAATCCAATTAAAACTAACTCTCCTAGTCCCTAACTAATACCTATGTAATCCCCTTATTTTAAAGTAAATTGTATCACTATTTAATTAAGAGTATAACTACTATAACAAACTACTAAAACTAATCCTAATTTCTAAATTAACTAACCCCCTTATAACTACTAAAAGAGGTTATAAAACTAACTCTACTTACTAAAACTAAATTAATGCTAAAGAAAATTAAACTAACCCCTTAAGCTTAACATTTGACTAATCCCTGTATAAAACCAACTCTAATTACTAAAACTAAACCAATGCCAAACTAAATTAAACCAATCCCTAAAGCTCGACATCTAACTAATCCCCTTATAACTCAATTACTTTAATAAAACTAAACTAAATTAAACTACCCCCTTAAGCTTAACATCTAAGTAATTCCCTTATAACTCAATTAGTATGTGCGTTATAAGATATATGTAGATATTGAAAGGAGAGAAGGATCAAAGCTTGCACTCGAGAGCTATGGAGGGAGAGCAAGAGCAAGAAAGAGAGGTTCAAGAAATGGAAACTCCAACAGTCACAATGTGTGATCGCCTTCCTTTATTCAAACTGTCACTAAAATAATAAAGAATAAAGTGACGGTGACGGGTGCCCGCCACTTGCAGTGTGCAGTAGCGGTGACTGTCAGTGTAGTTATATGCAGTGTAGGGGTAGCATCAATACCAATGTCAGCAACCAAACGACCCAATCAAATGGCCTCCTTGCAAGCCTCAGTGGCTGCAACATACTCGACCTCTGTAGTAGAAAGGGCCGTGCATTTCTGCACCTTGGACATCTAAGAAACAACACCTCCAGTATAGGTTAGTACATAGTCGAAAGTGGACTTCCTACTATGTGCATGTCCTGCATAATTAGAGTTAGTGTACCCCACGACTCCAGTATCCGGGCTGCCATAGCATATGCACATATCTGCAATGCCCTTCAGGTACCTCATGATACCCTTCATGGCATCCCAATGCTTCTTGCCAGGTGTAGCCATATAGCGTGCCACAACACCAACTGCAAAGGCAATATCTGGATGAGTAGCGATCATGGCATACATAAGACTGTCCACTACGGATGGATAGGGAATCTTGGCCATCTCGGCCCTCTGCTTATCTGTCTGCGGACAATCGGCCTGTGATACCTTCACATAAGAAGGCAATGGACAGCCAATAGGCTTTACGTGCTGCATGTGGAAGTGCTCAAGGACTTTATGAATGTACTCCCTCTGTGAGACAAGTAGAGGAGTCCCTGATGCCTGTCGGTCTAATGCGCATACCAAGTATGTGAGAGGCCTGTCCTAGAATCTTTCATCTCAAAACTCTTTTTGAGCTGAGCCTTAAGAGCATCTAGCTCATCATGAGCTTTCCCTGCTATCAACATATTATCCACATAGAGTACCAAAATCAATAAAGAACCATCACGGGCTTTCTTCGTGTAAAGACACGGATCCATAGCACTCATGCTGTAGCCTGTGACTGCATAAAGGCATCAAACTTATGATACCACTCCCTAGGTGCCTATTTCAAGCCATAAAGACTTTTTTTCAATTTGCACACTAGGTGCTCCCTGCCAAATTCTGCAAAGCCCTTAGGCTGCTCTATATAAATCTCATCATGCAAGTCCCCATGTAAGAAAGCCGTCTTGACACCCATCTGGTATAAATCCAAGTCAACCTGAGCAACCAAAGCCAAGACTAAGTGCAAGGTGGTCATCTTAACCACAGAAGAAAAGACCTCATCAAAGTCCACACCATGCTCCTGCTTAAAACCCTTTGCTACCAATCTAGCCTTGTATGCCGGCTTGGGGTGTCCAGGGGTACTTTTCAGCTTGTACACCCACTTGCATGACAAAGCCTTCTTGCTTGTAGGCAAGGAAACCAAATCCCAAGTCTCATTCTTATGCAAGGAGTCTATCTCAGACTGCATAGCCCTCTCCCAGGAGTGACTGTCACCACTGCGCATAGCCTCACCATAAGTGAAAGGCTCTCCTACATATCTAACCAAGACATAATGCATTGAGGGCTGAAATCTATCAAGTGGACGTCTATCTCTAGTAGACCGTCTCACGACAAGCTCTGTTGGTTGCCCAGCTGCTTGTCCAACACCCTAACCATGAGCATCTGTTGCAGTTGTAGGCTGTCCAACTGGCTGTGCAGGAGCTCTCGACTCCTCCTAAAATATGACCCTACGAATCTCAACAACTCTCTCAGGCTACCTATGCATCTTGTCTTCATGGAAGACTACATCATGATTGCGGATGACTTTCCGCGCCTACAGATCCCAGAGACGGTAACCCATCTCGCCTGCATCCCCATAACCAAGGATAATGTATTTAACACTCTTAGGATATAGCTTACTTCTCTTGTCCCTGGGCACATGGCAAAATGCCTCACATCCAAAGACACGGAGATGTGCATAAGAGGGAGGTTTTCCAGTCCATACCTCCTCTGCATCCTGAAAATCCAAACCACTAGAAGGTGATCTGTTTATGACATGCACAGCTGTACTAACAGCCTCAGCCCAAAAGCTCTGTGGTAGGCCCATATGGCTAACCATACTGCGTACACGCTCTTGGATGGTTCTATTCATCCGCTCAGCCAAACCTTTTTTGGGGGGGTGTAGGAGGCGGTCAATTGACACTTAATACCCCTCTCATCACATAAATGCTCAAAAGCACGTGAGACATACTCACCCCCATTATCTGTTCTTAGGCATTTTAGCCTATATCCAGACTGGTTTTCAACCAATGCAAGCCATCTCTGAAACACAACCAAGACATCGGATTTCAGCTTAATGGGATAAGCCCAAACTTTCTGTGAAAAATCATCTATGAACGTAACAAAATACTTTGCACCACCCATAGACTGACAAGGCATGGGCCCACAGACATCCGAATGTACCAATGCCAAGGGCTCACTCATGCGTGGCCTACCAGACTTCTTATGCGTAGACCTAGTCTGCCTGCCATAAAGACAACACTCACATGAATCAAAACATGCATAATCAAGGGGCGGTAAGTACTGCAAACCAGAAAGCATTTTCATTCCCTTCAAAGACATATGGCCCAAAAGGGCATGCCAAAGAGATACATGTGGGATAGAACCCACAGACAAAACATGATCAAGGGAAGAAGCTGATACAATCAAGGGATAGAGGCTGCCAGCCTTAGCACCTCTCGCAATCACAAGTCTGCTATGAGTGATCTTCCATGCAGAGTCTCCAAAACATACATGATATCCTGCGTCATCAAGTTGTCCAGCTGACATGAGACTGCGTGTCAAGGGAGGTACATGACGTACATCCTACATAACAAAACTGCTGCCAGAAGGAAACTGCAGCCTAACATCACCAATGCCCACAATATCAAGAGAGCTGTCATTATCCAAGCGCACATAATCCGAAATAGTACAGTATGAATGAAACCACTCTTGGCAAGGTGTCACATGAAAGGACGCACCTGAGTCCAAGAGCCAACACTGTGCATACATAGAGTGTATCTCTATCGTCTGCGAAGCATTAGAAGAAGCTGCAAGGATATAATCATCATCAACATCCTCAGGCTACATAACATTGATCTCTTCAATTTTAACACTGGACTTTGCAGGCACTATGCTGCGATCAGAAGACTTATCCTGCACTTTGTCTATCCCCTTATCTTGGTGCCTTTCATTGCGCAGTTCATGGCATTGAGGCCTAATATGGCCCTTTTTCCCACAACGGTGCGAAGTAACATCTGCATTCCTGCCACGGGATTTGCTACGTGACTTCCCACGAGACTTGGACTGAGATTTTTGAGAATCCCATCCACGACCACTGCCACTGCCATGCTTTCTATATCCATCATTCATGCCCCTAACTGTCATAGCATGCGACACACGAGAGGCATCCAAATTCTTACGGTTAACCTCTTCCTGCAGAAGAGCGCTCTCAATATCAGATAATTTCAAGGTAGCAGTAGAGGCACATAATGCAATGCGGAATAAATCCCATGACTCATTAAGAGTACCAAGCAAGAAAATAGGAGTGACATCCTCTGCAAAAGTGATGTCCTGCGAAGTCAAGTTCTTGAGTATAGCATGGGACTAGCTCAAGTGAGCAGACATAGTCACATTCTCCTTCATGCGCAGATCCATAAGCTACTTTAGCCAATACATCTTACTTGCTGGACTTTTCTTGTCATAGAGATTCTTGATTTTATCCCACAACTGCCATGCACTTTGTTCTTCCTCAAATACATTGTAATGAACATGTTCTGTGAGAGATAATACAATAGTGGACTTGCATAACTCATCAAGCTCAAACCTCAATGGTTTGATCTGAGATGTCTGCACCAATACCTGCCAAATCTGGCTCTTCCAATAAGAGTAATTCATACCATCATGCTTAGTGATGTTGAAAATAGGATGATGAGTGGACGAACTCGCCATAATGCAGGCTGAAAGACTGTAGACAGTTCAAAACTGCTTGTTGTTTACTGTAGAAAATGATAAAAAAATCACCAAAATTGAGAGAAAATGGCGGGAAAAGTGTAACCAAAGCTGCTGCCCACCAAGTACTAGTGAAAATACATCATTTTAGAATATTTCAGCGTGTTAAATCCATGTAAATCCGGAGTTATATGCTTGCTGTAATAAATGACAGCAGGGTACTGTGAGAGTCAATTTATGACCAAATTGTTGCACCAAGTCAATAAATGACAATCAAGACATAACCAGCCATAAACGTGCATAAATCATCACCAAATAGTCATCAAGACCCTGAGCAAACACCCAAACATGTCACCAAAGTATCCATTAATGTGAGTAGGCATACCCCCTGGACAATAGGGCAAAGTATACATAACACTGGCAAGACCTGACACCAGTAGGTATATGCTCACTAGAGTGCAAAGCCCAAGCTCAGGTCAAAAGTAATTCCAAGATATCAGTGCATGAACCATGCAACATGTAAGTGTAAGAGATCCCAAAGTCTCAAGTATCTACAAAAATGCTCAAATAGCATAAACCTCCTGCTCAATGTCGGTCAAGCATACAAGATGCTCCCACTAGCACAAAAGGTAGATAAACGAGCTCAACATCTCAATCAAACCAAGTCAAAGTACCAAAGACAGGTAACCAAGTCAATGCCTCAATAGCATCCCAAGAGCATGACGGCTACAGAGCGGCTGTAGGTAGCATCCATGAGCAAGACATACATCCCAATAAAGATCTCTAACAACTAAAGTGACATCCAATACAAAATTCTGGAATAGCAAATGAGAATCCAAGCCAAGTCTTCAGAGAGCACTAAAGCTCAACAGGTACATGGTACACTGTGCCAAGACAAATGCATCAAGCCGTAGGCATCGGGTAAGCATGTACCCAAAGAGCATATGTCAATAAGTGCGGGCTGAAATAAGCTCAAGCTTCCAAAAGTATCCGGATCCAATGACAAGCTTGAAGTCGTCCCTCGATGATCAATACATCATAGCATAACCCAAGACATACACCCGGAACCAATAGGCACATGTCAAAGCATGAAAGATAGCTTCAGTCTAAGAGTATTCCGCATGCATTTATTGTTATAAACTGTGTATTTCCAGCCCCACAATCATGCCAAAATCATAGCATTACATGTAGGTTCAATCCCCCAATCAATCGGGATGCAATAGGCACCAAACCGGTTATGTAGTCATGCCCAAACAAGCATAGGCATACAAATACATGTTGTCTCGGACCTAAAATCTATTGCAGAATATTTTGTCATCAGAATTTGTCAAATGAAATATCACCATCATGTCCGAAGCATGCCAAAACCCCAACTTAGACTCTTACCTTGCCTGAATTGGGTTCCGAATGCCCGAGATATGACAAAAAGAGTGATTTTTGGGCCAGATTTTGAAACATGCGCAAAAAAAACGTGAGCTAGTTGGGGGGGTCTGCTATCCCATGTGTCAACAATGGGGCCCAAAGGGGCCACAAATGGGGGCCAAAGAAGGCCTACACTAAGCCTTGATAGGCTAGAAGCAAGATCTAGGTGAAGAAAGCTCTAAGAGGTGTGAGCTATGGCTGCCCACAACTTGTGAAAACCCTGTTTACCTAGACCTGTGGACTGAGATAAAACATGATAGTAGGATAGACAAATGTATTCAGGATCTTTAGCTTCACATGTAGGGGTCAGATTGTAGATTTCCAGTACATGAACTTCCTCTTAATTTTGTCCAATATCCATTTGTCAATAACTTGATGCCCTATTGGGAATCTAAGATATTTAAATATTGCACATCCACTAACAATCCTTCCTCTCCAGCCCAAGTTTATCAAATCATCTTCAATCATACTAATCAAAAATGACTTTTATATGTTGATCCTAAAAGCCATGGCCTTTTCATACCACCTTAAGACATCCATGGCATTCTCGAAATTTTGCTTGCTGCCTTGAAGCATCATCAACATGTCATCAGCAAAACCAAGTGCTTGCCACAATATCTGACCCCTAATAGATACCCTTCTTTCACTATACTATCATGATATTAGATGGGGGTTCCATGGGCATCCCCATCTAATATCACTTCCTATCTTAATAAGCTCCATAAGACTTCCATTGATTAAAATAAAAACTTGCTCCCCTTCAAAAATAACATATGGCAAGTTGGCCACTCTATGGTGGAATCCCATCCACAACATCATTTTGCCTTGGGTATCCCCAACCACAACCCCATCAAAAGCTTTCTCTATATCAACTTGCAATAAGACAATTTTTTGCCCATACATGGTGGCCTACTCAAAGGCTATCAAGACATTTAGCATATTATCTAATAAACTCCTGCCCTTAATAATACATATTTGCATTATTGGTCCCATATTGTTGGCCAAGGCCTTCGTAAATATTTTATAGATGACCCCATTTGCTTCAGTTTTTAAAACTCGTTATCCATGCAAATTTAATTTTCAAGGGTTGTGATCCAATACATAAATTGCATTGCATTCCCTTTACATTTAATGCCACATTTTTTTATATGTATACTATTAACTGCACCCCATTTTGCTAACTATTCCTATTCTAGGTAGGAGGTACATTTGGTGTAGTGGTAGATAGTTTTTGAAATTACAATAAATTGATAATCTATGGCCTATGAAAGAATAAAAAGCTTATAAAGATGTCTTAAGGCTTTACCTTGGAGCAATATTGCATTGCTTGCCCCTCACTTACTTTCTTTTTAACTTCCCTTTTCTTCATAAAGATATTTGAAGGGCACTTTGACCATTTTTTCAAATTCATCAAACTTTGCTTGAGGGGTAATATTTTGGTGACCATTCTAGAAGGATAAGACCTAGGGTTGCGACCTTTAAATTTTTGACTTAGATTGTGATATGATGGTATATTGTCCCCCTTATCATTAACTTGAGCCTCCTCCACATAATGTAATATCTACCAGATGCATTCTTGATGTGCGAACTACGAGCACATGTTAATTTAACCTAATGTCTTTTGGCAAAACCAATACGTTGGTGCTAAATGAAGCAAATGTGTTCAATTTTCTAAAAAAGGAAAGAGCTAAAGAGCCTAAAGTCTCAAGCACAAGGCTAAGATAGTCTTCTGATCTATCACTATCGATTTAGCTACTCCCCAATTTTTTTAGAGAACCATCATTCACATCCCCCTTATCACTAGATAAAATGTGTTTACATCTAACAATGTAACAACGCCATGCAATTGAGCATTGAACATGACCCTTTCAAAAGTATTTTAACTTCAAGGCACTCGTAGAACAAGTGGGAGACATTTTCTTCCTTCTTTTTACAAGGTGCATCAAATGTGAAATACTATTGGAAGTTCCACATTAATACTCTCCAAAAGAGAACATATTGAGATTAAAGGATACAATTTGCAAGTTCCACATCAACACTCTCCATAGGAACACATTAATTTTAAGGAGGGTGGAACCTTCCAAAACCTCCTACTCCTCCTTTTCCATATCAAGAGAAGGGAACTATTTTTGCTAGCTAGTATTGGCCTTCTTAATAAAAGTAAGACATGGATTAAGAAAATCTAGCCTCTCTTTAATCGTAAGCAATGTTTTCCCTTCGATAAAGCACTGATACTTAAGTGGGTTTGCTTGCATTTAGCTCAATTTTGATCTCAAAGATACGAGCATCTTTTCCCTTTTTTTTTTGGATTCAACAATAGTCCACGACTTTTATCTTTATATGGAGCATAGCCTTCAACAAAGTCCATAAGATGCATTTCAATTCTTTCAAGGGAAAATAGTTCCCATGCTCGTATGGGGACATAAGAGGAGAGAATTGACTTAATGACCATTAGTCTCCTTGCCATTTCCCAAGATTGACCTTATCACTTCAATCTTTTCCCTTTGATTTTATCCAATCACCACACAAATCTATGTGCCATGGCAATGCTAAATTTAATCAATATCTAAGGTACCTAATGATTGAAAATGCTTTAGCCACCTCAAATCTCAATCAGGAAATCCATTCAAAGATCTTGTCCCAACTAATAAAAATCAATTCTACTCTCACTTAGTTGACTTTAGAACATGATATAAGGAAACTTAAGCAACCTTCTCATTTAAGCATCCTTAGCCCTGAACATGTTAGTCTTATTATGATATACTCGGCTAGAAGAGGAAGCATCCATTAGTTTCTTATACACCTCTCCATGAGCAATACTATCCAAACCCCATAAATACATGGACTTAGCTCATCAAGTAGTTTCTAACTCAACCTCATGACAATAAGTCAAGGCCTTGATCCAAAAGGATCCATTGCAAGGGTCCTAAAACTTCTATGGACATCCTAAAGGCAGCCATCAAACGCCTCAACCCCTCTCCCATAGCATATTCACACTCCATTCCCCTAAACAATATTCTATCGATCCCCATTCCCTAGCATAGCCACATGCAAGCAGTTGTGATTAGTTAGCCCCAGTCCTATATACATTAGAAAGCCAGCCACCTATTTAGGTCCATCTATTCATAGGCTTGGATCGTTGGGACCTTCATCCACCCACTTTCCACCCTATGTAACCAAAAAGCTATATTTATCTTAGCAAGTTATGCTACTGCACTCTTTTGATGTATGTGAACAACTTGCTTAAGTATCATGTTACACAAGATTCATTGCATGGTCCTTAACACACAACACATCAGTCTCAATAAATCACTAAAAAAGCAATGAATCTATACATATTTTAAGCAAAGAGATTAAGGCTTATTGTGGCCAAATGGATGATAATAGATCTTATAAAAGGTTTCCTTTTCATAGCCTATGGAAGTCAATAATCATCTAATTGCCATATCTTGTCATTAAGCTTCACTAGTCAGCCAATAAATATTCCCTTTACAACTGGGTTGAGATTACTACTTAAGCCTCCCCCCCCCCCCCCCCCCCAAAAAAAAGAAAAAACCAAAAAGAAAAAAGAAAAAAAGTAAGTGTTGCTTCTACAACCCCATGGACCCAAAATAGGGGTCGATAATTCCCACACCCATCAACTCATTGTAGTTCCTTACTACAATCCCTATTTTATTACAACTCCGTGAAATCATTGTAAATTTTACCTAGAATTCAAGATATTTAATCCCAATCTAGGTGATGGGAACCGCCAAGTTCTCAAACCCTTATGATAGGACTTTGAGGGATTTACTTGATTAAAGCCTTATTCCATTTGTGAATAATATTCCAGCCTTATCAAATGTAATTCGATTTTATATGGATGGAATCAAAATATATGTGGAGGGGAGGTGGCGCACACACGCGCATGTGCGCATGCGCGCGCGCACACACACACACACACTCTCTCTCTCTCTATGCATGCGTGCGTGCATGCATGTGTGTGTGGGGGGGGTCAAAAATTCATATGTACAAAAAGACAGCAAATACAAATGGCCTATATGGTTTAAAAAGAGATAGAATAAACTATAGTGTCTCAAGAAAGAAAATGGTCTATATGGTTGAGAAAGAGATGAAAGAAATTGTAATGTGCCAAGAAAGCGAATCGTGTCTAGGAAGTACTAGCTAAATGATATCAAGCTACCAATGGAGAAGACCTCATAAACAGGGAATATTGAGGGCCCAACCACTCAAGAACAAACAAGAAACAAGAGAAACTTCTCCCCACTAGACAAGAAAGGAACAAGGGTGCATTATCATGTGCAAGAGCATTGCCCTTTTCTCAATGTGTGTGAGAGTGTGAGTGTGTGTGTATGTGAATGAGAACACCATTTTAAAGATTTGAGAGTGTGGAGGAAAGGGGAAGACCTTCAACCAATATTCTCCATATAAAAACATTGTATTTAAACGTAGTTTTATTGAGCCAATTCACCATCACCACTAATTTTCACCAAGACTTGCCCTTATGGAGACCTGAAACATGATTACCCTCCCTACTCAACCAATTCTTGTCTTTTATAAGCAAATGATATATCTAGTTTGCTAACACTTTGCCCAAGCGCAATCTACCATTGATAATCCAATGTAGCTAAGGGGTATCTAGATTCAACAGGGGAAATGGTTTCATGACCCACAAGGAAGTTGTATTTGTTTCCCACGAATGATGGTAGCTTGTGGGAATTGAGAGAATCATCAAATTGATATAAAAGACATGATATTGGGATGTGTAGACAGAAGCACATCAACAATCATAAACAGTCCCCCCCCCCCCAATTGTGCAATTTTGTTCAATGTGGGCTTCTCTTGTCGTCTGCCTTTACATTAAAGAAGCCTCAAAATAACCAGCAATTTAGATCGCAAGGAATTAGCTTATTTGCAATAAGAAGATGCCACGAAGACTTAGCAAGCACCATTCTCCAAGAATGGATCAAATGATTCAAAAACACAAAAGATTTGAAATGAATAGGCTACTTAGCATTAATCATAGTTGGCTAAGGCTACTAGCCAACACATGAAGCTCGAAACAGAGACCAACAAAGTGCAATGATGTGTCTCTCCACATCTAAAATGGATTCACTTTCCATCCTTTTTGAGGAGCAACCATGATTCCAAGAGATCCAATAGATGCCTAATCGCATAAAATCCTTATTCTAAAGTAAGAATTGAATGGATTGAGTGATCTCCACAAACTAGACTTTGATCAAGGGAGTAATGGCAAGTAACATGAAATCATTGTCACCATGATAGTTCGAGCCACTTTCAAGCAAATATGTGATTTCTAGTACACAAACTTGACTATAAATAATGTGAAAATGCACTCAAACAACTTCTTGACTAAAACACTTACCCCATCTGGATAGCCCAAATGCCTAAAAATGATGTCCTTTAGTGACCCCCTCTCCTTGCAAGCCAAGGCCTAAAGGTCTCATTCTATGCAATTAACAAGAGCTAACTTGGAGGCATTAATGGAAATCCTTGAAGCAAGAGTGAACAAGTCCCATGTCTTTGTTTCTTTATGAGCATTATCACTACTAGCTTTCGAAAATGTAAAGGTGTTATCAATCACACCAAAGCTTGACCAACCATACACTCCACTAAAGGAAGGGAGAGGCCAACCACAATCTATAGCCAAGCACGACAACATCATCAATATGGGATGAGTGGCAAAAGCAAATAACAATGGACTTAGAGGGGAACCTTGTCTCACAAATTGATGAAGAGCAGAAGGCTTTGTAACACTTCCATTGAGCATGATTTTGTAGGAAAATTCCAACGTGATAGTGTAAATCAAGTGATATATTCTAGGGACAAATCTGATCATTTGCATAGGCTGGGCCAAGAAAGACTGTTCTTGCCCCCCCCACCCCAACCTAGATGTTGCTTTTGCAACACTATGGACCCAAAATAGAGGTGGTCAAATGCCTTTTTGGATCCAATTGAATCATTACCAAATCTTGGTTTGTGTAGTGTGCATAGTTTATTCCCACTCGCACATTCAGGATGTTATGTAGAATATGTCTCCCTTGATAAATTCATATCGCATAGCATGTCCTTCAAAAAAATCAAGTTCACCTTATCAAGCCTTTGACCTTAAGGATGTTCGCACTTGGAAGGTACAAGAAGTTGAAATGTTGATATTGCAAGCTAAACTAGGAACTTAGTTGTTTCTTTGGTTTGATTTTTTGGTTACACGCAACATTTTGTTGGTTGAGAGGGTGTATCATTCATCAAGAAATCTCAAAATGACACTGGAAATCCTAAATGTTTTGGAGAATAAGCAAAGTACTTTTGCCTTAAACTTACACATCGCTATGGCTTGGTTTTAGCACATCAAGAGCACCTTGATTCATTCATTGCATGTGGGTTTTGTTTCCCTTCATTGCACATGGGCATTGTCTCCCTTCGTTGCATGTGGGCATTGTCTCCCTAGATCTCATCTGCTTCCATACTAAGGGTTCAAAATGATGCATCATCACAAATATTTGTGCTCCAAACATTTGACTATCAAAAATGCTTATTCCTTTGATGGTATCATCAACACTCCTCATTTCAGCTGTGCTAAGTGGGCTCAATTATGACAATGAAAAGCAAATGTGCTGCTCAACAACCTTACCTTCTAGATTTACAAAATTTGAACCCATTCTAGAGAAAACCATCAATGCACACTTTATAAGAAGCATTACTAAATATATCTCAATCATATCACAAAAACCTTATTATACCTAATGGCCTTCAAGACCTTCAACATACCTTACTAAAACATCATGACATATGCCTTATCAATATGCATGTTGATAAGGGCATGTGGTTTCCACTTTGCATTGCCAAACCCATGATTGCCATTAGCTTCAAAAGGGCATCCCAAAGTTCTACTTCCATGGAAAAACCTTGATGAAAAGGATGCAACAACTTAGTCCACATGGTTGTTTATTGAAAACAAATGTTGTAGCCATTACCTTTTTGTCTATCAATGATTAGTTCTAGTTCTACAAGCAAACTTAGGCACAACTTTGATCAAGCCATCATGGATAGGGGATTTGCATTTCTTTGTCCTTATAATCCAAATAGCTAAGAACTCATTCATTGAAGCTCCATATCCCAACTAAATGAGGTCTTATCTTCACTTCCATGCAACACAAAGGGGGTGATATGATGGGCTTACTTCAACAAAACATAGTAACTTGATGGATTGTTTTCAACAAAATGCCTGTACAAACAAAGGTACATGTGCAATCCACTATGTCTATAAAGTACTGACTCTTACTTTCCATAAGCTAAAACCAAACAAAAATCTTGATAGCTCAAACAATAATTATTTTTATTTACATGAATGTTATACAAGTATCATCATTTTTCCATCATAACTCTAAAATCCATAATGGGTTAAAACATAGGACTAATAATGAGTTGACTATTCTAAAATAGAGCCTCTATCTTGAATAACCACTAGATAATATCAAAGCTAACAGAGATCTTGAGCATGGATGTTGGTTTCCAAGCATCCTAAATGGGAAAACCCTTTCGCTTGATCAAGTTCCCAAGCTTCTTCTCCAATTGGCCAATGAAACTATGACATGGATTAAATGATACTTCTTTGTCATTGTTATTAATTGGGGGGGGCAAGGGGCTCTAATCTATGGGCCACATCACTAATGCTCTTGAGAACTTGTATGTTCCAAAGTACATATGGACAAGCTTATTGCTACAAAGACTTTGTTGAAAAGTGCAATTGCATTTTCAAGGTTCTTACATGGCAATCTGGTTATACTTCTCCCTTAAAGTGAAACATCATGGAAGAAATGCATTCCTCAATATTGGTAGATCATTTTAGGCATTTTTACACTTATATGAGGAATTTAAAAGCTTCTTAACAAAAGGGTTATGAAGGAATGTAAGGAACTTCTGTGGCTCAACATTTTCCATCTTGACTAAAAATTGAAAATGCTCAAAGAGTTGTCGGTTTGCTTCGTCCATTTCCTATTCTTGAGGCAAATGGACCATATCACTATGGAGTTTGTCCCTACCTTACCTAACACTAAGATGGTATGAAATATGATTTACTTGATCTTGGAGACGCAGACCAAATAAACCCACTTTATTCCCATAAATATAAGATATGTTGCATCTCAATTTGCAAGCCAATTTATGGAAAATGAGTCAAAGCTAGGTGGGCTCGATTGTGGTGGCAAGCATACCAACAAATTTCAAATTGGGAATATCATGTTCCAAGTGGCAAGAATAACTATTGGATGATGACATTAGAAGAATGAAAGAAGGAGTATTTCTGATACCTGAGTTTGTTTTCGATACCTTAGTTTTGAGAAGTAATTGTGTGGGTTCATATATTGTCAGTTTGGACAAGAGAGAGTTGTGGACCCTTTAGCAAATGTAATAAGCTCTTATGATCCTCCACGTTGTAGTTGTGCATGCATGTGTGAGGAATGTTATAATAATCTAAAACATGTTTGTATTTGAATTTAACTATGTTTCTATCAAATTTATAGATGATGTGCAACCACCTCCAAAGCCAATGAGGGACATAGATCCCAACACACATGGTCCATCATCGAACATGTCTTCAGCAGGAGTGTTGAAGTGTGGATGCAAGGGGATCCTAGAAGTTTATGTTGTACTAAAAACCGCGACTATTGACATAATCCATGGGATGGAAATGGTGGAGTAGGGTCGTGTGACAAGCAACTACATATGGCAGAGTAGGGACATGAAAAGTGTCAAAACGAGTCCTTGAAAACCACATTGGAAGCTGTAAATCTCATAGTTGGCTTCCTTGTAGAGGTTGCTTGATCAATGTACTGGCTAGTTGACCAATTTTAAATATATATTTGCTGATTTACTTTTTTATTTGTTGAGATGTGATAGTCTAGACTTTCCCTTGGATATTAGATGTTATTTGGAGCACATATTTCTTGCAAGTTTGATGTTCTCTTTTTGCAAAATTTATGGCGTCTTCTTCAAAGCATTGCATATAAATTTGCAAGGTACTAAATAGTTGTGATTTGAATTGCTCTATCACATTGGAATAGAATATATTCCTTTACTTGCTTCTATTTTGCATATGAGTAAGTCGTTTTGAAAAGTGTACATGCATAATTACCATTGACAAAGTTTTTGGAAGCCATGAATAAGCATACATGTGTTTGAATGGTAGAAGGTATGACATCCTCAAGCAAGAGGGTAGGTGTCACATGTGAGGAATAGTCACTCCTCAACACCCTTAAAATAAACATACATGTGTTTGAATGGTAGAAGGTATGACATCCTCAAGCAAGAGGGTAGGTGTCACATGTGAGGAATAGTCACTCCTCAACACCCTTGAGGAGATAGCCCTTGACTTAGGAAAAATAACATTGAGCCCCAATCTAATTACAGAAAAGCATTGCAAGAGACAATGTGAGTTGGATATAGTTATTAAGAGGATGACTTGAGTGTTGGAAAATGGACTAGAGTGTGATCTGGTAGACCTCAACATGTTGGAATTGAGATTGCTTGCAAACCATTGGTGGGTACATTCATACTTTTGATTATATACAAGACCTCAATGAAAAGTTTTTCCATGATGTTGGCCAATATATTATTGCTCACCAAGAAAAGCTTAGAGTCCTATGTGGTATAAAAAGTGACACAAATAAAGTAGTAGTATTATTCTTGCTAAACATGTACAAGGAGTGCAATTGTGCTCAGTTCCCATCATATATAAAGTTGTACTAGATTACACTTCTTGTATTGCGTTTTAAGTGAACAATTTATTACATTGCACACTCAATAACATTGTAATAGCACTTGCTGATCTATTACCATTGGCATATGGAATTGCACTGGTAAAACTCTTTGTTGTCTTTGTGTAAGAGACTCCACTTACATTTTCTATAAGACGCACTAGCATTGTGATGGCATCTCTCTCTCTCTCTCTCTCTCTCTCTCTCTCTCTCTCTCTCTCTCTCTCTCTCTCTCTCTCTCTCTCTCTCTCTCTCTCTCTCTCTCTCTCTCCCTCCCCCTCCCTCCCTCTCTCTCTCTCTCTCTCTCTCTCTCTCTCTCTCTCTCTCTCTCTCTCTCTCTCTCTCTCTCTCTCTCTCTCTCTCTCTCTCTCTCTCTCTCTCTCTCTCTCTCTCTTTCTCTTTTGAGTTTGACATTCATTAAACAAAATGTAGAGGTCTACAACACCTTTTCATGTTATGTACTATAAATGCATCACTATTGTCTTCATGTTCTTTACAATATATACAAGTTTTCTTAAGCCATTTCTATTTGTGTTTATGTCTATGATTAACGAAAGTTGACATTTATGGTAAAAAATTCAAGATGCATGTCTTTCACGAAAGCTTTCAAATGCAAGATGTGTTCCTTACATTGATAAGGTCATCCCTATTTTATGCATGTTCGTATCCATATCATTATTTATGCTATAGGATTGTATTAGCACACGAGTATCTACATATCCATGGATTAGGGCATGTTGAATAGCCAAAGCATAGTTGCACCTAAGCTTGACCCAAGCTTCTGGATGATGAACGATGTTTATCATGTTCCTTTATGAGTGTGTATGTCATTTGCTCTCATTTACACAATGAACATACTCCTACATACTTAGTCCATGGTAGAGGTAAAAAGTTCATACTCATATTAAATCTAATTTGTGTTGCCATTGATGAAGGCCCTTGCCACAACTCTTTTAGAAATACTCATTGCTATGTGCACTACTAAAAAATAGTTTCGATATTTCAATACGCAAGCTAAAGGCCATTACAAAGCTTTTTACTAACTTTTTCCTCTCCTTAAGGTATAACTCTTATAGCTCCTTGGTAATTGCTTCCCCTATCTGTGTTTCAAAATTTAGCATCAATAAACTTCTTCTCATAGTCACAAGGATGCAATACCTACTCAATATCACATGCATCATAGTTTAAAAAACCAACTTCCCCAGTAGGAAGTGTGGCATTGTAATCTTGCCCCAGAAAACAACCCAATTAGCCCTCTTGGGTCATTTCTTCCTAACAATATCTACAATCCTCTATAATGTATATAGTCTTTATGATGGTATGGTTGTCTTTTCATACATAATTACACCCGTATGCTCCCTCATTATCATTTCTAAAAATGGCTAATTACTTGGGTATCAAATTCAATTACGTGTTGCAAGCACACATTTATAACTCAACAAAGAATCTCTTTCTCCTTCACTTCTCCTTCTATTGAAATCAATCTACTAATTGTCATGCTGCTATCTCTAATTTGTTTAAAAAAAAACTCAACTATTCTTGACAAACGATCTAGAAGAGTAATCAAAGTTTATTAGCTTAACAAGGCAGTGAAATCCTTTCAAGGTATGTATTTCATAATATTAGTGAAATAATATAATAATCATAAATCAAATAGTACCGTTCAACAGAATATAGCTCCTACATCTGATGTTAAGTGATAAAATGGGTCATTTGTCGTTGAGGAATGACCACGATAGCCATCTTGATATAACCAATTGTTAACAATGGCATTGATTTGATGTCATGTATCATATTAATAGTTTCATATGTTTGAAGGTAGCTAGAGGTCCCGATGCCTTTAGGTGGCCCTATTAATGAAATAGCTCCAAGAGTTACAGTGAAGAGGTATATCTAATGTACAAGCTAGTGTAAGTGGCTTGAGATAATTGTGATTCTTTAAAGAATAGCAAAATTTTTCTATTTTATCTCTGTGCATGTCATTAGGAAATCAAACTTCCACGTATCAAGGATTTATGTACACCCAAAATCATCTATATCATTCATGGTCGCATTTGCATGCACATTTGTGGGCTCATCATGGTGTATATACAATTGTGAGTATATGATGTGATGCTTGAGATTGAGAGAAATAGAAATTACAACTTACCCATCATGTCTTTGCAATGAAATAATTTAGAGAAATGAAGAGATCATGTGGTAGGACTCTAGAGGTCATTGGTGGCATACCACCGAATTGTACATGTCAATCCATACTCACACAACATCCACTTGTCTAATCCATCAACATTAATCATACCAAGTGAGAATCCTCCTCTTGGAGGCTAACTTTCATTGTCAGAAGCTTCAAACCTGAACAAGGCTCCACCCAATTGGGATAACCAAAGCATGTCTCTACCAATCCTAAGATTAGCCTATATGTGGGGAAACCGCTAGTATTGTTGGAAAAGTGTAAGAGACTATGTCCATCGAGACAAAAAATATATATAGAATGTTCTTTATATTTCCTATATGTGTGAATGTTGGGAAAGAGGTTTTATAGTAGAATGAATGGATCTCACTTTGCTAGAGGTGACAATTATGGAAGTGTCCAATTAAGGTAGCCTCACTAAGCAATAAAGTCTACCAAAGGAGTCCCAACCCAAAAAACAATCTAACAAGTGGAGTGAAGATGTGAAAAAAAGCTCGAAGTAGGGTTAAGCACATCAATAATAAGCTAAGTCCAGACTCTACCTATCATCATACAAATCAAAGACCACAACAACCAAAGAGGAATAGCTTGTGCAATGAGAAACCTAGGAGGATTGATTGAGGATATTGAGAATGCAAGAGGATGCATACAAATGAAATATGAATGCCCAAACAACTCCTCAAGAGCCAAGGGTATTACAAAGCTAATAGAAAAACATGGTTCCCAAAATCACACAATTAACTGTTGGAGGCCCAAGGGTATTACAAAGATAGTAAAAAAGTACGGTTCCCCAAAATCATGCAATTAACTCTTTGTGTGAATATAATTGTGCCATAAGACGTGAAAGTAGAATGACACCATCATACGTAAGGGTCTCATAGATCTTCAAAGAAGGAAGAGTTATCTTAAATTGAAACTCCAATAGAATCAACCCTTCCTTAAGAGATTGCGTGTTGATAAAATAGCTCTCAATCTTGTAGGACATGGAATCATCACCGAATTAAAGAGGAATAGGATAAAGAAAATCATGGGCTATGACCCAATGTATGTAGCCCTTGGGACCATTCAAATTGTAGCTCAAGCTCATCATGAAGAAGAAATCCCTATTATAGATAGGTTAAATCATCACTTGTTATTGGAGAAATTCATTTTTGAAGAAGAGCTACATGTTGCTAGTAGACATGGGGAAGTTATTATGCATTTAAACATGTTGTATGTGAACTCAGTGCCACTAGATATGCTTGCCAATATTCAACGTAATCTACACTTCCACCAATGGTCCTTATTGAAATGCAAGTAGAGCTTAGCTCTATGTTAATGAAGTAAACATGCCAAAGGAACCCCTATAGATCTATACAATGAAACCTTGAAGTTTGCACATAAAATGACTAAAATCACATAGGACATTTGTAAAGTTAGTAGCGCTTGAAGTTTAGTGGCTAAGAACGTTGATGTTTTATGAATGATCTCATCCATGCTTTGGGGCCAACCATAATTTCCTTTTGACAAATGATCAAATAAAGTTTGATATGGAGGTCACCTCACAAGATGACAAAAAGTCATCAAAGGGTCTAGCAATGTCCCAAAGAAGAAACTTGCTATTGAAAAACTTGTCTCTACACTCAATCTAAAGAAGTACCTAGCATCCTTGATGAACCAATTGACTATGATAAGTGCACCTAATTCATAGAACTATATAACAAGGATTCACAGTTTGGAATAGGGATAATGGAACATCTGGTGAGTTAGAACAAGTCATAGTCTCCCTCATTGAATAGACAATCATGGATGCTTTGAACCTCGATGTTAAATTCCTTGTCTACTCTTAAACAATGTCATCAATCCCATCTATTCTTAAAGAATCTCATCAATCCCATGTACAAATAAAGATCGAATGTTGTTTAGGGATGTTAAGGACCCTAGACTTAAAGCTTAGGCTTTTGGTTGATACATGCCATGCTTCCAACCACTTGAGCACCTCCAAATGTCTAGACTTTAGAAACAATTTATGTAAACAACTCCTCATCGATCAAGTTTCAAATTTAGTATCAACAAAATTTGAGGACCTTAGTTCACTACTCATGCCAAAAGCTAAATGTTTGAGATTGGGAGGGTGATAATGTAAAAGATTCTAGTTTACAGCGGTATATTTGATTTTGGTCCCCCATTAACCAAATAATCAAATGAAGAACCAAAGAAGATGTACATGCACCATTGAGGTCCAAGGACCTAGCTCGAATGAAGCTAGAGAGAGAAAAGGAAGAAGAAGAAGAAGAGAGGGTGATGGCAAAGATCAGGAAACAAATAAAACCTCTCATTGATCAAGGCAAGAAGAAATCTTTTGTGCCTTGATCACTTTGCACCACAAACCACTTTGGAGCCTAAAATCTTCATTTTTGTCTACAAACACCATGTGATCTATCTAAAATGATCAAAAATCCTAAAAAGTGTGCCTCTTCTCTCCCAAATCATGAGTTTTTAGTCATTTAAAGCTTCTTAAGCTTAAATACTCAAAAAATTGATTCATGTCCTTTGCATTTGCATAGTTTGGCAAGTGGTTTGCTTAAAATCGAAGCCCCGAACAGACTTAGAATCGCAATCTAAAAACACATCCAAAGCTTGCAGTCATTAAATGGGGGGTCAAACGCACTTCGATTGATGAATGGGCACTTGCTTGGATTCTCGACGTCAAAATACACCTATGAAAACTCTAGCTTCTTGATCTATGATGATCGACACTTTTTTCGTCAAAATTGTCATTTTTACAGTTCTCAGGCCACTTTTGCACTTTGAATTTGCTCTTAAAATGAGCTCTCATGCTCCAAAGGCTCTCTCTAATATGTACATAATTATGTAAAATGCAACACATTGCAACGACCTTTGGGGCAAATGGTAATGACATTCAATTCTTGTAAAAGTCACCATCTATTCTTTAGAACCCCAAAAGCATTTTCCAACTTTACTCGACCTCTAGTTATTTGCTTGTCAAACATATTTTTCTCATTAAGGTCATGCCCTCCTTTTGAATTGAATGCCTTTAGCAAGTAACTAGTGGGCTCATATGTTGAGTCCCCTACAAGATATGGCATGATCTATTGAGTATACACTTGTATAATTGGTTTGCTTAGCACTTGGCAAGCCTTCATTTGAAGGAGCACTTTTAAAGCCTTGAAGTTCGTGGGGTCATGTGTCGTACCCAAAGTTGCATAAACTACATTCCAGAATAACTTCCTTGAGCAAGCCACTCATTTAATAGCAAGGAGTGGAACCCATGTTTAGAAATATACTATGATGGGAGATACCTATGATTTGAATTTTTTTTCAACCTTATGTGTGTGCCATCAATGGCTCCGCACATATTAGGGAGTTAGGCCATGTCCTCAAACTCCACCATGATAGTTTGTAGGTGTTATTGCTAATTAAATTCCCAGAAAACATATTGGAGTGCACAATATATTCACGATCAACTCTACATATTTCATAATTGTTGAGCCACTTATCCCAAAAAGCTCGGCCATTATCCTAGTAGATGAGCTAGTGTTGCCTAGACACCATAAGGCACACGCTAATGCTAGATTTGGATGTATGGGTTCTCTAATGGGAGCTTTCTCATTTGAACATTGCAAGTGCCACTCAATCCAAGATTTCAACTCATGAAATGCTTCATACGACATGTGATAGTATGTCACATACCAAGGTTGATTCTCTAACCTCGCATTTGACCATATCTAGGAGTGGATGGCATTCCAAAATGTGATTTGCCTTTTGGAAAGCACCACCATATGTGTGGGGAATACTTTATCACCCTTGTCTCTACCAACACAAGCAATGAGGCCCAATGATAAATGAAACAAAACATCATTATGATATCATCATCTGTAGCAGTGATGTGACCTACTGTTGTACTATGAGTGCTTTGATTGCATGCATACATCATGTGGCGTAAGAGTAAATGCCTTGCAACATTATCCATCCTACATGTAAGAAACCAAATGAAAATTAAAATACATGCCCTTCTCTCTCTCTCTCTCTCTCTCTCTCTCTCTCTCTCTCTCTCTCTCTCTCTCTCTCTCTCTCTCTCTCTCTCTCTCTCTCTCTCTCTCTCTCTCTCTCTCTCTCTCTCTCCCCCCCACACACACACACACATGGAGGAAAACATTTCTTTAAAAATATTCACAATATCCACAACATATTGTGTGTAAGTGTTATCTTGTCTTGAGCTAGCAACTTTGCAAGATTGAGTTGCATTTTCATATGCATCTACATTTGTCTTGTCTCCTTGTGCAATTGCATTTAGAGTTGTTTTTCTTCATGTTACTCGCAACACTCCTTAGCCTCTCTTTTGTGAGCCACCCTGGCCTTGTTCATGGTTTTGATAGCTAGCCATGGAGCCTTTCTTACTCTCTTTCGCCTTATGTCCCTTGATGCCCTTAGCTATGGTTGAAATGTGTCCCTCTCCTTTGTGACATCCTTTGCTTTGTCTTGTTGTTGTTCATATGTCAGATTGTCATTTGTTGTCTCTTGCATCTTGATCATCATTTTGTCAACACCCTAAAGATTCTAACATAATGAGAGGTGTGCGAGCATAAATTATCCAACATGTCAAAGTATTTCCATGTCGAGGGGACACTCCTAGAAGTTGAAGATTTACTATTCTCCTTCCTGTACTTCTTTCAAAGGGTGTTTATTATATTTTTCATTTGGGCAATCATAAAAGCATCCTTTAGTTCTTCATTCACACTCTTCGTGACCAAAACCCAATTATTGGGTTGAAAGTTCCCTTTGTAGACCTCCGCCCATCACCCTTCTTAGTGTTCAAATAGTACGGTAGTCTCCATATTCCCCCAAAGTTGGCTCATTTTCTTAGTGATGCCATCATGATTGTTTGTTGGGAGAGAAGGTGTGTTAGTATTTTGGGATGGTGTATAGGGTTGAGGTCTTCTCCATGGTGGATGTGATGCCTATGGAATTTCCTTGAGAGATTGTGAAGCATATGGTGCTAATTATGTTGGTAGCTTCATATACGGTGTGGATGACGACACTTTGACAATGGGGGCTGTTGTAGATGGAGGTAGATGTGCAAGTGGTGAAGGCAATGGTGGTGGATGTGAGAAATGAATGTGAAGCATGTGGTGTTTGATGTGTGGTTGGGATACCCCATCGAGCACGTAGCATGGATGTGAAAGAGAGGTTAACATGGTATTTGCTTGATGGCACAAGCTCCATTACATCATCCTTGGTATACTGGCTATTATTTTTTGGGGATGGAGGTGGCATGATGTGGTCCATGACATTTGTTTCTACAAGGGTTACTCAATTAAAGGAAAAGTTTGAACACACAATGAGTAGTGAAGACTCACACATAAATAGACTTTTGTGTGTGCAAATAAAGAGACTTTAGTACATCTCCAATGTAGTGAAGACTCACAATTAAAGAGACTTTTGTATGTGTAGTTAAGAAAACAACAAAGGGTTACTCGTAGTGAAGGTAGATTTGTAAACATTGTTTTGCAAACCTTTTGGGTAATATTGCACCTTAGGAGAAACATTTGGGATCTTTCAAAAGATTCTCTTTAAAAATACTTGAATTAAATAAGTTTTTTAAAAAGCCCACTTTTTTAGTCAATCAATTTTGAAAATAATATAAAATACCATTAAAAATATTTACTATTTTAAATATTTAAAAATAGTTAAATTAATCTATCTTTTAAGCTTTAACCTATGAAGAGGTTGATATTTTATGATAAGATAAAGTATTTCCAACCTTTTGAAAAGACTTTTACTTAATTTAAAAATACAACTTTGGTCATTTTTAGTTTTAGCCGTTTGAGATGAAATGGATGATGATTCCTAGAGTCCCAACCAATAATTTTGATCAAAATTCTTGTCTTTTTTTTTACGCCATGGGTTTCAACATTTTAAAGAAACTAATCTAATTAATAATAATTTTATATTTAACTAAAGACAAGGCCCTCTATAGCAATAGTTTTGAATTTATAATATGTATTATTATGTCACTTGTCGTTTCTCATTTTTCTTTTTGGTGGATGAGAAAAGGGGTATAGGTGGTCCATTTGCTATTTTCTAGTAAATGCTTTAGTACTCTAGATATATTATTGATTGTGCCTTTCTACAAATGGTGCATGGCCAATTTGTGGAACCCTACGTTATGCACATAGAATTAGAGGAAAATGTCAACTTTAGTAGTTAACATTCTCCTTTTTGGTTACTAGTAGGAAGCTTCATAATTGCCATACAAATACTTTCTTATGTTTGAAGTCATGTTTCTAAATTGGACTTAACCTTTTATCCTCAAATTTGAGCTCTTATGAGAAGGAGACCCCTCTCTAAAAATGTGTTTATCCTCCCTTCTTGCCCATGAGTCTCAAGAAGGTTGGCTAGTGGATATATATTCATCATAGGTTACAATGTCACATCAAATATAGCTTAAACTCTCTCAAAGTTAAGATTGCATGCAAATAAGGTGTGAGAATGGGTTTATTTATTAAAACATGATAAACTTCAATCAATTGACTGAAAAAAATGCTAAATTGATTGTGTCAACAATTTTTGGTGTAAAAGTATCCTTACTCTGATGCATTACATTGAAACATGTGAAATTTTTGTTTTTAGAAAAAACTTGGAGGCTTTGCGCCACCATGGCAACATCGATGGAAGAGCTACTTCTTTTGGCTATTGATCGATGCACATTGGCATTGCCTAGCATAGACCATGCCAGGACTATCCAAATGCCACTTGATGAGCATGGTGTTGTGGTTGGTACTATATTAGCTGGACTTTAGAACAAATCCAAAAAAACCTATGCAGAGGTGTAGCAGAAGGTTGCCAAGACTACTAAGAAGAAGCTAGTAGCGGCCTCCAAGAAGCCCAAGGTTCAGAAGAAGCCGTTGTCCAAGGAAGGTAGTCTAGCCAGGTAGGCAAGGAGAATAAGGTGAAGTGGTCGATGGATAGCTACAATATCTAAATCTTCAAGGTGTTGAACTAGGTGCACCTAGACATGGGCATCTTGTCCAAGGCCATGGGCATCATGAACTCTTTCATAAATGACATCATCGAGAAGCTCGCATAGGAGGCCTATGCCTTACTTGCTACAATAAGAAGCCCACCATTACTTCATCGAAGATCTAGACTGCCATTCGCCTCATCCTCCTTGGCAAGCTTCTTAAGTACACCATCTTTCAAGGCACCAATGCTGCCACCGAGTCCACCAGTGCATAATAAGCAAGGTCTCTCTCTCTCTCTCTCTCTCTCTCTCTCTCTCTCTCTCTCTCTCTCTCTCTCTCTCTCTCTCTCTCTCTCTCTCTCTCTCTCTCTCTCTCTCTCTCTCTCTCTCTCTCTCTCTCTCGCCCCCCCTCTTCCACTTCTTCTCAAATTGTGCTCTTTCAACACCACCTCTTTCCCCCCTGAGAACACACTAGTTGGCTTTAGAAGACATTGATAATGTGCTTGGACACACGAAATTGGGATTTCTCTTTACTTGCTCCTATCTTGATGCGTAGTAAGCATAGACATCGCAAATTGGCCTATACCTTGATGCTATACTTGGCTAATATGAGGCTAATATTGGTCATGAGGCTCGATGTTAGCCTCGTTGAAGAGGCCAGTGTAGCAAGTGCCCATGGTGTAGGCACCTAGGTGTGGTTGAGCGAGGTGTAGCCACATGGGTGTTGTTGGATGATACACTTTCCAGGCCTGCCCTCAACATACAACTTAGTATAGGTGCTCGGGCGGTGACGATGGCTCGTCAACTAGCAATGTTAATGATTTTCTAGCTTTACCTATCAAAGGCAAAGCACAACTAATATGAAATACATGAGGGCAATGGAAAATGACTAAATTAAAAAATATGCTCAATGATATTACTTCAAAATCATGCATGTACCATAGGTAACGATTGCAATGTAAGAGATTACAATGCTAACAAAAGATACTTGAACTTAAAATAATTGGCTCAATAAAGCGTTGCTACCATTATTGCTTTTTTGAAAACAATCCACCTATGGCTTTTAATGTGGCTCAAGAAAAGCATCAAACTTTTTATTTTTAAGAATCCTCAACCAATGCTAACACCAAAGAGATCCAAGGTTCAACATAGAATAGAGCTTGAAGATTGACAACATGCTTTCCATGAATTTATCCATTTGTAATACTTTTTGAAGTTTAAGGGAAATTTTGATTGGTATCAACTATGACATGTTCCCTATAGCTAAATGTATCTTATATATAACAAGAGGTAGGTGGCATCAAATACCCAATTAATTTTGTCTTCCATGTTTGCTTATCTTTTCATTTGAAGCCTTGTCTTTAATTTCCATCAACATTCTTGCTAATATATTGCATAGGAGAACATAGTGAGACACTCATTTTCATAGCGGAATAAGTAGTTTATAATATTTTCCAAAGCATATAGGAAATTGGAAGCCCTACAAGTCATAAGCAACAAATATACTAGAAGATGGATGTTTGAACTGCACATAATAAACAATGGCAAGATTATATAAACTTTTACATTAGACAAACTACCACCAAACTACGACTTTCTATTTTAGTATGATGATCAAGTGTACTCTTAGTAAACCAATATATTGTACAAATAAAATAAAGTATACATGTCAACACTATGTTGCGTATCAAGTTGACCCTCCATATTGGAAAGTATCCATACGAACTAAATGTTTTACATGAAGGTGCCTTTAAAAAATGTTTAATTTTCATATCAAGTTCATGCACACCAACTTGGTGCATTGCATTAAGTTCTCCTCACAAAGTATCATATTTGCATTTCAACTTAATGCACTACATAAGGTTGCTCCAAAGGATGTCATATTTGCATACCAACTTACTGTACTCATTATGTTGTCAAGTGCTTTTACGAAACTTGAAAATTGAAAATTGAACTCGGGGGTTGTCTCCTAATCTTATCAAATATATCCATGCCAAGGGTTGGGTTGATGCACGTTTTGCACCGTCCTTGAGCACTAGCACGACATGAGGCCTGCTGCAACTATATGCAGTAAATATTGGATGCACACACACTTGAGAGAGCACCATTCAATGAACACACAATGCTTCTTACATGCATGAGAGTTGGAAATTTCATCACTGTGTTAGGATAAGTGGGAGAGGTGATTGGGTGAGTTTGAGGGTTGTGAAGGATGCCGACAGTTGTGAGATGGGTCATATTTATTTGGTTGATATTTTGAGGACCATCATTTTTCTTGAGCGATAGAGAGATTTTGGGTAGGTGGAGTGGAGTACGACATTTCTTCTTGTTGAGGATAAGGATCTTAAATAATTAAGGAATTGTGTTTGCATTTTGCATAATGCACGAGCACATGTAGATAGGCTAGGCACAAATTCATCAGTGCATCCATAATTTTCATGTGAATTATTGCTTGATTGATAGCTTAGCATGGATTCAAATTTTCATTTCTTCTCAATGACGTGAATGGTTGAGCATGGTGTACATTTTTTCGTAGCATATTCTTGCTAAGACACATTGCATGAACAAAAGTTTGGTTCATATGAAGAGAATAACAATTTAGAAGACTCAGAGAATGTACATCACTATGGTGGATTGCCATGAGATGACTAGCAGTTTAGAATGAATTTTCTTATTCAAGTTGGAGCAAATATCCTTAATATTACATCTTCTTAAGTATGAGTGTACCAAGTGGGGAGCTTATGCTAGTTAGATTATCCAAATTTGATGCTACATGAATTTTGAAGGCTATGCAAACATCCAAGGATATCGAAGAAATGGTCCAAGAGCGATTGACACCGATGGGGAAATGACTAATTTGAGCCACAAAAGGAACTAGAGAAGAATAGTTTAGATTTCATTACCATGGCAATGTAATAACTGGAAGATTATAAATGTGAAGGAGAGAGAGCACGATGACATTGCACACAAAGCATTGCTAAAATATTCTTCTCTCTATGGAGCTGGACAAAGAGATGGAAATTACAATAGTTTGCTATTTTGGGTCACCATGCTAGATACATTATGGCAGAGTTTAGTAGTCTTCTATGTCCATTTCTTACTTATCAAATAAGCCATTGACAAGTGAAGCATTGGCAACTAGTGGATTATCTCAATGGTTATATTAGTGTGTCTACATCATGCGATAGATTCTCAACAATGGACATGGATCACACATTTAGTTATCTGGGGCTTTATACTTTGATTATGTGACACAATAGTTTTTTCTTTCACTCTATGACTTTTTAATGTGGCCACACTTTGCAATATAATCATTTGTTGTGGAATTGCTTCATCAGAGAAGACTAATATCATCTCTCTCGTGAAAGGAAAAGCACAAAAGACGATTTTTGCAATTTGTGAAGGAGCAAAATAATGCACCTAGAAGGCACAAATAGGGAAGGCAATCAGTTATGTCATCAGATTTAGATTCTTAAGAAAGCTTTTATTAGTGCATGGACATTGGAATTACCAAAGTTTGTCCTACAAGAAGGTCGTGCTTGTCCCGATGCTATTGTGATACTTCAAAGAAGCAATAATTATGTGTTACATACTGATTAATTATTAGCCCATAGAGCACGAATGCAAAGAGAAGGCGAGGTTTGATTTCGGGTAGGAGCAATGACGATAGTTTTTAAAACGGAAGCAAGTTGGTGGCATTACCAAATGCACGCAAAAGATTCGGTGACAATTTTCAATGGTGGGTGGATTCAATGGCCTCTTGAAGCGTAGGGTGGCGACTCCCGACAAAAAACGAAATGCTAAAAGCTTTCGAACCTTTGAATTGAAAGAAGATGTAAAGCTTATAAAAAGCTTTATAACTTATAAGGCATTCAAATTGCCTTAAAGTTTTATTTAAAGCATAAAAAGCCTCTATGCTTTTTGAAAAGCAAAAAACACAAATGTGTGTGTGTAAAAAAAAAAACAAAAAAAAAACTCACGTAACAGCGTTGCTCCCAAAATGTTATATTTGCAAACCAACCTCATACAATGCATTAAGTTTTCCCACAACGTGCTTTATTTGCATACCGACATGATGCACTACATCAAGTTTCCTATATAGCACGACAATTTCATATCGTAGTTGATGCATTGCACCAAAATGGATCCTTTATGCATTGTTTTATTGGAATATTTTTTGACTAACTTAATTCAAATTGTTGGGTTTGCATTTTTGATGCACACCTTTTCCTTAAGACTCAAAAGGTCGAGGAAGTTCCATCTTTGTATTAGTTAATACTCTTGCATCAATTAGAGGGTCTTTCACTATAGCACATTTCCCATTATGATATCAAATAAATTAGTGAATACTCTTGCATCAATTAGAGGGTCTTTCACTATAGCACATTTCCCATTATGATATCAAATAAATTTGTCATACAAAGGGTATGCCATAAATATTGACATAGTACTTACTTCATAATAAAAGTCAATATATATTTGGAAAAGTACTATCGTCAAATCACACATGATATTTCAAAGTTAATATTTTATTGATATGTTGAAGACTTAGTCATTGTTTATCTTTGCAATATGGAGTATTTTTATCGTTTGGTACTACTTATTATGAATTTACCAATATGAATCTCCTAGGACATATATAAATATCAATTCACATATCAATTATATAAATTTCATTGTATATTTATAGAATTCTTTAATGCATCAAGATAGTTGACAACTTTAAGATCAAAATATGCTTAAAATTTGAGGCGATAAGAGCCTTCTGATAGATTGCTACTTCCATTATGACTTAATTAGATAGTTTTATGCTACATAAAACTCTTGACACTTAGCCATCTACTAGAGTTAACATAAATTGCATAAAGTTGTATGGTCTACCAATTATCTTGATTATTTAAGTAGTATAACTATTATAAAATACTAATTTTGAAATGGCAGAGTAGGGATGGAACCCAATGACTTTAACAAGTTCGTGTAAAAAGGAATCTATAAAGGTTGTTCGTAGCTTTGAAATTGATGGATGAACACGGGATCATACACCAATCTCATGATTGATTCATCATTCTCAAACCCTAAACCAACTAAGAAACATCATCATGTGATCATACACCACATAAATTAAGACTATGAATATGAAGCACCCCACCATGCGATCGATGTAATAACATGGTGCAACCACACAAATCAAGAGTATGATAGAATGCCTAAATGCAAGCACCATTGTGACCAAGAATATTGATACATTAGCATGTTCAAATGTGACTCAAACCCTAAACCAACCAAGGAACATCATCATCTGATCATCATACACCACACAAATTAAGACTATGAATATGAAACACCCCATCATGTGATCGATGCATTAACATGGCGCTACCACACATAAATTAAGAGTATGATAAAATAAATGCAAGCACCATTACGACCAAGAACATTGATACATTGACATCTTAAAATGTGACTCAAACCCTAAACCTACTAAGAAACATCATCACATGATCATACACCACATAAATTAAGACTATGAATAGGAAACACTGCATCATGCGATTGATGCTTTAACATGGTGTGACCACGCCAATCAAGAGTATGCTAGGATACCTAAACATGAGCAGCATTGCGACCAATAATATTGATAAATTAAGATCTCAAAATGCGACTCGATTCCTAAACCAACTAATAACAAACAACATCATGTGATCATACACCACATAAATTAAGACTACAAATACAAAACACCCCATCACGCGATCGATGCATTAACATGGTGCAACCGTACAAATCAAGAGAGTGATGGCATGCCTAAACACAAGCACCGTTGAGATGAATAATATCAATACATTAACATCTTATAATGTGACTCGAACCCTTTGAGATGAATAATATCAATACATTAACATCTTATAATGTGACTCGAACCCTACAAAAACCAAGAACCATAATTGTGTGGTGACACGCGACACATATGAAACACCCAATCATGTGCTCGATGCATTAACATGGTGCCACTACATGAATCAAGAGTATGATAAAAGTGCAAGTGATACGACTACCCAACACTTGCACTACAATGATACACGAATCAAGAGTACGACTACCCAATGCAGCGTTCGGCATGCGCTTGTTGGAAAGATGGGATGCTGTGAGAGAAACTAGTAGTACATGCGAGAGATGGCGAGGAACGGATGATGCATCCATGATGAGTAGTTGCAGTTCTAAAATACATCATGCTTCCCCATCCTTTTGAATTGCAAATCATGCAACATCGTCTCTTTTCAACAAACATAAACTTTAACCCTCTTTGGTTCTCTTTATCATCGCACCCAAGAGATCATTTAACCATTTCTTGCATGTCACATGTTCTAAGTTTTGTGCACGTATGCATGCCCCATGCTAGATTTAGACGATCTCTTTATTTTGTATATGACATGTTTGCTTTGCAAAAGAAAGCTGTGCTCTAATCTTTAGATTTCACATATTTGTTGTTCATGCCATTCTGTCCATCTCTCATTTCCATAAAGTTTGTACACAATGGATGTGGTTGCATTTCCTTTTTTGTTTGTGTTTCTTGCCCAACCGCAAATTCGTAAACTCTTGCGATTTTGTTAGCACTTGTAATTTTGCTCTTCATTGTATTTAATGCGTAACTCTCTGTATTGTCGATTTCATAACACGATTAGAATCCAATTCGTGAATGAAGCTTATGAACACACTAATGTAAAAGCAATGTTGCCTCAAAGTATGTAGACAACAATTGTTCTGGTGCAATATATTTTAGGCGTAAGGTTTGTTTTATTTTTACTCTTGTTATAGTTTGGATAGGCAAACTTAGTAAAGTTTATGATAATTTTCCTTGCATTATAATTTGAATAGCCAACATAGGCTATGTTCAAATCAACACTTGCACAATGCCCCTTGTAAAATGCTACATGGATGCATATTGGCATTTTTGCAATGTGAACTACAAGAACGTATTTTGCTTGTTTTACTTAAACTGCAACAATTTTGAATACGTTTGTAAATTTAGAAGTATTACGTGGTAGTTCATTGAGCAATCATTTTCTATTTTAATCAAGTCCACTATAAATTCCAAATATATGCCTTTCCATCTACCACTTGCCTTTTCTTCAAGACCCACCAATGGTGCGAGGTCCATGAACATTCAAGTGCCACCTCCTCCCTTGCAAGCAGTTCAGATCTTGCAGCTCAAAAATAGTGACTCTGTAGACGTGGTCCTCTCTTAGGATGTTGATGATGAAGCCTTTAGAGAATTTGAAAGGACCCTCCTTTACTATCCAATGCATAGGAGCCCTCTCCCTTGTTGTTCACCTTCATCTCCTCCTATAGGGAAAACTAGCACTTTTCACCTCCAACACTATGCACATAGTGCTTTTGTGGATATGTTTCCTTCTTCAACCCCTTTTGTATGCCCCACATATCTAGCGTTGTTTCATCCAAGGCATATGCGATTTTTTTCATCCTCATTTCAACGTGTGGAGCCTAGCTACCCTTCTGTATTTGCAAACCCTATTTTGAGACCTTTCCATGTTACGTCACTAGAAGTAGCCTCTACAAGAGCCGGTGTTTCCTTTAGCATAGGTATAGAAACATCCACAATTCCAAGTATCTCCAATGTGCCTGCACATTCCCCATCTCTGTGCTCGTCAACCACACCTTCCACCAACAATATTACTACAACCACAACATCATCTTCATTGCCATCAACTAGTGCACGTGCCTGCACCACACTTGCAACTAGACTAGCCAACACAAGCAATGATGAGAACGACTAGTCTCGTGCTACATCAAGGTTCAATTGGGATTTTAAACCCACTTGTATCTTGCTTCAATATGCAGATTAATGGGAGGATGTGGCATGTAGATGTTTGGAGAAGGGTCTTGTGATTAGTTAGGAGAAGGCATTGCTAAAGTGGACTCGATTGTGGTGGCAAGCATACCAACAAATTTCAAATTGGGAATATCATGTTCCAAGTGGCAAGAATAACTATTGGATGATGACATTAGAAGAATGAAAGAAGGAATATTTCTGATACCTGAGTTTGTTTTCGATACCTTAGTTTGAGCAGTAATTGTGTGGGTTCCAAAATTGTCAGTTTGGACAAGAGAGAGTTGTGGACCCTTTAGCAAATGTAATAAGCTCTTATGATCCTCCACGTTGTAGTTGTGCATGCATGTGTGAGGAATGTTATAATAATCTAAAACATGTTTGTATTTGAATTTAACTATGTTTCTATCAAATTTATAGATGATGTGCAACCACCTCCAAAGCCAATGAGGGACATAGATCCCAACACACATGGTCCATCACTGAACATGTCTTCAGCAGGAGTGTTGAAGTGTGGATGCAAGGGGATCCTAGAAGTTTATGTTGTACTAAAAACCGCGACTATTGACATAATCCATGGGATGGAAATGGTGGAGTAGGGTCGTGTGACAAGCAACTACATATGGCAGAGTAGGGACATGAAAAGTGTCAAAACGAGTCCTTGAAAACCACATTGGAAGCTGTAAATCTCATAGTTGGCTTCGTTGTAGAGGTTGCTTGATCAATGTATTGGCTAGTTGACCGATTTTAAATATATATTTGCTGATTTACTTTTTTATTTGTTGAGATGTGATAGTCTAGACTTTCCCTTGGATATTAGATGTTATTTGGAGCACATATTTCTTGCAAGTTTGATGTTCTCTTTTTGCAAAATTTTTGGCGTCTTCTTCAAAGCATTGCATATAAATTTGCAAGGTACTAAATAGTTGTGATTTGAATTGCTCTATCACATTGGAATAGAATATATTCCTTCACTTGCTTCTATTTTGCATATGAGCAAGTCGTTTTGAAAAGTGTACATGCATAATTACCATTGACAAAGTTTTTGGAAGCCATGAATAAGCATACATGTGTTTGAATGGTAGAAGGTATGACATCCTCAAGCAAGAGGGTAGGTGTCACATGTGAGGAATAGTCACTCCTCAACACCCTTAAAATAAACATACATGTGTTTGAATGGTAGAAGGTATGACATCCTCAAGCAAGAGGGTAGGTGTCACATGTGAGGAATAGTCACTCCTCAACACCTTTGAGGAGATAGCCCTTGACTTAGGAAAAATAACATTGAGCCCCAATCTAATTATAGAAAAGCATTGCAAGAGACAATGTGAGTTGGATATAGTTATTAAGAGGATGACTTGAGTGTTGGAAAATGGACTAGAGTGTGATCTGGTAGACCTCAACATGTTGGAATTGAGATTGCTTGCAAACCATTGGTGGGTACATTCATACTTTTGATTATATACAAGACCTCAATGAAAAGTATTTCCATGATGTTGGCCAATATATTATTGCTCACCAAGAAAAGCTTCGAGTCCTATGTAGTATAAAAAGTGACACAATTAAAGTAGTAGTATTATTCTTGCTAAACATGTACAAGGAGTGCAATTGTGCTCAGTTCCCATCATATATAAAGTTGTACTAGATTACACTTCTTGTATTGCATTTTAAGTGAACACTTTATTACATTGCACACTCAATAACATTGTAATAGCACTTGCTGATCTATTAGCATTGGCATATGGAATTGCACTGGTAAACTCTTTGTTGTCTTTATGTAAGAGACTCCACTTACATTTTCTATAAGACACACTAGCACTGTGATGGCATCTCTCTCTCTCTCTCTCTCTCTCTCTCTCTCTCTCTCTCTCTCTCTCTCTCTCTCTCTCTCTCTCTCTCTCTCTCTCTCTCTCTCTCTCTCTCTCTCTCTCTCTCTCTCTCTCTCTCTCTCTCTCTCTCTCTCCCCTTTGAGTTTGACATTCATTGAACAAAATGTAGAGGTCTACAACACCTTTTCATGTTATGTACTATAAATGCATCACTATTGTCTTCGTGTTCTTTACAATATATACAAGTTTTCGTAAGCCATTTATTTGTGTTTATCTATATGATTAACAAAAGTTGACATTCTCTAGAATCCTCTATAATGTATATAGTCTTTATGATGGTATGGTTGTCTTTTCATACATAATTACACCTGTATGCTGCCTCATTATCATTTCTACAAATGGCTAATTACTTGGGTATCAAATTCAATTACGTGTTGCAAGCACACATTTATAACTCAACAAAGAATCTCTTTCTCCTTCACTTCTCCTTCTATTGAAATTAATCTACTAATTGTCATGATGCTATCTCTAATTTGTTAAAAAAAAACTCAACTATTCTTGACAAACGTTTTAGAAGAGTTATCAAAGTTTATTAGCTTAACAAGGCAGTGAAATCCTTTCAAGGTACGTATTTCATAATATTAGTCAAATAATATAATAATCATAAATCAAATAGTACCGTTCGACAGAATATAACTCCTACATCTGATCATAAGTGATAAAATGGGTCATTTGTAGTTGAGGAATGACCACGATAGCCATCTTGATATAACCAATTGTTAACAATGGCATTGATTTGATGCCATGTATCATATTAATAGTTTCATATGTTTGAAGGTAGCTAGAGGTCCCGATGCCTTTAGGTGGCCCTATTAATGAAATAGCTCCAAGAGTTATAGTGAAGAGGTATATGTAATGTATAAGCTAGTGTAAATGACTTGAGATAATTGTGATTCTTTAAATAAGATCAAAATTTTTCTATTTTATCTTTGTGCATGTCATTAGGAAATCAAACTTCCGCATATCAAGGATTTATGTACACCCAAAATCATCTATATCATTCATGGTCGCATTTGCATGCACATTTGTGGGCTCATCATGGTGTATATACAATTGTGAGTATATGATGTGATGCTTGAGATTGAGAGAAATAGAAATTACAACTTACCCATCATGTCTTTGCAATGAAATAATTTAGAGAAATGAAGAGATCATGTCGTAGGACTCTAGAGGTCATTGGTGGCATACCACTGAATTGTACATGTCAGTCCATACTCATACAACATCCACTTGTCTAATCCATCAACATTAATCATACCAAGTGAGAATCCTCCTCTTGGAGGCTAACTTTCATTATCAGAAGCTTCAAACCTGAACAACTTCATATATCCAACCATTGCCTCAAAATGAATTCACAAGCATTAACTACAAATCAAAGTAACATCATTGTTTACACATTAATAATTAATATTTACTTGGTTATTAATTCAAAATCTCACCACTTTATGATATTTTGGAGCTACTGTTTAGGTTTCTCCTCTTCCTTTTTCCAAGGGATAACTCTCATTGCTCTTTCGCAAGTACTTCCCTAATATTTGTTTCCAAGTTTAGATGCAATCGAAGATCATGCCTATGATGTCACAACAATGAAAAGCTTGCTCAGTATCATAGAAATCGTGGTTTGACAAAGCCCCTTCCATCACTATTTATAAGGTATCATTAGCTTGTCATAATGGATAGCCAAACAAGCACTCTAGAATTATCCTTTCCTAATGATATCTACAACCCTGTAGTACATTGCTTCCCTTGTTATCAATTTTAGTAATGGCTAATAATTTGGTTATCTAATTCACTTCTAGGTCTATCCCAAGCACACATTGTGATTCTTGCAAAATTTTTTTAAAAATTGAGGTGTACAAATGATGTTCGAGCAAATGCTACGTGTCTACATTGAAGATAACAAGGCCCTCGAAAGACTAGTATGTGTACTAGTGCTAGATGGACATATTACAATGCAATGTTAAGCAATACTATATATAATATGGCAAGATAATTATAAGACAATGGTATGGAAAAAGAGAGAGAATCAAGAAATCATATTCATTGAAACTATATATATTTACCAAATATTGGTTGTGAGCACTTAAGATTGTTAAAAAAAAAAGGAACAACTAAATTGGAAACACCTATACTTTTGCATGCAAGCGTATGGACACAAATATATATGGAAACATGCTATGAACAAATGGATAATGTGCAAGCATGTCAATGAAACTTCTACACTTCAAAGTTCTCTCTCATGATATTGGCACACTCCATCAGGCTATTTCTAATCAGCTCACCTCTCTACACTCGCTCGCCATGACTATCTCATCATCCCAATGGAAGTGGTAGAGATGGGGATTATCAACTAGTGGATCACTCAAACCCACTTGCTGATCGGCTTCCACATCCTCCTCATCATGCTCTATTAGCATGTTGTGTAAGATTCAACATGCAGCATGCATTTATAATTTTGGGTAGAGAACGAAGAGAACGAAGAGAAAGGTTTTGCATGGTTTGACAAGATACAATCATGATTGCTTGAGCCTATAGAAAGCACGTTCAACCACAATCCTTGTTGAGGACTACATGTAGTTGTAGTTGCGGGTGGAATCGTCAGTGATCTCATCATGTTGAAATGGAGGTATTAACCATGGAAGAAGAGGATAGTCGTTATTGCCCATGATGTATTCCTTGATTCGAAGATCACCAAATTCAAATGGAGCACTTATCAACCTTCTTTACCGTGGTAAAGCTTGAAGAAAGTGGAGTTATGAAGCACTCTAGTGTCATGAGAGGATATTGGGCACCCAATGTTCATGTTAGAAAATGCATCCATGCATGCTATTGTACTTTTCCTTTCAGTCATTGTCATTTCCTACTCAAGATTGTGTTTATGAGTCCAAGCACTTAATCTTGGAACCTAGTTCACTTGTGTAACAGTCATTGTCTCTTGTCTATGTCATCCTATTTTTAGTCCATGCTTTTCAACCCCCATAGCCAACCATGCTCAATATATGTGTTTCTCTATATGGTATTAGAGCCATGATGAGCATGGCCTAGCTTTATAAATCCTTCCTTCAGCTTTCCATAATCTCAATCTAGCCCTTAGATCAAGCAGTTGACTTCATTTCTTCACTCCATCTTCACTCTATGCTTCATGTTTGCTATAGCCAGCAATACCTATCCACTTTAGAGTACCTATATCTTCTCAACTAGAGCATATCTCAAAGAGCTTCCTTCTAGAGACTTCTCTTTGGACTTAGGGTGCACCATCCTATTACTTCACATCTCAACATTGCATACTATAGGGGCTAGCATTGCCAAAATTCATATTCATTGTCCTAGACAAGCATAGTGTAGGTTGTACTACAGATGATTCTCACTCCATGCTTCACGATCTTCACTGTAGTCATGGGGCTTCGAAAGCTTGCTATTTAAGCTACCTCCCATTCAAATCTTAGCTCGAATGGTCCACCCTATGTGCTACTGTGACCAAAACATTAGATGGCTTGCTAAACCCTAATCTCAAACTCCATAGCTTTTGAGCTCAAAGCTCATACGCCTCTTCACTTTGAAAGCCTCTGTGTACTCAGTGCTTTTCACAGTTGTGATTGAGGAGGGGCATTGAGCTTTGTGCAATCACATCCATGTATGCCTCATTGTATGGAACAACTAGGCAAGTAACATGTAGGTGAATCTGGGAAGAGATACTCAATCCCATAGGCACAGTGGAGAAAAGTGGTACCATCCTGCTCTATAAAAGAATGTACTTGATATCACTTTCAATGAATGAATGCTATTGTACTTTGTCCTTTCAGTCATTGTCATGTCCTACTCAAGATTGTGTTTATGAGTCCAAGCGCTTAATGTTGGAACCTAATTCACTTGAGTAATAGTCATTGTCTCCTGATTATGTCATCATTTTTCTAGTCCATGATTTCTGACCTCCATAGCCAACCGTGCTCAAGATCCATGTTTCTCTATAAAGAAAAGGTAAAGTTCACAAAAATTTTTGAAACTGTAGAGTGTCCTTATCCAAAAAATTTGGACACATTTGTGTAGCACATGCTAGATGACAGTCAAAGGATAACGATGGCAACATCTCGCTTTGTTGAGAAAATCTTGCATGGCACATTTTAAAGATACACTAGAATCCTTCCTTGGTGCAAGTCATTGCAAACAAGTAAGCAAATAAGATCAAACAATTCAAGATGAAGCTTAAACACCTCTCTGAATCTTGCATCATCCGCATGTGCAAAGGAGACATAATAGTTCCATTGGTTTATGGTGTTAGAATATTAAGCTCCTATTACTCTTCAGTTAGTCTATCTTTATGTGTGTGACCGATATTAGTTGGATACAACTGTACATGTGTGTGACATTCAATAAGTCGGTGTAGTTAGTGACTTAACCACATTAAGTATTGGTTAGTCATACCTATGTGTGTAAGTCTCTTTTAGTTCGTATGATGGAAGAATAATGGAAGAAGAACAACAATGAGATGAGGCTCATCTTCCACTCCACTTTGTCTCTCTCCCTCTCTTCCAACATGGTATCAGAGCTTGAACGCCTGAAGCCTGAAGGCTTGGCAATGGCCATTTGACATCAAGACATTCGATTTGAAGAAAACATCATCAAAGGAGACTGTGCCTGCAGCCCGTTTTTTTGCAGAAGCTATATCTTGCTACAAAAATGGGTTTTGGAGAAATGGCCCGTTGCTCCTGATATTTTCGACGTGATCTACAACTTTGCAGAAGAATTTTTTTTCAAATTCTTCACAAATTTTGAGATATTCAGCACAAACCTGTGCAGACTGGTTGTTTACTGCAGTAAACAGTAGGTGATTCTAGGGCACTGGTGGCTTTCATCCTAACAATGTATATGCCCTTATTATCATGCATTTGAGCATGATATTGGAGTGTTAAATGCCTAGTTTTGGAGCTTATTTGCAGGCTGGAAACAATGAATTGGTTGTTGCTATCCCGAATTTGGAAACAATATACCTATAGGATAGAATTATCTGTGATGCTTATTTGCTTCTGACAAATGCTTGGATCATACCACTTGAGTGGTAGATGCTTTTTGGGATATTGTGAGGGCTGAAAGTCCAAAGTTTGGATTGATTTGTTGCTCGTTATACCGGGATATTGACTGGTTATTGTCTGCATGAAGGATACCTATCATCTTCGCTTGACATACATGCAATAGAATTTGACCAGTTGGACATGTATCACTCCTACATAGAGTGGCAACTGAATGAGATGTTTTGGGCTGTTTTGAGGTCTAAATACTCTTTTTTTAACAAAGAAAATACTGCTAGTTATAGCAGTGGGCTGGTTGTATTTGGTATTGCTACTTGCATACAGTACAAACATTAATACTTATATGGACATAGTTTGTTGCTGGGATGTTTTGCCACTACCATAGAATGTTTTGAACTGATTTGAGCTTGGTTTATGCTGAGTTGACTGTGTTTTTTCATTGTTGGAATACAGTTTACAGCAAGCAAGTTGTTAAGAAAACTGTATTGAATTGCAGAAAACTGTCATGAATAGTAGGAAACTGGTCCTGAATTGTAGGAAAAGGAGTCATATACTTACAAGTTGTATGCATCACTGAATACCTAAGCTGCAACTATGGCAAATGCTCAAGGCACTAACAATATCACTCAATATGTGGGAGAGAAAAGCTGGACAACAAAAGGTTTTCTTTATGGAAGTTTCTTATGAAATATTTTTTGGTTGGCTGAGGTTATTGGGACTTATGTATAGGTGATGAGGCTGGACCAGAAATACATGAAAGGAATCCAACAAATAATCAGAAAAGGGCTCATAAGATATGGACCGAGAGAGCATACAAGGTGTTACATTGGTTTTCCTTATGTATATAAGATGCTATGGTTATACAAATTACTAGATACAGTTCCCCAAAGGATGTATGGGACATACTCATGAAGAATTATGGAAATGTAACACATGCAAGAAAGATTTAGCTAAAGCAACAGTTCAATAACATGTCTAGAAATGGCAGAAGCATTCAAGCCTACACTATAGAGATCAAGAACATGGTGGATCAGCTTGCCACCATTGGATCTTCAGTGTATGAGGATGATATGATTGCAGCGACATTGAATGGACTTGGCAAAGAGTATAAAGCATTTGATACATCTATTTCTGTGAGAGCTGAATCCCCTAATTGGGATGAGCTGATTGCTTTGTTGCCGCATGAGGAAGTTAAGCTTGGGTCGAATACAGGTTCTAGTACGTCTCAAAGCAGAGACACTGTTCTTTACTCTAGCCAGCGTGGTAGAGGTGGCAGAGGCCGTGGCTATTTTCGAGGTCGAGGAGACACTCTAAACAATTATGGACAACATCAACAGAATACCTGTCATGGCACAAATACACATGGCCAGCATAGATCTAGTGGCTTTAGAGGCAAGGGGAGATCACCCCATGGTAGAGGTGGTGGATTTGGTTCATGGCAATCAAATGGTCAGTCAAACAGAGATAAGGATTGTCATTACTGTGGCAGATATGGACACATTGCAAAGGATTGTTACAAGAAGCAAGGAGATATGAAGGCAAAGGGCAAACAGCATGGGCACTATGCATCTTCTAGCGGTGCTCATGATGAGCAAGTTGACAGGTTGTTTGCCATGCAACATGTGTCTAAGAATGCATCTAGGCAGAACAGAGATGAGAGATGGTGCATTGATTCAGGGGCTTCAAATCATGACACCCCATGGAGAATGGTTTGATGAGATGGTTGTAGGTTCACATGGTTATGTGTGTACTGGGGATGACACCCAACATGACATTCAACACATAGGAATTTTTTCGTTGTTGATGCCTGATGGCAAGAAAAAGAGGCTGCATGATGTACTACATGTATCTACAGTAACCAAGAATCTTTTCTCAGTTAGACAGATGGCAGAACAAAATCTGCATGTGAGATTTAATAGAGATAGATGCTTTGTTGAAGAATATGGTAATGGCTGCAAATTGATTGCTCGAATTGAAAGCATCCATGTTTGCACATGATGAAGGTGTTATACGGGATGTTGAGATATGGCATAAGCAGATTGGTCATGTGAATGTACAAAAGCTGAAATCTATGCAGTAGAAGGAGATTGTGCTTGGACTGCCTAAGTTGAAGTATCATGACTTTGGACATGTATGTGATGCATGTCAGTTTGGAAAGCAGGCAAGGTTTCCATTTATGAGACATGTACGGAATAGCTCACGGCCCTTGCAGTTGGTACATTCAGATGTATGGGGTCTGTCTCATAATGCTTCGTTTGGTGGTGCTCGTTACTATGCATCCTTCATTGATGATTTCAGCAGGGTATACTTGGCTTTACATATTGAAACATAAGGATGATGTGTTTGATGCATTCAAGGACTTCAAGAAGCATGCTGAAAATGAGTTGAGCTATGAAATTTCATGTCTTAGATCAGATGGAGGTGGAGAATATGTCTTTAATTACTTTGATATGTATCTTGCTATACATGGGATCAGAAGACAGTTAACTTGTAGCTATACACCGTAGCAAAATGGTGTAGCAGAAAGGAAAAATAGAGTACTGATGGAATCGGCAAGAGCTATGCTGAATGAGAAGAGTTTGCCAAATGGTTATTGGGCTGAAGCCATAGTGTTGTCTATGTGCTGAATAGAACCCCTACAGCAAGGATTCATGATGTAACTCCATATGAGAGGTTGTATGGTCATAAGCCTGACATTTCACACTTGAAGGTATTTGGCAGCATTGCATATGTGCATGTTCCTGATGAAAAGATGAAGAAATTGGATCCTAAAGCTGTCAAGAATGTGTTCCTTGGTTATGCACAAGACCGGAAAGCTTACAAGTGCTATGTACCGTCTACACATGAGACATTGATTAGTAGAGATGTTGTTTTTGATGAGTTGGCATCGTGGTATGCCTACAATGAGTACATCTATGAGTGGTTCTACAGGTGATGGGTCACCTACAATAAGTCCTTGGTCAGGATGCTTGCGGAGTCGTACTCCTACATCCACTGACATGGATATGTTAGTGAGGGGGAGATTGGATAAGAGAAAAGAAAAGATGCTTGAGGATGTGACAGGTCCACTTACAACAGGTTATGAGTTATCTAACAGCAACAATTTGGATAGTGAGTTGGGCCTTCCATCTATTATGACGCCTAGAGCAAGGCAGAGTCATTATGTACCGCCTCATGAGAGGCAAGCTCAAAATGAGCCACAGTTATAGAGATCTAAGAGAGTCATAAAACTAGTTGACAGGTTTACATACACTGGCTATTCAGCCTGCCATTATGCATATATGGCTAGTGTGACAGGTTACAAAGAACCTACAAAGTTTGATGTTGCAATTGCAGATGATAATCGGTGTGTTGCCATGGATGAGGACTATGCAGCCCTACATGAAAATGAGACATGGGAATTGGTTGAGTTGCTTGAAGGCAAAGTCCCCATTGGCTGCAAATGGGTGTACAAGGTTAAGTGCAAGTTAGATGGTTCATTAGAACACCATAAGGCCAGGCTGGTTGCAAAAGGGTATGCACAGCAATACGGCCTTGACTATGAGGAGACTTTCAGTACGATGGCTAAAATGGCAACAGTCAGAACTGTCATTGCTTTGGCAACATGCAAAGGCTGGAAATTGTGGCAAATGGACATTAAGAATGCTTTCTTGAACGGTGATTTGGTTGAGAAGTATATATGGAGTAGCCTGAAGGCTATGTTCACCTAGACTTTCCTACACATGTATGTAAGCTGAAAAAGGATTTATATGGACTGAAACATGCAACTAGAGCATGGAATGCTCGGATCAGCAGTTATTTACAGCAACATGGATTTAGATTGGGTGATGCTTAAAGGTATATGGCTGCTACAGAAGCAGTATGCTCATGACATGTTATAGAAGTATGGTATGGTTGAATGCAAGTCTATGGAGACACCTCTTGATTAGAATGTCAAGCTACAGATTGATGTTGGGAATGACATAGAGAATTGGACCATGTATTGATAGATAGTGGGCAGCTTGATATACTTGACTATTACCCGTCCTGACTTATGTTATGCAGTGGGGCTGATTAGTCAGTTTATGCAGAAGCCTCACAAACCACATTTAGATGCAGTCATGAGGATCATGAGATATGTAAAGGGTACTACAGGTTATGGGCTATTTTATACATATGGAAAATCCCTTGACTTGATAGGGTTTACTAATGCTGATTGGGCTGGTCATGCCAATGATAAGAGGTCAACCCAGTGGCCTACTGTTGCATCATCTAGTACAAAAGCTGAGTACAGAGGAGCTACCTTAGCGGCTTGCAAAGCAATTTGGTTAATGAAATTACTGAAAGACTTGGAAATACAGCTGGAAAGTAGAGTGAGATTGGGCTGGTCGTGCCAATGACAAGAGGTCAACTAGTGGTTATGCATTTGGATTCAGCAACAATATGATTAGTTGGCAGAGTAAGAAATAGCCTACTGTTGCATCATCTAGTACAAAAGCTGAGTACAGAGAAGCTACCTTAGCAACTTGCGAAGCAATTTGGTTAATGAAATTACTGAAAGACTTGGAAATATAGCTGGAAAGTAGAGTGAGATTGCATTGTGATAACCTCAGTAGTGTTATGTTGGCTAGTAATCCTGTCTACCACGCTAGGTCCAAACATATTGAAGTTCACTACCATTTCATCAGAGAAATGGTTCTTACAAGATAGATTGACTTGATTCATGTGAAGACTGAAGACCAAATAGAAGATATATTTACCAAGTCTCTTGGTAAAGAAAAGTTCATATATTTGAGACAGCTACTTGGAATTCATCAGATGGTTTAAGCTTGAGGGGGAGTGTTACAATATCAAGCTCTCGTTACTCTTCGATCAGTCTATCTTTATGTGTGTTATCGACATTAGTTGGATACAACTGTATATGTGTGTGACATTCAATAAGTTGGTGTAGTTAGTGACTTAACCACAGCTGTCTTGGTTAGTCATACCTATGTGTGTAAGTCTCTTTCAATTAGTATGATGGAATAATAATGGAAGAAGAACAACAATGAGTTGAGGCTCATCTTCCGCTCCACTCTGTCTCTCTCCCTCTCTTCCAACATATAGATGATGTAGGTTTCACATATCATAACACCAATGGTTGTTGGAAGCAATGGTGTTTTGTAGTGTCTACAACTAACCATAAAGGGAGTTGCTGCAAAAGTAAGGCCTCTTTATCCTTGCTTTGTCCCTCTTTGTAAGAGACATGCATCGTGGGTGTAGATATCTAGAGCTTGTTAAAGAGCACTCGACATTGTCATTAAGGTTTGTAGGAGTATGACGAGCATGAAGCTTATTGTAGAGCTGTAATGAAGATCTATTCTACTATGAAAATTAATAGAAAACTAATGAACTGAACTAAGGAAATAACATGAAAATGCTTCAATCATGGCCATGCCATAGAATCTTTCATTATACCACACCACAACATATCCATGGAAGCTGAAATTAAGATACAAGAAACAAAACTTGATACTCACCCCAAGATGGTGATGAACAATAAATCTCTAAGAAAATTAGTGTAAGTGTCAAAAAATCCCCTAACTTTGGCTAGGGCTGCCTATTTATAGCAAACCCTAAGCCCTAGACCTCTAATCTTTTTACAAAGGCTTTTAGCCTGTCATTGGCCTTATTTACTTCATTACAAACCCTCCCTCCTTCAATTAGCTTTGTCCTCAAAGCTGCAAATGGGAAGATACTACAATGGATGTAGCATAAAAGTTCAAAGGCACAAGTTGAAGAAGAATCCATGGTCCAAGTAGTTCATGACTATCTTCATGCTGCTCATGTTGTCTAGGGCTGTCATAGTAAAAGAGTCATAACTTCTGAAATATAGCTCCGAATCAAACAAATGAGGTGTCATTTTGAAGAATACACCTAGGAGCATCACATCCAAGCATAAAATCTTGACTTTGATGATGTCATACCATTGATTTTTATGACATGAACTTAATACATCAAGCTGTATTAAACAATGAACTCATGCTTCTTCAATTGTTTCTCCCATAAACCAAATAAAAATCAATGAAGACAAGCTGCCAATCATATTTGCAGGTCAAGGGATCAAAATGTCCAGCCATTCTTCCATAGCAATCCTCCCGATCAAATGGGAATCCATCAAAGTGATCATCATCATGAAAACAACTACTAGAATTGTCAATGACTATGCCCATGTCAAATGAAAAAGAAGAATAATCCCAATGATCCCGCGGATCAAAAGGGTAATGAACATTCTCATAATCTGCCTCATAGTCATCACGGTCAAATGGATGTAAAGGATCTTCATTATCCAACATGTACATATCCCAATCACCTTTGGGCTGATATGTTGAGTTGCCATGAGATACATACTCATTCACTTAAGTATCATGACATTGCTGACCATAGTTCTCACAAGTGGAAGGACTTGAGACATTGGTACTTGTTGTAGGTGATAGCCATATAACAAAGAGAGTAATGAGTTTGTCAATGCCCATCTTCATTTCCCTTATATCACTTGCCACACTTGCCAAACCGTTCTTTGCATGCATGTTGTCCCAACTTTCCATAGACACAATTTTGGCCATAACTTGATAAATACAAGTCCAAATGGAACAAATGATAGCTCTATTTGAAACCTATGATGTCTATTTCAAATGAGAGTATTGGTTTCAATTTAGGAGTAGAAATACCCTTCTTTGTAAAAGGATTTCCGGATCTTTCCACAGTGGATTGCACCCTGTTTACTCTATTTTGGCCTTGTTTTACCTCATGAACAATGTCTTCCACCCATAAGAAGTTGGGAGGTGCTTAAGATCAATAAGTACATTGATAATCCAAACATATTCTCTGCAAATAAGCCCATAATGCACCCAATTTTTGCATTGCAATAGTCTAACTGTCATACATTGTATACCCTCAATGACTTGGTCAAGTGTGATCCATAGTATATGCAAAGGAAAGAGGAACCCACTTGCTTGTTCAATCTGTTGAAAAGGTGCCAAAAAGAGCATTCAATCTTGAAAAGCACTAATTGATATTGATATTGGAAATACCTTGCATGTCAAAGTCCATACATGCTATTCATATATGAAACAAACATGTCTTGAAGAGCATTAGGCTACCCATACATTTGTCTCATGGTGCCATACATTTTTCTTTATGCTGCCCATATCAAAATACCCATTCTATCATGCTCCAAACACGATACATTGCTAAGAATGCTTGTAGATAACAATAGGTCTTCAATCTTCATGAGATCTTGGTAAGAATGCTTGTAGTAGTGATTCACTGATTGAAGAGTGCTTCATTACTAATGAAGAACCAAATCTTCAATGAAATTATTGAGTACAAGCTGTCCATTATGTCCAAGATACAAGAAAGCTCCAAGACCTCTCATAGAAGCTTTGAACTCTATGCATTCTTTTAAGAAATGTAGATAGAATGATCCAAGAGTGGATTGAGACTTTGAAAATGAAATGAAGTTCTATTCTTCACTGAAATTTGCCAAAATTTTGAAGTACTATGTTGTACATCATTCCCATGAAAAGAAGGAACTCCAAACCCTCAATACTTGCTCAAACCTTTGTCAATCCAGAGTGGCCCTATTTGTGGAAGCTCTTGTACTTGAGGTTGAAGCATATTGTTGATGAAGGACCATTGATTAAAATAATTTTAGTTCAGTTCCAAATAGTCAAGACTCTCCATGCTCTTTGTTGAAATTGAATTCCCTACAACATACTCTTCTTCCACAAACTCCATTGATGCTCTATTGTTTCATGTATGGTTGATGGAAGGCAAAATCCTCTTCCATTTGATAAGAGACCTTGGATATTGGAATTAGGCCATCAAATGATGGTTGAAGAGTTCAAGATTGAAGAGAAACTCAATGACTTCAGTGGAAATTGAAACCTATATTGTCCATAACCTCCATAGGTCAAGATAGGTCCAAATCTCTCCAATGTCGATTCAATCTTGTCCAAAGATTGAAGTCATGAGTATGAAGATACTCCAATAGTGGTTTATCCTCAAAACCCCCTTGATTTGGATTGAGAAATCTAAAAAATTATTCATGCTTGGCAAGAAAACCAAACTGCCCAAGCATGTGAGTACTTATAATGTCCAGCATGGTAACATTCCATTTCACCACTATACTTGTAAACCAAGTTTTGCTGAAATCTTGTGATTCATTGATAAGAATTTGAGGACCTTGCAGATTGTAAGAATTCTTGAAATGAACTAGTATTTTCCCCTCCCTTGTAAGACTCATGGACTGAGAATGAAGGACCTGAATTACTACCCAACATATGCAAAGATCAGCCCTCAAAGTGCTTAGAGCTTTAGGAGGCGTGAATGTATGCAGGAAAGGCTCTTGAAACCTGAGCACCAAAGTAAGCCAAATTGGCTGCTTTGTCATATGTCAATAAAGGTACAGGAGCAGTTGCACGGTGCATATTAGGATCACATGCTAAAACCCCATCCACATCTGGTTTTGACTCCCTAATTATCATTGGAGAGGGTTATGTTTGACACCAATATAAAGAAGAAACTTCAAAAGATCTTATGCACTCTCCAACAAAATCCATCGGCTTTCTCAGCAAGGCTTGCATCGGCACAAGCATTGATGATAGCATTGAAAGCTGTTGTGCCAGGTCGCATGGTTTGGTCTAGTTGATGACCTTCGTGGCTTTGATGAGCCTCCTACACGTGCCCACAGATCCATTCAAATATGTCGAAGGCAAGAGGAACATCCTCTTTGTGCTTTCCAAATTTGCCAATCATGGCACTCCACGGCTTTGACACAGGGAAAGGAGAAGAAGGAAGTAAGATGAAGCCTGTTGCTCTGCCATTGAGAGGAGGAGGAGGATGACGATGAATATTGCAATCTAGTACCTGCTCTCCTCAAATTTTCTCTTCTTTAAGAGAACTTTGAATATGAATTGTCACACCATTTAAAATGACTTTTAACACGATCTAAACTAATGCTCTAATACCAATGTAATGAAGGTCTATTCTACCATGAAAATTAATAGAAAACTAATGAACTGAACTAAGGAAATAACATGAAATAACATGAAAATGCTTCAATCATGGCCATGCCATAAACATCTTTCATTATACCACAGCACAACATAGCCATGAAAGTTGAAATTAAGATACAAGAAACAAAACTTGGTACTCACCCCAAGATGGTGATGAACAAGAAATCTCTAAGAAAATTAGTGTAAGTGTCAAAAATCCCCTAACTTTGGCTAGGGCTGCCTATTTATAGCAAACCCTAAGCCCTAGACCTTTAATCTTTTTACAAAGGCTTTTAGCATGTCATTTGTCATTGGCCTTATTTACTTCATTACAAAATTAATAGAAAACTAATGAACTAAACTAAGGAAATAATATGAAAATGCTTCAATCATGGCCATGCCATAGACATCTTTCATTATACCATAGCACAACATAGCCATGGAAGCTGAAATTAAGATATAAGAAACAAAACTTGGTACTCACCCCAAGATGGTGATGAACAAGCAATATTTAAGAAAATTAGTGTAAGTGTCAAAAATCCCCTAACTTTGGCTAGGACTGCCTATTTATAGCAAACCCTAAGCCTTAGACCTCTAATCTTTTTACAAAGGCTTTTAGCCTGTCATTGGCCTTATTTGCTCTATTACATGAGCCCTCATTGATAGACATGGATTGACATCAAAAAATTGCATGGATGTGTCATTGGAGGAGTTGTTAGAGGGTGCTAAAAATGGTGTCTGGCTAGCCATCATAAGTCAATGAAGTGCAGGCTATGTAATGAGGACAAAAGGAAAATTGTAGAGGTTTTATGGTGGAAATCTTGCAAATAGGTTGTGATAGAGTGATTTAGCTATTTTGTAGTTAGACAGAGTGTCAAAGAGAGACAGATAGAGATAGGATGGGAGATGCAAATACAGTCTACAAACACATAGAAAGAGTGTGAGAGACCAAGACCCTTAGCTAACATGCAAAGCCATTTCTTGATCTGTAGGTATCATGACATTTCAAGGATAGCCTTGGGGAGAGAGAGAGAGAGAGAGAGAGAGAGAGAGAGAGAGAGAGAGAGAGAGAGAGAGAGAGAGAGAGAGAGAGAGAGAGAGAGAGAGAGAGAGAGAGAGAGAGAGAGAGAGAGAGAGAGAGAGAGAGAGAGAGAGAGAGAGAGAGGCATAGAAGCACGTCAGTGCAGGCCATGGAGTGCAAACTATGAGTGATAGAAATACTACTTTGGGCATCGCTAGAGGTTTCTAGAAAGGGTGCATAGGGAGAAGTTGGAGGAGATACCCAGTTATCTTGGACCAAGTCGTGCTCTCATTTGTATATAATTTCTCCCTTGGCTTGAACCTTGGACCACATATCTTGTCTCCCTCATCTAGTCGACATCAAAATTAAAACAATGGCTTGACTAGCTATACCTGCCTATTAGGTTTCCCCCTGTTTAGTTTCATGATGTCTTTGTGATTCAGCATCGCTTTGATGTGTATCGACATGCCTCCTACATTCTACTGTTATGCAATGTCTATCATTCACTACTTTGCATGTTACGTACGTCTCACATTAAAAGTTGACTAAATTGATGTAAATGTTCCTTATCATTCTATTTGGTGATGGAATTACATAATCCTTAGTTACATTTCAATGGATGAATAACATTGCATTCATTTGGCCTTTGCTCTAAACATTAGTTTCCAACTAATGATATTAGAAAGCTCTCTATATAATACATAATGCATATGTTTTACAAATCTTATCAAGTGTTTTGTGTGATGGACTTGTCTTATCTACTTCTAATGTTGTATGAGTAGGCAACTAACAACAATAGTAAAATTCTCACAAAAGATAATGACAAATTCATCATTTTTCACTCTAATGGTATCATTCAATCATATGAGAACTTTAGAAAAGAGTTGATGCACATTGATTATAACCATAGTGTCTCTTTTATATTTAGCTTTTAAGAATTTGAAAACATGATGTGGAATGTTTAGACTAGATGTATAGTCTGCATAGTTTGACTAACCCATTAATCATTTTGTATTTATATAAACTGATCATATTTCACTACGCATTCTTAAGGATGTCCACTATACCATTTGGTTGGGGGTTTTCATAAAGAGCCTTATATTGCATTATAGAGCCCTTAGTAACTCGCCATCCTTTATGCAATGCTCATTGGACTTGCAATCCACTACATCTACTATTTTTCTCTTGATAAGATAATGTTGTCACTTATAGGCCTTGCTACATTGGGCACTCAAAGTATAGGTGGCGAG